>NC_091431.1:23407297-24032297 GCF_032191515.1 Phaenicophaeus curvirostris | reverse complement strand
CTGCTCAGGCAGGGCCATCTAAAGCTGGTTGCCTAGGACCATGTCCAGACAGCTTTCGAATATCTCCAAGGGTGGAGACTCCACAACCTCTCTGGGCAAACTCTGCCAGTGCTCAGTCACCTTCATGGTAAGGAAGTTTTTCCTGATATTCAGATGAAGCCTCCTGTGTTTCAGTTTGTGCCCATTGCCTCTGGTTTTGTCAGATGTGCACCACTGAAAATAGGCTGGCTCAGTCTTCTTTGCAGCCTTTCTTCAGGTATTTATACATTGATGAGATCTCCCCGAGCCTTCTCTTCTCCAGCCTGAACAATTCCAGCTCTCTCAGGCTTTCTTGGTAGGAGAGGTGTTCCGGTCCCATCTTAGTGGCCCTTCATTGGACTCGGTCCAGCATGTCCACGTCTCTCTTGTGCTGGGGAGCACAGAACTGGATGCGAGTTCCAGTTCCATGAGTTCCAGCTGAAGCTTATTTTCTTCTTTCTTGCAGCCTTACCCACCTTTTATGCCTCGAAGACTCACAGGGCGCAGCAGATACCGATCACAGCAGCCATTACCACCACATCCTTACCATCCCAGCCTACTACCTTATGTGCTGTAAGTTCAAAGTACATTTGCTTCAGTGTAGGCTATTTAGAAGTCATGTGACTTTCAACAGTAGTCATGGCACTTTTTATGTTTGGACTCTGCCAGAGAACAGGCATAGTTCAGCTGTCCTAGAGAGCAGGGGAAGTTCCATTTCTGTGTAAATCTTTCAGCCTATTTTGAATAACTTATGTCCTTGAGCAAGGAAAAATATAGGTGAGCAATTTTGTCCAATGCAGTTTTGTAGAGTTTTTTTGACGCATAGTAGCCTCTTGTTCTGAAATCTTCCTAAAATCTTCAACAGACTTTAAAACTTGGTTCTTGGATGCTCTTAGAGAGGCATGATTACACTATAGGGTAAAGTCCTAGGAGTTTTCTCTTAAAGAATGAATTCATGTAGTTTGGTTCTTATATGAAATACAAGGGTGAGTGCTTTTCTGTGATGTGTTACACTTTATTGGCTGAACTGCTAATCTGTTACAGGTGTTGAATTTCTGATCTGCCTGTGATTAGGTATTTCTGGAAAATATGCAGGACAATTAACATTTAGGAATAGTGTGTATTCATAGACCCGCTGCAGGGAGTTTGGGTGTATGGCATGAGGTTTATTACTCTTCTGTGTTCTGGTTTGGAAATAGGTATTTAATGTTTGGAAGACAAAGATTATTTTGATGTGGCAAAGATGACATTGACAAGGAAATAATCAAATCTTGGCACACAGTATTGAGAGTGATATAGCTTCTTACCTGTTCATTGAGGACACAATGTAGCACAGTAGTTCTTGATGATTTCAGTGGGATTTTAGTATATTTTAGTGCTGTGAATTCATGATTTCCATGTCTGTGCATTTTTGACCCAAAGGACTTATCTTGGGAGCTAAAAACACTTGCCAAATATAAAAAAGGAAAGCCATCTCTTTCTTGCCTCTCATTGGTCCAGTAGGATATCCTGTTTATCATCATTTTGTGTTTCAGGCTTACAAAATGGCAAAGCTTTTGAGTTGGAGAGCCATGTAGGCTTAGGATTCCTTATCTTTGTTGATGATTTAAAAGAACTTAAAGGAATAAAGTGTATTTAAAACCTTAATATCAATTCATTGTCAGTTTTAGCTCTCTGTAAAACCTGTAATAATCAAGAGATAAGCTCTAGCCTGGTTGGAAGTGTCAGTTGAGACATGCATGCAATTAAAAAGGCAGCAGCACTCTCAGTATCAAAAAGTGGCAGAATTAGCTTTTTCATTTGACTCTTTCACTTCAAATGTCTATTTTTTACTTCAAACTTTACTTTTTTTACCAGCTCTGAAAATTTATTTGAGAGGGATCAGTAAAGGTAACTTCCTCTGCCGGACATTTCAGTGCTTTTCTTCCGCCAAATGCTGAACCTTCTCATTGTTCGCTTTCTTGGTAGATCAATACTCCCAGTGCCGCCTGCAGTTGGACCAGCTTTCAGCTTTGAGTTGGATGTGGAAGACGGAGAGGTGGAAAACTATGAGGTTGGTGTGCAAACTACAGTTGCCTTGAAAGAATAGGTGTTAGCTCAAGCAATAAATAAAATGTCATTATATTTTGCTTTTAATCCTTCTTTTTTCTTTCAAATAAATGTAATACCTGTGAAAACAGAATGCAGAAACCGTCCCTTTGGATTTTTTTTTTTTTTGCAGTACTGGGTATTAGAAGTGCTTAGTTTATTTTTTGTCTATTATTCTTCCCCAGAATCCACCCTTCCAGGGTAGTAGTCATAGAATCACAGAATAACCAGGTTGGAAGAGACCCACCGGATCATCAAGTCCAACCGTTCCCATCAAACACTAAACCATATCCCTCAGCACCTCGTCCACCCGTGCCTTAAACACCTCCAGGGAACGTGACTCAACCACCTCCCTGGGCAGCCTGTTCCAGTGCCCAATGACCCTTTCTGTAAAGAATTTTTTCCTAACGTCTAGCCTAAACCTCCCCTGGCGGAGCTTGAGGCCATTCCCTCTTGTCCTGTCCCCTGTCACTTGGAAGAACAGGCCAGCACCCTCCTCTCTACAACGTCCTTTCAGGTAGTTGTAGAGAGCAATGAGGTCTCCCCTCAGCCTCCTCTTCTCCAGGCTAAACAACCCCAGCTCTCTCAGCCGCTCCTCATAAGGCCTGTTCTCCAGCCCCTTCACCAGCTTTGTTGCTCTTCTCTGGACTCGTTCCAGAGCCTCAACATCCTTCTTGTGGTGAGGGGCCCAGAACTGAACACAGTATTCGAGGAGCGGTCTCACCAGTGCCGAGTACAGAGGGAGGATAACCTCCCTGGACCTGCTGGTCACACCGTTTCTGATCCAAGCCAAGATGCCATTGGCCTTCTTGGCCACCTGGGCACACTGCTGGCTCATGTTCTGTCACTGTCAACCAATACCCCCAGGTCCCTCTCCTCCAGGCAGCTATCTAGACAGACTTCTCCCAGTCTGTAGCACTGCATAGGGTTGTTGCGCCCCAAGTGCAGGACCCGGCATTTGGCCTTGTTAAACCTCATGCCATTGGACTCTGCCCAGCGGTCCAGCCTGTTCAGATCCCTTTGCAGAGCCTCCGTACCCTCCAGCAGATCAACACTTCCACCCAGCTTAGTGTTGTCCGCAAACTTGCTAAGGGTGCACTCAATGGCTTTATGCAGGTCATTGATAAAGACACTGAACAGGGCTGGACCCAGCACTGAGCCCTGGGGAACCCCACTTGTCACTGGCCTCCAGCTGGATTTCACACCATTTCCCACCACTCTCTGGGCCCGGCCATCCAACCAGTTTTCCACCCAGGAGAGTGTGTGCCTGTCCAGGCCAGAGGCTGACAGGTTCTGAAGCAGAACGCTGTGAGAAACTGTGGCAAAGGCTTTGCTGAAGTCCAGGAAGACCACATCCACAGCCTTTCCCTCATACAGCAGCCGAGTCACTTTGTCATAGAAGGCGATCAGGTTAGTCTGGCGAGACCTGCCTTTTGTGAACCTGTGTTGACTGGGCCTGATCACCCGGTTCTCCTGCGTGTGCTTCATGATAGCACTCAAGATCACCTGCTCCATGACTTTCCCTGGCACTGAGGTCAGACTGACAGGCCTGTAGTTTCCTGGGTCCTCCCTGTGGCCCTTTTTGTAGATGGGCACAACATCAGCCAGCCTCCAGTCCAGTGGGACTTCCCCAGTCTTCCAGGACTGTTGGAAGATGATGGAAAGGGGTTTGGCCAGCACATCCGCCAGCTCCTTCAATACCCTTGGGTCAATCCCGTCCGGCCCCATAGACTTGTGGGTGTCTAGTCGGGCTAGCCAGGCTCTGACCACCTCCTCTTGGATCACGGGAGCCTCATTTTGCTCCTCTAGCTCCTGGGTTAGTACACAGACGGAACAACCCTCCTTACAACTAAAGACTGAGGCAAAGAAGGCATTAAGTACCTCAGCCTTTTCCTCATCCCCTGTTACTGTTGTTCCTTCTGTGTCCAATAGGGACTGTATGGTCTCCCTAGTCCGCCTTTTATTATTTATATATTTGTAGAAAGATTTTTTGTTATCTTTCACTGACTTGGCCAATCCAATTTCTAGCTGAGCCTTAGCCCTTCTGATTTTTTCCCTACACAATCTCACTTCCCTCCTGTAGTCCACCCAAGAGGCCTGTCCCTTCTTCCAGAGGCCATAAACATTTCTCTTCTTCTTGATATCACTCAAGATCTCTCTATTCAACCAAGCTGGCTTTCTCCCCTGCCGGCTTTTTTTCCGGACCACGGGGATGGCTTTCTCCTGAGCTGCTAGGACCACCCTTTTGAAGAGCTCCCAGCCCTCCTGGGCTCCCTTGCCCTTGAGTACTGTCTCCCATGAGACTTCACCAACCAGCCTTCTGAAGAGATCAAAGTCTGCCCTCTGGAAATTTAATGCTACCGTCAAAAAATTGTCATTAAATAGTCATTAAATTGTTCAGCTTTTATATTCTATATGTTACTCTTCTCCTTTTGAATTTTAATGGATTTTAAATATCAAACAGAACTGAAGCACTTTCAAAAGAACAGGGTAAGTAACTGGTTTTATATGCATTACTTCGCAGAACAGTGTTTAAACAAATAATGTTAATGTAATAGGATTAATTAATCTAAATATCGTGTTTATAAAACTGATTTTCTGCTTTTTCTTCTTGGGCCTCAAGAGGCTGCATACAGTAATACACATCTATAGATGTATTGGATCGGTGCAAAAATAATTGCTGGTTTTAACCATCAACTTTAAAGCAGTATATCCCAGATAAGAATAAACGTTATGAATTGAAAGAACTATTAGAATCTATGCTTTTTTTGCCAACGTGAAACAAGCCTATCTATTTTGATAGCACACTTACAGAATCCTGGAATCCTGGAACTGATTAATTTTTTGAAGACACTGAACTGCTGCTTGGCTGTGGAAAACCTTTCAGGAAGTGTTTGAGGTGCTTGAAAAGTTGTAATTGGTGAGAGAGAGGTCAGGAGAGTAAGCCGAATGAGGCAGAGTTTCATAAACCACTTCATGCAGCTTCTGCTGTGTCGTTTGTAAAACTTGCAGTTGGGTATTGTCACGAAGAGCAACTGGTCCTTTTTGACTGACCAATATTGAATATAACCATTGCAGTTCTTGGTGCTTTTGTTTTGTTTCCTGGCAGTACTTCTCTGCTGTGATGCTTACACCAAGGTTCAGGAAGTTGTAGTGGATGATTCCACTTGCTGACTAAATGCTTTGTTGATATTGCTAGCAGTTTCCACAGTTTAAAATTGTAAAAAGAAATAAATTATTTTTGCACCAGCCTAATAGAACCCTCTTTATCATAAATAATTAAGGGACAGTCCCAGCTATTGTGTCTTTGCTAGTTCCGAGACTATTGGATTCTATTTGATTTCTCTTTAAACAGTTGTCATCAACCCTTCATTTTGCATCTTTTATAATAACTTATAGGCTAGTTCAGAAGCATCATAACATTTTTTTTTCTGAGAATTTGAGGTTTGACTATATTAGAAGTCTCTTTGATCAGTACTGTTTGCAGCTTGCACCAAGTTTTTAACTTTTCTGTCTTGGTTCTCCGTCATGTTTGTAGTAATGTTTTCCCTAGATTCTTGTGAAGGAGTGCAAGGTACATACATGACACAGTGAAATTATTGGCATGAGAGGCTTTTAGTTGCAATGCTTGGCTTGTAGAAAATTAACATAAAATTTAGCAAAAGTAGTACTTAGTTTGATGGTATGTATTTGTTTTTCAGATTTCCAGATTTAGAATAAAATTGCTGCATTTCATTTCAGCTAGCCCAAGATAGTAGAGTAGGAATCAGAACCTGGCCTATTTAAATTCTTGGTTTCTCTTACAAGACCAGATTCATGTGTTCTTAGGAAGCAAATTTGTTGTGAATTTTTGTTTCCCAGCACTATTAATTTCATAATGGGATCCTTCCTGAGGGGATCCTTCAGGAGTAAAATACTTATGTAACTGTGTATGCAGCCACAGGACTAACTGGAAGTTAGGTCCTGGAGGTTTTGAAACCCAGAAGAGAATACATTACGTGATTAGAAAGATGGCTAAATTCTGAAAGACTTTTCGTAAGGGTTTTGTTGTAGGGGAGAGGGTGTTTTGTGCCTTCCAGGTGGGGTAGTGAGGTGTAATATCAGCATCAATTCTAGTGGAACCAGAGCCTGTTTAAGCAGTGGATTTTTAAATATTTGGTTTCCGTGTTTTGCAGGCACTGCTGAATTTGGCAGAACGTCTTGGAGAAGCCAAACCACGAGGATTGACAAAGGCAGACATTGAACAGCTTCTATCCTATAGGTTCAATCCAAACAACCACCAGTCAGAACAGACATTGTAAGTACATTGATCTCTTTCAAAGATCCAGAACTTCAGTGGTTGTATCTTTGTTTCGTTAACTGGCAGCTTCAGCTCTGCCAGAAGGGCTATAAAAACAGCTATGTCCATAAACAGTTTAATTTTCTTTCTTTGTGTGTATGTGTGTGGATTGCTTTCCAGATCCAATACTATTTATTCATACGTTGAAACCTCTACTTTTGTCTCGTGTCATTTAGCTGTGTTCTTAATCTAGTTCCTCAGCACTTAGATTGAAACGACAGAAGGTGTTCTAGGCTTTAGTATACTAGAAATTAAAATAAGATTGTCAACTTTGAATTTGGCCCTTGTGAAAATAACTTGAAGTGTTGAAATTTCAAGTGCTCCTGGTAGAGCTTGGTCAGTGGTTTAAGAGCACATCTCCTTATTTTTAAAAGCCATTAACTTACTCTGTTTGAAAGATCTGCACAACCAAGTGGAATAGGCAGTAAAGATACAAAGGTAGTTAAAGTGACTTAGTACCAAATGCTATCTAATGTTTGAACTTTGGTGTAAGGATTTTTCACTGATATTCCAGCCTCAGTGACCCTCAGTGTGACTTATACTAGTATAAGTAGGGAGTGAAGTCTACAGACCATTATCTCAATCATTTTGAATTTTGATTAAACATCTGTTCTGTTGGTTGGGTTTGGTAACTCCCATAAGCACGAGCATTTGTTTTTTTTGAAAGCACGGGGGAGGGAAAAATGTAACAGCAATTCTCAGTTTACATTGTCACACTCTGCATCTTAAACTACAAATATATATAAACACAGCTACCTAAGGGGTAAATGACCAGTCATGTTGCAGTCATACCTGTAAAGTTTTGGATGGAATATATATTTGTTGTTCTTACATAGCAGATACTTTTGAAGTTTGTTGTCTTTTCTAGGTGTGTGGTTTGCATGTGTGATTTTGAGTCAAGGCAGCTACTTAGAGTCTTACCCTGTAACCACGAGTTCCATGCCAAGTGTGTCGATAAATGGCTGAAGGTAAAGAAAAAAAAAATCCTATCTTATACAGAATTCATAATGTGGTTTAGGAGGAGGAAGGGCAGTGTTTTGCTGTTCCACTTGATTTCATCTTGTTTTACATTTCTCATACTTAACCTGGAAATGCCAACAGAGTGGAAGCACTGCCTACTTATATTTTTCTAACAACTGATGCAAGTTGTTGATCTTTGGAACAAGGTAAAATCAATACCAAGAGAATTATTTTCATTGACAGATCTTACTGTGTTTTCCATTTGCACAGAATAATGACTGCAAATTCAAGTAATTCATGAAATTAAGGCTTGAAAACAAAAAAGTAACATGATATAGGAAGTATGAATTAGTTTCTGTGATGATGGTAGCTTTAACTGTTCGTTCTATCCTGCATGTCAATGAGTACTAATACCTCTCTCCCCCATTTACTGTTAATAATAGGTTCTGGGGCAAATAAAATACTGTGTGTATGCATATATACATATATAGAGAAATGTACTGTATACAAATAGAAGTTGTAGTTTTACAAAATTATGATATACCCTTTCAAGAGAATTTGAGCAGAAAGGAAAAGATCTAGCGTTAGGGCAGCCCAGTAAGAGGACAGAGAAAACAGCAGCAGTACAGAAGGTGTGAAAAACAGGAAATACAAATAAGGAGGTGATGATATACAGACATCTCTACAAATTGCATTAGCCAGATGTACTTCTAATAAGGTATTGACCCCATCTTGCCTCACTTTGTTTCAGTGTTTTAGTGTATTCAGCTTTAGTTTAATCTTTGTGTAGTGTGTTGTATAGAACATTTGAATTTGCAATGATCGTAATTTAGTATAGGATACAGTCGCTAGAGAATTACAGATGGTGTCTGTTGTTTTGGAAAAAGGTATTAAAAAGCCGTATCTTTATGGCTTCATAAAAACAAGAAAATGTATAACTTATGCATACACTGAAATATTAAGTGCAGAGAATATAAAAATGAAGTTAACATTGACAGCATTCTTTTGGCTAACAAGAATAATGAGAAGCATTTTGAAAACTGGGATGTGAAATTGATCTTGGGCTAGAATACCCACGGTAGCCTAAGGCTTCTACAAAATCGAGGGCCAGTGTAAATGTTACTACAACAATGTCCTAACTTTCAGTAGAACTGATGTCTTTCTGAATCAATGTACTTGAGAATCAGCAAGAGGAATGTAAACACCTAGCTGGTTTATTGTCAGATTAGAAAGCCACACACGCACACCCTCCACATAATATTCAAAATATTTATATAGATGTGTGCTGCTTTGTTCAGTAACTGCAAATTAAGAGTAATGATATCTCTTCAGGTGCTATTCTCCAGGGACGCCCTACTCCTCTTGAGGAGTGTTTACACTAGATATGTCAAGTCTTTCCATTGCATGAAGCTTCATAAATCATTTGTGGTGTGAACAGAGTATCCAGGAATGATAGTCACTCTATTTTATGAAAAGAGAACTAATATGATTTGACGCATCCTGTGAGATCATGGATGCTATAGGTCTGTATAGGTAAGATTGATTATTTAAATTTTGAAAAAGACAACTCTTTCCAGGCTATTAATGAAAAAATGTACCTCTGCTTCACAGAGCACCAGATCTGCACATTGTTGCTTCTGAACAGCCTGTAGCCATTGATAGCCACACTCCAGTCATGGCATTCATTCCACCAAGTTTCAGTGGTGGCAACCAAATCCTAGCTTTCTAGTGTCGTGGTAGCCTCCAGCTCCTCCTATTTGTTGCCCAAGCTTCATGTGTTTGTCTAGAGGCACTCAGCTGGGCTGCTGCCACTTCACCTTCTTAGTGGAAGACACTTTATTTTCTTTAAGGTGTTTTGGGGCACTTTCCTTCCTGGCACCTGCTACCTCAGGAGCCTCCCACTTATCTCCACAGGACTTCAGCTATGCCATGGTGTCCCCAGCATGGCCAGGGCAGCAGGTGGAGGACCCATACTAGCACCCCATTCCTCCAACCATTTTGTGTCCTCCTGCCACTTGTCATAGGCAAGTCTGTTATCATCCCCCTTCATATCTAGTTTAAAGCCCTGTCAATGAGCCCTGCAAGCTCCTGAGCAAGGACCCTCCTCCCACTTTGAGAAAGGCGGCTCCCATCTGATACCTGTAAACATGGTGGCATGCAGGCCATCCCATTGTCAAGACCACCAAAGCTGTTACGGTGGCACCAGCCACGGAGCCATGTATTAATAGATTGGACCCATCTGAGCCTTTCAAGTTACAGGCAACGACATTGTGGGAGGGAGGAAAAAATCACCTGGGTTTCAGATTCCATCATTTGCTATGCCAAGGTCCTAAAATCTCTTTTGTTCACCTTTGGACTACATACTGTAGTTTTGTCACCCTCCACATAGAACAGCAGTAATGGGTAATAGTCTGAGGGCCTTACCGGACTGGGGAGTTTCCCCCCAGGCTTCTGGGAGGCAGCAGACTTCCCTGTGGGTAGGGTCTGTTTGACATATTGGACCCTCTGTTCCTCTCAGCAAGGAAGTCATAGTTGTAGGTGACTGTCTTTTCCTCCCCTTGTCAGTTGTAGTAATAGGAGGGGAGTGGTGTTCTGGTCTTGGCCTTTGTTCTGATGTGGACAAGTCATCACCCACATTTTCCTCTGGTTTGTCTTCCACAGCTAGAGCCTCATATCTGTTGTGCAGAGGCACCTAGGGAGGTGTGGGCAAGGAGGAGGGGGTTGTTCTCTGCCCCATTGGTGGACTTGCTTCCACTCAGTACATTCCTTTTAAGTCCCTGCCTACATCGTGGTGGGGAGGAGGATACCAAATCCCTGTGATCAGGGGCTTTTTCTGGTGGCTGTTTCTGTTCCTGTATCAGGGAGCTCAGGGTGTGGTTCTACCAGTCTGTCTCTAGCTCAGACTCCCTGGTGCTCCTTAGCCTCTTTGCTCCCTCTCACAGCTCTGCCACTGGGCTGAGGAAATGTTCCACCTGCTCTTATCTCACACAGCTCTTGTCCCTGCTGCCCTCTGTTTCCAGTGCGAGCTGGTGGCTCTCCCTGCAGCCAGAGACCTGGAGGGTGTATGTTTTCCTGGGAGCTCGGTCTGAAATGACACATCCCTTCTGGCAGGTACAGAGGATGCAGGCTCCCACTGGGTGGATGCCATGACAGGGCTCCATCTCACTGACTGAACTCACCTCCTGAGCATGGAGACACTGCCCTTCCTGTACACCCTGCCTTCACAAAGGAACTGCTCTCGCACACTGCCCTCCTAAGGGGCTGTTTAAATCTTCTGTGGCAGCTGCTGTGACCAAGAGTCAGGAGCTGCCTGCCCCTTGCTCCCTGTTGAGGGGTTTCCTTGCTCCACAGAGCGTATTTTCTGCCTCAGTCTAGTGCCCAGCTGCAGCACTTAGCATGTCTGCTGCTGTCACTTGCTGATTAAGTCACTGAGCTGACCGAACTTCTCTTTTAGTTTAAAACCATTACACTTAGTCCTATTGCTACAGACTGTGTTAAAAAGGTTTTTTTTCATCTTTCTAATAAGCTCCTTTTAAGAATTGAAAGGCCACAGTAAGGTCTCCTTGGACTCTTCACCAAGCTGAACAACCCCAACTCACTCAGCCTCTCCTTATACGGCACGTGTTCCAGGCCTTCGATCGTTTTTGTGAGTAGAGGGGCAGAATTGCCTCCCTCGACCAGGCAGCAGTTCTTTTCATGTGACTCAGGATATGGTTGGCTTTCTGGGCTGCAAGCACGTGTTGCTGGCTCATGCCCAGCTTCTCATCCACCCAGACCCCAAGCTCCTTCTCTGCAGAGCCACTCTCAATCTTTTCAATCCTCAGCCTGTATCAGTACTGATGGTTGCCCCTGTCCAGATGCAGGACCTTGCGTTTCACCTTGTTGAACCTTATGAGGTTTTCACAAGCTCACTTCTCCAGCTTGTAAAGGTCCCTGTAGCTGACATCCCATACCTCAGGGTGTCAGCATTGCCACTCAGCTTGGTGTCATCTGCAAACTTCCTGCACTTGATTCCATCGTCTGTATTATTGATGAAGATATTAAACAACAACGGTTCCAGAACAGACCCCTCAGTGACACCGCTAATCACTGATCTCCATCTGGTTTTGGATGAAATGTTTAATCTGCTCTGCTGGTATAATGCTATGTGCAGTGCTGCCTTTTTAAGTAATGTAAGCAAGTGAAAAGAAATGTTCTTTTACAGTGCATTAGGCTACCCATTTAAATTTAAACTTCTGTGGTTGAGCAAGGTTAAAGATCTGTGAAAGAAGATGTAGTACAGTGGAGGAAACAGAATTAACAAGAGGGAGGTTATCCTCTTGCTTTTCATAGTATTGTCAGCTCTCTTAGTTCACAGTATTTGATTATTTAATATCCTAAACCACTTGGTCAAATACAAATGAAATGAGAAATCTGTTGTTTTGTTAAGTAAGAATTAGTCATCATTCCAAAGGACAGTTTTAAAACATGACCTGTCTTCACCCTGAGAGCTTAGAACCAGATAACATAGGAAACTTGCCTCTGTATTTAACGTTCTGATAAGAAATGCTGTGTTATCTATAAGAAAAGACAAACTGTAACTGTAGTTTAACTTTATTCTGATAGACTAATACCAAAGTAGTGTAATGTTTTTAAGAGGATTCTAATAGCTCTACAGATTCATAATTCAAAATGCCATTGACTTTAGCTATAGATTTTTATAAATTATAAAAAACCCACTAACACTGTTAGTTAATTGTACAGCTCTCTTTCTCCTCACAGGACAAAATGTAAATTTGCCTGAAAGAGTGGCTACTTAGAAGGCCAATATTACTGTACTATATCTACCTTACTCTTCTTTTTACACCAGTCATGTTGAATGGTGGGAAGGGAGAATGAATTTCATGAAAGGCACAAGAATGCAAATGAATTTTTAAAAAGTCTTCATGTAGGATTTTGAAAAGTTACTTAAGAAGCAGTGCTGTGGTGTCCATGAATATTCTTTTTATTGTTACATAGTGGATTTATTTCTGCAGTCCCTTTCAGAAGATTACCCCCACTCAATGCTGTTTCTTGCTACAAATAGCAGATACTTAATTAAACTTTATCCATTAATTCATTGACTTCTGATGAACATTTCCTTTTATTTTAAAAGTTGCATTAACTGAATTGTATCTAGAATTATGCAAGTACAAAGTAGTGACTGAGAAATGTAATGTCAGTAAGTAATTATATAACTGCCAGAGAGAGAAGAAGAAATAAATTCTGTATTGATTCTCCAATGAAAACCTATAAATAATAACTATAATGTAAACTATAAAACAATAATAAGAGTAATTGATGGAAAAAACATTCCCTCATTTTAACTTCTACTACTAAGTAATGCTTTCCAATAATAATGTACTACTTCCACTGGCATTTATTTTTTGGGTTTGAAATTTGTGGCAGTGATCTCTGCCTCCGGCTTCTGAACTCTGGCCTGCAGAGCCACATTTCCTGATGCTGTCACATGTATTTTGTTGAAAAATTTAGCTACTATAGGAAAACCTGGAGCTGACAGTGGTTGGTCCTGCACTTTTGGGAACAGTGAAATACAGAATTTGGGGCAGGGAGAAGTTCTCTTCACTCTCCCTTTGAAAAGGAAATATTTTACCACAGATGTTACGTAGTTTGAGCTTCTTCTCATTTGCTAAAATGAAATTAGGCTTTATTTGGAAAAGGGGAAGTAGAAGGCATAAATACTTCTGCAGTGGCTTAAGAGATGTTACTTCTCGTCTGACTTACATGTTTAAGGAAGCGGTAAAAGAGTTACAGGACATATTTTCAGTGAGTGCTTTACTAAATGTAGACCTGCGTGGGTGTGTTACTTATACCTGTTTCATCAGGTCACCACCTCTCTCTCCTTCTCTCTTTTTTTTATTTTTCCCTCCTCCTTTCTGTTTAACAAGCCCCCAACCCTTTTTATGTAGTCTGTTTTCAGCTTTGACCCAGTGTAGGTTTCTGTGAGAATAACTGAATAAGGGTATGAAGACATGTGACCCTTCATCAGTAGAATGTGTGACCACATGACACTCTTATATAGGACATTTATTTGCAACCCAAGGTTGCTAGTCTGGTTTTGGTGGGTTTCTCTGCAGCACATGGCACAGCTTTTAAGTTGTGTCCCACTGACTGCAATATACTGTAACTATGAATCTGCATTAATAAAACCAGCGTCAGTTAAATAAGGCCTAGTTTGTTCTTTTGCTTTATCTTAAAAGGCATAGATTATTTTCTAAACATGATTTTGAAGTGCCCAACTTATCACACCACTCTAACATAACAAAACAAACTAAAGAAAAGGCATAAACTAAGAATGCTTTATTTTCACTTAGTTTGAGTACTCTGGAATTGGTTTTCAGTACTAGGGTGATGAAGGCAGCAAAGTCATTATGATCCCAGGTGTTCGGTGTCATCTACACATTACCTTAACAATGTATTTGTCAGTACAGTAAATCTTGTTTTTGGTTTCACAGGCCAATCGTACCTGCCCGATTTGTAGAGCTGATGCTTCAGAAGTGCATCGTGATTCAGAATGACCAATCTAAGAGCACAAATCCAGTTTGGATGTTCCTGATCACATGTATATATGAACAATCTGTTGAACTTACCCAGGTGGCTTCCAGCCTGCCCTTTACACAGAAGGGTGAATGGACCTTACTTTGCACTGTGTGACTTAATAGATTACAAAGCTTATAACTAGTCTTCACAGTTACGGGATTGTTATACTAACAGTGTGCTTGGAACTCCAAAGATTTTTTTTTTGGCTTATTTTTTTGTGTGTGCACTAACATTCCCTGGTTTTTGTGTGATCATTCAGAGTGTTGCTGCAAGATTACTGTGGTTGTGATCTTTTAGCATGTGCTTATATAAAAGAAAGTGAAGGAGAAAAAAAACAGTGGTAGCTTCAAACAATATCATAATCTACCCTTTATAGAGCCTTCAGATACTGTGAGTGGGAGGACTGGGAAAGAAGGGTGTGAATGTATGTTTGCTTGTGAGAGGATACGTGAAGCGTGCTTGTGGCTGAGTGTGCATGTGTGTTTGAGAACCTGTGTACCAGCATGTACTGAGAATGTATGTGTGTAGTAATAATTATGCTGCAATGTATAATCTTGTGTGTTATTTAAACAGTACTAGTACTGTACACTGGTTCCTTTCCTTGTGTTTGCAGTTGCACACTGAATGCGGAGGGTGCAGCAGTTACAGATATTTAGTATTCCCTCCCTAATGTACTTACAGGTATAAAGACCGTTCTACGTACTATTCGAACAGCTGTTACGCTTCCCCTTCATTGAAGGCTTTAAATGTGTACCACTAAAGTGCATTGATTGTTCGTACAAGAGTAATGTTACAAAGTCTGATTTCTTAAATGGCTGATTTACAAGTTATGTTATCAATGTAATGTTGCAATATTGTACAAATCATTTAGCATTATTAACATTTTTAATTGCTAATATGAATATCAATGCTTTTCTGTTCTCCTTATAAATTTTTCTAGCTGGATTTGCCAGTTATGTTTCTTCCATGAAAGGAAGCAGAAAGTATGCTGAGAGTCTTGTGCAACAGTTCTTCACTTTTGGCCATTGCACTTGCTAAGAACGTTATCTTTTAGCTTGTAAACGTTGGCTTTAGTCATGTTCGTTCTTTGTCATTTATAAAGGAGTTTGTATACAACTGAAGTTACTTCTTAAAGGTTATGATTTTATTCCTGCAGTTTCATGAATAAAATAAAGTTTTCTGCACTTTCTCAAAGCAGTAGCACTTCTGATTTTTTTTTTTTTTCTTCACTCTACCACAAGAGAAGGTGGCTTTGGTCACTGACTGCAAAATTCAGTTGCCCATATGCTGCTTCTTGCCCTTCCTTATCTCATGAAGGAACTCTCTTGTTTTTTTGTTTGTTTGTTTTTTGCAATCAAGTTTCCAGACCACTCCACTATAGGAGAATAGTTCTGTGAAGCAGGAGGTGATAACCTCTGTTCAGGTGCTCTGAATGATGCTTTGTTTGGGCTATTAAAAAAAGTTAGCTTAATTTATAATATTCAGACTGTTAACATCTTTGATACATTATAGCAAAATATTTAGGTCTACATATACCATACTTATTCACAGGATGCACTTTTCGCAACAAAATTCTCCTAAATTCAGTGTCATTACTTTGGTTGCAGCAACACAAGTGGCACAACTAGCAATATTACTGCAACTTGCTGACAGTCCCAGCTTTAAGTTTATTCTTCGTAATTTTTGATGCTTTTTTTTTTTATGCTGCTATGCTTAATGTCAGCTATAATTTCAAACAGTGTTAGATGTTCTCCATGCTGATTTCCCTCTTTGAAGATTCTACAGACCAGTTGCAGCTCTTGGTGCAAATACAATAAAAGCACAATTTTGCCCTATTTGAGATGCTTTTCCCTCTGTTTAGTTACATAGGTAGTTCTGAAAAACAGCATATCTAACATACCTCTCCATACTTAAGAACATTAAACAAATATGCTGTTACATCAACTTCAAAATAATAGAATTTCTGTTTCCAGTGGAGGTAAAGAACAGGCATTTCACATTAACAGAGCAGGTTAAACTATGTAATTTTTTAACCAATAAAATTCTGGTTTTTTAAAAAAGCATATGCCACATGTCTTACAAAACTTATATTCTTTCACGTAGCTGCAAAAGAAAAAAAATCTGTGTGTACAGATTTAAATGTAACTAACAATACTGTGCTCAGTATTCAGTTTGGAGCACAGAAAGAGGGCACTTTTTCTATGCAAGGTACAAATGAACAAGACACATTCTTCTGAAGCCAAAGGAAAGTGGTCCTCTTCCTAGAATTGGAGAAATCTTGATGTGTAATGTCCCTCTTTCCCCAGTAGAACTCTGTGACAGTTGGGAGATCTAGAAGATGGACGGTCCCAGCTGGTAAAATCCTGAGATGAATTGCTGTGCTCTTACAGCATCTGTTTTCTGGAACAGTTTTTTTTGTTTGCATGGGACTCCTGCAGGTGTGTCTGGACTTGCTTCCTGCAATTGGTGTGTATAAATATCACACGTATATGTTCTGAATCGGCTCAGACAAGCTACAACCAAGTCCTCTCTGTTGTGGCTGTCAAGGGAGGGGGGTTCGTGTTCAGCTGTTAACTGCCATGTGGTGTGCACATTTGTGTGTAATTCCACAGCCTGCCATAGAGCCCAGCAGCACCTTAACTTAGCAAGACTTTATTCTATTTTCATTGCCTTTCTGCTGTCACCTGTGTCTTTCTTCTCAAAACAAACCAACAAAGCCTGGGGAAAATAAACCCCACAACCTGTAACATGTTTGCATTATCATAGAATCATAGAATAGTTTGGGTTGGAAGGGACCTTAAAAACCATCCAGTTCCAATGCCCCTGTGATGGGCAGGGACACCTCCTACTAGGAGGAGGCTATTGGCACTGCTGTGTTTTTACATAAACTATTGATTTAGTTTGGCATTTTAGGGGATATCAAGGCCTACAGATAATTCTAACATCTTGGTTTGTGGCTTTCTTTACAAAAAAATAAAGCCTTTTGCTGTATGCCATTTTGTACAGGCTCTTGAATGTGATTTCATGCCTGTTAATACATTGTGTGATATATGCAATGAGATTTACCAGCCTTTTTAATTTTAATTCTAGAAAACGCGTTTTTGACTTGAGTTATCTTTGGGCCTTTGTAAAAACTGGTTTTTTTTCTTTAGTACATTGTTACCTCATTTTGCTACTTCTGTTTCAGATTTGTCTATCCTTATGGAAGTTTATGAGTTTTCTTTAAGTCATCCTCTACTGTATCATTTAACATGTAGTTTTAAATGTATTATAAATATCTGTAACCAAATAATTTGAAGGCTCGATAACTTTTTAACAAAATTTGTACATTTTTTAATGCGAGTTAGTAATGCTTTACTAGGTAGTGCAATGAATTTTTATTTTTAATCTCTGTGCCCAATTTTGGAGTTGAGACAGTTGTTCTTTAATAAATGTATGATCTACACTTGCACAATTCTGTCCTGTTCTTTCTCTTAGAAAGGTGTACTGTTCCCTTTTATTACCATGCGTATTTCTCTGCATGATCATGCAACTCTAGATACTGTGTTGTAGAGGGAAGTTTTGCTTTCTCAATTGTAGTGCAAGGTAGACTTTTTATTAATCTGTTTTGAGGATATTATTCTTGAAAGTGTAAAATAACTGTAATTCATACAACTCAAAGCCTTGCCTAAAAGATCAGCTTTTAAAGATGTTACTTTGTCCAAGGAAAAATTTGCAGGAATAGATGTGCTCTTTAGACATACTATTTGCACTGTGTGTCAGCTGAAGATGTGTTACAGATTGCGGTGTGCTCCAACAATGGAAAAAAAATGCATCCTGAGCTAAGGATTAAACTGAATTATTCAGAGTTTGATTAGCTGGGGTCTATCAATAAGCTGCAGGTAAAACAAAACAAACAAACAGAAAAAGTTTGTTTTTAATGAGATGATGTAAACTAAGATTGTTTCAGTGTTTGACCACCCTCTTCACCGGTAAAGAAGTGTTTCCTAATGTCAAGTCTGAACCTCCACCAAGGTGGCTTTGAACCTTTCTCACACATCCTGTCACTGGATAACGAGGAGAAGGGATCAGCACCTCCCTCTCTACTTCCTTGCTTCAGGAAGCTGTAAAAAGCAACGAGGTTGCACCTCATCCCCCTTTTCTCCAAACTAGATAAACCCTATGCCCTCAGCCCCTCCTCACAGGACATTCCTTTCAGCCAAATTTGTTGCCCTCTGCCCTACTCTGGACACATTCATGTCCCTTAATATCCTTTTTAAGTTGTGGGGCTCCAGAATTGCACACAATACACAAAGTGAGGCTGCATCAATGCTAAATATAGCAGGATAATCACCTCGTATGACTGGTTGGTTACAACTAGGATGCAGTTTTGCCCTGTTGGCTGCCAAGGCGCACTGCTCACACAAATTGCCTGCAGCACTCCCAGATGCCTTTCTACAGGGTGATTTCCAGCCACTTCTCTCCCAAGTTGTACTTGCATCCACCATTACGACATCCCAATTACAGAATCCAGCAGTTGTTCTTGTCAAATTTAATGACATTCATGATCTCTCATAATTTTATGAGATTCTGAACATCTTTAATTTCTGCACCAAACTCTAAGGCTTAATTTGTTTAAGGGGGTCTAATTTATTTTTTTTGCTTTCAGTTTTATGTAAAAGACCATAAACTGAAGAAATTCTTAACACCCCATTTACATATATGTTTGCCTCATTTATCACTTCTCTCAGTTCTCTTTAATATTAAATTAAAAAAAAATTATAAAAGTCAGGATCTTCAGGACTGGGAATCAGCGCTGGGACTGCAGGCTTGTTTATCAGCCAGTGTGGGCAGCACAGTGTGGGCATCTCCAAAACACCTTTCTCCCTGCAAGAGTGAGGGAACACTTGAACAGGATGTTAAAATGTCTGGGTAGACACGGCCTGAAGCAACCTGCCCTATCTGACCCTGGTTTCAGCTGGTGGGTTGGGCTAGACCATCTCCAGAGACAACTTCCAGCCTCAGCCACTCCATGGTTCTAAACCACTCAGATTTTTAAACTCCTAGGAGTGCCGGCAGGAATTTCCAGAGGAATTCTGGTTCCAAAGGCAGACTGTGGAACTGACCACTGGCTGTGCTGTAAAGGTTAGAAATCCTGCCTAGATTAATCAGCTTCTCAACCAAATAAAGTCTTGCTGAAATGCACCTCTAATATCAGGCTCCCAAGACAGGAAAACAATTATAATCGGTGGCAGTTCTGATACCTGTTTTTCAAACCGCACTGCACAGCACCATCTTCTGGTGACGAAAATTTGGATTAGAACTCCATGGTTTAGAACCATGGAGTGGCTGAGGCTGGAAGTTGTCTCTGGAGATGGTCTAGCCCAACCCACCAGCTGAAACCAGGGTCAGATAGGGCAGTTTGCTTCAGGCCGTGTCTACCTAGACATTTTAACATCCTGTTCAAGTGTTCCCTCACTCTTGCAGGGAGAAAGGTGTTTTGGAGATGGTTAAACACTTTCCTGTATTTCAGCTTGAGCATGTGTTTCATGTCCTGTCTCTGGACACCACTGAGAAGAGTCCAGCTCTGCTGTCTTTTTTCCCCTCATCCATTATCAGCGTTCATGCACACTGATAACACCGCCTGAGCTTTCTCTTCTCTAGGCTAAACAGGCGCGGCTTTCGACCTCTCCTTGTATAACAGATGTTCCTGTCTCTTAATTATGTTGGCTGTTTTTCATTGGACTTGCTCCAGCATGGCCGTGTTCCCTTGTAGTGGAAAGTGCAGAACTGGACATGACACTGCAGCTCTGGGGGTGTCATCTCTGAGGAGAGGGGGAGCACCACCTCCCCTGACCGGTTGGTGAAGCCTTTTCTAACAGAGCCTGGGATGCTGTTGGCCTTTCCTGTGATGTACATCATCCAGGAAGCTCCAGATTTAATCTGTTCACTCAGCCATGAGGAATAACAAGTTTCAAATGCTCATTTGTAAGAGCCGCAGAACAGGTCAGGTATGAGAACTTAACAACACTTTCCGATGAAAATTCAGGCTGGTTTTGATGAAAAAGATGGTAAAAATGGTTGCCTGAATTAAGCTCCTGAAGTTAGGCATAGAAACCAGCAGTCTGACTCTGAAAAAATATCTGAGTTATTTAACATGTTGCTTCTATGTTATTAGAAATCTGTGATGGTCCAAATCTGTCACATACTCAGAAACATACTTAGCTTGACTATCCAGGGGAGCAGTAGGAAAGGTAGGTAATAAAGATATCAAGTAATGTTTGCAGGTGTGGGACCCTATTTGACTGTCGCTTCTTCCACCTCAAGTAACTCTTTTCAAGAGTACTTTAAACCCCATAATCCAGCAGTCAATCTGACCAGTCTCTAAAGAACGTGTCCAGGAGCTCTGCGGCTACGGAGCAAAAAGGTTGTCATGAATTGTAATGTCTTAGTGTGAACATCACTAAGAGGTCGGTAGTTTTTCTCATTCACAGGCAACTTCTCCAGCTCATCCAGGGTCGCCAAGCCATCAATAACTCTGGAAAACAAAAAGCAGAAGTACTAGAATCTCCTTCCAATAACCACTTGATTTTCACAATTTAGAAATCTCAAAGGACTTTGCAGTTTAAGTGTCACAGAACCAGGACCTTGCAAGCAAACGATACAAATAAAACAGCCAAAACTTTATATGTGTCATATAATGTATTTTGAAAGGAAATATGAAGCATCTGTGACAGATTCTGATAAAAAGGAGGAATCACTGTCCTGACTATCCTTTTGCTTATCATCCACAGCTGTATAAAGACCCTGTCTGCACTTCATCGAATCACAGAATCACTAGGTTGGAAAGGACCCACTGGATTATCAAGTCCAACCATTCCCATCAATCATTAAACCATGTCCCTGAGCACCTCATCCACCTGTCTTTTAAACATCTTCAGGGAAGGTAACTCAACCACCTCCCTGGGCAGCCTGTTCCAGTGCCCAATGACCCTTTCCATGAATTTTTTTTTCCTGATGTCCAGCCTGAACCTCCCCTGGCGGAGGTTGAGGCCATTTCCTCTTGTCCTGTCCCCCGTGACTTGGGAGAAGAGGCCAGCACCCTCCTCTCCACAACCTCCTTTCAGGTAGTTGTAGAGAGCAATGAGGTCTCCCCTCAGCCTCCTCTTCTCCAGCCTAAACAACCCCAGCTCTCTCAGCTGCTCCTCATAAGACTTGTTCTCCAGCCCCCTTACCAGCTTTGTTGCTCTTCTCTGGACTCGCTCCAGAGCCTCAACATCCTTCTTGTGGGGAGGGGCCCAGAACTGAACACAAGATTCGAGGTGCAGTCTCACTGGTGCCAAGTACAGAGGGAGAATAACCTCCCTGGACCTACTGGTCACACCGTTTCTGGCAAGCCAAGATGCCATTGGCCTTCTTGGCCACCTGGGCACACTGCTGGCTCATGTTCAGTCGCTGTCGACCAACACCCCCAGGTCCTTCTCCTCCAGGCAGCTTTCTAGACAGACTTCTCCTAGTCTGTAGCACTGCACAGGGTTGTGCCCTGTTGATGGAGCATCATGGAATCAAACACAGAGCTCAATATGATCAGCGAGTGTTCAATTTATTGAGCTTAGCTGTTTCTTTATAAACCCTTTTCGGTTACATAACTGGGTGCCCACGAGGGTATCTACAGTGTATTATTGGATAAAGGTAACTGTCCATAAAGCTACTACTAACATATTATTTGCTAAACTACCGTGCATGTTAAAAAACCAAGTTACACTAAAATTAATTATGTTGATAGTTCTCTTTGATTGTTTTTCTTTCAGCTGGTACTCGTTCCCACCGAACTAGCTGCTGTATTCCTTTCAGCTGGCCTATGTTTATCTTTTGGCTTTGTGTTTCAAGGCCTTGTTAGACTTGTTCAGTCTCACAGCATCCAGGCCTTGTTATCTGTAAAATGTTCCCACAGTGCCCCAAGTGCAGGACCCGGCATTTGGCCTTGTTAAACCTCATGCCGTTGGACTCAGCCCAGAGGTCCAGTCTATTCAGATCCCTTTGCAGAGCCTCCTACCCTCCAGCAGATCCACACTTCCACCCAGCTTAGTGTTGTCCGCAAACTTGCTAAGGGTGCACTCGATGCCTTCATCCAGGTCATTGATAAAGACATTGAACAGGGCTGGACCCACCACTGAGCCCTGGGGAACCCCACTGGTCACTGGCCTCCAGCTGGATTTCACACCATTTCCCACCACTCTCTGGGCCCGGCCACCCAACCAGTTTTCCACCCAGGAGAGTGTGTGCCTGTCCAGGCCAGAGGCTGACAGGTTCTGAAGCAGAATGCTGTGAGAAACTGTGGCAAAAGCTTTACTGAAGTCCAGGAAGATACATCTGCAGCCTTTCCCTCACCCAGCAGCCAAGTCACTTTGTCATAGAAGGTGATCAGGTTAGTCTGGCAAGACCTGCCTTTTGTGAACCTATGTTGACTGGGCCTGATCACTCGGTTCTCCTGCGTGTGCTTCATGATAGCACTCAAGATCACCTGTTCCATGACTTTCTCTGGCACTGAGGTCAGACTGACAGGCCTGTAGTTTCCTGGGTCCTCCCTGTGACCCTTCTTGTAGATGGGCACAACATCAGCCAGCCTCCAGTCCAGTGGAACTTCCCCAGTCTTCCAGGACTGTTGGAAGATGATGGAAAGGGGTTTGGCCAGCACATCTGCCAGCTCCTTCAATAGCCTTGGGTGGATCCCATCCGGCCGCATAGACTTGTGGGTGTCTAGTTTAGTAAGCAAGTCTCTAACTGCCTCCTCTTGGCTCACAGGAGCCTCATTCTGGTCCTCTAACTCCTGGATGTGTACACAGAGGGAACAACTTTACTTACTACTAAAGACTGAGGCAAAGAAGGCATTAAGTACCTCAGCCTTGTCCTCATCCCCCGTCACAGTTGTTCCATTTGCATCCAGTAGGGACTGAATATTCTCCCTAGTCTTCCTTTTATTGTTAATGTATTTATAGAAAGATTTTTTATTATCTTTCACAGACTTGGTGAATCTGGTTTCTAGTTGGGCCTTAGCCCTCACGATTTTTTCTCTGCAGGATCTTACTTCCTCCCTGTAGTCCACCCAAGATGCCTGTCCCTTCTTCCAAAGCTCATAGGCATTCCTCTTCTTTTTGATATCTCTCAAGATCTCCCTGTTCAACCAAGCTGTTTTTTTCCACTATGGGCTCATTTTCCCGGAGCATGGGGATGGCTTCCTCCTGAACTGCTAGGTTTCCTTTTTGAAGAGCTCCCAGCCTTCGTGGGCTCCCTTGCCCTTAAGGACTATCTCCCATGGGACTTTGCTAACCAGCCTTCTGAACAGTCCACAGTCTGCCTTCTGGAAATTTAATGTGACTGTTCTGCTACTCCCCCTCCTCACCTCACCTAGAACTGAGAATTCTACCATCTCGTGATCGCTTTGTCCCAGGCGTCCTCTAACCGTCACATCCCCCACAAGGCCTTCTCTGTTGACAAACAGCAGGTCCAGGAGGGCACCTTCCCTTGTCGGTTCGTTCGCCAGTTGTGTGAGGAAGTTGTCCTCCACGCACTCCAGGAAGACTGCTTCCTTTCTGCTGTATTGTACTTCCAGCAGATATCTGGATGATTGAAGTCTCCCACGAGGACAAGAGGTAGCGATCTTGAGACTACCCCCAGTTGTTTATAGAAGAGCTTATCAGCTTCTTCTTGGCTGGACGGCATATAACAATATCTGCGTTCTTGTGGGCTCCTCTGATTTTAACCCACAGGCACTCGATCCTGTCATCACCATAATTGAGCTCAAGGGTATCAAAGCACTCTCTAACATAGAAGGCTACTCCGCCTTCTCTCCTGCCCTTCCTGTCCCACCTGAAAAGTTTATACCCCACCATAGCTGCACTCCAGTTATACGAGTTGTCCCACCACGTTTCTGTGATGGCAACGACATCATAGGCTCCTTGCCCTACGACAGCTTCCAACTCCTCCTGCTTATTGCCCATGCTGTGCGCATTTGTGTAAATGCACTTCAGCTGGGCTGGTGAAACTTCAGCCCTCATAAAGAGAATAGAGTTCATTCCCAATTGACTGGTCCTTGGAATATCTAACCCCTCAGTGCCAGTTTCATCCTTACTGTCTCCAGACATACTTGCCCCCACTCGCTCTGTGGTGACATGCTGGTGGTCATTGCCAGCACACCATCTCTCAGGCACTGAAGTTCCACTTCCAGGCTCACTCCCGACTAGCCTCGTCTTGTCCCCCTCCCCCTTCACATCTAGTTTAGAGCTCTAATTATGAGCCCTGCTATATTGTTAGTAAGGACTTTAGTCCCCCTGGGAGACAAGCGTGCCCCATCCCTAGTGAGGAAGCCTGGGGGTGAGTGGGCCAGTCCACGATCAAAGAACCCAAAGCCTCTCTCCTCACACCAGGCTTGGAGACAGGTACTAATCAAGTGTTTCTTTTTGACTTCTTGCTCCTCATTCCTTAGCTTGTTGGAATCAAGCCAAACACTACTTGTGCCTCAGAGCTCTCCATTGTTCTCCCCAGAGCCCTGAAGTCTCTCTTAATGGCTTCCAGCTTTCTGTGCTGTGTGTCATTGTTGCCAATTTGAAATACTAGCAGAGGGTAATAATCTGTCTCTTTCGCCAAGGAAGGAAGTTTTCTAGTGATGTCCTTCACTGATGTCCTGGGTAGGCAGCAGACCTCCCTGTGGAGAGGGTCCAGTCTGCAGATAGGCCCTCTGTTCCCTTTACAAGGGATCACTTATAAAAACACTGAACAGAACTCGCCCTAGAAGGGTGTTCCTGGAAGCACCACTGATGACTGGTCACCAGACAGATGTAGCCCCATTCACTACAACCCTCTGAGCCCTGCCCTTCAGCCAATCCCTCACCCAGCACACTATCTGTTCATCTCACTACTAAACGACTTGTCCAAATGATGCTGTGAGGAACAGTGGCAAGAGCCTTACTAAAATCCAGAAGAACTAAGTCCACCACCTCGCCTTCCTAGGCCCCCATCTAGGTGGGTGGTATTGTTGTAAAAGGATATTGAATTAATTAAACAGGCTGTGCCTGAGGATTGCATTGTCTTTTAAATGCCTTTCACCAGCACCCAGTATAATCTTTCTCCATAATTTTTCCAGATATTGAGGTTAGACTAACAGGTCTGCACTTTCCTAGGTCTTCCCTCATATCTTCGTGGTATAACACCGACTAACTTCCAGTCAGCAGGGACCTCTCCAGACTTCCAAGATGATTGAAAAGGGCCTTGCTATAACATCCGCAAACTCCTTCAGTACTCTGGGATGAATCCCACCAGGCCCCATGGACTTGTGAACATTCAACAGGTACAACTGGTCCTTTAAAATTCCAGTGTCCACAAATGGGAAGTCACTGTTTCCGCAGTTGTGGTCCTCTAACTCAGAGGACCAGGCAGCCCAAGGCCTATGGTCAATTTTAAGGGCTGAGGCATAAAAAAACCTTGAACACCTTTGCTTTTTATTCATTCCTGTTTGTCAGGGATGCTTTACTTTTTGGTATTTTAAAATGCGTGTTGAAAGGGTTTGCCAGTACAGAACCGACTCAGGAACACTGCAAGGAAAGATGAAATTTTCATGTTAGTTGGAAATAATTGTGACACCTGTTTAATGTATACTATTTTCTCATAATGCTGCATAAAGTACATTTTGAAAAACTATACATTTAAGAGTGAATTTTCCTAAAAAATAGCATAAAATGTATACATCAATACATTTCTGATGGCCTACAGTAATTTTCCGTGTTTTAAAATGAAATGGTGAGCCATTATGCCACAATAGAATTCCTACTTTGATTTACTTTCTTAATGAAAATATTAAAACACAAAGGCCATTCAGTGTCAGTAAAAATTAGGAGCTTAAAAACTTTATTTGTTTTTCAGGAAAATAAAACTCAAAAATTGAACTGATGTAGCACCACTAAGACACTTTCTAATCTATTAGTAAAGTTAGACTACCTAAAATATACAGGTGTGCAAAAGATTAAAGAATGTTCTCTTGACCCAGAATAAAATAGGGCTTCCCTGAACAGTCACTCTTCAAATAGTTAACCCTGAGGAATACCAAACCAAAATAAACTCTGATATCTGCAGCAAAAATTCTTTCATTTCTCAAGCAAGAGGAAAGGTTCGTTTCCAGTGAAAGCACCTCTGTCTGAGACAGGATTCTTGGATTCAGCCTTACTTAACATTCACTTTTTGTGTAGCTTGGACTCAAAGCTATTTAATGCCTACAGATCTTGAGTGTCTGCCATTTCAAAAGACAGTCCTCGATGTCTTTACCAAAGACATTCCACTTCTTTTAGATGGCTGCAAAAGAAGTCCAGGTCCTCACCAGAACACAGGTTCTCACATGTATGAAGATGGAGCCAGAGTGCGATTTAGGAATTTTCTGTATAAAGAAATAGAGGCTTCTATGTCTAAACCAAAGTTAGGTTGCAGAAGGAGGGTGGAGCACGAGATGAGGCGCTGAGGGGCATGGTTTAGTATTTAATAGGAATGGTTGGACTCGATGATCCGGTGGGTCTTTTCCAACCTGGTGATTCTATGATTCTATGATAAGGAATGATAGAGTGCCAGGCAGGGTCATTCTTCTGAGGCACAGTGACATGCTGCCCAAATGCACCAGTGTGAAACTCTGAAGGATCAAGACAGGTCTCTGTGCTTATCCAGCACATGAGGTAACTCTACAATAAGTAACACTGAGCACCAGCAACTTGGCAAGAAAAGGAACCAGAGTTTTGTGCTGAGTATTTCCCAGCAATGTGGCCTTGTGGTGATGAAGACGAGCCACACACATCCCTGGACAAGAAACATGTTGACTCTTAAGGAAATCCCACTGCAGTACCCACCAAGAGCTACTCACAGCTAGACCACAATGAATCCCAATGCTCACAGCCTCCCCTGTTCTTTGACAACTCTTTAGGGATGAGGAGCAGGGGTTGTTGTGGCTTAACTCTGGTAAGGCAGCCAAGTACCACATCACTGACTGCCCCCTCCCTTGGGCAGTGGGACAGGGGAAGAGGAACAGAAGACTAGACCCAAGACAGCTGGTGGGTTGAGATAAAAACAGTTTAATAAGCAATGGAGAAGTGGAATAAGAGAGGAGAGCAAACCAAAATAAGTGATGCAAAGGCAGTCCCACCTCACATGGGTATACATATGCCCAGCCAGTTCCTGAGCAAAAGATGGCTGATCCATCCAAAACTCCTCTGTTTTATAGCTGAGAATGATGTTATATGGCATGGAATATATCTTTCACTAGTTCAAGACGTCTGCTTGCTTGTGTCCCCTCTCAGACTCTTGTGCACTCACAGTACAGCCACATCTAAAACATGGCACCATAAGAGCTGCTATGAGGAAAATTAACTCCATGCCAGCCACACCAACACAGAGGTTCTTCCTTAAGCTTTTTTTTTATTCATCACAGTTCAGCTATCTGTTGAGAAACACCAGGAGGTTTTGCAACTTTGCCCAATAATTCCTGCTCGTGCTTTACTCCAGAGAGCCTGCCAGGGGGCTTGCTGAGGCCAGCAGTGGGTTTTTTTCTCTACAGTTGCAGAGAAGTCCTTCCCATTCCTCTAGTATTTCGGAGCAGTGTTACGTGGGAGTTTCCTAGTTCCCACAGACTGTGAGTCACCCTAAATTTCTCTGTCATTTTATTGCACTTCATGTTAGAGGGCAGTACACTAGGCTGCAAGCAAAAAGCAGCAGAAAGGCCACTGAAGATGTCAGGGCAACTCAGAGCACTGTTCCTGCCGGCTGGTGTGCTTCCATCCAAAGCACACTGGTTGCAGCTGGGAACTCTCTACAGCGTTTGCATTCCTTTCATGACACCAGGGCAATTCGTAGATGCAGGTGCTGTACTATGGCAACCTGATTTAAACCAGTAATACTGAAAATGCCAGCAAATAAAACACTCTAGGTCTTGTTTTGGAATTTTAGGCAAAAAGAAAAATACTTCCCACCCCAGTAAAACGATGGCTATTTCTCAAGATGATTAGGATATCTTGCAATTAAAGAAATGAGACAATACAGCCTTCCTCCTAAGATCTTCAAGAGGGCTGCTTTTCCACAGACCTTTATTACACTACACAAGGAAAGACCTGATACAGTGTTTGTCTTCAAGACGAAGAGACATGCCTAACTCTGTTCTAACATGAATTCCATACAGACCTGAAATCAATGCCATGGCAGCCTCTCTTTCCTAGTGATCTTCACTTTTCTTGGAAAGTGTGTGCTGCCGTGTGCTTATGCCCTGAGACAAGCCGAAGGATGCCATTTCTCACGGGAAGGCTTGTGCTCCGTTTTTTTACATCTTTGCAACTTAGCAGACTTCAGTTTGCATTGTTGTGAGTGATACAGGCCTGGCACTCCACTGTGTGCACCAGCAACATACCTCCACTTCATGGTTTTGGAGATATTTTGTGGGGCAGGTGGGATTTTTATTCTTTAGATCGCTTTTAAAATTTGGTCATTTAATTTTCCCATTGTTGGGCTTTTCCACACAGGGTCATAGCCAGCTTAAACTCATTCCCATCTTGGGAGTGTCCTGGAGGGCCCCAACTCAACCGTGACTGTGGGGTTCTGCATCTCTGGGGTAGCCCCTGGCTCCCCTGGCAGGAGCTAGTGGGCAGGCTAATGAGCCAATAGACACACTGAACACAGCAAGGCTTGCCTGTTATAGCTCGTGTGTTTACCTAATGATGGAGTTGTCCCTGCTCTCTGGTGTGTGGGAGCTGCAAGGGAAGAGTCCATTCATGTCACTGTCTCTACTGATTGGAGGATTTCACTTTCTGACCTGAGAAGTGCACAGAAATCACGTACACGTGCCTGGTGACGTCTGCCACGGCCAGAAAAATCCAATGGGCCCTGTTAAGTCACGGCTAAGGCTTTGGTTCCTGCTGTAAAATGTGGATGCCGAGCACAAGACAAGAGCTGGGGGCACAGAAGGGGCAGTAGCGTGTCAGTAACCACTCACATGTGTGCTTGCAACCCCAGCGCTCCCAGGGCAAGCGCCATGGGTAAGGATGGCCCACAGAGACATCTCCAAGGAATGAGTTCTGCTGTCTGCCAGCAATGGATTGTGACCAGGCACCCTTTTGTGCCTTAAAGTTTGTCTGATGCTTTTTTTTCCCAGCTCTATCAGCTATTTCAATACAGCTTACTTCTTCCTGCAGTGCCTATCTTGCTTATATCTCTAGATGATCATATCTACACAACCTAGCTGTTCTCTCCTTTCAGGCACTGTTGGGTTTAAGTGCTCTGGCAGGACCACCTGGCAGGCATCAGCTACCTGTAAAATTTGAAAGTTTTTTCTAGTTGATGAACCTGTTTATCTTGCTTTCTCAGACAGTCTGAACAATTCTCTGGGTTTTGGTAATTTAAAGGTTGGTCAATATGTTCTACTTAGAGCTCCTTTTGCCTTTGAGCTGGTATTTTATCCTTAAGTGAACTTTGGCATGGTTAAGGCAGAGTTCCCTAATGGGATGCAGAGCCACAGAGCCAAATAACCACGATGAAACGCTGTTGCTTGCTGAGTTACAGGTGAGCAGTGCTACCCTGGCCATCACATTTCACCCAGATACCTATTAATAACCCCTCTCCTGAGAGTTGCCACCAAGAACAGGGTGCTAGGGAAAACGGTCAGAGCGATTTGAAAGGCCACTGCAGAATGTGTGGAGAAGTGCTGCAGAGCTGTAGAGTGCTGCACATGTGCTCTGCAGCGAGCTTATGCAGATGTCTTCACCCGCCTCCGTTCTCATCTGATAGAGGTACCTTTTGAAGAATGGGAGGTTCCTACTTGTGGCTGTACTCAATCATGTAAATCTAGGAGACAGCTTGCAATTTTCTGTGTACTTGAAACAGGTCGGGTAATAAAAGCCCTGGAATCATCACTGGCAAAGGCAAGGTCTGACCATGGGCTGAAATGCAACAGAAATAATTTATTTTATAAGCTAAATTTATTCATCAAATTTGAAATGAGAAAGAAGGGCCTTTTTAACAATTAAGGGGTTTTTTAACATAAGGCAAGCATATTGCATCAATTAGAACCCACACATGATTTAAAGAATCTCCCTCCCAGTTTACAGGTAGAAATCATCTCCTTGGAACTGCAGAAGTGTAAATATTTTGAAAGTAAACAGCTCACTGGTACAGAAACACCACCATCAAATTCAAGGTAAGTCACCAACTCACGAGCCAGAGGTAACAAGTTCCAAATACCCATCACTAGTAAATAATTCCACCACCAAAAATGCAGATAAAATTATACCAGACCAGTTCTGAGCTGAGCTAACCAAGGGATGCCTGGTTTGCAGCTGCTGCCACATGGCTCTTCCCTGGACAAAGGGAAGAGCAGCAGGCTGAGAGGAGAAGCATCGCATTTCTTACTTTAAATGCAAGAAGTTGTGATGCAAAGCTGGAGCACACAAGTGGAGGACTAATCACCATGCTAAGGCACAGAGATGTGAAATAATTAAGCAGCCAGCCTCGGCTACCTCAAATACCAGTGTTGGGGGGAAAAAGACCCAACCAACCCAGTGTATTTTCTTGCTGGTACAAGAAGGAGGCTGCTGAATCTTCACTCGCATTTGGTTTCTTATCTAAGAAGGTCCAAACAGAGGTATCCAAATGCCCTTCAGAATTGATATAGCCGCTTCTCACTTTTTTTTTTATTTCTACTGATCCATGTCAGATCTATTTCCCCCCGCCCTTAATCTGTCTGGCTTGCACTCTTGCCTTTCAGTTCACAAAATGGCTCTTTCTTTTGCCCCTTAAGAGAGGCCTTTCTACATATCCGATTTGCTTCCTTTCTTGGTACTGTTTCTATAGAATCTAGCTTTCTCAAGGAGCTAATTTTACCCACAATGCAGACTCCTGAAATGCAGTGAGAGTTATCTTGAGAGTTTTTATCCTAAGGCTTTCTTCTTGAGAAAAAAATCCATCAAGTTACACATGTAGTTTTCTGCTCAGTGTATGCAAAATTTCACTTATGCACATTTAACTCCAACGAGCATCTTGTTATCACAGGGGTAAAGAAAACCACAGAAAAGAGAGGAAAATCAAATGATATAGTATTAGAACAATTCAAAGTGTAGACTTCGAATTATTATAATTTATTGTATATTTCCCCAAAAGGGAAGCTGGAAAGCAGCAGACTGTGGTCTTAGATTTGGCAAAACTCCAAATTAATATAGGTTAAGTGGAATGGAAAACTAAGAAGCATGGTATAGTCTAGACATAGTACTTATAGTGTTGAATAAAATTACTCTTCATCATTTATACCAGCTGCTGCTTAAACTTCCTGCTAATGAGAACGTGATAACTCTTAACATGCTTGTATCCCCCTAATTACATCCCCTTTCTTCTAATCTACCATGCTCTTATACGTAAATATTGTGCAGTAGTGCAGGACTACATCATGAAATATGGAATGGAGTGCTTTGGTTTTAGCACTTCACTTTTTTGACATGATTTTCCACTGCTTGCTCAGTGATGGTTTCATCTTCTTCAATACTTCTTTTAACCTTCTGCCCCACCAGATCGAAGATGGCTTCTGGAGGATATCCCTTAGGCTCTCCCACCTTCACTGTCAGCATGTCAAGTGTCAGTACTGTACCTTCAGGAATTGTGACTTTTGCCACAACAGACTTTCCCAGCTACAGTGGAAAAAATACAAGAAAAACATTTAAGTGAAACACATTCCTAGGCTTAGTATACAACAAAAGGCTAAAAAATACTCATAATTACTTGGGAACAGGTTGTGTGGAACTGCACTTCCCATTACTTCTTATTCCAAATGAAGGCTGAATTAGCTTTGACACCTTCATTGTGACTAGTCTGCTGGGAACATCCAGATCCCTTCTGAAACTGGATAATGGCTTACTGGAATTTTTCAGAATCAGAATGGAGGGAATCTGATTAGGCAGACTAGCATTCTAGCTTAGTGTAAAAGCATTTTGTATGCAGTCAGAGAGACCTATAACTCCTTTTGCTATTAACGAATAATTAACTTTGTACTCAGCACTGTTGAGGCCACACCTCAAACCCGCTGTTCAGTTTTGGGCCTCTTACTCCAAGGAAGACACTGAGGTCCTTGAGCTTGTGCAAAGAAGGGCAACGAAGCTACTGAAGGGTCTGGAGAACAAGTTTTATGAAGGGCAACTGAAGGAACTAGGGCTGTTTGGTCTGGAGAAGACGAGGCTCAGGGGAGACCTTTTTGCTCTTTACAGCTACCTGAAAGGAGGTTGTGGTGAGGTTGGTGTTAGTCCTTTTCCCAAATAATAAGTGAAAGGACAAGAGGAAACAGCCTCAAGTTGTGCCAGTGAAGGCTTAGATTGGATATTAGGAAGTATTACTTCTCCAAAAAAGTTGTCAACCATTGGAAGAGGCTGCTCAGGGAAGTGGTTGAGTCACCACCCCTCCAAGTGTAGATGTGATGCTTAGGGACATGGTTTTAGTGGTGGACTTAGCAGTGTTAGGCTAATAGTTGGACTCTGATCTTAAGTCTTTTCCAGTCTAAGTGATTCTATGATTCTCTCAACTTTGTTAACCACTGGATGATATATATAAAACTCCACAGAAAATGACAGGTCTACACTAACATTACAGCGACCTAAACAAACATTGTGCATGCTGCTACTTAGCAGCAAATTTTGAGTGCAGAGGCGGAAACATTGCTGCAACTTGCTTTTCTGAATATAGAGCTATTAGCCATAGGTCTCTAAATGAGTTTCAGCTATACATAAAACAAAAGCAAAAGTTACCTTTTCCTTGCAAGCCATTTCACAGGGCAAGAGTTGTTTGACTGGAGAGCCCATTGCTTTTTCCACAGTACGGATGGCTTTCACTAACTCTGCCAGTTCATTTGGCTCCAGGGATGCTTGGTGGTCACTACCTTTCCATGTTTTGTCGAGAGTCACATGGCGTTCCACTACTTTAGCACCCATAGCAACAGCTGCCACTGAAATGGCTATGCCAGTTTCATGCCCCGAATAGCCAATGGGGATATCAGGAAAAGCTGACTGATATGCCTGGAATCATAACAGAGTTGGTCTGAATTACCAAGGTAGCAATTTCAAAGACAAAGCAAATTTAACACTGATAATTACAATAAAAATCATGGACAAATACTGTGTCACAAAACAAGCAGTAGATTATGGTGAGAATGATTTTTCTTTCTATTGAACAAGTCACTCTGCATTACTGACCATCATTTTTTTAAGAATTTCACTATGATTATCAACACTGACAAGGAAAAGGAGGTACGTTCTATTCTACAACTTCTGTGACACTTTCCCTTTTAATTTAGTTTACTCTTCAAGATTTTCTAAGCCTGTATCACTGTATGTTACAGTAATAAAACAGTGCTCTATTTTCACCTAAGAACCCAGTGGACTGGTTAAACTGTATCCAAAGCACATTTTGTTCAACCCCATATTTAAAATCTGAAGCAATCCTTTCAACCATAGATAGGGGACAGCCACTCAGTCCTAAACACAATTAAATGCAGCCATATCCCATTCTCCTAAAGAGAACACATTACATATGCATAAAGCTAGTCAAGTGTTTGAATGCTGGCCAGTTTGGTAACATTCTCTTGCATCAGCTATCAGGCATACTCAAATATTTTTAGTGAAGGAAAATATAGAAGAGCCTAATGCATTTCGTGAAGCTTACCGCTCTGCCGCCGCCGTTCTCGGTGGTTATTTGAGGGGGGAAAAGGGGATTTTTCTGGCCTCGGCTGCTCGGAGATGGGGGATGACCTGAGATGCTGCTCCGAGGGAGCTCGGTGCTGCCTGGATTGAGTTGGGGCTGATCTGGGGCTGTTTCTGGACAGGAGGTTGGGGGCGAAGTGGTACAAGTTCAGGGAGGTGGTTGGGTCACCTTCCTGGAGGTGTTTAAAAGATGGCTGGATGAGGTGCTGAGGGAGATGGTTTAGTAATTGGTAGGAATGGTTGGACTCGATGATCCTGTGGGTCTTTCTAACATAGTGATTCTGTGATTCTGTGATTTTCTTCACTGCTCTGATATTCACAATAAGTGTTTTTAACAAAGTTTCTGGTCTACCCCTTGTTTATTAGAATTACATTCTCAATTCCGTGCACTTTAATGGTAACAGTCTAATTTGTCTTTGCCCTACAAAGCACGGGGTTAACCTGCTAACCATGTGTCATATTTTCTTATAATTGTGAATACTGCAGTAATATCTTTTTATCAGATTCGTCAAAGCTGAGTTATCGTAGAAGAGGATCCAATAGGTATCTTTAGTTTAACATTTGCATGAATTACAGGAACATGATACATCATACAGCTTCTCAGAAGCAAATTCCAGCATGCCTAAGATCGTGAAATATAACTCAAAGTGCTTTAGCACTTCTCTGGTGCCCTACCCAAAGCCCGCACTAGGTTATTCACTGACCGATATAACACGGAGATTGACATCCTCTGGCTGAAGTGGGTATGCACTGGTACACTGTAGGAAGCAGAAGTTTGGATTGATGGGCTTCACAATCTGATAAACCTGATGCATTGTGTCCATCGACTGCATCCCGCTGGAAATCACCATTGGGCGACCTAGCCATCAGAAAACATGCACATATTTTGTCCTAGGTCTACAAGAAAACTATGCAAGATTAAATTCAATTCTTGAAGCAAATTAATGTAGCAGAAAAAGAAGCTGGGTGAACCCTTCCCCCCATCCCCTGCCATGTTTGATTTTTTTAGTTTATTTTTCAAAATCAACTGGAGGTAAGATCTACTAACCAATGTTCTGAAAAACAATGATGTTTATCAAGACAGCTCAAAAAGAAAATGCTTACCCTTCTTTGCAGTCTTTTCCAAATATGGAAAATTGTTTGTATCTCCTGATCCTACTTTGAAAAACGGAACATCCAGTTCATGTAGAAATTCCACAGCCATCTGCAAGGAAATCACTGCATTTTAACAAAATACTTCATCTGGATCAAAGATAAAGAACTACCATGCTGGGAAATAAACAGCCCTGCAAAGCAGCAAATTCAAAGCTTAAGTAAATAGGTTGTATATGTAGCCATAGCTAGTCAAGTCAGATGTAGGTATACCTGCTTAGTACAGGTGAGTTCCACTGCTCTTCTAATTTCAAGATGAGACTGCAGACCAGACCACAGCATTCTTGCTTTTTATTTGGCACTACTAGAGAAAATTACTATATGCAGAGAAGTAGGCAAATTTCAAGAAGAAACATACTGAAGATATGTAAGCAGTCTTCCTGCAAGTCAGAAATACTAAACCACAAACAAGGTGTTTAAAACTACAGGTAGTTTCGCTGAAAAGATCTGTTACCCTGAAAGACTGCCTGAGTATACTAAATAAGCACCAGAAAAAAGTGCCAAAGAGAGAAATGCAAAATGGCTTTGCTTCTAGGACAGATACCAGAAAATAAATATAAAATATGCCAGAGAAAATCCTCAAAACAATTTGTTCAAATGTTTCATAGAATCATAGAATCACCAGGTTGGAAGAGACCCACCAGATCATCGAGTCCAACCATTCCTATCAAACACTAAACCATGCCCCTTAGCACCTCATCCACACGTGCCTTAAACACCTCCAGGGAAGGCGACTCAACCACCTCCCTGGGCAGCCTGTTTCAGTGCCCAATAACCCTTTCTGTGAAAAATTTTTTCCTAATGTCCAGCCTGAACCTCCCCTGGCAGAGCTCGAGGCCATTCCCTCTTGTCCTGTCCCCTGTCACTTGGGAGAAGAGGCCATCACCCTCCTCTCCACAACCTCCTTTCAGGTAGTTGTAGAGAGCAATGAGGTCTCCCCTCAGCCTCCTCTTCTCCAGGCTAAACAACCCCAGCTCTCTCAGCCGCTCCTCATAAGACCTGCTCTCCAGCCCCTTCACCAGCTTTGTTGCTCTTCTCTGGACTCGCTCCAGAGCCTCAACATCCTTCTTGTGGGGAGAGGCCCAGAACTGAACACAGGATTCGAGGTGCAGTCTCACTGGTGCCGAGTACAGAGGGAGAATAACCTCCCTGGACCTGCTGGTCACACCGTTTCTGGTACAAGCCAAGATGCCATTGGCCTTCTTGGCCACCTGGGCACACTGCTGGCTCATGTTCAGTCGCTGTCAACCAACACCCCCAGGTCCTTCTCCTCCAGGCAGCTTTCTAGACAGACTTCTCCTAGTCTGTAGCACTGCACAGGGTTGTGCCCTGTTGATGGAGCATCATGGAATCAAACACAGAGCTCAATATGATCAGCGAGTGTTCAATTTATTGAGCTTAGCTGTTTCTTTATAAACCCTTTTCGGTTACATAACTGGGTGCCCACGAGGGTATCTACAGTGTATTATTGGATAAAGGTAACTGTCCATAAAGCTATTACTAACATATTATTTGCTAAACTACCGTGCATGTTAAAAAACCAAGTTACACTAAAATTAATTATGTTGATAGTTCTCTTTGATTGTTTTTCTTTCAGCTGATACTCGTTCCCACTGAACTTGTTGCTGTATTCCTTTCAGCTGGCCTATGTTTATCTTTTGGCTTTGTGTTTCAAGGCCTTGTTAGACTTGTTCAGTCTCACAGCATCCAGGCCTTGTTATCTGTAAAATGTTCCCACAGTGCCCCAAGTGCAGGACCCGGCATTTGGCCTTGTTAAACCTCATGCCGTTGGACTCAGCCCAGAGGTCCAGCCTGTTCAGATCCCTTTGCAGAGCCTCCCGACCCTCCAGCAGATCGACACTTCCACCCAGCTTAGTGTCGTCCGCAAACTTGCTCAGGGTGCACTCGATGCCTTCATCCAGATCATTGATGAAGACATTGAGCAGGGCTGGACCCAGCACTGAGCCCTGGGGAACCCCACTTGTCACTGGCCTCCAGCTGGATTTCACACCATTTCCCACCACTCTCTGGGCCCGGCCATCCAACCAGTTTTCCACCCAGGAGAGTGTGCGCCTGTCCAGGCCAGAGGCTGACAGGTTCTGAAGCAGAATGCTGTTTATTATACTATGCCTTCTAAAAAATGTGTGCTGCATTGAAGACAATTAAGGAAGTATTGGAAGCTCCAAGAAAATCAGTATGGTATTGCACCAGTAAGTAGCCTCAAAATTAATACTTTTAAGGAAGAAAATCATAAACCTATCACAGGCAAAATACAATTAAATCATCCACTCACATCCAGGGGAAGCAATTAGTCACCTAACTTTGTTCCTCTTCAATCACCCACAAACACTTTTAATTTCTTCAGCTCATTACTTGTTGCAGTCCAACTTATTTAGTACCAGAGAAAAAGTGCTTACATCCAAAACAGAATTACATCTTCACTCCCATTTTTTCTGTTGTAATTATGATGCAGATGCAGTGTCTTGTACCTCGGATACATAACATCTCTTTAACATAGTTTATTCACTAAGGTGTATTGCGCATGAATACAAGACAATGAATACACTGTATTAATCTAATCTGAGGAGATTGCACAAAATGAAATATGACAGATACACCTCATATCAAAGATCCCTCTTCATTAAATATCTCTTAAAACTGGAAGCTCTTCTGTAAGAGATTAAAGGAACAGGAAGTAATCTCAAGTAACAGGGATGACATTAAAGGGAGTGGTTCAACAGGATCCTGTTTTGTCTCCAGTACACCCTGGAGCAGAGTAGATAAAGGAATTACTCACAGCCTTTATATTTACTTTACACATCACTTAATTGATTTTCTCATATAGTTAAACACACAATCTAACTTCTTTGACATAGCTGGAGTTTCAGAGATTACGTTAAATTTACAGACTTTTATGTATTCTCAAGGATTTATTACATGCCAATGCAATGTTTGCCCCAAGATCCAAACCTATGTCTTGCAGAAATGCCAACAGAAATCTTAGGAGCTGTGCAAAAAAACCCAGGTGCAAACACATATCTCTACTGTTAGCTGATGAGGCCACACACAAAGAAACACTGAAAAAGAGGGATCCCAGAGGCGGAAAGTGATCCCAGCTGCTGCATATGAAAGGTGCTCTGCATTGCACTATGGCCTTTAGAAGCTGGAGTTTTTAACTTCAAAGAGAGTATTTCCCCCTCAAAAGTCACATGTGTCCTTAAGAACACAAATACAGAAGTCTAAGACTACTGGCTTTAATTACTCGTGTCTTAATGTAATAGGTAGTGTTCATTCAGCAGGTGTCCTAGACAAAAAAAGAAATACCACAATATCCTCTTTTCACAGATCTGTTTCTGAGTCTATGGCATCGGGCTATGGCAACACATGCAGAAAACCTTTTTGGCCTGTTGGACATCTGAAGTAAGTTTTTGTGGTATCTGGTGCTCAAATCATCTCAGCTGAGCACAGCAATTCAAGGATTTTGGTCAACAGGACAGGAAGTTGATAGAAGCAGTGAGAATGACCAGAGGGCTAGAAAAAGTAGTATAAAAAGGTTGAAGGAATTGAAATTACTTAGTCCACAGAACACAAAACCAGAAAGACATGTAATAATGGTGTCAAATACAGATAAAAAAATATGACAAAAGATATTAAGCCGATATAAAGAATTCCCTCTAATGGTAATGAGAGTGAGGCATTGTACAGATCACCTTAAAACATTAAATAAATCCCTTCATTGTCCCATCCTGGATAATGTTATTCGCAGAAAGACAGGGGCATTGCTTATGCTTGCCTTATGCAAGAGTGCCTAGCTTACTTCTGGAGGATGTCTTTCAGTTTGGTTCTCTGTATTTTCTAGGCTCAGAGAAAAGTAAAACAATCTGTAATCTCTGGTCTGTCTTGAGGTTTACCTGTTACCTGATCTTTCCAGTTTACACTTTTCCACTGAACACTCATTTGTTAGTACTGTAACTGAAGTAATTTTGAGATAGGATACATGCAAGAGTTAAAGTATACTTCTCTTAAGCTGAACAGCGTTAGATGAGCTTCATGTAGTTTAGATGGCTGACTGTTCAGGAGCTCACTGACAAAAATCAGTAAAAGCTTCAGGAGTAACAGGGCAAGATGGGAGACCCTCTCCATGAGATTAGTAAAAGAAAAAGGAATATAAGCATTTCAGCTGCTTAGAAACACCAACTGGGGTCTAGTAAACAGAGAAAAGCATTACAAAAAAAAAAAAAAAAGGAAAACATAGGGGTTAAGTTGAGAAAGGAATCTGATTTAAAGACAGAGGTAGGTCTGAAATTCTTTAAACCAGTATACCAGACACCATTGGATCACGGTGAGACTGGTCTTGATCTAAACTCTCAAAGTCTTGGTTATTTGTGAGTAGGAGAGACCCCCTGTAAATGGGTGTACAGCTACAGAGACACTCATGGGACCTGGTGGCCTGGAAAACCTCTATGGTATTTGTCCAAAAATAATAACAATTGTTTATGGAGTTCAGCTGAGGCCTTGTATCTCATATGATTTACTGCACACCAATACCACAGCACGTATGCCAGGTCTTCCAAAACGTTCAGCCATCTACTCAACCACTGTAGAGGAAAAAGTGAACTGTCAGAAGTACAACTACTGTAGTTTCCTCATTTAGAAATTCAACATCCACACGTATTTAGTATTCTTTTGGTGCAAGAACTATTGTACCTACGTAATAACAAATGCAAAACAAGAGCCAGGCTTTGGCCGTTATCACAGTATGATTTACATACCTCATCCATGCCAGAAGCTGTGAAGAAAATGCCAATCTCTTCTGCGTATTTCTTGAGCTCTCTGTATTGGTCGTGACTAAACTCCAAGTGGCGCTTGTGCTCCCCATAGGTCTTTGCCCAGGAATGTTTAGACGTATAAGGCCTTTCTAAGGCTTTCTTGTTGAATTTGTACTCCAGTTCACTCTTCTGGAATTTAGCACAGTCTGCTCCGCAGTTCTGCAAAACAAAGTGGTGCACACTGCGCAGAAATGCAAGTGAAAATGCACTCAGGATCCTAAGTTTGAACACAAGGATTGTGAAACCAATATATGACACTTGCAATATAGTTTTGCCATTATCATCATAGCAACTACAGGAATTGTTTGAGGATCTGCACACGTGTGTCCTTTTGTTTCAAAATGCCTGTATACTTAGTAGAGCAGCAGTCTAGAAATCAATTGTATTAAAACACAAAACTGAACTGCCTTTTGCTATGCATGCCACTCATTTGAGGAACTGATTTCTACAGTGCTTTCTAACCTCAGCTGTCATATGATAACTTCACATGAAAGCAACTGACAGACTCCTGTAGAACTAGGAGCACAAATTCGATATTTCTTTGAAGTGACACAAATGGCGAAATTCTCACTGCACTATTCTGCATTTATACCACAGTCACAGGTCTGAACACATTATACCACAGCTACTCCTTCAGTGATGATATCCTGTTTCTAACACAGGTATAGCCAATGTATGCAATGCCACATTTTACAGCAGTTTAGCTGTCTTACTGGATGACGTGTTACCTCAAAAAGACCCAACACAATTAAGTTAAACTGGAGGTTCAGCAGTTACTTGATTCTTCCCATGTTCACAATTATCTCATGACACAACTGAGGGACTCCTGCCCACCTCGGGAAGCGCAGTGAATGAGGCAGGGGCTTCCTAAAAGTGAAGGTGACACAGGTGAGCTGTAAGAAAGTGCTGGCTTTGCTGGCCCTCACCACGACTGTCTCCTAGCATCACGCCCTCCCCAGCTCCTGTTGAAGACCTGGGGCTCCTGCACCCATTGCTGCCCAGCTGAAAAGGAAGTGTAGAAGAAGAAAGTGGAGAAGAAGGAAGGCGATGAGGAAGCAACGAGGAAGGCAAGAAGGGAAAGAGGAGGAAGGCGAGGAGGAAGGCGAGGAGGAAGGCGAGGAGGAAGGCGAGGAGGAAGGCGAGGAGGAAGGCGAGGAGGAAGGCGAGGAGGAAGGCGAGGAGGAAGGCGAGGAGGAAGGCGAGGAGGAAGGCGAGGAGGAAGGCGAGAAGGAAGGCGAGGAGGGGGCGAGGAGGAAGGTAAGGAGGGGGCAAGAAGGAAAAGAGAAGGAGGTGAAGAGGAAGGCGAGGCGGAAGCGGAGGACGAAGGGGAGGAAGGAGGGAAGAGGGAGAGGAGGCAGAAGCCGGAGAGGCGGCGCCCCGCGCGCACCTTAGCCATGTGGATCATGCGCTTGGCGATGTCCAGGTCTCCCTGGTGGTTCTGCCCGATCTCGGCGATGATGAAGCAGGGCTGCTCGCCGCCCACGCGGCGCCCGGGGCACAGCTCGAACTCCCGCGACATGATGGCTCCCCGGCCGCCCGCAGACGCGCGCCCCGACGCGCCCCCGCCCAGCGCGCGCACCCCCCGCCCCGCCCCGTGCAGCCGCAGCCAATCCGCGCCGCGCCGGGAGGGGCGGAGGGCGGTGCCTCCCCGCGCGGCCGCCAGGGGGCGCCGGGGAGCGGAATCAGAGAGCGGTGTCGGGGGGAAGGGACCTTCAAGCCCCTCCAGTTCCAACCGACCCCGCCCAGACCAGGCTGCCCAAAGCCCCATCCAACCTGGCCTCGAACACCCCCAGGGATGGGGCAGCCACAGCTTCCCGGGGCAACCTCTGCCAGTGTCTCACCAACCTCACAGTGAAGAAATTCTTCCTCGTGCCTAGTCTAAATCTGCTCCTGTCCAATTTATACCCATTGCCCCTAGTCCTATCACTCCAAGCCTTTATGAACGGTCCCTCCCCAGATTTTCTGTAGCCCCTCCAGGTACCAGAAGGTCTCCTCAGAGCCTTCTCTTCTCAGAATCACTAGGATGAAAAAAACAACCAGGATCATCGAGTCGAACCATTCCTATCAAACACTAAACCATGTCCCTGAGCACCTCATCCACCCATCTTTCAAATACCTCCACGGATGTTGACACAACCACCTCCCTGGGCAGCCTGTTCCAGTGCCTAATAACCCTTTCCATTAAATTTTTTTTCCTGATGTCCAGCCTGAACCTCCCCTGGCAGAGCTTGAGGCCATTCCCTCTTGTCCTGTCCCCTGTCACTTGGGAGAAGAGGCCATCACCCTCCTCTCCACAACCTCCTTTCAGGTAGTTGTAGAGAGCAATGAGGTCTCCCCTCAGCCTCCTCTTCTCCAGCCTAAACAACCCCAGCTCTCTCAGCTGCTCCTCATAAGGCCTGTTCTCCAGCCCCCTCACCAGCTTTGTTGCTCTTCTCTGGACTCACTCCAGAGCCTCAACATCCTTCTTGTGGGGAGGGGCCCAGAACTGAACACAGGATTCGAGGTACAGTCTCACTGGTGCCGAGTACAGAGGGAGAATAACCTCCCTGGACCTGCTGGTCACACCGTTTCTGATCCAAGCCAAGATGCTATTGGCCTTCTTGGCCACCCAGGCACACTGCTGGCTCATGTTCAGTTGCTGCCAACCAACACCCCCAGGTCCCTCTCCTCCAGGCATCTTTCTAGACAGACTTCTCCTAGTCTGTAGCACTGCACAGGGTTCTTCTGACAGACTGTTTTCTCCAGACTGAACCACCCCAGCTCCCCCAGCCTGTCCTCATATGGGAGGTGTTCCAGAAATCTTGTGCGTACCAAATATGCTGGCAAATAAAACACTTTAAGACTTGTTTTGGAGTTTTAGAAAGCAACCATCCTTTATCCAGTCCCAGCAATGTGTGGGAGTGATCTCCATCAATCACGTGCAATGAGACAAAAGCTGGTTACAGAATGTATTTCCGACATACACGCATATGTATAAATTTACCCAGCATTTTTATGCTTATTCCATTACTTTCCGAGGTCCAATTTTTCTGTTACGAAACTTTGCAACAGTCTAAGCTCTTGCTAATTTGGAGCTGGCTCCAGCTCTTCCTGACTTTGGTTTTAAGATAGAAAATAATGCAAACAGAGGTGATTGCAGAAGAGACATCTGTTCAGCACAGATCACTCTTCACACAAGACGTTATCATCGTCAAAGAACAAACAATATCTGGAAAACACCATTTTTAAAGAAAACATCCTATCAGAGGTACATTCTGTCTAACTTTCAAAAAATACAATTACTTACGCGAAAATTAACTCTACTTTAGCTTAAATCAAAAATATTCCACTTTTTGTAACAGTAACTCCTTCTTGTATAAGTGCAGCAGTGCATTTGGGTCAAAACATGGGTGGCAAACCTTGCAGACTGTCTTACACACCACATCTGCCAGGTCTTAACAAAACCCCACTTGGCTCAGCATGTCAAAATACTGATGTATCGTTTATTTCATGGCTCCAAATAGCCTGGTAGAAATAAGTTGTACCTTATTCTTGGCCACACATTTGCAAAAATTCCTGATAATTATTCAGAATACCCATTCAGCTTCATGCTTTTTATAACAAAGTGAGTTTCTTGATTTATGCCATGCCAAAAAAAAATAGGTTATTTTCCTGACAGGAAGTGTGTTGATTATATTAACATAGTCTGAATTTGCATAGGTTACTGAATATAATTGAATGGAAGTACCCCTAGCAGATGTTTCTTAAATACATTAACAATACATTGTAACAATATATATATTTGACAATAATATATAACAATATATTACCTCCAAAATAATTGCAGGTTCTTCATCTAACCTGCTTATTTTATTTCCTCACATCGAAGTGCAGTGTTGCGTCTTGAAATTGCATGGACTTATTCTGTGATGCAGAGAGAACTTTATCACGGACCTGTTTACTACTAACTTAACATAATGTTTTGACACTTTCTTACTGTAATCAACAGGCAATGCAAAAGCTAGGAGTTACATATTTTGAAACACTTACATAAGCATTGCCACAATGCTCTACATGCTTCCTTGTGTGTACTGAACTCTTACTTTCTCATCCCACGGTTTTGTTCCATTGAGCATAACAGTGTCCTTCTCTCAAGGCCACTCTCACTCCGTTGACATATTTGAGCTTGCTCTGGAAACCCCCCCAGTGCAGCTTTTGGAAACTAGAATTTCTGTTCAGTGAAAAATGTCAAGGTATTACACATTGCCAAGGAGATGCTCAGGAAATATACTGAGAATTTTCAAACTAAATTATTTGAATGGATCAGAGCATTCTAGCTGACTGCATTCTGATTTTGCCCTTAAAATACATAGATAATCAAAGTTAGAAAAAATAATTAGAGGTGTGAAACATAAACATACGATTTAACAACAATCAAAACAGAATATGTTGGTAAAAAATTATTAGTTCCTTTTCCCTTGTAGCAAAATTGACTCAAAATAGAATGTAGCATTGTGGTTTCAACTAAACATGGTTGTATAACAGAAAATTATTGTAACAACAGTGTTAAGTAATGCTACACACACACCCCTTCTTCCCACTCAGACTGTTGCTTTCCTCATGAACTACTTGCAACTTAGCCGTGATGTTTTGTCCAAGATCATAGTTAAATTCTTCCAGAGCTTTAAGGATAAAGAACATTGTAATAAGAATTTGTAGGTGTGAAATAAAAAGCTGGTTGTTAAGCTTGAGGCGCAAGTTTCTATGTGGATTAAAGCAGATTCGGCAGGTTAGTTACACGAACCAAACAACAAGCAGCCTGTTTGCATTTGTTGCATGTAGTGTTTTATTACCATAACATTTGGATAACAGCACTTTAACTCCAATAAAAATTAAACAAGAACTATCTGTTTTAAGATAATGTTATCAGTTAGGAATCAAACCAAACATAGTCCACACAGTTATCAGTCTGATTTCAAAAAAGGTGACAAATTACTTCATTTCTCCCTTCCTCCAATTTCTTTTACTTGGCTGACACTGATAAGACTGGAAAACATTTAATCGCTTATTTACTTACTTTAATCACAAGTGTTTTTTCTTTTATAGAAATGTTTATCTTTCTTTGGAGAAAGATGATTAGTTAACGTCTCTGAAGAAATAGATACCCTGCCTTCAGATGTATTCACATAATTAGTTATTCCATACTCCCTCCATTATTTCAGGACATATATAGTTTACTTTCTTTCTTCTGCCACTATCTCTCCATACTTTGAAAAATTAAAAAAGCTATTGGCCTGGAAAAAAAATCTCTTGGACTCTAGACATAATTTATAACCACTCAGGAGAGGCATTACTGGCACCCATGGGAGATAATCAAGCTGCAGACACATCTCATGGAACCAGCTACATAGAATCATTTCCCATAAACATTCCATAGTGAACATTTGGAAGGTTATAAATGGTCCCTGTTGAGTTCATTGTGGTATTACCCTCTTTAATAATTAAAATACAACATCCAGGTGATGAATTAACGACAAGAAAAGCATGTAGATTGTTTTTCAGTCATCATCTTTGCCTCTTTTAGCACACTTATTGAACAGTCAGTAGAAAATGCTCCCAAAAGGAATCTTGTCCCAGTCTGTACTTAGCGTAGTAGAGGTGACTGTCATAAAGTCTATATATTCTGTATTTTAGGAGATGTGGGCTGAAAGTCATCCAAACTTTAGGGAAAAGAAAAGCTGGTTCCAAAATTGAGTCAGTTCTGATTTGCCCTGTATTTGCCACTGAGTTGCCGGGTGATACTGGACAAATCACTAGAATAAGCTTTTCACATCTAATTGCCAGTATCAATACTTCATCTCATGGCTGGCTTATTCAAGGCATTATGATTTAGTTTACAGCAAGCGTTGAATTCTTGTAGCTACAAATCAATGGGAGAAGTGTGCTGTAACCAACATAATACATGTAAATTAACTAGCTGGTATTAGACATTGTCCCTCTAATCTTTCCTTCAGTTCTACTCTGTATGGGCAGAGAGAACCTCTTAATTTATTTCAATGGACCTGGACCAGACCCTAGTCATTATGTGCACTCACCTTCTTGAGATATGGTTCATGTATAGATCTCAGTTGTACAATGCCTTTCTCATCTGCATGCTTCCAGAAGGTTGGAAGGTTTTGCATTTAGATTTTCTGCTCTGAAAACATCTGTTCCACTAAATATTTAATTTCTTAATGTTCTGAAGTGGCCAGTAAAAATCCCACTACCCTGTTGCAATGATTTCCTTAAAGTTGAAAGTCCAGAACTGCAATCTCATGTTTTTGTAAATGCTTGAAAACATCATTTTAAACTACTTCTGAAACAGATCTCAGTACATCTAGAAATGGAAATTGTATGTGATCTTCTTTCATAGAATGCAGAGAAACAGAGCCATTCCAAAAGTCTTTTGTAGTCTGATTGCCTTTTAGTCTTTCTGTGAAGGTTTATTCACGTAATATTCCAGTAGTAAATTATTCTCCTCAGCGTGACACATGAACAAACTGCTATGGATGAATTACGGAGGGTACTCGCCATGTTCTGTAGTGGTCTCTGAGCAGTGACATCTGCCTTTAGAAAAGGAGGCATCTTAACTTCTTTTGCATGGTAAGAAAGCAGGAAAAAAAATGATAGCTTTGTTAGCGCAGAAGTATTTCACAGTGCACCTGAATTATAGATAGCATACAAATTTTGGAATTCATTATCAAACAGGTCTAGCGACTCACTGTGTTTTCTTTTGCACCTAAAGCTTGTAGCACTGTTACCCATTTTGATGGAAAACAGATGATTTTCTTGGGCCATTCGCAAACCTGGAATTCTGCTTGTATTTCATATGTCTTCATCCCTATTCTGCATTTCAAAAACAAGCAAGTAACTTAGCTTTTATTTTTAAATCACAGTATTCTATTTGTGTTTGTGGCATTAATTCATTAGAACCCCCCCCCAGATCTAAGAGACAGAAGGAGAACAAAAGAGGTTGTCATTCAAAATCCACTATTCATGTAAAAGGAAGAAGTGAGATTTTTGTTTACATATAAGGAAGGAAGACTGATGAAAATCCACATGGGAGTGTGTTTTTAGAAGAAATTACAGGACAAAGTCAGCAAGTTTCTGTAAGGGCATGGCATACACTTCATTTTTATAATCTCCTGTTGTGAATTATGGGCCTGCTTACTGCTGTTTTTCTTGATTCTTTAGCTTTCCTGTGGCTGCTGGAGGTTATTTAAAATAAATAACCCTGCTGTGTTTCTCCTGGAAGATAAAATTCAGGGAATTGCAGCCTCCTGCCAAGCTAGATTCTGAGTTTTCACAGAAGAACCACTGCCCATGTTTTAATATACTAAGTGAGGTGAAATGAGCTTTCTGTCACACAGCGTGAGTTTGCTTGTTCTTCTTTTTTCTAGCAAATTATGTTGAAATTGTGTGAAGGAAGGAATTATTTGTTATAAGTTGCTAACCTGTTATATATTTGAATATTATGTATAAATTTTGTGATTTTAGAGCTAAAATATAGGATTAGCTTGAATAATAACTTTTAGCTAGCCTGCGCCAGGATACTTATGCTTAACTAAGGACTTCTAGGAAGGCTGCAGTTAGAAAGAACGTGGAAGGAATGTGACTGTATCTAATTAAGCCAGATAACAGGGATTAGCACAATGAGAAGAGGGAAAAGAACAAGCTAAGCCTAGATGCCAACTTGAAGACGTGCCCAAGGAATGTAAAAGCATGTGCAAGGAGGGGAGTTGAAAAGTTCACCTTTGAAGAAGATCTACAGCCTTTATCCATAGACACCTGATGGAGACCCCCTATGTGCCCGATGTCACATTAAAGCATACCTTACTTAATAATCAAATCAGCAATGATTATTGAGTTTGGCTTTTCATGGCACCATGTGAAAAACAAAGTATAACTCAACATGTAGTTTATCTCACACTGTTAAATTTACGTAGGAAACAACTGATTTGTGGAGCTACCTTTTATCTGAATTTGACTGCCTTCTGAAATATGTTTGAATGGAACTAAAGTTGGGAGGGCATACCTCTAATATACCATAAAACTTACTCACAGACTTACAGGCAATAAACACATAAGTGGAATTTAACAAGTACCAGTTTCTGCAATTGCACTAGCCAGTAATTTTAGTAGCCAGTATAATTTTCTCCTTTCTACGTCATTGTACTTCCCTCTCCTCACTCTCTGATGTGCTGATAAACTAATTGCGTATCAATGATAAACCAGATACTGAAACTGATCAAAGCAACTTGGTAAAAGAACTGTATCTATTAGAAAGCACTGCCTTTCAAATAAACACTTTCATCAATATATGTTCAGTATAACACATGGTACTTGAAATGACACTAATTTAAGCTTCCCAATACCCGACAAAAAATAACTGATGCTTTTATTGACTTATGCTGCAGAATCATAAGCATAGAGTCATAGAATCATAGAATAATTTGGGTTGGAAGGGACCTTAAAGATAATCCAGTTCCACCCCCTCTGCCATGGGCAGGGACACCTCCCACCAGACTAGGCTGCCCAAAGCCCCATCCAACCTGGCCTCGAACACCCCCAGGGATGGGGCAGCCACAGCTTCCCGGGGCAACCTCTGCCAGTGTCTCACCAACCTCACAGTGAAGAAATTCTTCCTCGTGCCTAGTCTAAATCTGCTCCTGTCCAATTTATACCCATTGCCCCATGTCCTATCACTCCAAGCCTTTGTGAATGGTCCCTCCCCAGCTTTTCTGTAGCCCCTCCAGGTACTGGAAGGTCGCTATAAAGCCTCCTCGGAGCCTTCTCCTCCCCACGCTGAACAAGCCCAACTCCCTCAGCCTGTCCTCGTATGGAAGGTGCTCCAGCCCTCTTATCATCCTTGTACCCCTCCTCTGGACCCATCCCAACAGCTCCATATCCTTCTGATGCTGAGGATTCCAGAACTGGAGACAGGACTCCAAGCGAGGTCTCACAAGAGAGGAACAGAGCGGCAGAATCATTAGGTTGGAAAAGCCCTTTGAGATCACCAGCTCCAACCTCATCTGCCCGCTACAAAACCCAGTCCCCAGGCGCCTCACGCCCCTCTTTTCACACCCTCCACGGACGGGGCCTTCCTCCACACCGCCCCGCGGCCGTCCTCGGCGCCGATTGGCTGCAGCGCGACCCGGGCCCCGCCGTCCCCGCGCCCTGATTGGCCGGGCCGCGGGCCGCTCGGGGCTCCCATTGGCTGAGGCGCCGCCCCGCCCCCCGCGGCCGCTCCCGGCGCAGGCGCGGGCTCCGCGGCAGCTCGATCCGCCGCTGCTCCCATGGCCGACGCGGAGCTCTTCGGCGCTCAGCAGCCGCCTGCGGCCGCCGACAACGGCGTGATGGACGGCGCCGAGGAGGATCCCGCCGCCGCCTTCCTGGCGCAACAGGAGAACGAGATCGCGGGCATCGAGAACGACGAGGGTTACGGCATCCTGGAGAGCGGCGAGATGCCTGCGGGGCTGCAGCCCCCGGAGGGCCTCGGGTCGGGTACGCGCGGAGGGGTCCCGTTACCCCCTGCCGTTACCCCGTCGTCACCGCCTCCCGGTCTCCCCGCTCCTCGTCGTCCCCCGCTCTTCTCGTCTCCCCCCCAGTTCCGGTCCCTCCCTAATCCCGGTCCCCCGCTTCCCCTTCCTCCCCCCCCCCAACCCCCCAATCCCGGTCCCCTTCCTAATCCTGTCACCCTGCTATTCCTGGCCCCCCCGTCCCCCAGCTTCCCGTTCCTACCCCACCCCAATCCCGGTCCCTCTCCTAATTCCGCCCACCCATCCCTTCCCCCAATCCCGGTCCCTCCGCCACCCCGCTTCCCGTTCCGTCTCCTCCTCTCGTCCTCCCCCAGTCCCGGTCACCCTCTTAATCCCGCCCCCTCATCCCCCTCCCCCCCCAATCGCGGTTCCTCCGTCCCCCCGTTTCTCGTTCCTTCTGCCCCCTCGTGTCCCCCCCAAGTCCCGGTCCCCCCTTAATCCCGCCCACCCCTTCTTCCCGTTCCTCCCCTTCTCGTCCCGCCCCAGTCCCAATTTCCCCCTAATCCTCGTCCCCCCCCAAATCCTGGTGTCCGTCATTCTCCCCCCATTCTGTCCCCGCCCCGTCCTCCTCCCACCTCGTCTCCCCTCTCCCGTTCCCCTCGCCCCTTTCCCCGTTCCCCCCCTCGCCCCGCCCCGCGGGCTCCCGTTCTTTCCTTTGTTTCCCGTGGCCGGGAGAGTGCGGTGCCCCGAGCAGCTGCCGCCGGTGGCTGCGGTCGGGCTGCCCGGGGGAGGTGTCGGGATTGGGTCCAGGACGGACAGGCGACGCTGCTTTGAGTGATGCCTTGTGCGAGTTCTCTCCCTGTTCCCTCAGGTTATAGTTTATAATTCCTAAAGACACTTGGCTGCCCAGGCTTCCTACAGTGCAGCTTGCTAGGAGCACTGCTGAGTAATTTTGATTTCATCTAATCCAGGAGCCTGCCTGAAATGAAGAGCCACAGAAAACAGGATAAGTCAATACGTTGTGTACTGACACTTGTATTTCTATCTTAAGAGGCAGAGGTCTTAGTCCGAAAGTATGCTAGTAGTTGAGCTAATGTTTAATTTTAATAAGCATCTAGCCTTTGTTCTTTGACAACCTTTGTACTGAGTGTGAGAAAACTGACACCGCGGAACACGGTTACATTCAGAGAATGGCAGCGTATGTTGGGAACCAGAGGTCAGTGTGTTTTCAGTTAGTCTAACGGTAGCCAAAGCAGCCCTTAATGTTCACTACTGATTATTGAAGGATGAGTGGAAAGGATGTAGGATGATACTGCAATTAAGTGATATTTTAACACTTAGAAGACTTTGCTTATACTTACCATTGAGTCCATGGGAACTTACTTTGCTCTCATGTGACTTTCCTTTGTTGCTTCAGGAAAATACCTCTCTTCAGACTTAAGTTGAATAATGTTGCTCCCCAGTTTGCTGTTGAAACGTCTTTAGAATTAAGTCTTCGTTATGCAACCTGATACTGAAATTACTGGTGTATTTTATGTATGAGAATGCAGATTCCTAGTATCTCTTGGAATAAAGCCCAACTAGATAAACTCAGTAATGGAGACCTGTTGCTTCCAGTGCTTATTTAGTGGTAGTGGAGCCCTTGGAGTCAGCTCATTCATGAACTTCAAAACATGGACTCATACTTCCTGGTAAAAGGGTGTTTACAGAGGAGTAACTTTTTCAAGCACTAGAACATGAGGATAATTATTATCAGAACAGCATCCTATTTTGATATTTTGGCGTGACTTGTACATTTTATGTATAATGCAGAAACAGACACAGTGGTGACCTACTACCAACTTACTTTCAGAAGCCTCAGACAAGCATTATGCCCTGTATGGTCTTTACATTCCAAATAGATTCCACAGCATTAAAATAGCTTCTTTATAAGTAATTTCTTTGCAGAAAGTTCTGACATTGGCCTTTCTCACAGAGTGCTACAACAAACTAGATTCCTACTTTCTCTACATGTGTGCAATGCAGTTATTGCACAGTGATTCCTTGTCAAAAAGTCAGCTTCTTAAATGCTTCTAGATTGGCTTTATATGTGCAGGTAATTCCTTAGCTGCTTTCAAGAGTTTTTTTCTCAATTTAAGTTCACTTGTCACAGAATGCTAAACTGTTATTGGAAAACTTTCTGTAGAAAAGGGGTAATAAAATAACAAATATGATAATATGATCTTAGAGTCTGGGAAGTCTAGGTGTGATCTGTATGTCATCTTGCTTTCTTTCATGCACTGGGATTGCATTTGTGCTGTGGCCTGTTAAATAGGCATAGCAGATTGTGCTTGTGGTCTTGTGGTAGTCCCATTTTTTTAACAGAACGTCCATTTAATTACTGTTGTAGCCTTTACTTCCTCCATACTTGTTATAAATGTGGACTGCAGCAGTGCAGTTTATGAAACTATTTTGTAATTAAACTAAGTAGGTGAATGCAAATTTCTTCTTGAAATAATGCAGATTCTTATGTAAATCCTTAAGCATCATGATCGGGGATTTGTGGATTTACTTTTTTTAACTGTAACCCTTTTGAACTCCTTATTTACAGGTCTGTTGAATAAGCTTTTTAAATGCTGGGACAAAAGTGATAACTTGGGCAGTTTGAATGTTATTTCTGTTAATTGTAGTAGTGGTGGCAATGAGGGGGAATAATAGAATGTTGTTAAGCTCGTGTCTCAGCATCACTTCATGTTGCCACGGTTAGGGTTGGAATACTGGTTGTAGCCAGGAGGCCATTTATTATGTAAATAGCTATCCTTTGCAAGCTTCTTGGATGCGTGAAAACTAATCTTATTTCTCTTGAAAGTTGAAGCATAATCACTGCTTCAGAAAACAGAAAGTACTGTATAATTTAAGTAATACAGTGCTGTTGCCTAGTTATTAGCAACTTGGTCTTTTGTTAGATCTCCTTTTCAGTGTTAAGTCAATGCCTGCATCTATTTACAATCAAATTCTTTAGTTCTTTCTGATCTAACAATACTAGCTCTTCAGTTTATAGCAGTTCACTTGCTATGTCCTCTGAGCAGGAGAGTTCAGGTTGAAGAGCGTGGCTTCTAGAATCTGTGTGTCACTATAAAAACCTTGTGACAAGCTTGTCAAGTAGCTCCTTAAGGAGAATTACATTTGAAGACAAGCACTTTTGTATGTTAACTGTCATGGAAATACAAATGAGTTAAATGTAGGCTGTTTAGTCTCGAACATTGTCTTCAGACTTTGAAGTTCTGTCATCTTTGTATGAATGAATGACATTTCTCCAACCTCTGAAGTGGCTCATGACCCTCTAGGAATTAAGAAACTTGATGGCGTTTTGGTGGTTTGCCATAAACCACATTTAATAGCCATTCAGGGACTGAATATCAATTTGCTTGAAAATATAATTTGGAAAGGGTTGTGTCCTGTCTTTCTAGTTAGCACCACAGAAAGAAAGAGTTGCTTGTTTGCGACTGTTGATATTTTTTCGTAATTATTTGAACAGCCATTGTTCTGGGATTTGCCATGAAAAATCTTGAGATATCTTGAGATATCAAGGCAGGATCCAAGAGGTCTTTTCCAGTCTGGGGATTCTATGATTCTATAAGGTAGCATGGAGAAAGGTGTATTAAAAGGGTAGTATCTGTTTACTGTCTCATGGTGGCACTGCATTATTTTGAAGCTCATGGCAGAAAAACCTATTTTTCTGTTCATAAGAAAATCTATTGGGAAGCTACTGAAGCTATTATGGCACAGCATTATTGCAGATGGAGAAGGTGTGTTTTAGTACTAGCCTGCTGATTATATTGAAAATGAGGGAGCTTCTAATGGGTTTTGGTATTACAGCCCGTTAGAACTAAAGCATAGGAAAGAAGCACTCTTCCTGACCTCCTTGCCTTTATTTTGCACATGGTCATGAGAAGGAGTTATGACTAGAAGAACTGTTTCTTAAGTTTCTTGCTTAAATCTCTAAAACAAAAAGTTCGGAGCGGATTCTTCTTTCTCATCCTCTTGTGAATGAGAGGCAGGTGAAGGGGAAGCATTATCTGTGCCCAGAAGAAAAAGGATGGGGAAAATAGGCCTTGAGAGGTAAAGTTACTTAATCTTATGCCAGATTATATTAAATCTGGTTATGTTCTTCAGTTGCCTTAACTATAGCTACTAGTTCATTCAAAGTACTGATGAAGAAGTGGAGTACTTACTTATTAAAAGAGGTGCTGAAAGTAGCTCAGAAAATACTTATGTACGGTCACATAGAAGCTTATTTCTCCTATGTAAGGTATTGTCCAAAGCATACCTGGATAGGAAGACCTCTGGAGGAACCATTCCATGCACTAGGGAATAGTTGGACTTGTGTTAGAAGAGCTACCTCTAAGTCCTGCCTCTGAGGGTTTTCATAGCCATAGTCTTCTGCGCTGAGAGTGAGGCTTCAGAATGGCTAGTGAACAAGGCTAAGCAAACTTCCTTTTATACCAAACAGTACCGAGTCTGTTATTAATGCAAACTTCAAAGTAAGTTGATCATCGTTGTGATAAGCCTCTGAGGTCATACATTGACTTGCAGGACTGAAGTGACAAAACTTGTTTTTGTATTTATCTCCAGGTTTCCCAGCCCTTTCTTCTGTAAGCTCTAGTATACATGGGAGGCACTGATTCTAGCTCTCTGTTTGTGGCAAGATGGTTGTTTTTTCTGTCTAGAGAATGCAAGGTAGCTTATATGGCTTATCCTCTCCAACCCCCTCCGGGTGCTAAAAACTATCTAGGATGCTCTGTGGAAGTTCATTATTACCCTATTGTCAGCATATGTTTCAGAACTGTAAATGTTTGGATGTATTCTTTGCAATAATATCCTTAGAAATAAAGCTTTATCTTAAGCTCAGAAATGAACACCAAGATATATGGATTGTTGCTATATAAACTAGTCTTAAATATGCAATGTTAGCTTCAGAAGTTTAAAGATACAATTCTGTGATAGAAGTGAATGGACTCTGAAGTCAGTAGAAAGCTCTCATTGTTCACAGCTGATGAAAACATAAGAGAAGTCACAGTATTTAGGCTTTTTCTGGGGGAAATTTGGTATGAAATGACATTTTCTATGGACAAAGAAATCTAATAGACAACTAGCATTGATTACTGATATGAAGGCTGGTAAGCAGATAGCTTTTCTAGGCTTCACACTGAATTATATAAACATTGAGACCAGAGAGCTGAAATGAAAAAACTGTTTGACTATTGGTCTGGTTCCAGTATTGTATTGGCATGTGACAGTGTGCTGGTACAGTGCCATTTCCTCTTCTGCTTGCTGTGTGCTCAGTGAGCATGCTGACTCTGCATCTTAATCTCAAATCTTAGGGAGCTCAAAACAGATGGGAAATTTGTTTTAATACTTTAAATGGATCTACCCTGAGTGCCCTCTGGAAGCAGTTAGCTCTGTGCTAATTATTGACTGTTTCAGTGCAGAAGAAAATGATAGGAAGGTGTGCCAGAGAAGCTTTAAGTTGGGTATTAGGACAAGGTTCTTCACTCAGAGGGTGGTGAAGCACTGGAACAGGCTCCCTGAGGAAGTAGTTGTGGCATTAAGCCTACCAGTATTCAAGAAATATTTGGACAATGCACTCAGACACGTGGTGTAAATTTTGTGATTGTTCTATGCAGGACAGGAGTTGGACTTGATGATCCTTGTGGACCCTTCCAACTTAGGTCATTCTGTGAATCCGTGAGAAGTGGCCCCAAGACAAACCTAAGCTCAGCCGTAGCTCTCGGCAATGATCCTCCATTTATCTCATCAGACTATCAGCCTTAATGAATGTTAATCTTGATAAAGACCTTAATGTTTCATAGTGTAACAAGAAAACTTAATTGTATTATCACAGTTCTTGGAGAAGTCGTCAAGACATATTAGTTCTCTGACCTAACTGGTGAGTCAGTACTTCCCAAGGCATCTCTCTTGTGAAACAACTGCCTTCTTTCCGGAGATGAGAACTGCACATATTTAGAGGCTACCCTCTCTTGAATGTTGCAGCAGTAAACTTGCGTCTTCAGTTTGGTTGTCTGAATGTGTAAATTACTCTCCGCACTTCCAAGGCAGGCAGGGTGGGCAGCTGGCAATTCAAGCTGTTAATGTCAATATGAGTTATAGACCCTGGCTTAGTTTTAATTCCAGACCTGTCAAAACAAGATGAACAGCTACAGCGTATGTATGTAGTGCAGATGGGCTTAAATTGAAGATGAGTGAAGTGTAAACGTGTTTTCTTTGTGGGCTTTACTCTTCATAAGCCTGTTTAGTAGAACTGTTAGTTTGAGCTGCTGTAACTTCCCAAGTCACTGTATGTGGAGGGATCTCTACATCTCTGCTTTGAGGAAGCTTCCAGATTGCTGCTATGAGATGCCTAGGATAGCTGCAGTGAAGCAGAGTGGTGCTCTTAGCTTCATGTGCCTCTCAAACCAGTTCTGTTTGGCTCCTGTAAGTTGCAGAGGAGCAGCAATCAGACCAAGTAGGTGCCATTTTTCAGATATAGGAGTCAAGTTAAAAAATACTAGGTTCTCATAACTGAAAAGCTTTTTTTTGTTAACTTGAGTCTTCCCCTGCTGAAGCTAGTAACTGTGTTCTTGGAGAGTAGTATTTTCCAACTTATCTACCATGTCTGAACTGATGACTTTACGGTCCTCTGCCTGATACAGTTAATGATTGCTGTTCAGGGTTCATCAATAAGGACTCATCTAGTTCCCTGATGAAGGAGTTTGAAGAGCTTCCTACTCACCATTAACAATAGTTTAAAACTGGGGCATACACAGCCACAAAGAAATAGAGGATACAGATCTTAGTTTTAGGTGGATTAGCCATCTTATTTAAGATACCGCAAAATGATTTTATTTTCTGCTTACTGTTGGGTGACTTTGGCACAGTCTCTTTCATTGGAGAGAGTATTAACATGGCAGAAAGACCTCTGTATGATAAACTTATTCATGGTAGCATGACTTGTTCTATCATCCAGGCAGATGTTAACATAGCACTGTTCCAGAGAGATGTGTTGCTGAGATTTAGCAGTTCTTGAAATTCGTGATGCATTTTGCATAATCTGGAGATTTAAATAGTTTCACAAACTTAAATGTTTGTCTCGCAACTGATATATGTTCCCTGTGGCTGGGTTTTAATAAGGTGAAATCTTAGCATTTTGTGGCAAAGATTCCTAGCTGATCCTGTTCCTGAGTGCCACTTCAGAGGGAGTAGTGCTAAAATCTGAATGAGAAAGCTATCAAAGATGTCATCACAAAAAGTAGGGTAAGGTGACTTTACTAGGAATGTTAGCTAGATCTTTTGAGCTGATTAGGAATTAGGAGGACCCAACTAGGATAAGAATTAGTAAGTGCTGGCTGCAGCATTGTTGCTCTTCGAAGTAGAGACTAAAACAGTGAGAGTCATGCCTAGTAACTTATGAACAGTTCTCTAGTAGTCAGCTTCTAAGATAGGGAAGAGAAAGCAGGAGTAGCTTTAGAACACTCCGTAGCAGCTTCTCTCAGCAATATGAGCCCAGTTGTTTGTGTAGTGTGAAGCATGGTCTCGTGATGGAGAAATGACATTGTACTACTTCTGCAGAGTTAACAGTTCACTTGGTTTCTTGTGCCTATCTGGAAAAGTACAAAGATAAGGAATCGACTCTGCCGGGTATAAATTAACGCTCATTTGCATAACTCCCATATTAGATATTCTAGAAAAGCTTCCTATACAAGTTACTGAAATCAGTAAATCTGGCTGTTCTGTCTTTTCTCAAATAGTTAAACTGTAGTCCCTTTTTTTACAGGTGCTGTTGATGGAGTGGTTAATGGAGATGTCTATCAGGTAAGATAGAAGTATTCTGCACTTAGTGTGCTGTTCTGCTCTGAGAACTTGACCGTAACCTAGGCTAATGCTTACCATTTCTTGTCTCTAATGTACTTTCATCTCATTTCTGAAGAGGAACTTTTGTTCTGATAGCTCATCTAATAAAGCTATTAATGCTCTTAATATGCCCCTCCTCTGAACTTAGAGGCAACTGGAGGCAGCAGCCTGTTTTGAATTCTGGCTTAATAGGACATAACCATTGTAAGCAAACTGACAGGCTCTGTGATATGACTTAATGTTGACTTGCCACTGGCTAATAAGCTGAAAGCATGCTCTGACTACCTAGTTTAAATCAGAATTTTCTGAGTTGTTTTTCTTTAAGGATAATTTATGTGTCCTGGCTGTATCAAGATTAGTCTTAGAAGGAGATGGCTGAAAACATTATTCACTTCTTAGTGACTTAAAGTTGCATGAAATTAAAACACTGGCCAAATAGCTCAGTTGTAATGTGAAAGCATGTTAGTCAGCTGTGTTGATAACCACAGGAGGGGATACTTGCTTTATTAGTGTGATAGAGGAATGAGGCATGCTAAGGCCTGTTGTAACTGAGCTTAACAGCAGTTTGGGTAAGGCGTTGTCTTTAGTTGGTATCAGAGTTGACTGGATAGCCCTGAATAAATGAGTGCTCGAGAAGGGGGCAGCATATTAGCTGCTTCTCCATAGAGTTTTAAGTGAACATTAAGCTTTCTGGAGACAAACAGCTTTTACTGCTGCTAACATTTTTATATTCTTACCATTGCTGTGTGTTACTGGCCTTAAATGCTTCTTATACAACTGAGGCTAAACGAAATATCTTGATTTTACGTTTGCAGTTCCCTCTTAATGAGGAAGAACAGTGTGAATGGGCTATATGTAACTTTTGGCTTAGTAACCATTAGCTGGCCAATTTTTTTTTATTATTCTATTTTTTTTTAATTGAATGTGAAGCCTGGTGCCCTTGTATCAGCCTGGCTCCTTTTCTTTGGATGATTCCTTCCTTGAGGGCTACAGGAGGTCCAAAATGGGACAAGAGCAGCCAAGTCTGTCATTGGCTACAATCCACTGTCAGGAGTGGCATTTCTTAGATCTGTTGAGTAGGGGGAAATGGTGAAAGCTATTGAGTATCCTTTGTGCCAAATGGCGCAGTATTTATTAGCTCTGTGAATCTGCTGTACTCTATTCATTGCAAGTCTTTGAGCTTTTGCATAGTAAAAAGTATGCTAGTACTCACACTGTTTTGATGTTTAAATGTTGAAATGCCCCTGTGGTTCTAAGCTGCATGCAGCAATCCAAATTCTGTGATATCTTCAAATGACACTGGCTTTTAATATGAATTAAGTTAAAAAATGTCTCTGAATTAGACAAGCAAGTTAGAGAACTTTTTGAACTCCTATGCGCAAAATGGTAAAAAAGAATACTTTCACAGCAGGTATTTAAGGTGAAATGAACTGGAGGATTTCTACACCTACAGCTGTATAGTGAGGTGCTAGGCTTGCCTTCTACCTTCTTCAGGTGTAGGACTCTAGTGCAGTTTGACTTCCCAATCATCTTGAATTTGTTTGACCCCTGGTTGCTAGAGGCAGTCCTGTATTAATTTGCTTCAATTCTGCTGTGATCTGTGGCAAGATATCTTTATGTTAATGGTAGAAATGTGGTAGAGCATCAGCCAGAAGTTTAATGTTCTCAGTCAAATATATAATTTTATGTAGCTTACAGGCAGTTATCTGAAGTATTTGGTTGTTATGCATAATGGCATTACTATTCATTCCCTTTAAGGAGAGCAATGGTCCCACAGATTCCTATGCTGCCATATCTCAAGTAGATCGACTGCAGTCAGAACCGGAGAGCATTCGAAAGTGGAGAGAGGAGCAAAAGGAGCGCCTGGAGCAACTTGGTAAGGAGAGTGTTTGTTGTAGCAGTGTTCTTGCTCATGAGTAACTTGGTGGCAGCTTCTTAGGAAGCAGAATTCTCAATGGCTTCCAGCTCTTGGGAATCTAATGTGCTTCTTGAGTTTGAGGCCCAAATCTGAATGAGTCTTACAACAAGCAGACTTACTACTGTTATAGGAGTCAGCAAGGAAGTGGCTGCCTGAACCTTAAAGGGCAGGCACAATGAATAGTCTTACTTACAAAGAAGCTGACAGAAAGTGAACAGCTTTTATCAGTGGAAAACAGTGGATAAATGCTGCCGCCATTGACACTTTTTTCAAAGGATAGAGATTGCTCATTTTGTAATTGCTGAGGTCATCTATTGTCACACAGATCTTAATCTTATAGCTAAGTTCAGTAAATGGTTCGGTAAATAGACTAGTAACTGAACTAAATACACCTATCAAATACAGTGATGCCTACCTGTGGACAGCATCTAAAAGCCTACAAACTGGTATGCTTTCCACTTTTATTAGGGAGGAGGCTTTGCTTGAACTTGTTAGGACAGAATGTTCTACACAATGTGATTTTGGCTAGAGCTGAGTTGGTTGCTCCTCTTCTGGGCTAGTTACAGCAGATGAGCTTGCCCTGAACTGTGTGCTGGATGTAAAAGCTTGCTCTCACTTTAAGCACAGAGGCTTTACGGAGCTTTGTTCTAGAACTAACATTGCAAGGTGATTGTTGCCATTTTTGACCAGTTTACAGGCCAACAGGTTTACTGACTTGTAGAATAATTTAAGTTGGAAGGGACCCTTAAAGGTCTGCTAGTTCAACACTTCCACAATTAGTCTACAAACTTCTATCCTAAACTGACGTGTATTGTCTCAGTTATGCAGCACAGGCATTCTGTTCAGCTAATCCTCTGAATGTTCATGGTATTTAGAGTTAACATGGCCTGAATCAGGAAGTCTCCTAACTCTTATGTGAGTAGATCAAGCAACTGTCTGCACTAGAGTGCACCCTGAGTCATCAGCTGAAATGTTAGCAAGATTTAGCTGGAACAAACATGACTGACAAATCAATTCTTAAAACTCCAGATGCGAACTCACGAAAGCAGGAAGCAGAATGGAAAGAGAAAGCAATAAAGGAGTTGCAGGAGTGGTATGCAAGGCAAGATGAAAAGCTTCAGAAAACAAAAGCAAGCAACAGGTAAGACGTCTCCAGCCAACTGAAGAGTTACCATAGTAGATATGAAGTAAAGGGACAGAGAAATTACAATACTTGTAGTATGTCCTAATGGAACTAGTCCTTCAGATTGTTAAAGTACTGTCTCTTACTAAGAAACAGGTCTCTAGTGGTAGACTGTCTTTTAAAATTTTCTCAGAGTCTGGATTAAATATCTAAGAATAGCAAAGGAAAGCATTAAGGTAATGAACAAGAATTACTGACATCCTCTAAGACACAAGGTTTGAACATGGCCAGAAAATGTTTTACTCTACCCACTTGTTTGCATGCTACTTAGCTGCACAGGTCTTCAGTGGCTGTTATTACTTAACTTGAGATTTGCAGTCTTACTTGCTATCTTTAGAACAGATGGAAATCGCATTCTAGTTAGTCTTAGCTACAAATTATTTCATTAGATATCTTAAAAACCTTTAGCTGCTGCTTTTGGAAGCATTTGAGAAATAATCTGTCTCATCTTGGCTAGTGAAGAGCTAGATACTGACTGTGTCTATATTGGGTTTGAATTGTCCTGGGTTTGATGATTCCTGGGGCAGAAACTGATGACTTGACAGCTAGTCTGGTAAGCTGTTACATTTTCTTAAAGGTTCCCTGTGGAATTTTGACTTCAATCTATGTAAAATTAAATATGATAGTACTGTCTTAATATCGCACATAAGTCTCTAATCCAGACCTAGGGTTGCCACGATTGTTTTGTCTAGGTAATCAGGGCTGGTTTATGCTTTAGGAATCCACGGACTTCAAGATAAACTGTTTTTCTGAAACACAGTTTTTCTTATCAAAATGTCCAGCAGGTTTGTCTTGAGTAAGTAGAGTCCTAGGTGGACTACTTCCTAAAGGAAGGAAAGTTGCCTACACTGCCTACAAAATTATGTATTTGACACTTCCATTCACGAAGGTGCAGTCTTTGGGTTCAGCCAAGAAAGGGAAACAGGACTAACACTCTTCTAGTTGATACTACAGCTCATGATACCCCTCTAGCTTTATTATGATCAGTGTTTGAGTGCAGGGTGTGCGTTCTGGAGCAGGGTTCATTTAGGAAGCATTGCATGGAAGGAGTGGTAGGCATTCCCATCAGCCTGGTGAAATGTCTCTTGTAAATGTCCACTGTGGCCTAATGCTAACACTAGGACTAGTTCTAAACTAGCTGGTCTCAACTTCGAGTGTGTAGCAGAGCTTGTGTTATCCCTCTGCATCAATGGCTTAATTGGTAGCTGCTTTCCTATTACAGTAAATCTAGGTGATAGAAGGTTAATGTGCTTGTTGAAACTGCCTTCAGCTGTTTTCTGTTCTTCTCATACTTATCTTTTTTCTCCTGCCTGCTTGCCTGCCTGTTGGACTACTTGCTACCTAGGGTAGCAGATGAAGCTTTCTACAAACAACCCTTCGCTGACGTGATTGGTTATGTGTATGTTGCTTAACTACTAATTCTGTTTGCTAGTCAACTGGGTAATGAAGGGGATCAGAAATAGTGCTGAATGTCTGAGGGTGACTTCTTATTATTTTAGGGCAGTGTAAGCTAATACAAGTAAATAGCTTCTACTTTTTGGACTGACTGTGATTTGCCATACAAAGTGCAGTTTACCTGTAAGGATCTCATACACTGCACAACATCCAGCACTTTCAAATTAAAAGTCATGTACCATACATACCAGTTGTATTTTGGTAATTACTTCTGTAGTCTTAGAAGTAGGTGCTTACAGTTGTTTCCAGGCCAGTGAATGCTGCTTAGCAAGATGTTTTGGTGGATATGTGGGTTTAGGGTCTGCAGTCTCACATGGATGCTGTATTTAGTCCTAGTCGCTTCTACAGAGGAGCACAAAGTTTAACTCTGCATTCTCTGTAATAGGGATTGAGTTCCTGCCCTGTGCTTATTTGCCTAAATAATCAGAAAAATATTCAAGCGGTGCTTGCACATAAAGCTTCACAAACCAGGGAAGGTAGAAAGGAATCACTAGCCATAAATGAAGAAGTGTTCACATGTAGAGTTAGGATGCTTTTAGAGAACAGATGGAAAGTACACGATGATGGTGGTGGAAAATCAGCATTAGCCGCTGGAAGAACATTTATGATCAGCTCTGTGTACACATTTTGCCAGCCTAATGGATCAATGAGAATACAGCTGTAACTTTCAAGCCCTATTGAGTATGCTAGTTTCTGTGGGGTGAAAGGATTGCAATGTTCATTGGCTTGTTCACGTGTTTTAATTTCTTCCCTTAATTTGTAGACTTGAATTGAAAGATGGCTGTGTCACAGATTCTAAGGTGACACCTTTAGAAAGGGGTATTGGTAAGCCATGTTGTGGCTTTGAGTGTATGAATATTGAAGGTCCAGTGTGGAATTCATTACCTAACTCTGTAGGTGGATGAAAACCAAGACTTGTGAAATGATGGAGTTACAGGTGGTGTTTGACTTTTCTGAAGTGTCCTGGAGTTGATCTTGATGATTTTTTTTTCCAATAAAACCTTTTATTTTGGTATTTCCAGTACAAATGTGCAGTATAAGTGCTGCAGAATAAAATTGGCAGCTTTTTTCCTGAATATAGGCTAAGCTATTAGTGCATGTCCAGCCAGCTGATCATCTGCATTAAACTCATTCTCATTTTCTATATCTGACTTAAACTTTCTCTCCTTGTTTCTTTTCTTCTCTTCACCTTTAAGCACAAACATAAATCATCCTTGCTACAGCCTAGAACAGTTAAGTAAAAAAAATCTTCACTGCCCCTTAAAAATGTCATGTTACATAAAGTAGCAGTGTTGTAGTGATCCTTGTCTTCAGTGGTGTCTGTAACCTTATCATCCCTGTGAACAGTGCTGAACCCTCATGGGAGAGTCATCTTCACTGCTTTTTCTGTACTGCTTGTTGGAGTAGATGGATTTGGTTTTTCTTTTGATACTTCTTGCGCTTGCACTCGGGCAGCTACCAGGGCCCCACAGTTCTCGTGAACTAGATGCTGGAGTGTTATCCTTGCATTGATGCAATGCTGTTGGCAGCATAGCAATCCCAAAAGGATTCAGCTGGGAAGCCACTGGCACTAACCTGTACACTAATGTAAAAAGCCTTAGGTTGAGAGCAGGGGAAATGTGTTTATCCTGTAAGCTGACCTCAGATGAGTCATTCCCTCTGCCAAGATACGCTTTACTCTATAGTACTCACAAGCGTGATATTCATGACTTAAATTCCTTCTCATTAATGCTGCTTCACTACAGCATTGGGAATCGTAGCAGATGGTTTTATGATGGCCTGTAAGCCTTGGGGCTGGTTTAAGTCCTCAGATGGAATCCGTTTTAAGACATGCTTGCAGGGAGTTGTAAATTTTTCAGTTGGCTAGTGTCCAATATAAGCCATCAAGTGGCAGAGGCTTAACTAGTTAAGACTTGGGCATTTCTCCATGAATAAAATGCTTACATAGGAGTACCTTAATTCCTAGCAGTTTGTGTAGTGACTCCTTAGGAAAAGACTGTTCTTAAAACCAAACACCTGTATTCCAACATTTTACACAGCAATCCCCTGCACTGCTTGTGCATAGCATACTACTTTCATCTCCTGGGTTGGGCCAGTGGGAGCTTAAGTAGCCATAATGTCCACAAGCAGCAGTTAGGTCATATTTCTTTTTGAACGTGTTGAAAGAAACTGCATCCTGTTAGAGGGAAGGAGTGCCTTATATGTTAGGCAATAACACAAGATGCGTTGCATTGCTTTTAGGGCAGCTGAAGAAGCCTTTGTGAATGATGCAGAAGACATTTTTCCAGGCACTGAGTGGGAACGTGTGGCTCAGCTCTGTGACTTTAATCCCAAGTCCAGTAAGCAGGCAAAAGATGTGTCCCGCATGCGATCAGTCCTCATCTCGCTCAAGCAGGCTCCGCTGGTTCGCTGAAGGAAAGCACAATGGAAGTACTACAAATGCAATATCTTAACCTTACTCAGAGAAGCTATGTTTGCAGTAATTGGATTAATTGTTTCAATGTTTTTTTTGGACCAAACCTCATGATGTATCTAGAGCTGATCATTGTTTGATTGCATGTTCTTCCTTAAGTTTCCTTTCTGTGTCTGAAATGGGAGATCCTCCAAAACTGTAGTCTGTGTGCTGCTGTGCACAGAGTTGTCACTTTCCACGTTACTGATATTAAAGATCTGTTAAACAGTAAAATGTGTTGACTTTGGATGAATTAAGAAGCTCTCCTGCTCCCTTTTGAAAAAGGGTGTTGCCATTGAGCATGAGCAAATGTTTCTCTTAATTGCTAGTTATTTCACCTTGCTGGTGACTGACCAATCGGCAATGCTCCTGGTCTCTGAGAGGCTGTCCTGCTTGTCTCTGTAAGCTTTCTTAAAGCTCTTGAGAGCTTTAGTTTAAAAACTGCTTCCCTATCCAATTTATCATACAAGATAGAGACTCCAGGAAGCTGGAGCAGTGGGCTTGTTAAGGAGCTTATCTCACCAGGTAAGCAATTCTCTGTAGTTTTCTGCTGTTGCTCCAGCTGTATATCTTAGGGTAAAAATACAGTACAGGGCACTGAGTGGCTAAAGCCTTTGATATTCTACTGCATATCTTATTCTGTTATGTATCCAACACGGGATTTAGATGCAAAGTTCTGTTGTGCAGAACTTTGTTTTTTTTTTAACTATATCCTTGTCTTTACTGACTCTCGCAGACTTTTATCTCCCACCAGTGTGGTGCACTGGAGATCTAGAGATGAAGAGCAAGGAGGAGCTGCTCTTACTGCTTCTCACCTTCTGAGTTGGAGCTCTGTCTGCCAAGCTGGTTGAATTTGAAACAAACTGATTCAGAAAATCTCTGTTCTGCTGCTTCCTTGGCTCTCTAATCTCACTCAGCGTTCACAGGGGTCTTGCCCTTGTAAGACTTACCTTAGCTATCTTGTAACAGTGTTTCATACAATATTTCACCATTTTTGTCAAATATCTTAACTAGAGTGTAGCAGAATTGCTTTAATACTCATTGTGTAGAAGCTGGGAGGTTAGGCCTGGCGGTTTGAAGAGGGCTGCAGATGCAGATTAAAACTTATTAAGGTCCAGGGAGTTGCTGCACAGCAACTGTCTTAGAAGAAGCTGTGTCCCTTTGGTGGGTAAGATACTGAGTAAATGGTTGCCTGTTTGGGTTAAATAGTTAAGCTGCTGTTGTCTAGCTATTACAAGCTACTGCTGAGTGGTCATGAAGGTCATTGTAGAATATAGGTCTGGAAACTTAATTCCATGGAAGATTAAAGCAGGAAGATGTTTTCTGAACTGCAGAAGGATGCCACAGGTGAGTTCAATGTGAGTGAAGCACATAGCAAATCCATAGAATACTGATATGCACTGCTACCTTTGACTGATTATACATTCATCTGGACTGAAAACCTCCTTTCTTCTACTCACCCAAAAGCTCTACCAAAAAAGACTTCTAAAATGAATTGGTAATTTAATAAAGAAAACACCATGGTATTAAAAATACAGTATTAAAAATGCCTTTGAAAGACCAGTAGATTAGAGGGGTTCCAGCACACTGGAACTGATTAAACACCAGATTGTCTTATGTCATAGGACATTTTATCTGCTAAGTGCATGGCTTTGAGCTGCAATCCAAGAGAACAGGTAGAGGGTCTCACATTCAAGGCCAAAAAAATATAGAAGTTAAAGCAGCATCTTACAAGCTGGGTTTGCAGGGCTGACTATGTGTCTGCAGGTTTTCTTTGCATATACCATTTAGCTGGAACAGTTAGCAAGCACTTCTCTTGGATTTGGTTATCTCCTAGCTCTTGTGCTGAGATTTTGTAGATTCTTTTGCCTTAATTCAATTATGCTAACTTACTGTCTTCCTCCTACCTGTATCAGTGCTGTCAGATTCACTGTAAGGCTGAGGTTTGAAGGGACCTCCAAAGGTCACATTGGCCAACGCCTGTGTTCAAGGAGGGCCACCTAAAGCCAGGTGCCCAGGACCATGTCCTGGCGGCTTTTGAAGATCTCCAAGGAGGAAGACTCTATCATGTCTCTGGGAAACATATGCTAGTGCTTGATCACCTGCTTGATGAAAAAGTGTTTCCTGATGTTTATAAAGAAACTTTCTATGTTTCAGTCTGCGCCTATTGCCTCTTGCTCTGTAAGTGGGCACCACTGAAAAGAGCCTGGCTCTGCACGCCCTCCAGATATTTGTACACATTGGTGAGATCCCCCTGAGCCTTCCAGGCTGAACAGTCCCAGCTCTCCCTTTCCTCATAGGAGAGATGCTTTAGTTGCTTAATCATCTTTGTGGCCTGTAGTTGAACTCTTTCCAGTATGTCCATGTCTCGTACTGGGGAGCCTGGAAGTGGACCCAGCATTCCAAATACGGCCTCGCCAGTGTTCTTTTCAGGCCTTCTGCATCCAAGAATTATTTTAGATACTTAAACCCTGTGACACTGAGCAAAAGGGTACTGAGCTGTATGTGGGCAAATCTGAGCCTTTACCTGTGCTTTGGAACACCGACTTCTTTCTTTCAGAGGTCAGCATCTGTCACTTTATTTTGTGACCTAATGTGACAATTCTGTGCTATATGGGAACAAGTGGGCTTCCCCAGGGCTCAGTGCTGCGTCCAGCCCTGTTCAATGTCTTTACCTTCATCCAGGTCATTGATACTGAGTGCACCCTTAGCAAGTTTGCGGACAATACTAAGCTGGGTGGAAGCGTGGATCTGCTGGAGGGTAGGGAGGCTCTGCAAAGGGATCTGAACAGGCTGGACCTCTGGGCTGAGTCCAATGGCATGAGGTTTAACAAGGCCAAATGCCGGGTCCTGCACTTGGGGCACAACAACCCTGTGCAGTGCTACAGACTAGGAGAAGTCTGGCTGGAAAGCTGCCTGGAGGAGAGGGACCTGGGGGTGTTGGTTGACAGCCGACTGAACTTGAGCCAGCAGTGTGCCTGGGTGGCCAAGAAGGCCAATGGCATCTTGGCTTGGATCAGAAACGGTGTGACCAGCAGGTCCAGGGAGGTTATTCTCCCTCTGTACTCAGCACTGGTGAGACCGCTCCTCGAATACTGTGTTCAGTTCTGGGCCCCTCACCACAAGAAGGATGTTGAGGCTCTGGAACGAGTCCAGAGAAGAGCAACAAAGCTGGTGAAGGGGCTGGAGAACAGGCCTTATGAGGAGCGGCTGAGAGAGCTGGGGTTGTTTAGGCTGGAGAAGAGGAGGCTGAGGGGAGACCTCACTGCTTGCTGTAACTACCTGAAAGGAGGTTGTGGAGAGGAGGGTGCTGGTCTCTTCTCCCAAGTGACAGGGGACAGGACAAGAGGGAATGGCCTCAAGCTCCACCAGGGGAGGTTTAGGCTGGACATTAGGAAAAAATTTTTCAGAGAAAGGGTCATTGGGCACTGGAACAGGCTGCCCAGGGAGGTGGTTGAGTCACCTTCCCTGGAGGTGTTTAAGGCACAGGTAGATGAGGCGCTGAGGGACGTGGTTTAGTGATTGATAGGAACAGTTGGACTTGATGATCTGCTGGGTCTCTTCCAACCTGATGATTCTATGATTCTATGGTATGTGGCCTATTTAAAATCATAGAATGCTTTGGATTGGAAAGGCCCTTTATATGTCATCTAATCCAACCCTCCTGCCATAAGCAGGGGCGTGTTCAAACAGATCAGGTTGCTCAGGGCCCCATCCAACCTGACATTGAATATTTCCAGGGATGGGGCCTGCATTACCCTCCTGGGCAGCCTTTTCCAGTGTTTTACTACCCTCATTGTAAAAAAATTCTTCTATATATCCAGTCTAAACCTACCTTCCCTTAGTTTAAAACCATTACTCCCTGTCCTGTCACAACAGGCCATGCTAAAATGTCTGTCGCTATATTGCTTATAGCCCCCCTTTAAGCACTGGAAGGCTGCTATAGGGTCTCCCTGCAGGTGTGTTGAGTGTACTCATTCCTCCATTTACAGGGCTTCTCACTGTTGCTGGTTATCTCCATAGCATGTAGCTGATACAGAAAAGTCAGTCAGTCAATGGAGTGTGGAAAAAAACTTCCTATCCTTCAAATAAAACCCCAGGTGCACGTGCACAAAGATTTCATGTAGCAGTGAGAGAGAAGCTGCAGGCTCTGACTGAATACATAGAACTTCCTTTGTTTAGCTTGTGATCATGTGGCAGGCAGGCAGTCTGAAATGATAATGAGCATTTGCAGAGAAGAAGGGGGATGGAGAGGTCATGAGTTCATTAGAAAGCAGGGAGCCTGAAGAGGACAAGACTGCGCCTTCATCCTTTAACCCGAGGAACACGGGTAACAGTTTCAAGTAGCCATAAATCAACATGCTATTGGCTTGCCTGTTTCTTGCTGGTATTTTTTTCTGATAAAGAGGGAGAATGTATTGTTTCTTGCTTGCATTTTAGTATGAATAAGAGTGTTTGGTTTTGCCAGAAGAGATATTCACCAGTAGGAGCTGTCAGGTTGGGAAGCTGGTTCCTCTGCAGAACAGCAGCCCTGCAGCACCACACTGGTACTGTTGCACCGATCTGCAGGAAACACTCCTGTTACAAGGGGACTGACAATCCAGACCTTCGTGGTTGGTAGGGGATGATCCATTTGAGCTCGCTATGTTCCAGTCCAAGAAAGGTAGGTCTACTCAACCCTGTTCAGTAAGGGAGTGTTTCATTGGATCTTCCATCAGCAAGTTTTCACTGACAGTTATGTATGGTTAGTGTTGTAATGCCTTTGGCTACAGTTACAAGTGCACATTTAATTTCTTGCATCATGGGGCCATTTACAGGTCACAGCTGCTTAACACTTGCAGAAATTTTACCTGGCTCAAGGCGCAAGGTATGGATAAGGTAAAATCTTGCTAGGTTTTTAAAAAGTGCTGTATTCATACTTATCACAGGTTTGTGAAATTTAAGTTAAAAATAAAGAAAAAAAATCAGGCTGTTTCGTAAAGAAATTACCTTAAATACAGTCTTCATACACTTAATTTGATTAAGCAAAAATTTGACACTTTATTTGCATTTAAAATTTCAGCCTAATGTACTTCACACACAAAAAAATGCTGGAAGACCTAGTATTTGTAACACCTGTCGATACAGAGTTAGAGCAGTGGTGGCCTAGTAGTACAAGCTGGCAAAAATGTGGTGTATTTCTTTAGACTAATGGGGAAAAAAAAAAGTGTGCTTTCAAGCATGCAGCTAGCAAGCATGCAGCTAACAGGAATTTCTCATTTGTTAAGGATATAACTTACACCTGTGTGAGTTTGGAAGGACAGTTATGAACCCAAAATGAACTTTATGCCAGCAGCAGAAAGAGCTGGCTATATTACTTGTCTTCTGATTGCCTTGCTTCATCTGAAAAAATCTAAAATCAGTCACCTTTGATTTTAAACCAAATGCAATGTACAAGCAGTGGGTTGTCCAGGGACCACAGTAAAGTATATGGCTTGATGTTGTTTTGTGTGAACTTGCCATTCAACCAACACTGAAGTGCTACAACTGTGTATGCAGACTTAAGCAAGGCTTACAAAATCAGTTTTCTGCTTTAGAATCTCATGAACACTTTTTAGTTGTTACTAAAACACATTATGTGCCCACAGTCCAAAACATCTGCTTTCAGATTACTAAATAAGCATAGCTTGGTGCCAGACTAAAGCAAGTGTACTAAACATGTGGCTTTAGCATCTACATGACAGCTGCCAAAACACTAGACCTAATGTGCCTTCAATAAACTGTTTTTCAAACACAATTATCTGGAATAGTCCAAGAGTGTACAATCCAGGTGCTTTACTCTTAATAATGCCTGTAAACTCTCCACAGCATTAGAAGGGGACACAGTGATCAGCTGTCCTTGATGCAGATTAAATCAGAAATTAAAGTTTGCCTGCACCTTACTGTCTGATGTGTTTCTGTGAAAAAAACTTGACAGTTCCTCCGTTTGTAGTATGTCCTGCCAATTTTCACACACTTAAATGGAGGAAAGACAGTGCTTCAAGACCACTGGGAGGATGAGGCATTTGTTAATTTTGACTGGATGGTGGATCAAAGACTTAAAATACAGAATCAACTTGCTGCTCCAAAATAACCAAAATAACATTCCAAACCTTGATGCTTTACTGATTAGCTCTGTGGCTTGCAGAGTGACAGCAGTGCAGGTCACGAGAAGGCACTTGGCTTCTTTAGACTGAAATGCTGGTAATAGCTGGGGAGTGTTCAGCTGTTGTCTTGTGCTTTTGTTTCCCTTCCTCGCCATCAGTAACGGACATAAAGGCTGGTTTTGCCTCACTAGAGCCCGTGACTTTCATGGTATGGGGCTGCTCTAAAGGACAGCATCAAGTAATGAGGCAACACAGTACTGCAGGTGGGCTGTGAACATCTGGTGTTTGCTCCCTCTAGGACTGGGAACAATTGTGAGCTAGTGTCCAGAAAAACCTCTGGACTACAGTAAAGTTGCCTAGAGTACAAGGAAGGAGAAACAACAAATAAAATCACTATCATACTATTAAATATGACTTTTTATTTTGATTATATAAACCACAAACTTATCAGGGAAAACTGCAAGGATTTCTGCATCACTTGCACATATGCAGCAGGTTCTTGTCCGGTTGACAGGAAAAAAAAACATTTTCAAAAGCATTTGAAGAACCATGTTCTTAACAGTGTTAGACAGTAAACGTAGTCAGAGTAGAATTGTTCAAATGTGTTTCAGTCTTTCATGTTTTTTCTGTGCCTGCACCCTCCCTTTAGCTGCTGTGGAAAAACATAGCTGAGTGTGAGATACCAAAATTTTCCTTGCTTCAGGAGATCTGGAAAGCAAAAGCCTGGTCCCGATTTTAGTCAAGCATTCTTTGTGTTGCTGAAGGATGTAAAGACCAAATGACAGGTTGTGTCTCTGTTAGAAACCTCAATACTCATTACCTGAGCTACTACCACCACAAACAAAGCTAATTTCTCCACGAAGCTACTGCTGTGGTATTGTGCTTAACTGGGAATCACCAAGTAAACCACAATACAGAAAAAGGAACTAAAACCTTAGTCATGTAAAGCCTACTACAACTTTGCAAATGGTTAAAAACCACTGTGTGGTAAAGATGCTGCAGTTACTCCTGGAGATTGGGTGTTTTTTCTGAAGTCTGCTATGAAGATGCGATTTCTCAGTAAGCATTCCTTGCGGAAGAGAGGATGAAGTGCAGGTAACTTGTGTAGATTATATCCCAGAGTCAGCCAGTAAAGTGTTTCACTATACTAACAGCTATCCAGTTCAAGATTATTGTACAGCAGAGGACCATGCTTCAAGGAGGTTGTTTAATTTTGGTTAGAGAAATTTGAGTGTATAAAAAATAGCCCCATTTACTCCTCTGCACTAGCACATTACTGAGCTTCTGAGACTATTATCATTGGTGGCTGAGTTAGATGTCAAAATAAGGCATTAAATACAAGACAGAGGGTTGTCTGTTCCCCCACAGGCATTTTCTTTATTTTCTTTATGCTAATTTGGCAAAGTAATAGACTCAGGTCCCTTGAGAAACCCCTAGACAACAGAATTCAAATAATTTACCACTGGCCATAGCTAGAAGACAAAGATGCTCACTGCTACACCTGCCAGCTTGGACTGCCGTACAGGGTGTAAGCTCACTAAACCATCATCTTTTTGGGATTCTGCCCTCTAAAGATGATGTAATGTATAACTGCCTCCACCAAGTCCTTCACTAACCGCAATTTCTAGATGCAGCCTTTTTGACTGTAAATGCAATTTCCCTTGTTACCACCCACTGAAATGACTACCTGCTATTGGTGATTACATCATATATACTGGAAACTGAAAAGCTGGTCACATTGTAGACTTCTCATTTCACATACTTGGGAAATGAGAAGTAGATCCCCAAATGTTCTAATTTGACACACCATACACACATTCCCCACCATACATCAAGATATGCTCATAAATAATTCAGTTGCACTTAAAGCAACATACATGCTTACCAACAGAGGTGATTAAAACCAAGAGAATTTCACATTAGTTCCGATGAAGTCAAATGAAATTTATGAAAAATACAAAAAGATAATACCTCAATTATGAAATGTCTAAGTAGCCACTAGCTATTCAAAGCACTACTCTGATTCAGTAGCTGCTCCCAAAGAAAAATTTTGGGCAAAGTATTCCCTCCACCCATTAGGAATTTGAATAGTCCATTTCTATATTCTTCCAGGCATCTAGTATGTTCTACGTGTAGTATAATCCAGTACCAGGCTAGCAGCTCCAAGAAGAGCAGGATCTGCTAGATTTGAGACCACTACATCCACAGTTTTAACAGAGGACAGAGCCTGTCGATTTATCACATCTTTGACAGTATTAACATAGTGGCCAGCTAGAACTCCAGAAAGAATCACAAGAGAGGGGTTCATGGTGTGCAGAATGTTCACAACTCCAAGGCCTAATGCTGTCCCAGCTGAAAAGATAAAATAAAAATAAATTAAGTATAATACTCAAAGCATTCCAAGCATCAGTTGTTGAGATAGGTCTGTTAGCAGCAAATGACACTGTTGGGAAATTGTTCTGTCCCTCATGTCAGACAGTTTTTAATTTATGTTATCAGACAATATGAGTTTGACAATTTTTTTTCAAAAGCAAAAGGAAAGGAAGGGAATTTTATTGCACAATAATGCACTATCTGATGTTACAGATATAAAAGGTAAAGCAAGGCATTACCATCCCTGTCAACTAAGAGAAAATAGGAAAGCATTATTCTGGCTTTTTTGTGCTATCATCAGCTATGGGACTCTTTAGCTAGAGGACTCTTCAAAGCTTGTAAAACAGTAAAATACCCCATATAAAGTAATGTATAAATTGTCTTTGCTTGCTCAGACTAGCCATTCATTTGCCTACAATGAAATGTCCCCAGATTTTCTAATATTAGGACGTTAAGACTTCATTTTTTCTTTTAACTCATCTCTGAAAAAAATTCTCATCTCATTTATTGGAAGACGTTTTCTCACACTCTCTCCAACATCTATATTTAACATTTCATTACCATTAGTAACTTTATATAGAGGGGTCCTCAATGTGTAGAGTTGTTGCTTACAGAGCATTATCATTTCTGTATCCCCAAAAATCTAATTATAGGAGGGTTCCACATTTCGGGCTATGTTCTCACCTGTTCTGAGAACACTGTCTGCTTTTGTGTTCCCCAGTTTTGCTGCCTGAATGAGATGTGCAGCACTAACAGCTTCCTCCTTCTTCACTGACATTCCTTCTACTAAAAGCAGATCCTCTGTTTAAGGAGAAAGAAACATAAGAGTAAAACCCAGTCACGTAGTAAGTCAAGAAATGGGAGGCTGACAAACAGGCAGTTAATATCTTTACATCTCTCTTACTTGCACACTGAAGTCTGAATCCTGAGCTGTCTGTCCAACCCTGAGTTTAACCAAAGCAGTCATAGCCATATAATTCAGGGAACCACTTGTAGAAGCAGGGCGTACAACTCAAACACTTACGGTATGACAATTCACCAGTCTTGTCAGCCCCCCAAATTAATAAAACAATACATAAATGTTCCCAAACTTATAAGACTAAGAAGCTATTGCTGAAAGACAATAGCTGTGAAATCAAACATCACAGAATGCCCATCAGTTTACCTTATGCATGCTTAAAAAGGAGAGGCCAAATACTACATGCTTCTAGTAATTTTGCGACCAGTGGTTCCAAATATGGCTTGCCTGGGTATTACCATCACTGAAAAAGAATTTTATTGTACTGCACAGGTTGTGGCATACTTGGGGTTCCCATATGGTTGTCTGTACACTATTCTCTTCTCCTCCTAGAAGAAGATGGCAGGTCTATTTTTCTTAATATCATATTTGCAAATTTCTTCCTATACTGCAACTTAGTAATCATGTTTTCAAAAATAAAGTACGCAGATACCATCATGTAGTTTCTTAGCTTCTCTCTGTAAAGCTATTCCAGAGGCATATGCTTCTATACATCCTTGGCTACCACACAGACACTCTGGTCCATCTAAAGACACAACAATATGCCCAAGCTCAGCTGCACAGAAAGAACTGCCATGGATCAATTCATGCTGATGAACGATTCCACCTCCAATTCCTGAAAAGATATGAAAATTTCTACGATTAAAAAGCAACCAAACAAACAAAACCATAAAACCGTAAGTTTTTAAAGGCTTCAATTCTGCAGGACACTGACATTTGCGTATTCTAATAAGGACAAGATAAAATATGTGCATCTGTGGTCTTCTGTAATGGAAACCCAAAAATACTAGTTACTGAAGAACTCTTCTCTGTTTGACACACCTAGTAAGCAAGCTCATAGCTCCCTCCTATTCATACATGTATCAAAATAATATGTATATAATGGTTCTCCTTTCTCAAAAAGCCTATGGATGGTACTGAACTGCTATGAGAGATCTTTCACACTTGTGAGTCACACTCTTATGCACAAAACTAACCTTTCAAGTGGCCTTAAAATTTTGGATTTCAGAGATGTTTTAATGCTGTATTTAGAATGCTAAACCTGTGTGCTAAAGACCCAGGACATGTGAATCTGCAGTCTTCTGCTGCCCCTGCCCAAATCTTGGGTGGGAATTCATCAGCTAGTTATTACTGCCAACATTCTTAAGGACTATACACTTAACAAAGGAGAAAAATTACTCTACATTTGCATTTGAGATGTAAGAAGCACCATCTCATGTTCTATTGCTTACCTTCTAGATATCACAACCTGACTTGTATTTCTGCAGCTGGGAGAGAATTAAGCTATAAAGCTGAGAAAAGCAAAACTGTTCCAGCTAAATTTGCTCAGATTTTCCTTATTTTGAAAAAAAAGTTTGCCTGCAGAGCTGTATAAGCAGAACTTCTTTTATCAAGAAGTTTATATGATGCAAAAGGTTTAATTTGCCTGAATAAAATAAAAAGAAAAGCTTAAAGAAACAAGCATATATTGGCAAAATGATTTTTTGTTTAACAACCTAATACATTAGGGTTTTGCAGGCACAGTAGTGGTATTTATGCTTTTAAGATCAGCTGAACCTCTGAATGATGGTGCTGGTATTTTGACTTTGGGTTTTACTGAATTATAACATGCCCACCTGTTCCAGTAATGAGTGTTACAAAATTTTCTACTCCTTTTCCATGACCAAATTTCCTCTCTGCAAGAGCAGCACAGTTTCCATCATTGTCCACCCAGACTGGCAGGTGCAGAGCATCAGATATTGGGGTTCGGAGATCCACAGAACTCCACTCCTGAATGAGTTTTGTAGAGTGAAGCACAATTCCTTCTCGGGGGTTTACTCGTCCCCCTGTGGAAATACCTAAGTCCCAGAAATACAGGAGAGAAAAATCAAAACGAAGTTTGGGTAATGCTTTAAGAAAATAAATTGTTCAAACAATAATAAATTGTTTTGTGTTAGTGGGAATTCAACTGAAATTATGCTTGTGTAAATAATGTTTTGAGTGCTGACAGCAGTTTATAGGACTAAAATAACACTTCTGTTTTGTTGCTTTCTCTTAGTAGCTCTCCCCTTAATTATTTCCAATAGTTGTTACTTTCACCCTTACCTATGATAGCTGGAAGAAAGCCGGTGTAAAGTCCAGGATTAAGTCCAGCCCTTCTGATCTGGTTGGCAAAAAAATTCTACAAATTATAGGAACTTTCCATCTTATGATTATTAGCCTTAAGGAAATGACAGGAATCTGTTACTCGTTTCTAGAAGAATAGTATGTCATTCTTTAAGGAGGATTTTCAATTTCACCTAGTATTCTGACTGAAACTATGAGCCTGAATGAGGCAAAGAACAGCTAACAAAAATAGCCACGTAAGAAATTTCTTATTCTGTAGCACAACTTCTACCCTTATTCCTCAGTAATTGAACAGTAAGCAGTCACAGAAGGAAGGGGGCTGAAGAATAAATAGGAATGTAGTTCTTGTAAAATGACATACAAAAGGAAAGGTTTTTTCCTAGTATATAAACCTCTGCAAACCATTTTATGGTTTCATTATCCTAAAAAATGTAGTTGGCTTTAAACTCTTCTAAGATAATTTGCAATAGTGACTGCTGCAGAGTTTACCATCTTTTCTATGGGAACTACGAGGCTTTCAAGATTTAGCATTTGGACAAAGTAAACAATCTGTGTGGCTAAGTCATGTGTACTACCCAACAGGTAGTCTGAAAGATTTGGTATTTCTTCTTATGGCTTTATGTACTTAATATTGTTTTGAAAAATACTTTTAAAAGATGTTAAAATTAACTTTTCTTCCTCCTGTGTGATTCAAGCACAGTTTGGTCTGGACCAAACTACTTTTCTTTTGTCAAGTAAGTTCTAGGACATATTAATCAACAACTTTATAAATAACTGTAATATGCATGACTAAAGCACACAGTCATAATTAAACTGAAGAACTCCTGTCTGGTATAAAAACACAGTTTAATTTGGAAGTCTACTACAATGTAAGTAAACCAGACAATAATAAAAAGGCTTTTTGTTAGCTGCAAATTTGTTAGCTGCAAATTTAATCTAATATTTTAGCCTTTTTAGTCTGCCGTAGTGTAACTAAGGATTCTGCTGCACATTTGATCCTGGCCATAAAGGCCTACAGACAGCAGAGTAAATAACTTGGCAGTTATTTCAAGAGCTGTTTCAATATATAGTAAGCATCTGACTCACAATTCTGAGACTGCAGGGAGTTTCAAAATCCACAAAATTTACATAGCATTCATTTTAGATATAACTCAGGATATTGCTTTCATGGTTGTTACAGATTGGGGCAACTTGACTTTATAGTCAGCTTCTCGTTTTCACAGTGATTTTAAGAAGTTTTTGTGTTAAGAATATAATTTAAGAGCTCAAAATACTCAAAATCTATTACAGAAGGGTGTTTTAAATTAATCAGTAGTGACTTCATTTCACGCTGAAAAACTTAGATTAAAAGACAAATAGCACTTGTTAACTTACCTACTCCCAAAATTCTGCAGTTCACATTAACTGCCTCTGATGCGGCCTCTATGCACATCTTTAGAATTAATTCCAATCTGTCTTCGTAAGTTTTAGGGTTGAGCTGCGTATACTTCTTAACTATTTCACCCTAGAAATTACAAACAGCAAAACATGCCCAATAGAAATGTACTTCAGCATGAAATTTCTCTTAAATTTAAACTACAGGTCATAACTTCTCTCTTTTGAAAAAACTAAAGATGCATGCCTTAGATCTTGGTCCTACCCTCTGTTTTGTGCAAGATTCCTGACAATTCTGGGGAACAAATTTGCAAGATCAGGCATTACATTCTGCTTCTCTAATCAACTTCCCCTGTCTGAAATAAAATACATAATTTTAAGGAACACACGGATTGTGTAAAAATTATCACAGGAGCTACCTGAATTGTTGTTAGGAGTCAACAGTGATATGGCAATGTGCTTACGCTCCATAATACTAAGTGTTAAAAAACTAAGAGAGGAGTAATTGCTAAAAGTATAGAAACCCCATAGTGCTTAAAGAATAAAATGTTTCCAATTTTATAACATGAAAGTTTTGTATGGTGTCACAAGCACTGCTGTTTTACCAGCAGGAGGAGAGTCAGCTAGAATGAAATGCTACAAGTTATTCTTCATATTGCACTTCCAGTACTCTACAGTATATCTAAGCAAGCAGCAGTTCATTAATACAACTAAGCAAAAAGAAGTAACAGTCTGTATACACAATATGGCTGAATAACTGTTGCCAATATAACAAAATTCTGGGTTGAATAGTGGATCCCACCACTTCAGCATCATATCAGCAAGAGGGTTCGGAGATTTTTAAGATATTTAGTTTCCCCTTTGTTTTTTGGTTTGGAGAGAGAAGGGAATCAAAGGAAATTATTTTGGAAGACAAGGCTGCAGCCAACAATATCAGAAGATAGAACAGCTTTTAAAAGGAGCTTTTGAAAACGCAGTTATTTAATTCACGAAAACACCACCTTCAGCAATTTCCTGCTAAATGCTTACATCTGTTGTATAAATTTTGTTATGGAAGTCTTTTTTGCTCTGACTTGCTAACATTTCAAATTTCTTATATGCCACCTCAAGATACACTCTGCAAAATGGACAGGATTTTTTTTCTTTTTGCCAGCACAGCCAGAAAAAAAGTGTGGTGTCAATTTTACTTCTAAAAAATTGTACTTTAAAAAGTTTTATGTTCTTAAAGATGTGCCAGGCATAATTTCCTTCTAACTGAATGCAAAAATTCTGGACCATATCAGGTCAATTTATATAGCCCTCGATCTTTCTGCAGGCAACTTTTTTTCCTGGGTAACTGTGTCTAACTGATCTAGTTATCAGCAATATGCAGTGTAACAGTAGGAGCAATTGCCCAGTACTCTTGTAGTCTCTTTTATTCTAAGGCCAAAGACTTGTCAACATGAGTTTTATTCACATCTTTAAAGTGCTGCAGAAGTCAGGATTTTTACATTTTCCCCCCTCTCTGAACAGGAAGATGATTGTCTAAGTTAGTTATGGTTCCCCAGTCCCAACTATCCTTTCACTTATCACCCTAACTGTTTAACTGTTTTTACACCATCACTGAGTAATTGAAGCTCACAAGTTTAAACAGAAATTTTGTGGTTTTTTCACTGATCTGAGTAATCAGCTGATGGTCATGGGTGTATTTACTTGTTTCATTATCTGATCCCTTTGCAAGTGATCTGGTGCCAGACGGATACTGATGTCATTTTGGTAGCCTCGCTTGCTGGTTTTTAAGACTTCAGTTTTTGTTGTTGCATGTTTGCCAAGTATCAACTTTCATTTTTCTAAGTCAGCTGTCAAACTTTTAAAATGCATACTTAGTGCTCTGAAACATGCAAAGAAAAGCTTCTTACTGTGTGATTACCAGAGAAATGGGTTGAAGAAGTTCTAAGCATGGAGACCATTAAATAACACAGTATCCCTAAATGTGAACATCTTTCCATACACCCTTCACAAGCTTTAACTTCAAGCATATTTCTAATGGGTTACTTTTACAGGAAAAGAGGCATTTCAGACTCAAAACTCGGTCTTTTAAGTCTCTATGAAATCTAGGGTACCAAATTCTACTAACAATCAAACCCGTCTCTTCATATATCAAAGGACAGAGTTAACACAATTGAAAAAAAAACAACAAACCCTAAACCAAAAACCTTCATAGGATTTTAGAACGTCATAAAACTCAAATCCACCACCCCTTTCCAGTACAAAGTCAACAAACAATAATTCAGCTGGCTTTAAGACACCACTTCCTGCTATTTTGGCAATAAAGACACCCTTCCAGACTATCTATTCCAGTCTTCTCTTCCATTGACAGCTAAGTGGATAATAACAAAAACTTTAAAATAGTTTTCCCTTCTACTGTTTTAATACCCTAGACTTGTTCATGCACAAGTGAATTTGATTTTCCTTTTCATGGAAGTGGCTTCAACATACCTGGAGGCTTTTTTTTCCCTTTTGTTCACAGTCAGTTTCCTCTTCTCTAGATTAAACAATTCTAGTTTGTTCAACTTTTGCCTGTTCTGTAGTAATTATTGTTGTTCTTCTCCTGGTTCTCTCTCCCACTAGTCTACATCTCTGTGGTGTGATTATATTACTGTGAACACTGCTCCAGCTGAGGCATGGCACTGTCTTATTGATTTTGCTTCTATGCAAGAAGATACTGAGAATTATTAATTACTGGCTGTTCTTCTCTTAGTACAAGAGATGCAAAATCCTGTATCCTGAATCCACCCACCACGAACCCACCTACTTCCCTCAGTAAACTGCTTTGCCACAGATGCTGGTTGCTGCTCAAAGTGGTTGTGGGTGTATAAGGCTGTCTAAGGCAGTAGGGAAGTAAAAAGACTGCTCTTGGAGCCCTTCCCTTTTTGCTTGACATATAAAATGTTATAGGATGAACTGAGCCACCTTTTATGGGGAACCAACACATTTGAAAGTTAAACTGTTCTTCAAGGGCTCTATGACTTACCATAGAGGGGCAGCAGGTCATACCATGAACCAGCATACGGGCATTGCTAGTTTAACAGCAGCCTTAGAACAGCAAACCAGCAGGCAAATTGTACTAAGACTGTATCAGGGGTGCAAGAAATGAGGGAAAATCTACTTTACCCCTCAATTGCAAAAGCCAGTAAGGATGCATTGTTTTGGAGCTCTTTTGCATCAGATGCCCATATCCTCAGTGCAAGAATAGAACTACAAAGTCCAATGGAGTTTGCAGAATATCTAAAAGCACAGCAAAATATTTACCTTCATACTGACAATTGCTACTCGGAGATTTGTTCCACCTAGATCCACAGCCAGAGCACTCTGTGTCTCTAGAATATGGTCAATATCTTGAGAGATATTATCTTTGACAGGAGGAAAACAGAATTTCTTTTGCAATGGCTCTTCGAGGTTAATAGATTTGAGGAACTTCAAAATCCTTGGAACAGCATTACCATCTCCATATATTTTTGAGCTATAATATAGTAAAAAAAGTCAATCTAATTTATAATAACATCTATAAAGTTCTTCAAAAGACAGAAGGCTGTAACACTAACACTGTGTCATTAAAAAATTATGACATGGCTACTGCAGCTTACACTACTCAAGTCTGTCATAGGATATGGTAGATAGCATAAGTAGTTTGAAGATCACACAAATTGGGCATTAGCTGCACTTTGGAATACAGAACATGGAATACAGAAAAATGGAAAGCAAATGATGCAAAAAAAAAAAAAAATTAAGAGTTTAATGAAAAGAACCACATAATAAAGCTCTAAAACAATGGAAAGTTTAAGTATATGCTACACGACCAAACATCTGACTCACCAGATGACAACTACATAATAATAAACAGTACACTGATGTCAGTTTGCAACATAAAAGTCTAATTTTAAAATATCATCATATGTGGTGTCAGACATTTGGTATTACAGAATTCAGTTTTATTAATCTATTGAGGTTCTTAAGGAAATACACTTTCGATTCTTGTCTTTCATTAGATAAATATTATCTCTTGAAGTTTCTAAGAACTTATATATTAAAGAACTGAGGGTCAACACTATATAGCTGAAGAATAACAGAAGGTATCTCAATATAACCCTGTAACTCCGCTGGAAGCCTGCACTCAGTACTCCCTATGTACAATGCCTGAGGTCAACAGCTATTTCATGTGTCCTTCAGGTACAAGTCAGAGGTAGCTAGACAGATGTTCTCCCCTATGCTGCTCCAGTGGAACAAGCTCTCTTAATCATGCCAGTCCATGCTAATACATGAATTTTGGTTTTCTGCTGGATCTTAAATTACTAGTTGTATGAAAACATTACTACTAACATTTTGATCTACAAATACTAAATTGTATAGCAGATATTGCAATATGATTCTGAATGAGACATGTGAAATGAAAAATAATTGTAACCTCAGACTACCAATCAAACATGATGAAGAACCTCAGGACTAAGTATCTTTCATTCTACTGCTTTAGCATCCCGTCCAATGAAGCAAGATGAATGTACTTACCATGGATACTGTTTACCAAACTGAAGCTGTAGAGCATGCAGAATCTTATCCTGTGTATCAGCATCACGAACATGAAGAACATTTTCACCTAGATGACAAAAATAACACAAGTCAGCTCCTCAAATTACACTAGAGGATAAAAACTGCTTTAGAAGCAAAGAAATAATTATTTTTGTTTCCTCTGAGCAGGAAAGACTCCAGCCAGGTCAACATTGCTCTTCATCAGTTATGTGCCTCCTCCTGCTCCCAGTAAAGCAATCGTGACTCCTCTGATATGTTGTCAGGCATTAGAAAACACTGGAATATGATATTAGCCTTCAACAGAATTCTATTATTACATTTAAAACACACCAATGAAAACAGGGTGTAAATGGCTATATGTATCATACCTGCATATCTGTGAAATACCACAATATAGTTATTTCCTGAAGCAGTGAAGAGATTTTATAAAGTGAAATTTTAATACGTCATACATTCAATTAGCTATAAAGAAAAATGATTAGTTGCCTATTCTGCTAAATGTAATCCACCGCAAAGGAAGATATATTTTAGCTTGTCTATAGAGAGAAGCTTCATTCTCTTATGTGAAACACATAAACAGCACAAACATGATACAGGAACAGCTAGCAAAGTTTTAATATGCATCAAAAGTCATGTTGCATTGATTCTGCAAAATGTTCTCAGTCAAGCATCCATTTGCCTTTATCCCATGCAACATAAAAACATTCAGAACCCCAAGGAAATTAAAGCAGTTAAGCAAACATGTACCTGTTTCTCTCCCTGTCTGTCGTGTCCCCAGATTGATGACAGGTGTACCAAATGCTCCCACCTCTCTGACACCACAACTGCTGTTACCAATCATACAACCAGCATGAGCAACTAGCTGAATGAACTGATCAAATGGGACATGCTTTACTGCCCGAAAATTGGGGTGGTGTTCAATGCCCTTCTTCCTCATTACCCGAACCATCTCTTTGCTTCCTACAGAAAAACAAGAGGTAGAATAAATGATTCAGGTTCTATTGTTAAACTGAAAGTTCTATTGTTGAACTTTTTTCCAAACACGGAGCATAGTTAACAGCTATTCTTTGAATTGCCAGTTCTGAGTTATTACTTTGTATAAGCTGCAAAGGTGGGCACGTAAGCCCAAGTTTGATCCTAAAATCCACTACAAAAATCTTTTTATAGTTTTTAGTTAATTGAAGAGGTGCTAATATTGCTTCTACATGTCACATCATCTTCTTCCTCCCCATGCTGAGAAGCTGAAACGTTCTCCAGCAATGTGAACACGGAGCTGCAGCAGATGCGCACCTCATGCTGAGATTAACCATGTATTTCCAACTGGTTAGAGGTTCTGCGATAAAAGCACTCCATAACAATCAATGTGTGCTTTAAATACAATCTTACATATCTCTCTGTCATGGAAGGTATTTTACTCACCTGCATCCACATTAGGGAATAGAACAAGTGTTCTTTTGTTGAAGGAGATAAGTGCATCTAGTGTTAGCTCAAACATCTTTATGGAATGTTTAATATCTGTGGTTACAGGATGCTGCAGAGCAACTATATAATCTCTGGTTTTGACATCTTCACCTGTCCAAATGGGGCCAAAGGAAAGGTTTTTTTATTAGCATAGAATAGTAAGAGGAAGGGAGGACACTGTGAAACTACCACTGTGAAAGCCTGAACAATCAGTGCACCGAATCGGATATCTAACTCATGTCAATGCTACAATAGAACTCAAAGGAGAATCAGGAGGATCTAGACTGTTATTTGCATTTCTAAACAAGTCTTATAACATCAGGCAACTGAAATTGCAGGCCTACATCTAAAGCTTTGCAAGACTATACCAGAGTCTAGAGCCTGTTCTCACACCACTGTAAATTTGGCATAGCATGAAAGCCCTGAAACTGCACAGGTTTTCTGTCAGTTCTCCACGCCTGGGTGAAGACTTCATCCCCACTGCTTTAAAAAAGTCAGTTATACTTGTTTTGGGACATTTGATAAAAAAGTTTATCTGCAAAATATTCACCTACTGATCTAAGAAGATTCCAGCTTCCAACTATACAGGTTAATGCACCTTATAAGAGATTGCTCTGTCAAAGACAAAAAGCAAACCCCATTGCTTACAGGATTTGTTTGTAAGTCAATAAATATGAAACACCAGAAGTCTTTTGTACATCTTGTCCTGCTGCAGTGCATTCCTCAAAAAATGAATATAATATAATATAATATAATATAATATAATATAATATAATATAATATAATATAATATAATATAATATAATATAATATAATATAATATAATATAATATAATATAATATAATATAATTCTCTGATTATTTTTTTTTATTAGCCCTGAACAGCTCTGATACTATCTAAATATATCCTTTACACCAAAATAACTGTTGATACAAGACTGTTCGTTTTTTAAATTGCTCAGCTCAGAGAAATTACCCCTTTGAGGAGCTCTTGGCAGAAGGATCAGACATGCTTACTAGGACAGATTTGTAGTTTTTCAGCTACATATGGTAGAACACAAATGAAAGGAAAACGTAAAAAGAAAGAAATTCCAGATACTGATACTAAATATACTATTTTTTTGAGAATAAAAAGGTTGATGCTTGATTATCATCTCCAAATAAGCAGACTTACACTTAATAGCAAGAAATGCATCTGTTTTTTCCTGTACTATTCTTGGAGCCACTGGTCAATAGATTCCACACTGATAATGTAGTTACAGAGCTTGTCTAGTGTTGAAAGTCATATGAAAAAAACATAAGAAAGTGGACTGCTTACCTAGCCACACACGTATAATACTCATGTAGTCCTTATTTTTGGCAGAGAGAAGCTTGTCATATGAGGGACAGCCCGCTAAAAGGATGCGGTCATGGTCTTCACACATGGCTATCAAATGCTGCTCTGCGCTCCTTGTGCAGCACACATGGTAATGGGCCAGTTTAGTTATAGCATGTCTGATAGAGTCATCAATGGTCCCACTGACTTCCCCACCTTCAATGTGAAGAATGCGAATGTTCATCAGGGCTGCAGATGTGGCCAGGGCCAAAGCATCAAATCTGTCCCCATGAACTATCATTATGTCAGGTTTCAGGCGGTTCAGGACATCTGGTAACTTGACTAATGCAAGGCCCACTGACTCCACCATAGCTGCTTCATCCTCCCCTCTCACAATGGTGTGCAATCTTGTATGAATATCAAAGTCATCTTGTTCAATCATACGATACGTATTACTGGAGGTAGAAGGAAAAGGGCAAGAGTAAATACAACTTGGTATTAGCTTTACAAAATAACTGCATATTAAAGTAACTGTACCGAGTTGAACAAAGGCCTGCTTATCACATCTCCTTCACTGAAGAAATTAGTTTTTAAGATTTTAACAGAATATTCTCATCCATACAAATATCTTCCCTCATATTCTAAGCACCAAGTTTTTCTACACAGCTTGAATGAGAAGCCTTGCTAAATGTGTTCTGGGAATCCTCACAAATCAAACTCTTTGTTCATGTGTTTGCAGAGGTTTTCAGAGAACAGATATAGCATAATTTCCATTCAGGAAAGGTATGTTGATTTCTCACCAATATACAGACTGTGCTGGATAAATGGATAAATACAAGAGATGTGATGCAATGCTGAGGCATGTATGTTCAAGGGAAACATCTTGCAGCTAGCATCCACTTTTCAGAACCTGTATTTGAGCTGTATCAGGGCTTATATACTCATAATTATGAAATCACTGTACAAAGGAGCCTTAAATTCAAAGGAAACAGGCTTTTGCATTAAAGGAAAAAGGCTTTTCACACAAGCTACCAGTTGCATTCCATAATGAGCAAGTTAAAACACTCCTTGAATAGAGAGATTGTTATTGTCCCATCTACAAGAAGGGTTGGAGGGAGGATCCAGGGAACTACAGGCCTGTCAGTCTGACCTCAGTGCCAGGGAAAGTCACGGAACAGGTGATCTTGAAGCACACGCAAGAGAACCGAGTGATCAGGCCCAGTCAACATGGGTTCATGAAAGGCAGGTCTTGCCAAACTAACCTGATCGCCTTCTATGACAAAGTGACTCGGCTGCTGGATGAGGGAAAGGCTGTGGATGTATCTTCCTGGACTTCAGCAAAGCCTTTGCCACAGTTTCTCACAGCATTCTGCTTCAGAACCTGTCAGCCTCTGGCCTGGACGGGCGCACACTCTCCTGGGTGGAAAACTGGTTGAGTGGCTGGGCCCAGAGAGTGGTGGGAAATGGTGTGAAATCCAGCTGGAGGCCAGTGACAAGTGGGGTTCCCCAGGGCTCAGTGCTGCGTCCAGCCCTGTTCTATGCCTTTACCAATGACCTGGATAAAGGCATTGAGTGCACCCTTAGCAAGTTTGCGGACAACACTAAGCTGGGTGGAAGTGTCGATCTGCTGGAGGGTAGGGAGGCTCTGCAAAGGGATCTGAACAGGCTGGACCACTGGGCTGAGACCAATGGCATGAGGTTTAACAAGGCCAAATGCCAGGTCCTGCACTTGGGGCACAACAACCCTGTGCAGTGCTACAGACTAGGAGAAGTCTGGCTAGAAAGCTGCCTGGAGGAGAGGGACCTGGGGGTGTTGGTTGACAGCCGACTGAACTTGAGCCAGCAGTGTGCCCAGGTGGCCAAGAAGGCCAATGGCATCTTGGCTTGTACCAGAAACGGCGTGACCAGCAGGTCCAGGGAGGTTATTCTCCCTCTGTATTTGGCATTGGTGAGACCGCTCCTCGAATCCTGTGTTCAGTTCTGGGCCCCTCACCACAAGAAGGATGTTGAGGCTCTGGAGCGAGTCCAGAGAAGAGCAACAAAGCTGGTGAGGGGGCTGGAGAACAGGCCTTATGAGGAACGGCTGAGAGAGCTGGGGTTGTTTAGCCTGGAGAAGAGGAGGCTGAGGGGAGACCTCATTGCTCTCTACAACTACCTGAAAGGAGGTTGTGGAGAGGAGGGTGATGGCCTCTTCTCCCAAGTGACAGGGGACAGGACAAGCGGGAATAGCCTTAAGCTCCGCCAGGGGAGGTTCAGGCTGAACATTAGGAAACAATTTTTCACAGAAAGGGTCATTGGGCACTGGAACAGGCTGCCCAGGGAGGTGGTTGATTCACCTTCCCTGGAGGTGTTTAAGGCACAGGTGGACGAGGTGCTAAGGGGCATGGTTTAGTATTTGATAGGAATGGTTGGACTCAATGATCCGATGGGTCTTTTCCAACCTGGTGATTCTATGATTGTTTACAGTTATGTATTTGAAATACAAAAGACCATACATTTGTACAAGATTACCTGTCTTCCATATTCACTAAACCTGACCTAAGTAGTCTGCACACTCTGGCTGGAATAAGAGAGAAAATCCCCAGAAGTTTTCCAATTTTGTCTTCAACCCATCTGAAACATTCACTGTCTTATTCAAAGGATTATACATTTTAAACTTTTTAAATTAGATTTAATTTTTATTAAATCCACTCTGCTACTCACATTCAAAATTAAAATTTCACAAATCTGCCAGCTGAGCAAATATAGCAAAGACTATGAAGTACTCCAGCTCAAGTAAAGAAGTTACTCTGCATAACAAAAGAAAACCCTACATGTCTACTCAATTCTACTCACTGCTGTAGCACATAGCATGTATTCCTGCAAGTAACTTGTCAGGTAATTATTTGTGGTCTTTTTGAAAGGCAAATCCTTTTTATGTGACTGACTGAAGTGGCCCAGATTTTTATAGCATGAACAGCATTACATTTTGAACCCCGTTTACATTTACCCTTCATAGACCAGACTTTTTGTTTACTGTGTGCATTTATCTCAAAAAAGCTTCTTCTCTTTTCTTCTGTAGTCTTTCCCTTCTGAAAGGTCAAAATCTAGCGAACAAACAAGATTGCATTTTTGGTGTTTTGTTTCTTTTACTATTCTCCAAATGTTTCAATAAGAAACATTCCAGGATTACTACAATTCTAATTCAGCTGCTGTTATTTACCCTAGTCAAATCACTGGAACACACAAGTTTTGAGGACTCACTGATTCTCTAGGATACCCTAGATTAAGGAGTGCAGCGGTAGTTCTGGGGGAAAAAAAAAACCCCAAGCAGTAGCAGAGTTTAAGAATACTTACCACAAAGCAATTAATAGGAACTACATTTGTCTGATCAAAGTCTCTTTTTTGCATTACAAATAATTTGCATCAGAGAGACAGGTATTGAACACTTTGGAACTGAAAAAGTAGTATACTAGTGCACACAAGTCTTGCAAATAAAAAAATGATTCAGGACTACAGAAAAATCTGGGCCATGTTTCTTGCCTTCAGCAGATGAAATTGGATGACCTTATTTCTCCAATAAGACAATTCAACATGCTACGTTTGATTAGGGTTTTTGTATTTTAAAACAGGCTAGTTTTGTGGTGTTGAATTCACCTTGCTATGCCATGTTATTAAATGGAAACAACATCCAGCAGAAAGCAAGGAACAGAGCACTATACTGAGAATGGCCATCAGTGCCGCTTCCTGTCTTAGCAGCTTGAGATAATACAACTTCCTCACACCCTGATTCATAAAATACCAAAATTTCTTGTTGAGAAATCCAAAAAGTATCCTTCCCTGAAGATATGCATAACATTTCTAAAAGTTCAACAGTGCTAACATGCTGCAAGCCTTATGCTGAGGTCTAATTTTGAATTGCAAAGCAAGGGTTTTTGCTGTCTGTTTCACTTACTGGGCCCAATCTAGTAAATGCGCCCTAAGCAACACCAACCAACCACTACCCCAGCAAGGCTCCTCCCTTTTCCTCAGCAAATAGGATAATATTCTCCTGGGATGAGAGAAGTCCTTCCATAGGAAGGGAATTGAACCAAGACGTTCCATTTTCCTAGGCAGATTATCGGACTGCTTACTTTCAGAATGTTATAGAGGGGACTCTAATCTCTCCTGCCAAACCATGCCTAATGTATCTATTAGCTATGCATTTTATCAGGAAAAGACAACCACACTTGCTTTCCTGAATAAACCTGGAAGTACGACTACATTCCATATCACAGGGGAATAAACAGCTGCAGCTTAAAATGACTGAAGATTAGCTTTTCTCTGTGAAAATTAAAAACTGCAGCACATTTTCATTCGATAATCACCAGATTCATAGAGAAATATAAATTATTTTAGTTTCTCACTTACTAAAGACTGTGATCCCACAGCAGATCTGAATTACGGCACCTACACAAAACTTTCTAAAATTCCAAGACTGGTTGAAAAAATGCAGAAATACACAATCTCAGAAGCTACAAAATGAAGTAAAACCTGAAAAAATACATCTAAAATTTTGTTGTGTACATTCATGACGACAAGGATTTTTTTACCTAATATGCAAGATGTTATCATTAGCACTCCAGAAATAGATTGGCAGAGATACAAAAATTCACCTTACCCATAATCATCAATCAGGTGGGAGCCAAGCACTACAACATCAAGCTCAAAGAACTGTGGTTCTGACTTAATACCAAACATAATGGGAGCTAATTTTGAATAATCAGCACGGTTGCAAGTAGCAACACAAACACGAAGTTTGTGATTATTTCCATTCTTCTCCATTACTTCCTTTTGTTTCTGTTTTGAAAGATTCTTAAAATACACTTCCTGAAATAATAGGAAAAAAAAAGAAGCAGCATTAATAATAATCTTTATAGCGAGTAAATGATACACTGCATGAACAGCATACACATGTGCAGCCCAGAATTGTGGACAAGTACTAACTCATTCACTGGTAACAGATAGCTCACTTAACGTTACTGCCTCTATATAAACAATATTTAATTATTATGAAGTTCAACCATAATTAAACAGTAAAATGACTTTTTCTGGTTCAGGTGGAAAACTCTGTACAAGTCGAAAAAATACTGATGCGTTAGTAAGTGAAAGAAAAATATCTTGTATTTCAAAACCACGCAATGGAACAAACTGCTAAAAGATACATCCACTGACAGACTCTAAACAAAAATATAAAAGTTTCTTCCCGAGTCAGTTTACATATCTGTTAAACACACTTTGGTGAGATAAAGCGAGTTAAACATTGACGTCTGAAGCCCTCCTTACTATTTTGCAGCTAAAGTACATAAAGATATTCATTCCTACATAAAGACAGTCATTCCTTCAAGCAGAGCTGTAATATCCTACCTATATAATTTTAAGTTTGTTGCTGCTACAATTCTAGAATTTATTAACAGGTTCTGCAGGCTAATAGCTGACTTGCAGAACTGTTTACAAAAAGTCTTAAGTTATTAATCACTAAGTTACCTCTTAGTTCTTAGGTGTCTGACAACATACTGCGTTAGGCCTACACAGCCTTCTCTAGTTTAGGATCCTCGTGTTCCAAGGTCTACGTTTTGCTGGGATTAGTAATCTTCAGTAGAAATGATGAGAAATAAAAATGGTGCTCCATGAAGGACTACTTGAAATAATTAATCTCTGCTTGTTTTGGTCATGTGCTCTTCCATATTCCTAGTCCCTCTTACATGTCCAATATGCAGACGTGCGTGTGTGTCCTTCTGTGGAAACTGCTCCATCGCCTCCGATATGCATGTGCACCCACACCCAGAGCCGCTCTCTTTATTCACCCGGACAAGACTTATGCGCACTGCTCCATCTGCCGGAATCACAGAATCCTCTGTCTCCTCAGGACATGAACGTGCACACAGGCCTAAGGAAGTTACCGGGCACTGGCATGGGCTGCCCAGGGAGGTGGTAGTTGCCATCCTTGGAGATGTTTAAAGTATGAGTAGATGAGGTGCTTGGGGTTATGATTTAGTAATGGACAGGTACTGTTGGGCTTGATAACCACAGAATCATAGAATGGTTTAAGTTAGACGAGACCTTACAGGTCACCTTAAAGACATGCCCCACTAGATCAGGCTGCCCAAGGCTCCATCCAATCTGGCCTTGAAAGCCTCCAGGCATGGGGCAGCCACAGCTTCCCTGGGCAACCGGTGCCAGTTACCATCACTCTCATAGGGAGGAATGTCCTCCTTACACCTAGTTTAAATCTGCCCCTCAGCGGTTTATAGCCATCCCCCTATGTCCTGTCACTACAAGCCCTTGCATAAAGTCCCTCCCCAGCTTTCTTGTAGCCCCTTCAGGTACTGGAAGGTCGCTATAAGGTCTCCCTGGAGCCTTCTCTTCCCCAGGCTGAACAACTCCAACTCTCTCAGCCCGTCTTTGTAGGGGAGGCGCTCCAGCCCTCTGATCATCTTTGTAGCCTCCTCTGGACCCGTTCCAACAGCTCCACGTCCTTCTTATGCTGAGGATTCCAGAACTGGACACAATATTCCAGATGAGGTCTCACAAGAGAGGAACAGAGGAGCAGAATCACCTCCCTTGCCCTGCTGACCATGATTTCACAGAATCACAGAATCACAGAATAACCAGGTTGGAAGAGACCCACCGGATCATTGAGTCCAACCGTTCCCATCAAACACTAAACCATATCCCTCAGCACCTCATCCACCCGTCCCTTAAACACCTCCAGGGAAGGTGACTCAACCACCTCCCTGGGCAGCCTGTTCCAGTGCCCAATGACCCTTTCTGTAAAGAATTTTTTCCTAACGTCTAGCCTAAACCTCCCCTGGCGGAGCTTGAGGCCATTCCCTCTTGTCCTGTCCCCTGTCACTTGGGAGAAGAGGCCAGCACCCTCCTCTCTACAACGTCCTTTCAGGTAGTTGTAGAGAGCAATGAGGTCACCCCTCAGCCTCCTCTTCTCCAGGCTAAACAACCCCAGCTCTCTCAGCCGCTTCTCATAAGGCCTGTTCTCCAGCCCTTTCACCAGCTTTGTTGCTCTTCTCTGGATTTCTTTGATGCAGCCCAGGGCACGGTTGGCGTTCTGCCCTACCAGCACACATTGCCGGCTCATGTCAAGATTCTCATGAGCGAGCACCCCCCAAGTCCTTATCCGCAGGGCATCTCAGTTACGTCACACCCGCACCGAAACCGCGGATTGCCCCGACCCGGGTAAAACACCTCGCACCGGGCCTTGCTGAAACCTCTGGAGGTTCACACCCTCCCTCCTCCCCAGCTCTGACGATCTCGATCCTCGCCCCCGGCCCCAGCACTCTATATAATTCCCACGCCTTTCCCGCACGCCCGTCCCCCCCCCCCAACCCTCGCGGCCTTCACCCCGCGTGCACGCGCAGCCCCCGCCCACCGAGGGGGGTTGTGCGGGGGGGGGGGGCGGGCGGCACCACTGCTGCCCCCGCCCGCGCACCCCTCACCCCCTTCTCCTCCCGCTCCACACCGCGCGCGCCCCCAGCCTCACCTCGCTCCGAGCCCGCAGGCGCCGCCGCGCTCCGCCCAGGCCGCGCAGCCGGCGCCACGCCCCCTCCCCCCGCGGCTCACGTGGGCCTGGGGGGCGAGGCCTTCAGAATGCAGAGCTCCGCGGAACACCCGAAAGCCCAGCGCTTCGGGGCTGCCTGCGGGAAACGCAGAGCGAGGAGAGTACCCCTGCAGCAAAGCACGGAAGAATCATAGCGCTACAGCATCACAGAATGGTTTGCGTTAGAAGGGGCCTTAGAAGATTACCCAGTTCCATCCTCTCTGCCATGGGCAGGGACACCTCCCACTAGATCAGGCTGCTCAAGGCCCCATCCAACCTGGCCTGGAACACCTCCAGGGATGGGGCAGCCGCAGCTTCCCTGGGCAACCTGGGCCAGTGCCTCACCAACCTCGGCACGAAGAATTTCCTCCTTATGTCTAGTCTAAATCTGCCCTTCTCCAGTTTATACCCATTCCCCTGTGTCCTGTCACTACAACCCTTTATGAATAGTCCCTCTCCCATCTTTCTTGTAGCCCCTTCAGATACTGGGAGGTCACTCTGAGGTCTCCCTGGTGCCTTCTCTTCTCCAGGCTGCACATACCCAACTCTCTCAGCCCGTCCTCATAGGGAAGGTGCTCCAGCTCTCAGATCATCTTCGTAGCACTCCTCTGGACCTGTTCCAACATCTCCATATCCCTCTTATGTTGAGGATTCCAGGACTGGACACAGTAGTCCAGATAAGGTCTCACAAGAGAAGAAAAGAGGGGCAGAATCACCTCCCTCGCCCTGCTGGCTTTGCTGCTTTTGATGCAGCCCAGGATGCAGTTGGCCTTCTGGGCTTCAAGCACACACTGCTGGCTCATGTCAAGCTTCTCATCAACCAGCAATTAACCAGAATACAGTTTCCTGAACTTGCAGGCTGTGAGGACCCATAGCCATCTCCACCTGCTTGTGGCTCAGGAAGAGTTTCCACGTGTGCCACAGATTGTGTGTCATAGATTTCAGTAACTTTGGTGTTTATTCAGCCAAGAATGCTTGTATTTCTTTAGGTCTTGTTGATTTCGTTGGCATGTGACACAACTAAGAAAGCTGTTAAACCAGCTGCCAAGTATTGCTGATCATCTCTGTGTTTAACTTGATTGTAAGAGAGAGATGTCTTTTTTTCTCACACTTTTTTTCCACTGTTTTGGGATCTCCTATTAATGAGAGTACTGTGAGGTGGAATCTGGTTCAATACCCTAGGCGCCATGTGTAACAACAGCAACCCATGTGTACACTGTATTTTCCTATGGAAGCACCTAAATAAAATGTTTTGGTGTCTTGCGTCAAACAATCCTGGTAAAATGAGATTTTTTTTCATGCATTTTTCTGCCTCTAGTGGATTTCATATTTGTGTGGCTGAAACTGGCGGACTAATGTGATAGGGCTATCCATCTGATCAAATCTGTGCCACATTCAGCTGTTTAGTACCTGTACTTGACAGTTTTTCAGTCCAAATTGTATATTTGTTCATCCATATAATATCTAAGGTGTCTCAAATCCCTTCTGCTTTTGCCCTCTACTAATCAGAAAAAAATAGCCTTAATAGTGACTCCTGTGTCTGACATACCTAAAGAAAATGGAATGGGAATGGTTACGTTCCTGTCCTTTACTAGAGGGAAACAAATGGACTTTTCTAGAAGTTACAAATTTTTGTTTTGAAAGGCTCTCTGGAACAACTACTACTGAAGTCTTAAACTAAAAGAAAGATCTTAAATAGGAATTGGAAAATGGAAATGAAATTTTAGAAGTAAAGTAAAAAACACTTGAAGAATTGCCGTTGGAAATTTAAAATTCTGAATTGACTGCTTCCCAAGAGAAATACTGTATCTTATGGTGAAGTTCAGAAAGCCCTCAGACAGCTGTGGGCCAATGAGTCATAGCTTCTCAAAGCCTCAGTGTTTTAAGAATATTGCAGCACACTCACCTCTCAAATTACTGGCTATCTTAACTGGAAATACTAACGAGAGACACTAATAGCAACTGGAAGGCTCTTTAGGTTCAGTTCATAGCCCGTGTAAGTTGTGTATGCTGTTCTCTGCATCACTACATTTTCTTTGTGCATACAGCTCATTCCTCAAAAAACCTGTGTGCATTCTGGAAAAGTCCTCATAAGTACATTTGAATTGTCTCCTGTAAATGTTTTCAGGTTACGGTAAGTTCACTTGTGTATCTACAGCTGGTTTCACTGAAGCAAAATTCTGAGGAAGAGCCTGAATCATATTTGAACAGAATTCAGAATTATACTTATGCAGCTAGAAGCAACTGCATTGAGTTAATTATTCTTACAACAGTATCAGTACATCTCTTGATGGTTGGGGTTTTTTTTCCAGAAATGTGCTAACGGTGTTTCAGCATCTTGCAGCATAAACTGCAGAAGGGGGAAAGTCTGTACTGCTTTTGGTTATTTCTCCCCCACAGACCTCACACATTACGTAAACCAGATGAAATTTATCTTGTGTTACTGAGTGAGCAACACCCCAAGTCTCTCCAGCAGAGAGACAGATGCTATCCAGGAAGATGGGATGGGAGGAGAAACCTCAGCCCATAATTTGCCCACTGCAGTTAGTCTTACCCTTTGCTGGTCAAAATCTGTAGTGATACCGTGAAGATGACCTGTCCTTGACAAACCCTGAGACAGCATTGGGGCTCAATAAAGGAGTAGGATCTCACTATTCAAATTAATTCATTGGCCCTCTCCTTAATAAAAATCCATGCAGAAATGGTAACAGACCTACAGGGATCAAAGGACGTTAATACACAAAAAATTAGGAAATGCTGGAGATGATGCTCTTCTTTCTAGAGAGATCATGCTGCTTGAGACTTGAACAGAAGAACTGAGATAATCTGGTTCAGTTTGCAGCTGGCTCAAAGATCATACTCTTTGGAAACCCATCCTGAAGGAGGTAAAAGATGCTGAACTGTGTGTGGTCTAACAAGGTATATATGGGTGCATGACTATGTCCAGGAAGTGGATACTGTGGACACACAGAGTCAGTAGCACTGTGATCAAATCAGTTGCTGACTGTAAGAAAGTGAAAACATAGGCTAAGATTTTCAAAAGCAGCTAGAAGAAGCTGTCCATGTAATTTCTTTCCTGTCCAGCCTCCAACACTGGAAAGTGATTTGAATTTTAAAGGTAAAGGTCATAGTGCTTTCAGAAGAGCAGGTCCTTCTTACACAGCCCAACCAATAACTTCTGAAGATTCTAGCACAGCAGTGCTCTCTACTGTGAATGTGCTCCTTTAAGAATACCCCTAATAGGAAAAGACCATATACTGCATGACATAGGAATATAAGCAGAAAGAGAATATAAGCAGATACACTATAGGGAACACATAACAAGTTATTACCTTACTGCATTTTCCTGTTTATTACTCCCAGTTAAAACTAGCAGGTTGAACTGTGCAGTTAGTAGTAAAGTAACACACAGCAGTGTGTTAGGTAGGCAATATCACACCATGGGGCTTGCAGCTTCCAGAGAAAGAGAGGAGATGGAGGATAAGATGATGACACATATACTATGCCAAGAGAAAGCTGAGGGTTTATTCTCTCCTCATCTCAATAATAGACCTCTCACATCTTTGTTCAGTGTCTTATGCTAACATGAAGAGGACTTGAATGTAGGCAAGATTGTTAGGCACAGAATTCTCAGCCAAGGCAGAGAGGAAACTATGTGAGAATTTATTCCCTGTCTCAGAAAGGATAACTGTCCAAAGAAAAGCAACGAAGCTGGTGATGGGAACTGCCTTGTGAGGAATGGCTGAGGGAACTGGAGTTGTTCAGTCTGGAGAAAAGGAGGCCGAGAGGAGACCTTATCACTTTCTACATCTACCTGAAAGGAGGTTGTAGAGAGGTGGGTGTTGGTCTGTTTTTGCAAGTAGCAAGTGATATGATGAAAGGAAATGACCTTAAGTTGTACCAGGGCAGGTTTAGACTGAATATTAGGAAATACCTCCTCACTGAAAGGGTTCTTGAGCACTGGAACAGGCTGCTCAGGGAAGCGTTTGAGTCACCAACCCTGGAGATACTTAAAAGATGTGTAGACATGGTGCTTAGGGTCATGGTTTAATGGACTTGGCAGTGTTAATGGTTGGACTTGATGATCTTAAGGATCTTTCCCAACCTAAATGATTCTATGATTTCATGTTAAACTCAATGCATCAAACCCCTAGGTAACAAGCAGAATTGTGAATCTCATTGACATGACTAGCAATTAGCTAAAAAATATCACAGCGTTTTCTTTAGACCTGCCAATGTTCTATAACAGATTAACAGCCTCTACTTTCTTATTGAAAAGGTGGAATACACTGATGCCAGGTGTATGACACTAGAACTGCATTTACCTATAAAATTTGAGTCACGTTTCCAGTAACTAGGTGGACTTCTATGATGTGATGAGGCATGGTATGAAAAACAAGCTGTTCTAGGGAATTCCTTTGTCAGAGGAGGTGGGGAGGTCAGGGCGACAGTATCCATCTGAAATCTATGCAAAGCAACTGGCAAGAGTAGTGGGAACTCTATAGGATTTTTTTCAGTTTGTTCAGTCTTTAAGATCTTATATGTCATTGTAATTTCAGCTGGAAAAAACCCACTCCACTTTTCTTTCCTGCACCCTCTCTATAAAAATAAAATACTGGAACTGACCCATTTTCTGCTGTCATCATGTGATTCACTCTGCATGTGTGATTGTTTAATTCTTCAAAAGGGTCTGGTTTTTTTAGTTGGATTAAAAGCTCTTAAGGTTATAATTTGTCTCTTTTTACTGAAGCTCCACTCCTGTCCAGTCTTTCTGGAATAAATATTCCTATTGGTGATTGCTGGCACACGTCAAACATCCCACTGAGAAATATGACACAGTTCAACATACCAAAGCTGGCTTCAAATCAGTTGGTCTTCAACAATGATGGCAGCCTAGGCTGGAGTGATGGAATTCTTCCTTTTATTGTGCTGATGCCTGTACTGTGCATCTAACACCTCTGATCAACATGGTAATGTTGATAACATGGTTTACTTAAAACAACTTGGGTTATGTCCAAACAGGAATGAATAGAGCAGCAGTACATAACTCAGAGTATTTGGACAAATGCCAGCAAGGAATTAGCTTGACTGGAACACCTATCAACACCAGGTAAGAACAGTGGGTTTGTTCTCCAAATGCCAGATCCCAGTTCCTACCTCAGCTACAGGTGGGAGAGTTATTTGTTTTACGCACTTAGTCAAGGAAATCATGCAGAATAAGCAGCCAGCTTATCTGGATGCAAATGGCTCTCATGTGAAAGACCAGAAAGCAAGTTCTGTTAATCTTTTTCAGTTCTGGTCACTTTGGCCTGTTATCACAATAACACAATTCTTTAAAGAGGCAAGTTTGCAAGACTGAGATTAAATCTCTACCCGGCTTTCAGTGGAAACTAAACTTACATAATTTCTGCTGAATCTGCATTATCACAATTATAAAGATGGAAGATACCAAAATTACCATGTACCAGTAATTCTGTGGTTCTAATCATGTGTTCTGCTCTGCACCACACAGACCTCCGCCCTCACTCCAGTCTTCCTTTCAGTGGATGGAAATAGACTAAAGGTGGACAGAGAGGAGCAGCTGTGCATGTGGGTCTGTGGAGGCTTGTAAGCTCCAACAAAGGTCCAAGAGCTGTGCTGCCTTGGAGCAGTAAGTCCAACAGGCCAGAAACTGGGAGCAAAGGAGGAGAGGAGACAGAAATTATCATCTAGTGATAATATACCTAATTTTTCCACTGAAAATTGATATACAGTGTTGGAAAAAAGAAGTTAAGTGGCTGAGAGTAAAGAGGAATATTGTAATTAACTCTGGTCTCTTATCACTATATAAATGCTTCCTGTGTTGCAAACAGGTCTGGAGGTTCCTTCTTGCTCTCCCTGTCCAACTAGTATCTCTTTTTTTTTACTTCTTTCTTATCCCTTCTAAGGCTCTGTGGCATCCTTCTAGCATACAGGTGTGTTTTCAATGTGACTCTCAACTGACAAATATTTGAAATATGTCTTCACTGGTAATTCCTTATTTCTAGTTTTAAAGGGTACAAATGCTACTACATAATTGCAAACAAAAATCTGTGAAGAAAAGATCTAATGTCAGGACTAAAAATAATAATAGTAAACATGTATTTACATTTTGTGTGTAGTTTATGGACTTCTACTTTGGCTATTAACTGCACTAAGACAGAAAATGTGAATAAAGAAGAAAACATGAGTATAAAGATGGTTACAGTACAAAGCATATAGACAATTTAGGCTTTCAAAGACAGGTGAAGAAATTTTGAATGATAAAGAATATGAAATGGGCAAAGAAGTGTAGCTGTGGCTGTTCACTACACAAAGGGTAAATCCTGTCTTGGAAGCTTGTAACACACTAGGTATGATTAGATGAGTTATTCAAATGTCTTCTTTGATCATGACTTTTACAGCAATTTTGAATCCTCAATTATTACACGGCTATTATAATTTCCTGAAACAATTTAAGAATTTTCATTTGAATAAGCCTGCAGAGATGCAATGGAAGCTCAAATGCCAGTCAAGAGTGCAGTGTTTTCTGCAACAGGCATTACACAGAAGTACATCTTTGTTTTTAATTCTGGGTCAAGATCAAAATGTCTTCATTTTTTGTTTGGAGTATCTATAGCCCTTATTTTCATTACCTGCAAACTCCAAAGAGGATTGTTTTGGGTTTTTTTTCAAAACAAGAAGCATAAGTCAAGGAAAGGTAAAAACAAGTACACCATTTTAAGAGGTACTGTTTCTGAAGAGTCCATACAAAACCTTTAACCAACAAACTTTCTGTAAATGTTCTTTACTTGGACAGGAAGCAGGGATCTTGTAGATGATGAAGAGCAAATGTTTGGAGTTTAGGATGGCATTTAGAAAAGAACAAAACCCTCACATGTTAAATGGCCATTTACTTCTTTCCGTCCTTCTTTTGATACTTACCTGGGGAAAGTGTCATTTGAAGAGCATCAGAGTCAGCTGCTATTCTGACTTAACTTTCAGTATAGTCTGATTTGCTCAGCTGGATTTGCTAGGTGTGTTCTTTTATTAAAGCTTTAATTTATCATTAGATGTTTTAACAAAAGAGGGTCCAGAATCATGAAGAAATTAAAGCAACAGCTAAAATATTCCCTGATTTTGCAAGAAGGGCAACTTTCCCAACAGACACACTAACTTCAGCACACATGTCCATAGGTTATGCCAAATCCCCCCAAGAAGTTCATACGCTATTGAGAGTAGCAGTCTATTTTCCCCATGATCTCTATGAGTCAGGATGTAGGAGGTTACTCAAAACCATTTGGTTACAGATCATTTTCTAACTGGCCTGGCTTCTGAAGAATTATTTCTTAGAAACTCAGCCTGAATGTCCTTGCCATTTGGCTAGGCAAACTCCATGTTGTGAGAGGCTTTCCTTCTTACTTTTCCTGACCTTTCTGAAACCACCTTGTGTATCTCTAAAGGCTTTCATGAAATACTGATGTTGTGTAGCATGCTCTTATGCCTTCTTGTCTTCTTGTCTTCTTATGACAAGTTCTATAACCCATCTTAATCTTTTGCAATGCAAGAATCTTTTACAATGTAAAAAAAGCATCCAATTTGAATAGGATTTTCAAAATGGCATTTTGTATTTTCAAAGCTCAGTACTTAGTGGGAGAATCACTATGATTGGCTTCTACCACATGAAATCATGCTGGCTTATGGAAAAGATTACAGAGATCCTTGACCCTGCTAAGGTCTCAGTTGTACCTAAAAATCCCCTTTCCCTGAGCAGCTCAGTGTTGACAGGAATCTCCTTTCCTTAATTATGTCCCCGAGCATGTGATGCCAACCTTCTCATGAGCTGAAGTTCTCCAGGCTGCAGGTAGGCTTCGTAAGTTTGATATACCAAAGGAGCAATTCAGAAGAGGTGAGAAATCTTCTAATAGATGAGTGCTCCCAAGTCAAAAAGTTCATTTAGTTTTTGTGTACTAACATTCTAACTTAAAGCCTTGGGAGCCACGCAAATGTTCCATCCATTAGTGCCCTTGATTTCCTAAACATGAATAGGGAGCTTTGTTAATTTTCACTTCTATCCCTAAGCTGCTTTACTCTTTAGCATCTGACGTACAGATACAGTGCTGTCACATTGGGACTTAGAGCACCATAGGGAAAAATTGCCACAGGAGGCGAAAAAAATCTTGTCAATTAATTTCTTACTTAAAAATAAGGAAAATGGACATGTTTCCAGTGCTTGTTGAAAATCCATTTCTTTAAAGTCTAAATCTGGCTCCTAGATGGAAGCCTTCATTGGAGAATATCCAAGGTTTCCATTGTTCCTCAACCTCTCCAGATCTCTGGGAGGCCTGGAGCCAAATCTGAAGTCAAAGCTGTCCGGGAGGCAAGAGGAAAGGAAGGATGTGTAAAGAAACACTTCAGAGAAAAAGGCATTTCCAGCTGACACAGTAGAACATTCAGATGCAAATGAAACAGGCCTTCTTTGCGTAATAGACACACATTTTTTTTTTTTTTTATTTTGGCAGACATCACCTCCAATGCCTTTTTCCACACCCTGCCTCCATACAGAAAGCCGTATTCCCTGGTAGCATAAAACAGCAGATAGGCAGCCACAAAACCTGCTCTACACACAGCAAAGTGAACAGCCTGGGGCAACAGCATCAGCAGTACTACTCCCTGCAGACGGAGTGCGGGCCAAGGGGCAAGGAATCAGGACCACCCCAGAAGGCTTGGCTGGCTCTTTGGCCCTCTACCCAATGCCACTTTCTCAACCTTTCTGGACTCGCTGTCCCTACTGCATGCCTGTCCTCTGCCTGTCCCTCAATGTTGCTTTCACATAACTTCTTAGCTGAATGCCTTCTGAGAAGACCTGCGTAAAAATTACCCCACAGGTCTCAAGCCCCTTCAGTACCCTGTTGGCATTCATCTCTTCTCACACCTCCTGTCCATTTTCTGCTTGGATATGAATCCTTTAAGGGTCCATGCCTTTCCTTCTACTGTGCCTGTGCAGCACCTGGCATGCTGGGGCCATATGCCATTGGCACTGGTACATCAAAAAAACCCATAACCCATCTCATTAATCACAGAATCATAGAATAGTTTGGGTTGGAAGGGACCTCAAAGATCATCTAGTTCCAACCCCTCCTAACATGGGCAGGGACATCCCACTAGATCAGGCTGCCCAAGGCCCCATCCAACCTGCCCTTGGACACCTCCAAGAATGGGGCACCCACAGCTTCCCCGGGCAACCTGTGCCAGCGCCTCACCACTCTCATTATGAAGAAATTCTTCCTTATGTCTAGTCTCAATCTGCCCCTCTGCAGTTTATACGCATTACCCCATGTCCTGTCACAACATACCCTTGGAAAAAGTCTCTCCCCAGCTTTCTTGTAGCCCCTTCAGGTACTGGAAAGTGGCTATAAGGTCTGCTCGGAGCCTTCTCTTCTCCAGCCTGAACACGCTCATCTCTCTCAGCCTGTCCTCGTATGGGAGGCGCTCCAGCCCTCTGATCATCTTCACAGCCCTCCTCTGGACCCGTTCCAACAGCTCCATATCCTTCTTATGCTGAGGATTCCAGAACTGGACACAATACAATAATAATCCTAAAACTCTGCCATGATCACTGTTCAGGTAGTACCACAACACGAGTGAGTCCAAGCCTCATCTCTTATCTCCCAAAGAATAGGTAAGGATGTCACAATCATAAAGTCATAGAATCACAGAATCATACAATCACAGAATCATACAATCACAGAACAAGAGAATCACAGACCCATACAATCATAGAATCATACAATCACACTATCATAGAGTCACAGACTCATGAAATCACACAATCACAGAATTGTACAATTGTAGAATAACAGACTCATACAATCACAGAATCACATAATCATAGACTCATACAATCACAGAACCATGGACTCATACAATCATGGAATCACAGAATGGTTTGGTTTGGAAGGGACCTTAAAGAGCATCCAGTTCCAATCCCCCCGCCGTGGGCAGGGACAATGACAAGGAGCAGAGCACTAGCTTTGGGAAGGTCACCACCTTCCCGTAGCTCGCTATGGAATTCACAGCGAAACGAGAGAGAACGGGCACAACCGGGCAACCATTTAGCACCGCTCTCCGGAGAACTAATCGCGCCCCCGGCACCTCGGCCGGCACGGCCGCAAAGCCCAGACGCCGGACGGACACTCGGAGCTACCGAGCCGCGTCCCTCGCCGGCCCCGGAGCCGCCACCTGCCGCGACATCCTCGCCGGGGGCTGCTCGGGCATCGCCCCGCCGGGGTCTCCGCCGACCAGGCGCGGCTCCCCGGTGTCCTCCCTCCCCGGGCGGCGCTCTCGGAGCCCAGGGACGCCTCAGACTTACGTGGGGTCCGCGGGGGAGCCGCTCCCGGCAGGGCGGCGCGTTGGAGCCCATGCCCGCCCGGCGCTCGCAGCCGCCTCTGCCGCCGCCGCCAGGCCCGGCCCGCCCCGCGCCGCCGGCCGCCGCTCCGCCCGCCCCCGCGGAGCCGCCCCCAGCACCGAGCCGGGGCACCGGGGCGGTGTCTGCCCGGGGGAGCGGGTTGCTGTGCTCGAGGGAAGCTGGGGAGTCAGGGGGCGTCCCTCCCCCAAGGGAAGTCCCTCCCGGTCTGCCTCTGTGCCCCAGGGAGCCGCGTCCCCGCAGCCGCCGAGAGGTGCAGGCGCGAGAACAGCAGGAACCTGACGCTGCCCCACGGGAAGGAGCTTGGGAATAGCGGACAGCGCCTGCATCGAACGAGCGAGTTTCCCAAGGACAGACTTGTGCCAGGGGAGGTCCAGACTGGACAGTGGGAAAAATCTCTTCACGGGAAGGCACTGGCAGAGGCTGCCCAGGGAGTGGTTGTGTCCCCATCCCTGGAGGTGTTTAGAAGATGTGGAAACAAATTGCTTAGGGATATGGTTTAGCAGTGGATAGGTACGGTTGGGCTTGAAGATCTCAAAGGTCTTTTCCAACCTAGTGATTCTATGATTCCATGACAGCAGCAGCCAGAACTTTTCAGTCTGACTCCAGCTTCTAACCTGCCTTCACACACCATTCCAAGGCTGTCTCTCACTGTGGCTTATTTGCAGCTCTGTCTCTGACACCTATTGGGTCCCAAGTCCTGCACAGCTCAGTGTTGAGTCCAGTCCTGTTCAACATCTTTATCAATGATGTGGATGAGGGCATTGAGTGTACCCTGGGCAAGTTCACAGACAACACGAAGCTAGGAGGAAATGTCCACCTGCTTGAGGGTGTGGAGGCTCTTCAAAGGGATATGAACAGGCTGGACCAATTGGATGAGGCCAACGGGATAAGGTTTAACAAGGCCAAATGCCGGGTCCTGCACTTGGGGCACAACAACCCTGTGCAGTGCTACAGACTAGGGGAAGACTGGCTAGAAAGCTGCCTGGCAGAGAAGTACCTGGGGGTGCTGGTTGACAGTGACTGAACATGAGCCAGCAGTGTGCCCGGGTGGCCCAGAAGGCCAATGGCATCTTGGCTTGTATCAGAAACGGCGTGACCAGCAGGTCCAGGGAGATGATTCTGCCCCTGTACTTAAAAGGTGTTTAAAAGAAGGATAGATCACAGAATCACAGAGTCACTAGGTTGATAAAGAACTCTAGGATCATTGAGTCCAACCATTCCTATCAACCACTAAACCATGTCCCTGAGCACCTCATCCACCCGTCTTCTAAACACCTCCAGGGAAGGTGACTCAACCACCTCCCTGGGCAGCCTGTTCCAGTGCCCAATGACCCTTTCTGTGAAAAACTTTTTTCTGATGTCAAGCCTGAACCTCCCCTGGTGGAGCTTGAGGCCATTCCCCCTTGTCCTGTCCCTTGTCACTTGGGAGAAGAGGCCAGGTCCCTCCACTCTACACCCTCCTTTCCAGTAGTTGTAGAGAGCAATGAGGTCTCCCCTCAGCCTCCTCTTCTCCAGACTAAACAACCCCAGCTCTCTCAGCCGTTCCTCATAAGGCCTGTTCTCCAGCCCCCTCACCAGCTTTGTTGCTCTTCTCTGGACTCGCTCCAGAGCCTCAACATCCTTCTTGTGGGGAGGGGCCCAGAACTGAACACAGTGTTCAAGGTGTTGTCTCACCATGAGATGAGATGAGATGAGATGAGATGAGATGAGATGAGATGAGATGAGATGAGATGAGATGAGATGAGGCAAGGCACTTAAGGATTTTGTTTAATGACAGATAGGTATGGTTGGACTCGATGATCTCATAGGTCTTTTCCAACCTGGTGATTCTATGGTTCTATAGTTCTATGTTTGCCGTGTCCCAAGGGAACCCTGCAGCTGCCTTTCTCACTCAGGTCCTGCAGCAGCAGTAGGCACTTATGTGAACCCCTGACTTTCAGGGTCATATTGGGCTACTTGCCATTCTTTCCTAACTGTGTTATGATTTCTGGTATTTGGGCCTTAGTGTTTGTAAAGAAATCACTTGTCTCCAGCCATTCTTTCTTCTTTTCTTCCCCTGCTTGTTTTTTCCTGAAACACATGTTCAACCTAATGCATAAATGTATAGCAGAAGCACTGCAGTAAGCAGGTGAGTGTACAGCACCTGTAGGTTTTACCGGTTAGCTCTTCCTCTGTGATCAGATTTATGCCTATCCACAAACAATTCAACGGTACTGCCCGTAACTATTTCTGACAATTTTTTTTTTTAACTTGGGATAAATGTGCTGATATCTGTTTGAATTCATCCCTTTGTAGCCATGGCAGTTTATAATTTTTTGCTTTCTGTTAGTACAGAGTGTTCCTAGTTGCTCGTTCTACCCTACTATATGTCTACAAGGCAAGCTGCTAAATCAAGTATTAGAAGAAAAGGAAGAACAATAAAGCAACAAGAAAAGACTTCAAAAGAGTGGGCATTTGTAGAATCATAGAACAAGGTAGCACACTGTTAATTTGCTGTATAATATATGTTACCATTTCCCCCCCCTGTTTTCTGCATACTTTCATATCTGCATGATTCTTCTTTCACAATGTATTTCAATTGTGAGTTCTTTTGCTATTAAGTTCTATGCTTTCTTTGTCTTAGAAAAATACCACTTTTTCTGTCTGCAATCTAATCTGAAACCCAGCAGTGTTATGCTCTGTTCTATGGAAGTCATATCTTGCAAACACGTGTTTGCAGATCCTGTTGCTTCTCAGCATTGAAATGTTCACTTACAGATTTTCTTGGTTGGATGGGGCTTTGGGTAACCTGATCTAGTGTCCCTGCCCATGGCAGGGAGTTTGGAACTAGATGATCTTTGAGGTCCCTTCCAACCCTAACTATTTTATGATTCTATAATTCTACGGTATGTGTGCACACTAAGCTTAATGTATATGCAGGTATATGCTTTTTAAACATGTTTGCCAGCTGTGGGAAATTTAATAAAACAAGATGTATTAAAATTTCTCTGTAGCAGATACTTACCGTCTAAAATTCCTGCAACGCTGGCAAAGAAGAACATTAGATTTGGAGCTTCAGGCTCTGTTTTTTCTCTGGAACAACACTATGTAGAAAGAAAAGTAAAAATTCCATTGGGCTTCTCAGGCCAAATTCCGTTTGTACTGTGCTTTTCCACTTTAGCAGACATTTGTCATCCCACTTCTCCAAATCTCACTGATCAGTTGTCTGGCATGGGACCTTTACTTCCTATTCTCCTGATGATTAATCCACTTCCAGAATGGTGGCCTATGTTTTGGATTGATACTAATCTAAGTTAATTTGTTTAATTCAGTTGTTCCTTTATACTGTAGTATGTAGCACTACAAAAAAATCTGGAAGGAACTGTGTCTGCTGTGCCAAACTGCACAGTGAACTCAAACTGTACCGCTTGCATTGCTGGCCAGGTTGAGCAGCTGGCACACAGCTGACAGCAGTCCAGGTGTCTGAAACTGAGAGGGGAGAAAAAAAGACTAAGCCTTTTACAGCTGCATAGGATATTAAAATGAGTAATAGTGTAGTGATTATAGAGGATATAGACTGATGGCTTCGAACATCCATGCTTGTTTTCCCTACCCCTCCACTGGCCTTTCCTATGGGAAGGCAAGTAGCTGCGCCCTTTTCCTGCAAATTTTGCCCAGGCTTTCGACAACATCTTACAGGTTCAGTTGATCTCCGTTTTGCAATTTGCATGATTTGGAGTTCTCTACTTTGCCTAAATGAGGAGGCATCGTTCATGAAGGAAACAAATTTGGACCTTGAAGTTTTGCAGGTTTTTTTCTGCTCCTGTGTAGGAATTCAGAGACCTGAGCTGGTGTTTGCAGAAAGTTAAGAGTAAATGTTAACTTCTTTGACCCCTTCTAGGATATACTTACTTCTTTCTGCTTTGAGGCAAAGAGGAATAGAAGGCACTTTTCAAACCATCGCTGATTAAAAACATTAAACTTGCTATACTAGCTTTTCTTGTTCTGTGCTCCTCTTTGTCCCTTTATTTGCCTCTAGGCTTTTCCTGTGAAAATGGCATGTGAGCAGAACACACTCAGAAAAGAGCAGGCACTCTCAAATGTAGTTCATGCAGGCTCAGTTACAGAAATTTCACTGCAAACACAGCAGAAACCCAGTACAACAAATAGGACAGTAAAGTTACCGAAGGAGAAGGGAAGGGTCTGAACTTTCAGAATGACAGAAAAAAAGTTCATTTCTATCAGTCACCTCAGTGAAGGGCAGTGAACACCTCAGGCCAGCTAGTGCCTTCCTCTACCTCATTTCATCTGTTGTGTAAGACCCTGGCCAGACTGTATGACAGGAGTGGAAAGGGGATCTGGAGCCACAGCAGTAGGGACTCTTGGTTGAGAGGAAGAGAAATGGGAAAGCTCTGTGTGGAAAATCCCTAGGCTTGCAAACTTAATAAGACCCAGTAACATGCACAGATTCAAGCAGATGACTGTGGGCATGAAAGATTTCACTGTGGTGCGTATGTTGGGACAAGCAGACGATGCCTTGGCATCCCTGTGATATTAGCAGCAAGCACAGAGCAAACAGCCAGTATTCTCATGCTTGCTAGCTCGTCGAGACCTTGGAATCTTTACTAAGACCTGTGAGTTAATAACAAAAGAATGCATAGATGGAAAACATGAAGATAAGGGGCACATCTGTGGAAAATAGTGGGTTGCTATCTATCGTTGTACTGTGGGATTCACACAGGTGGAAATTCACTGGGATAGCTGTTACAGGATGTAAAAGGTTGGCATCCTCTCAATAAAGTTGATCTCACTTGTTGCCTCATTGACGGGGTCCGTGCCTTAATTGCTACAGATGACAAATTTTATCTCACTTATATTTGAAAAAAAGTCTAGCTCTTACCCAGAAGTCCAAGGGTGTTAACATGGCAAAGCACTTGTGTTTCTGTAGCTAGTGGCACACAGAGTGAGTGGCTAATTTAGTTAGCCACAACTCATTAAAAGTAAAATCAATAACATCTGGAATATAATTGCATCTCTCTGCTACTATGAGCAAAACATAACATTTATTTACATGTTCACACCCTGTTCTAACACTCAGTGAAATCAGATCTTATTTCTAAGTCTGGTTTTGGCTAAGCCCTCTGTCATAATCCCAATTATGTTTCTGTATGTAGTAAGACTCTCAGAGTAAGCGTTTAGTATACAAGCTATGTGGTGCCAGAGGAAAGCATGCTTACTCCTGGTCTTCTAATTTCAAAAGTTTCAAGCTCTGCTGGACCTGCAGGATCCTATGTAGATAGAGTTCAAGGAAGTATTCAATACTGTTCATACAGTATTGAATTATAATCCCTGCTACATTCTTGTGAAGCAGCAGTATGGGAACTCTAGGTTTATATAGCTAAATAAGTGTGGAAGCAGGCTGGATGGAGGATTAATTGGATATGGAATGAGATGTTTACCTAGGAGATGAGAAAGGCCCATGTGGAGTCCTGTATTAAGCAAAGGGTCACATTTTTCTTACAGGCTTTTACCTGGGAAGATTGCAGATCCCTGTATACCTCGATGACTCAGAGTGATACTTGATTTGGTGCTAGAAAAGACAAATAGAAAAAAAAGGTATTTTGAGGGAGTTGAGTGTTTAGCTTAAGAAAAGCCATGTGGATTTCAAAGTTCTCTGAGAAAACCTGTGACCATATGTGGGAGTCATGAGGTTTATTTGAGCTTTCAGGAAATGGATCCATGTGCCTTAGGCCAGCTCACGTGATTTATAATGAGAAATAGCATACAGAAAAGAGCACTTGACTGTTATGGGGAGAACGCCACAATTAGAGGATCGTCTTCTGATGATCTCTGCCCTTAATCAAATTTGGGGAAAATACCTTTACCTGCCTTCTACCTCACTGTTGTGATGTGGTATAGGTGGGGGACCAAGCAAGATCCAGCACTTTCCAGTAAATCCTTGTTCTTTGCAGAGGTGACTGGTTTTGAAGGGAGCACTGTGTCCAGATATCTGAGCATGAGAGTGCTCAGTGGTGGTCTCAGAGCTCCCTGTCAGGTCTTCCTTGACAGAGCAGTGAAAGTCACCCAGTTCTTCTATCCCAGGTCTCAGAGAGGTGTGAGATCTGAAGATGGCTCACACCTGTCGCAGTGTATGTCTAGGCTTGAAAGTTGCCCTGGGAGGATTTAGCCAGCTGCTCTGCTATGACCCTGGCAACTGCTTGTCCCTGTCCTTGGTCAGAACAGGGGAAGTGTGGTGTTTTCCTCCTCAGCTGAAGGTGACTGAGCACCAGAGGACAGCTAAGGATCGAGGTGTACAGTTTTTTGGCTTATAGCACATAGGCAAGAAAAACAATCCAAATTTAAATGTTTATGGGGTTTGGGTTTTGGTGGGGCTTTTTTGGTTGGTTTTTTTTTTTTTATGAATAATGCTGGTGCCTCCACAGTTAACAAAGGGCCTCCGTCCAGCTCTGTTCTCCAAAGTGCCATACTGAGGAAACACAGACATAGACAGGAAACAGCCCTCCCTATTATCCCAATCTTGCTGTTTAACTTTGAAGCCGTACTTCTATGCACATGCACAGAAGGGTCTGATTGATGTCAATGGATTTGTGCCGTTCCCAGGACTTGGGGACAATTAAAACACTTTTACTTTGGTCTCAGATAACAAACAAAAGATCCTGGATCTGGACAGAGGAGACTGAAAATGCCTTTCATGCATTACTAACCATCAGAAAGCAAGCCTATGACTTCATTCCCCCCCCATCTGTGGTCAGTAAACAATGACTGCCTCATTGCTTGCGAGGAATGGTTTGGCCTCAGTTTGGCTGTTTGCTTATCAAGCACCATATAAATGCATTTATTTAGCTGTTCAGGAGACTGCAGGAAGTCTAAAGGAAGGCGGACTTTTGTTCTCTTCTTGTTAAAAGAGACTCAGGTTAGGGAATATGTGAGTAGATTGGACATACCTAAAGTGATAGGCCTTGGTAAGATGCATCCATGAGTGCTGAGAGAGCTGGCAGATGTCATTGTGAGGCCACTCTTGAATATCTTTGAATGATTGTAGTGATTGAGAGAGCTTCCTGAGGACTGGAGGAGAGCAAATGTCACTCCTGTCTTCAAAGAGGACAAGGGGGAGTACACAGGCAACCACAGGTCAGTCAGCATCATCTTTAGTCCTAAGTAAGGTGGTGAAACAACTCATCTTGGAAACTAATAATTCTTGGATAGAAGATGATTAGGATTAGTCAGCAAGGATTCAGGAAGAGGAATTCCTACCTTCTGTGGTGAAATAACTGACTTGGTAGATGAGGGAAGAGCAGTAGATGTTGTCTACCTTGAGTTCAGCCAGGCTTTTGACACTGTCTCCTTTAAGATTCTCAGAGGAGCTGGTGACATATGGGCTGGATGAGCAGTGAGGTGGATTGAAAACTGTCTGAACAGCTAAGTCCAGAGGGTAATGATCAGTGGCATGAAGTTTGAGACCAGTAACTAGTGGTGCACCCCAGGAGTCCATACTGGCCTTTATAGTGTTTCAACATCTTCATTAATGATCTGCATGATGGGACTAGGTTGCTTCCAACCTCAGTCTTTCTGATTTTGTGATAGATGTTGTAAAGTACTGAAGACATGCAAAAGATCCTACAGGTCATGTACTGGTAGCTGAAGGTCTTGAGGGATGCTTAAAGGTCTCTAAAATGACATCTGACACCTATGTTTAAATGCCTGAATTAACCCTTGAACGAGTTGTGGCAGTAACTTCAACAGAAAGCAAACCTGTTCCTCTCAGTCTTGTTTCTGTGGAAGGGCGGGGACAGGATGTGGATCCTGTTGAAGAGGAAGAAGGTATTTGACTTACAGGTGTTGGCTCATTTGGTGTGTCAAATGATACATTGCAGAAATTCCTGCAGGATTTTTCCCCCAAGCATGAACATGTTGTTTTTTCAATTTTTTTCTTGGTCAAGTTTTGGTTCTATTATTTGGTGATTTGGATCCTTGTAGGACCAGGTGTGTATTTGGCTGTTACGGCAAAGGACAATTTGAAACATGTGGGCTCAAGTATCACAGCAGAAACTGTCTGGAGGCCTAAATACCTTTATACATCTAGGCTTGGCTGCTTGATGCTACAAAAGTGGGGATTACACTCTTGGTGGCTTTGGGCCAAGTGTCTCAAACTTGGTGCTTTTGAAGAGAAGACCTGGTCAGAAGACTTTGAAAGAACAGCTGAAATCAGGGTTCAGCAGTAGTGTTTTTTAGCAGAAGGGCTAGTCTTGGGGCCCATCTGGGATTTGGGGTTTGCTGAATAGTGGGAAAAAACCTCTTGCTGAGAGAAATTTTTAAGGATTGTACTATAGTTGTCTACAGGCACACAATCTTTCCATCCTAGATCAGCTGCCATCTCGTGCTACTTTTTTTCTGCCATAAGATAGACTAAAACAGAAAGTTATCAGAACAGATAGCATTGTATTGGATTCTCCTCTGCACATGTAACACCTGACACAGGCCAGTCTTTCCTTTCTTGGAAAATTACAGATAGAACAAGCCAAAAATAGCTCACAGAAGCTGCTTCAACAGTCAGGAGGGAGCAGGTCAATGGGCAGAGTTGTGGTCAGATGTCCTGCTCTGGCTGCTAGTGATCGGATAGCTTCCAGCCACTTCTCCATCAGACCTAGGGTGCCTACCATCACTATATAGGTGGCTGGATTTTGGCATAGACAATTCATATGATCCAGTTTAAACACATATTTAAGCCAACCCTGGATCACTATGACATCTATCTGGATGTATTTGCATGTGCAAGTTGTGCAGGACAGACTAAATGAGTAGAAGTTTTGGGAATGTAGCTACTTGAATTTGATCATATACATATTCCCTGTTGAAATCAATATGGAGTAAACCAACACCCTGATATTTGGCTGACTGTTGTTGTTCACTCTTCTTCTTTATTCTAGATGTATTCTTGGATGGACCCACCACTGGCCAAGGCCAAACCTATCAGCAATGATGGTAGTGCCTCTGTAATAACATATTTAAGAATGAGGTAGGGGAAGAAACAACAAAACCTACACAGAAGAGAAAACTGCAGCTGGAGATGGGAGTCAGAATAAGTGAAAGAAACAACCATTCAGACACCAAAGTCGGTGAAAAAGGAGAAGGAAGAAGTGTTTCAGGCGCTGGAACTCTAGATTCCCTTGAAGACTGTGGTGAGGCAGGCTGTTCCCCTGCAGCCAATGGAGGTTAGCAGTGGAGCAGATATCCATCTGCAGCCCATGGAGGACCCCACATCGGAGCAGGTGGATGCACGCAAAGGAGGCTGCGACCACATGGTAAGCCTGCGCTGGACCAGGCTCTTGGTAGGAACTGTGGACCCATCGAGACAGAGGAACCCATGCTGATGCAGGTTTGCTGGCAGAACTTGTGAACCTATCAGGGACTCATACTAGAGTTGCCTGTTCCTGAAGGACTGCAGCTCATGGAAAGGACCCGTGCTGGAGCAGTTAATGAAGAACTGCAGCCTGTGGGAACAGCTCACACTGGAAAAGTTTGTTAAAAACTGTTTCCTGTGCATGAGACCCCACACTGGAGCAGGAAAAGAGTGTTAAGTGTCCTCCTACTGAGAAGGAAGGAGTGGCAGAAACAACATGTGAACAACATGTGAGTGGCAGAAACAACAACCAACCATAACCCCCATTCCCTGTCCTCCTGTGCTGCCGAAGGGGGAAGAGGTAGAGAAATTGGGAGTGAGTCAAGCCCAGGAAAAAGGGAGAAGCAGAGGAAGGTGTTTTTCAGATTTGGTTTTATTTCTCATTATTCTACTCTGATTTGTTTTGTAATAAATTAAACTAATCTCCCCAAGCTGAGTCTGTTTTGCCAGTGATGGTAATTTCTAAGTGCTCTGTCCCTGTTCTTATCTCTACCCATAAGCATTTTGTTATGTTTTCTTTCCCCTTTCCAGCTGAAAATGGGAGTGATAAGAGGACCTTTGGTGGGCACCTGGCATTCAGCCTGGGTGAACCCACCACAGCAATGTTTTATACTTATCGATACTTTCCTAAACATAGAACATTTAGTAGCTAAGTCCAGGATTCTCAGCTGTTGAAGCCAATGGGAATAAAACTCCCAGAGGACTCAGCACAAGGAACTGTTCCCCACACTTCTACAGGAGAAGGTGGACTCTACCCACTCAAATCCTGATAGTCCGTTTCCATTTCAAGTGGAAAATAATTCTCTCCTGAACTCAGATTTGGTTGGGTAATTAATTATGACCATGTGAGCAGGACATATTAGCTCTTTTGTTAGAGAGAGAGGAGTTTTGCTTTTTCAAGACACGTGAAAAGGAGTGATTTCATTCCCTTCTGCCTCCTAGTATCATTGGTGCTAGAAACTTCCTGTTATTTATCTTATATTTACCAAGTGTCAAGGGACTTAAGTTTTATTTGCCCTAAGGATGTCAACAGAAAGTGACTCACTTTTCCTTTTCAGCAGAGATCTAGCTGATGTGTAGCTGAATGTTTGTTTTTAGTCAATCAGTACCTTAATCTAGGTGCATTGTGTTTGTTCTTTAACCTGTATCTCTTTCAGTACATCTTTCAGAAGGGGTCAAGAGAATTTTTACATCCTCTAACAGCAATCAGAGGGGGTGGGAGGGTGAGGAATAGTTTTCTCTATAGAAATTAAGAAAATATAAAATTAATGGTGTCAAAATCCTCCATTATCTTTTTAGGGAATAAGAACAAAGCATCTGGGCTTGCTCCTTTTCAGTTAATTTGAGCCCCGTTTCTTTTCGGGAGGAGAAACAAATATATTTCCTGAAACTACAAGGACCCTAAGGAGACTGTCAGACAAAACTTGTGCTGTATCCTGAAAATCTGCATACCTGCAGTTGAAAGACAAGGGAGTTCTTCATTGATTCGTAATGGATTAAGTAAGAGACGATAAAGAAGGCCATGAACACCTTACCATGGCCTTTTTCAGGGAAAGATTGCCTTGGAGAAATGTTGTGTAATAAGATAAGGTGGGGACTTCCTCTCAATACTAAGTGCTTTATAACTAGTCATGACAACTAGTTTAATGGAGTGCAAACTAGTTTAAAACTAGTGCAAAGCAGCAGGGGGAAGTACTTGCAAGGGTCAGCTGAGTTGTCTCTGTGAAGCTTAGTGAGCAAAGCAGTGATGGAACCATTGAGACATGTGATAAATGCAGCTCTTCTGAATATCTTGGAAAGGCAAACAGTAACTATCACTTTATCTTCTGGCACATCTATGACTGTGGAGGCACTTACGTGTGTAGCATATGCTAAAAATTGCAATACATTGAGGCAATAAATGGTTTCCTCCTTCATAAAATTTATTTTCCTTTGTGATTTTCAGATGTTTACTTACCTCTACCTTTTTTGCATTGATTAGTCAGTCACATTTGTAAATGTAGAACTACATTTGTTTCCCATTCTGGGTTTTATTGGTCTCAGACTTTTAAATGCGGTGATGTCATCCTGCGGTACAAGGCATAGATAGCAAATTCAGGGCAAAGCTCCTAGCTCAGGCATCAAGCATACTCAATATCAGAGCTACCATCTTATCCATTTGCTGGGTGGTGAGGACAGGAGAATGGAATAACGTATTTCCTTGGCTGGAAAAATCTTAGCTCTCCTGCAGGAGGCAATGGGGACAACGACTAATTGTCTAGAGATAGCGTGAAAGGATCCCAAACTGCTGTATTTTGTACTGTTCATTCTTGCTGCTGAGAAGTATTGTGAAGATGATCTAGGTCAGAGACAAAATGCTGAAGTACTTAGAGTATTCACCAGGCCATGTTCCTCCAGGATCTGGAACGTTTAATAAATAGTCCTGATTGCAACTGCTAGTGAAGCGAATCTTTTATCTCTTTTAACCACCAGGTCAGAGCAGTCAATTATTGAACTTTGTGAGTTAAAAATAAGCACACTGCAGTAGTTCTGAGAACACCATCTGTTTTACGCGTGGTAACTAAAAGGTGTTTCTCAAACCGATAGCAGTCATGCATGCAGATGTTTTGTGGTCTTTAAAGGTCATTATTTCCGTGCAAATGTTTGTTTAAAAGTTTAAGTGTACTTTCCAGTTATGAACCTGGCTCTTTGTCAGCCTTTTCTTGACTGTGCAGAGAGGTGAGGCGGTGTTCAGGCCTATGCCAAGCAGGAGAACCTCAGCTGCCAGCCTGCCTGTGATTGCCTGCAAGCAGCAGTCCCCTCTCACACGTTGTGCCTGTGCTGAGGGTGGGAGAGCAGGCGTGTGACAGCTCCTCTCTCATGCTGGACACAGCAGGGCCATATGCAACAGCAGGCTGATTGTCCTGGTAAACACCCAGGCTGGCATGTCAGAAATGTTGCATGTTGCTTGTTTCCCATGCTGGCTGAATCACACCTTGGTGGAATATTCAGATCTGGCTGAGGCTAGGTCCTTAAAGCTCCAGGGGATGTTTTGCGATTTTCATCAATTTAATATATTCATGCATAATTGGCTTGCTGTTTGATGAGAGTTTTCCATTTGGACTATCTTCAGTTCTCACTGTAGTTACTCCAGTTCTTCTGAGGTACCCATAATATTTCTGTGAGTTAGCAGAATGGAGAACTATTTCCTGAGAAATAATCTATTTTTTAGCTTGCAGACCACAGTGGACCTGGAATTGGCAAGCATTATCTGAAACCAAGTATTTAATAGAAAATCACTACTCATTCTCACAAATCAACAGAGATTTTTTTATATGAATATGACAGCCTAGCTGCTTACCAACCAAATAAAATTTTCATCTGCTGACCACTCAAAGCCCTTAAAAGTATTCTTCAGGGACAAGAACTGTCAGTCAAAATCAAAACATGTCTCTGCTTTTTGTTTAAGATTCAGGTGAAATAAAGTCATGAATTCTTGCTAAAGATTGAAAATGAAAACTTCCAGGTTTTTTAAACCATGAATATCTGACAGTTTGAGATGTGTATTTGAGCAAATAAACTGTTTCACTGAAATGTTTTCCTTTCTCAGCAAAAAAAAAGTCAGCTGAATTTTCTCATTCCATTCCATTTCACAGCTGGGGCTTAAGAAAACATGACAAAAACTTCTCAGAACAGCTGGTAATATTATGCCTGGTATGGCAAATCTGGCTTGTTGAGCTATGTTCTAGTCTCTGCAAATTCGGAGAAGGTGATGTCATATAAGAAGCTCCATCTCAATGATGAGAAGGAACGTTTGTAATAAACCAAACAAAACCAATGCAGTTATCTAGTAGGATTTGTTGTCTTCTGGAGATGAAGCTACAGAGTGAGACAGAGGGAGGTCAGAGAAAATTCCAGTGGCTGAGACTGTTTGGAAAAATGATAAAGGCTTGGTAGTACATGGCCAAGGTACCCCCAGGATACCCCACATGTCTTTACTTCCTCATCCTATTGTCAAGTCCTGGTTAAATTCCATTACTGGTGGTGTCCCTCAGTGGTCCGAACTGGGACCGGTGCTGTTTAATGTCTTCATCAGTGATATGGACAGCGAGATTGTGTGCACCCTTAGCAAGTTTGCAGATGACACCAAGCCCCATCCCTGGAGGTTTTTAAGGCCAAGTTGGATGGGGCCTTGGGTAACCTGATCTAGTGGGATGTCCCTGCCCATGGCAAGGGGGTTGGAACTAGGTGATCTTTGAGGTCCTTTCCAACCCTAACTATTCCATGATGCTATGGTTCTATGATTCTAAACAGTTGTTATACTTTCACATTTAGCAACCAAGTGGGGTGGAAACAGATGTATGAGGCACTGTGTGTTTTTGCACTAATTGCTGGGCAGTTTTACTGATGAAACAGGTTAACTTGCCTCTTTGCAATGACTCCAGTGGGGGAACAGTCCTGCAGCAGAAGCTGTACTTGTGGATCAAAGGAAAAGGTAATATGATGATGGAGATAATGCCAAAGGTCGTGTAGGAGCTGTGACAATCTCCACTGTCCTTGCTGGATCCACAAAAAGGTGCAGCAAGTACCCTGATATTCATTCAGGAGCTGCTCTGCCCTCCTGTTGTGGAAATCCTGCAGGAGGTTTGCAGCCTTGCTGTGATCTCAGAAACCAACTATTTTTTTTGCAGATGCTGGCAAAGCAGCTTACTGTATCAATTTCAAGCCCCAGGTCAGTAACACCATTCTCCAAGTTTTCATCTCTCCAAGTCTAGTAGGAAGCCTGTCTTAGAGTTTTTTACCTTCTGATGGGATAAAGAATAATTTAACTTGGCAGTGCCAGTTTAGGCTTTTTTTAGCATTAGTACTGGTTTGCACATGAGATACTCCAAGAAAATTCACTGCTGATAATTCACCTAGAAAGCGTGTGCCACAAAATAATGCTCAGAGCTTATGAAGGGGTTATAGTAATTCAGGAGAAGGCAGACATTTTCAAGAACTTTGAAAAAGGCACCTAATCTGTGCTTCATTCTCATGTTCTATTCAGCTTAGAAACCTTTATCAATAAACTTAGAATCAGTTTACAAAGTTTCCTGGTGGAAGTTAACATTCAGTTCCTATTAAGAAGAAATTGGGCAAAACTGCCCCTCTAAGCCCCAAGAGTTCAGAAAAAAAGTCAATTGTTTTGCAAAGCAATTTTAAATTCTTTGCTTTGAAAATCATTTTGGGTCTCTGCATTCAAAAAAGTAGTGATACTTAAAGTAATGAAGCAATTATGTTTTGTCTTATTTGGGTCTTTGACACTTTGTGTTCCTTTTTTTCCTCCCTTTTTTCTCTTCCACACCCCCCCCCCGGGTTCTCTCTGATAATGTGAGTGTCAGAACCTTAATTTTTGGTTAATAAGGAGCAAGTCAGATGATATGACTTCAAGAGCTGGAACTTTAGGAAAAACTCGGTGCTTGCCAACGCGGTTAGTTAAATCTTCTGCCTCCTAACTGTGCCAACTATGTATATGAGTCTTCAAATCAGGCTCCTGGAATGACCCAAGTTGTCTGCTTAGCAGGCAGTGTGCCTCAGAGATTGGTTGTCTAAACCACAAGCCTCTGCACAAGGCATTCCTTTTTATGTACAGGGTAGAAATTCCTGTTTGGCTGTGGTAAAGAGCTATCAAGCCCTGCTACATTCCCAGAATTCACTGAACAAAAAGCTAAGGTGACCTTGCTGTTAGTCTGTTGGGGAGCTGGAAAATAGTTTCAGCTTTCCTTTGCACATTTTCACATCAGCTGAAACAAGAATCTGCTATTCTAAGTTCAGCCTCATTCCTATGTTATTGTCCTCTGGGTACAACACCGTTGCAGATGTAGCCTAGAGATGGTGAGCAGAAGCTAGTGGGGGTGTCGGCTAGTGAAATGTCAAAAAACGACTAAGGTCTTTGACCTTTTAGTCCTTTCCTGTACTCTTACATTCCTCACTGACAACCCCATTGAAGATTCAGTCTAGAAGGGGTGGGGAAGGGCTTTTCCCAGGAAGATAAGTGGGATTCAGTGTGTGTATGGAAAATTTTGTAGGTTAAGACCACCACTATGTTTATCACAGAATCTGAAATATGGATGGAAGAATCATTACTATCAGAGTTGAACCTCCCTGATGGATCTTGTGGACTGTTTATCTTGATGACCCTTGTCTAGGACAGCTCTCTTTGGAAAGGGAATATTGCAGCAAAGCCCTCCCTGACTCCAGCTGAAAGACTGCCTGTCTCCTTGTACTTATGCAGTTAAACAATAGGCAATGGCAGATGTCTGGAAACAGTTTTTCCTCCTGTAATGGCAAAGCTGTCCTGCACAAGCAATGCAGGCATTGTAACAGGAAACAAAGCAACCTTTTTGTCCCAGCAGGTTGTGATTGCATCCAGTCTATGAGTGCATGTTGGGATTGGATACTACAGTAAGAAGAACAGTAAAGTCTTTGAATTTGCAGGGAAATAGAGTGATCCAAGAAGTCTGTTTCCAAAAACAATTGACCATGTTGTATATTTTAACCAAAACGGATCAGCAATCAAATTGGGAATTCTTCAGGAACACACCTATCCAGCCAAGTCCAGTGAATCACTTATGAGACGTATGAACATCTTCAGTGCTACAGTATATTCTTCTGAAAGTGTGCAACAGAAGTCTGTAAATGCTGTACTAGATGTTATGAATATGCATAACCAGCCCTTTCACGAAACACTTCACTTCAAATGAGAAAAAAAAAGAGGAACAAGAGGAGGGTCATAAAGTCATAAAGGCATTAAACCATTCACCCCAAAAGTTAATAATCACACCAGGAGCATGTCCCGCATTTCTAGACTTCAGTTATGGCCTTTTCTGTGCTTCCCCAGCCCCTATAATCACATACCCATTAAGAAATCTGTTATGTTGCTGAATCAAATGGGTATGTTTTGTGGTTTATTTTTCCAGCTCAATGTCACTGTCTGCTGACTAGTTGCTTTGTTGGTGACTTTTTTGCTACTGATAGATCACTAAGCAGACCTGGATAGAACTCTTCCATCAGAGTAATAACACCCTCCGGGGAAAAAAATTGAAGTCCAAGTGATTCAATAAATTACTCTAGTTTCAAAAACATTTAGTTTAACAAAACCAAATCTAAAAAAAAAAAGAAATTGACCCTAAAAGCTGTGGCTTTCCATGTGAATCAGTTTTATTTGACTCAGTTGATTTGAATCAGATCAGTGTTACAGGAAAGTTCCTAGAATCTGTAGAAACTAAAAAAAAACTGTGTTCCAAAATGATATTTTCCATCTCAATTTGGGATTAATATGAAGTATAGAATGTCAAGCATTTTCCATAACTTTTCTTCCCACTGCAGGTATGAATCAGAATGGGAGGGTACCCTGAAAATCCACCTACTACCTACCTTCCTTGGAATGAAGGTCCAGTGAAACACTTCATCAGACAGCCCTTAGAAGCAGAGCAACAACATGCTGCGTGTGGCAAGAAATACTTAATGTGCATTTCAGGTTTAAGCCCTGAAAGGCTGAAATCCTTCCAATAAAGTGAGAAACACTCAAGCAAGGCTTGCTCTTCCTTTCTTCTTACCCTTCAGTGTTGTGTCCATGGCACTGAATATTTCCTTCCCTGACAAAATTTATTTACATATCATACAACAAGAAATTTCCAACTAACAACTTGAGTAGAAACTGAGGCTTTTATTGGTTACTTTGCTGAAGGCAGACAGTGTAGACAGTGATGCCAGTGGTGCCAACACATTGGGGCTCTTGTGCTGTTAAAGCCTAGATGGCATATCTCAAGGAACATTGGCAGTATCTGATGGTCTACTCTCTGGTGTCATCCTGGTATCTTGGTGTTCTGGAGTGCTGGTTTCCCCATTGACTCTAGCAGAGCCATTTCTGGTGTTTGGCATCTGTACTTTGAAACTAGAATTTGCAGATTTCTTGAAGTGATCATGAGTCCAAAAGTGGAAGACTAATTTTAAACTCAGCAGTGATAACATTGCAGCATGCGCTGCAGACACCCTGCTTTTAAGGGGCATGATTAATAACTTGTTGTTAGTGTTCTCTGGTGAATGGCAATGAATCACGACACACCCACACTTTCTGCATAAGTTTTCTCAGATGCAGGAACTGAATGGGTCCCCTGCTGGCCAAAAATTGTTAATTTTCTTCTTTTTCCAAGGAAAGCACCATATTTCACGTATGTCTAATCAAACCAGAAGTTGCAAGGGGAAACATTTGGTTGTGTGGAACAGGGCCAGAGAAAAGCTAAACTTTGTAGGCAAGATGAGCCTTTGTTTATCTGGATGGACCTGTGGGGGAAAGAAACCAACCCAACAGCTAGGGCCGGTTTTACCTTTTGATGGGTAGTTATTTTGTCTCTTGACAGTTCAGCCTATTCAGTGGTACCACCTTTAGCCTTTCAAGAGGTTCTAAGAGACCTAGGTACATACATCTTAACTGGATTTTCTCCCATTCCTCTTTTTAAGTGGAGTTGTAGAATTCTTTCTAAACATCTGATCTTCTTGCCACACTAAACCTTGTTGTCAAAGTCAGGCAATGATTTTATTTCTTTCTCTTGCTTTCAGTGATACTTTCCTCCTTCTTCATATTTCTCTTAGTACGTCATCAGACGGCCATGTTTGCTATAAGCGTTTTGTGTGATAAATGTGACTGAAACTGGGAGTTTTTTTTAGGGCAGAGATGCCATGAAATTCTGCTCAATATTGCAGAAAATTCCTCAAGTAATTCATGCATGCCTTAACACAGATAAAACTATGAGATGTGTGCAGTGCATATGGTAGTGTCACTTGGGGAGTGCTGCCATTGTAATTAAACTGGCTTAACTGGTCTACAAGAGCCTGGTGTAATTTTTAGATGTTGTTGATACCACAAACTCTCTCATCATCTGATCTAAATAAAAGAATACACATGAGGAAGTAGATTTGTGGATGCCTACCCCACCTGACTGTCAGACACTAGGAGATAGGAAATAACTTTCCTACTATGCAGGCCCATTGATCCAGTGTCAGTCTTTTTTAACCTTACAGTTACCACAAGGCATGGCTGTTACTCCCCATATGGCAGCACAAATGTTTCTCTACATAGGCAGGAAAATGGGGGACAATCTAACAGACTTTGCTTTAGCAATACTGGGGGAAATGCATAAGCTCCTGAATACTGCTCTGGTTTTCAGATGCTGGTGTGAGGTTTAGAGGGAGTAGAGCTCATTTGGGTCACATAGCCATCATGGGGGTGTGAATAAACCTCTGCCACTGGGGCAGGCAAAAGATAGAAACCAGCTGTGTTTAGTGAAAACCCCTCAAAATTTGCATGGATTCAATTCACTGTGATTTTGACTTGATGAATTCTAGACCTATGGGGAGATGCAGTCAGAAAACCTACTGTAAACTAATAGAAGAGATAGCATTTTCAGAGATTTCTCAGCTCCCGTCTTTATGTTTTAAGATTGTTTTAAGTTTGCATGAATTGAATTTAAAATATTTTTAAGGGGCAATTCAAGGAAAATGAGGCAGTTTGACTCATTGCAAATCTGCTTTTGACCTTTTCAGTTTGTTCCTCGGAGTCAAGACAGTTTTTTGGGTTTTTTTTATAAAGTTGAAGCTCTTTGTTTGTTTTGGGTAAGATGACTTCCTGCCTGGCTGGCAAACACACAGTTCCTCCCAGCTCAGGCTTTTTTAAAAAAAAATAAAAATAACATGAGGAGTACTCAAAAAAGGCATTCAGCTGTAGACAGCTGAAGGTTGCTGTCTTAGAGAACCAGGCAGGATATGAGTATGTGTACACAGACTTCTCTCCCTACTTGAACTGAAAGGCCTACTGAAACACTTTCATTACGAGAAAGAGGAGAGAACTTAGCCAGTTCTGCAGACGTTAAGTTCAGGACTGAACTTTGCTTTTTTTGTTGATTTTCCTTGCTGCCAGTCCGATGGGACCAGATTTCTCCTTAGAAACTGCCATGTCTGGCAAATGCAAGGAGTACAAGACTTTCACAACCTACCTTCTTTTATTTCTGCAGCTCCACAGTACAGCAGCCTTTTCTACTTCTGAACGCTGTGCTCTGGGGACAGGTGGCTGCTCTGGTCTGTGTGCAGCAAGGCTGATGTATACAGCTCCTGTTGCCTCAGAGCCAAGGGGAGAATCGACCACATATGATAGCTCAACATTTGCCTTGCAGGAATCAAGCATTCTGTGCTGCCCTAGCCAAACGCCACCTCACAGCACTACCTAGAATATGGTCTTGTCTACTCTGTGGGCCTCCAGGAGACACCTGTAGCATGGAGAACTCCTCCCTTAATGGAAAAACAGAAGAAGAGCCACTTGTACTCAGCACTTCCCATCACAGCTATGGCATGTCAAGAGAGAAAAGAAGCACAGGTCAGCCAAAGTGGTGCTGTGTGTCTTAGTTCTATGCTTGGAAAGGTGGTTTTTTTCCTGTTGAACATTAACTATCTTTGAGTGCATTTAACAACATGGGGATGTAAGAGCCAGGGTGGGATGCTAAGGGAAACCTCTGAAGATTAGCCTGTAAATCATAAAGAAGAGACTCTTAGATGGGACACAGAAGCAAATGGGACCCTGAGAGAAATGTGGCACATTTATGGCAGACAAAGAAAAAGAAGAGTCACCGTGTTCCTGACAGTTGGAAGCCTCTGATAGCACATTGAACTCACTTGTCTTGCAGTAAGAAGGAGCAAGCAGTCCTCATTTCTGTAGCCAAGAGGAGCAGGAAGGTTCAGCTTGCACTGAGCCAAGGCAAGTGCAATGAGACTGTGCATCAAGCCAAAGTGGGTACAGAAACCAGACAGCTTAGCTTCCTTGAGCTGCTGGTGTGGTGGATGAAGTAGAGGAAAGATGGTGCCCGGACAGGAGACCTTCATCTGCCAATCATCCTGGAGGGCCCTTGGCTTGGATGTTAGAACACTGCTTTTAGCAAACCACGTAATGTCTAGGCTGGGCCTCAGGAATGTTCTGGTCACCACCCTTGTTTCACAGCCTCATACTCTGTGGTGCAGTCAGAAAACTGGAAAAAAAGGGACATCCACCCTAGACAGTGACATGTTTCCACCCATAGCCAAGGCAGCAATTTCTGGGAAGGGCAGAGCTGTGTGAAGGATCCTGGCTTAGGGGAAAAGGCAAGAAAAACTAAGAGATTATGGTTCAAATGATGGCTGAGGAGAGGTATTTAGGTCAACACTCCCATTTCTTACTTCCTTGCTGTGGTTTAAGACAAGTATAATTTGTGCCTCCCTTGGAAACGGGATCATATAGTTACCTTCCTTACCATGTCCTTTCTTTTCTAACGGAAATACATATCGAAGCCTTGTTTTTTAGCTAGCCAATCCAGTCAGGGAAGACAGTTACCCACAGAAGCTATACCTGAATAGAACTCAAAAGGTGCTGAAGTGAAAGGCTGGGCTCACCTGAACTAGTGAAACTGAAGCTATACTGGTTCCTGCTGAGTGATGATTAGGCATGTCCATCAAGGCCATTCAGTCTAACGGTTTGGGATCTCTGCCTCCTTATGGTTCATTCTTTAGTGCAGTAGTGAGCTCTGATGCCAAGATCTCTCATAGCTTTTATCCTCAAAAAAAAAAAAAAAAAAAAAGCTTTACAGCTGTGCAGCTAAACTGTTGCTAGGAAAAGAGCTTCCACTGTACATGCCACTGTCAGCCACCTTGGGCTTTTTGCATTAAAGTCTAGAAATTGTACTTACGCTTGAGTTCATTCACCACCTGGCAAATTCCACCTTCTCACAATAACTGAATGCCATTTTGAGACTTGCTTTGGTAACACTGAAAAAATTGATTGCAGGAATGCAGTCCTGTGTCTCACTACACTTTATTTGTCAGTGTCACTTTCTCATCTGAGTAATGGGCATCCTGGCACTGCTGCAACCCCTTGGTTAGGGGGATCCTGCTCATTGCAGGGGGGTTGGACTAGATGACCTTTCAAGGTCCCTTCCAACCCAGATGATTCTATGAGTCCTGGACACCTCTGCTATCATGCTTGGCATAAGGAGAGGATAAGGAAGTTTTGCAGCTGAGTAAGATGGCAGATCATGGGCAAGGAATGGGGAACTGGCAACGCCAAGAAGAATCAGCAGACCCTGAACTGCCTGATCCCTGTCGGTTTTGTCATGGATAACAGGAGGGCAGCTGAATTTTCAGCTGGAAATCACCGGCTCTCGTCATTGTACAGGCGAATACCTTTTGTGAGGTAACAGTGACACTCGGTGGCCATTAAATAAATTCGGAAAGTCCGTTTTACCTTTATTCTACCTTCCTCCCTTCCTTGCCCACCGTTAGGTGCAGGGTCATTAAATACAGGGTGCAGTAACACAGCACTCTCAAGCTCTACAGGCAATGTCATTCAGCTTCTTCTCGCCTCCCTCAGCTGTCCAAGACAAATTTATTTGGTCTCCTGAGTACTATAGAATCCAATGCCAGCTCTGTTTATTGCACTAAACAAGAATAAAACATCTCTCAGAGATTGAAGATCAGGTCTTAGGAACAGGGCGTGTGCAAAAAAAATTATTCCCCTTAATTAGCTGTATCTTCTTCCCTAGGAAGTAGCGGAAGATTGAAATGATTGTGATTTATAACAACGTATGGCAGAGCAGCCCAGATCATCATTGCAAACCTTGAGGCAGACTGGAGTTAGACTGTGCTGTAAACCCAGGGCAGTTCATCTTTGCAGTCACAAGCAAGTACTTGACAACAGTTCATCTTATCATCATTAGATTTTTATTCCTTTTCCTTTGCACTTTGAGAAAAGTGTGTAATTTTTTTGTCTCACCCTCCCTTCCTCTCTGGATTTTTCTCTGTGCCATCTGCCTCTCATTTTCCCTATGCACCATCCCCAATGACCCCTCACCTTGGTTTTTTCAACTCACTCTAATTCTGTGTTTCTCAGTTCAGCCTCTCTCAGGCTCTTTCAGCCTATCAGTCCACATCTTCATCCTCTCTGCCTCATTATTCTTGTTGCCCTTTCTCCTTACCTGCCTATGTCTCAGTATCTGTTTCTCTAAATGTCTACCTAAATATTAAGAAAGACGACTTCTCCCAGAAAACCTGCCCTATTTTTTCTGCACTATGGGATGATCTAGTTAAAGATACCTTTTTTTTTATTGCTTACACATGCCTCCAGAATGTTTTAAATAAACAGGAAAAGAAGAAACAACTATTTCAGCAGAACTACGTGCATTAAGGACATAATCCTCAGTAAGAAAAGGATGCTTTCAAGTCAGATAATGAAGCTGTATTAAACTGTTTGTTGAAAACTGTCAAGGTCAAAATGGACTTCATGATGCAAAAGATATCTTTATCTTAGTACAGAATATCTGTTAAAGCCAAGAAGCAGTCTGCAGGAAAGTGATGTGATTAGCTTATGACAACAGACTAACTCATCTGGAGAGCCAAGGCTGTGTGGAACTAGTGCATGCTCCTTACGTGACCGAAAAGCTGTCAAAATGCATGCACCCCCAGGCAAATGGGTAAAGGATTTGTCAAAACCTTTGTTGTATAATCCTTTGCTCTTGATCTTCATGTGAAGGTAGAATTTGAATAATGTAAACATGATATGTCATGAATCTAGACCTAGATTTCAGTCCCTGTTTAAAGGACAATCATTTTCTTTACAATGGCCTTGTTCACATGATTGATTCATCATACAGCTTTTGAAACAGTAGTTGTCTAAAGCTGGCATCTGAATTTGTCAGAGTGGATTGGTTCCTTTTTTAAATCTCCTAGATATGATATAGAGACTTCAGTTCTGCATTTTTTTTTTAAAGTGCTAAATAATACAATGGCTGTAATTTCACAGACACACTAAGCTAGTATAGACTAGGTCTTTAAGCTGAAGAGGTTGTCCAAGACACAAACCTAGACCATGCTCCTAATTCTAGTTCTCCATGTGCTTGGAAGCATGCTGTGATTGTTTTGTGGGTTTGGTTTTTGTGTTTGTTTTCTGCTACAATAGAGGAGACAGTCTCGATGACAGCAGTGGGGAGTAAGAAGAAAATGGGCAGTTTCTTTCAAGGTCATGACTTCAATACTTGACATCATCAGATTTCTGCCATGATGAAGACCTTAAAGGAAGTTTATCTGTTTCATTTGCAATGTCATATGACAGTTAGCTTGCTAGTTCTGTGATTGAAACAAACATTGAAAGAAAACATGAATAATTTCCTTTCTGTAATTTTACAGAAAAGATTTATCGCTATGTAGAGTCTTAGACTGGTTTGGATTGGAAGGGAACTTAATGACCATCTAGTTGCAAATCCTCTGCCGTTACAAACTTACGAACACCCAAGGGTGCATGTCCACATTTCCATAGTGACATAAAGCTCATTTGGTTTTCCTGCTTTAACAACCCTGAAAACATGTTGATTTCTAATCTCTGATGAAAGCAAACCCATTTTCATAGTTCTCAGGACAGGAAAAGACAGGATACTAGAGGCCATGATATTTTTAGTGATTATCTTTCTTCCTCTCTATCCCGTGCTCAATACTGTGACAGGCAAAAGTCAGACACCTAACTTTCTCTGTGTGGAGAGCCTGATTGCACACACACCTAAAGAGCCCTTTGAGTCTTTCCAGCTGGCAGAAAAAACTTCCACAATGCATACTGTCAATTAATTAGTAATTTATAAACACTTCAGACATGTATGGGCAACAGTAAAACAGAGAACAGGGACAGAAATGTGGCTGTTTCAAGAAGGATTTCAGTCACAGGGAGGGCTCAAGGTCTGAATATTGCCATAAAAGACTTGGAAAGTCCTCAGTTTTACCAAGCAAATCTTTAAAATAGATCTCAGAACTTTGTGTGTTTTCTGTTTAAACAGAATGTGTCTTCTGATCAGATGTGTAATGACCTGCCACAGCTTTTGGGGGGTTTCAACTGTGCTAATTTCTTCAGTGGAAACTTTCTATCAGAACCTTTTCCATCCTGAGCCCTTGAAAAACTGTGGCAGCTTGTAGACTCTCACTTAGAAAGGAATTCCTTCCCAAGCAGAGCAGACAGCACAGTGTGTACTATCCTCAACTACTCCAAATGTAAGAGACACAATTTCACTTCAGAGGGCACCTTACAAACACCCAAGGGTGCCCTCCTTGCTCTTCTCCAGGGTGGTGTGCTGGGTACCTGAGCTGCTGGAACAAGGAGCCCAGGAGCGCAGCGTGAGTGAAATTGCGACTCTTACATTTGGAGTAGTTGAGGATAGTACACACTCTTCAGGGGGTTTACAGCAGAAAAACCAGATGAGCTTTATGTCACTATGGGAATGTGGTCATGCCTAAAAAGAAAGAGATGCAGTGTGACTGTATTTGATATTGGGTAATTATGATTCCACCCAGGGATGGGCTTTGGCCATGGTCTTCAGCCATGGTCTTCTCTTGGCAGCTTCTGCAGCCCATCTTTGATTACAGTCTTGGATTTGTATATGCTCAACTGGGGCAAATGCTGATTCCAATCATACCCCCCTGCACCTGCCCGTACTGGGGCAAAGGCTCATGGATGGCCGTGATGTCATTATGGCCATGTTGCTAAGACACGGGTAGAACCCTGCAGCACTCTGTCAGTTGGACCTGTTGAGGTGAGGAGAGGGCAGGGGAGGACGGGGCTCTCCTGGGGCTACTGAGGGAAGATACTCGCCCAGACCCACAGAGGTGTTCATTCTCAGTGGCATTTGCTCTCTGCCCTCCAGCACGTTTGCCGCATTGATCTGTAGAAGCCGTCTTGGCCATCTTGGTACAAAAGAGCGAGGAAGGGCTCCGTGTCCTCACCTGTTGGCTGGTGAGTTGTCCCAGGGCTCCCTCCAGCATTTCTACTCTGAATTCAGATGTGTCAGTTCTGTATGGACCAAGTATGACTGCAATATCAACCAGGTCTCTTCAATGCAGCACTACCCCTGCTTCCCGTCCTGCCTTGAACTGGCCTGCTAGTCTCAGAAAGTGTGTAAACAGCCTCGCTCTGCTAAGCTGTAACTGGCACAGCAAGGGGGAGCTTGCAGAGAGACACTCTTCTTTTAAGTGCAAGAATAATTTCCTGCTTTGCTTCAGTGCAAGAGCTGGCTTTGTGTGTTTGATAAAAGCTATCATTTGAAGATTAAATTTTACAAAAGGGGAATAGATGAGAAATGGCATGTAACTAATTAGTGGCAATGTGAAATTAAAAGGCAGACAAGCACAAGGAACAATGCTTGTATTTCACAAAGATTCAGGCACATGAATGATTAAGCATTTGAATTATTGAATTCCGAAAAGCTTTGACTCTCAAGACAGGACATTTTCATCTTTATAGCTACATCTCCTGCAGATTCATTAAGCAGTGAATTTTCTCATTTATTCTGTAAATAATTTTAGCAAAGCCTTATCACACTGGAAGGCCCTGTGTAAGAGTTAAATTAACAGATCCTGTTTCTGAATTATATTACTTGTAGTCACACAAAGTCATAATTTGAGATATTCCGCTCTAGAGGAGCTACTCTGGATTCAGCAAGGCACATGCCCGCTAATGGAAGTATCTGCTTAAGTCTCATTATTTCAGTGTAGCTTAAGGAGGTGCTCTTAAGTCAAACTCATTCTCTAGTGCTTTAACCTAAATTGGACTCTGTGTATTTGCCATTCCTATCCAGTACTCATCTCATTTAGGTTTAAGAACTTTTTTACAGGTATTGAAGTCTCATTTCTGGTGGCCAGTAGTCAGCCATCGATTTCATGATTGCTCAATAGCCTAAAGAGACGATGTGTGTGTGTGTGTGTCCCCATTCTAACACTGCTTATTGGCTTCGGTGTAAGTAAGGGCAAGCTGCATGAGCAAAGCCTGTTCCCTCGGGTTGATGCTGTGTATGTTCATCACTGCTTATGAACTTCCCACTTGTCATCTCCCAGAAAGCTCTAGCACCAACTTGAATATTGATATGAATGATACAAGGAACAGCACATTAATGTTCTGAATGGCTGAGACCTTTGAACTGTGGGGAAAAAAACCTTTGCACCCCACCATTCTGTCTTACCTTAGGTTTTTTTTTGTTTACAAACTGCATAACCTGGGTAGAAAAATAATTTTTAATCAACAAAATGAAACATATTTAGTTACGTTCCCTTTACATATTGGAGACACTGGCATTTGCAAAGCAGTGATAATTTGCATTGTTATCATTCTGACTTGCATTACTTGACCTTCAATTAGCAGTATGATGGTGTTAAATCCTGTGTTATTATGCTCTTGATGCCAGGCTCTGCTGCTGCTCTACAGCATATTACAAAGGCTGGCCATTAAAGTCTAATTCCTTCAATAAAAACTTAACACAAGCTTCTTTTCTTAATTTATAAAACTACTTGGGTCTTTGTCTAACCAGTTCCCACAACCCTACACATGTAAAAATTAATACTTTGTATTACTTTGCTCTCTGATATCATCCCTGAGGGTTTGGGAGTGCAATTCTCAACTAATATGCAAGTCCAAGCCAAAATAAGCCACCAAGAAAGCCACTGCGAAGTCTGGCACGTTTGCAGTGGACAGGTCTGCAGAAGGCAGCAAAAAGCCTAGTGAAGCCCAGTCAGGTTGTTAACGCTAAAACCTCATGAGGCCTTTGTGCTGTGCTTGTCTGCAGAACATCGGTGGGTCTCCTCCTGCCTCCCTCTGGGGCCAGCCTCAACGTTTTGTGATCGCACTGCAATTTTCTGTACTGGTTGCCAGACCATGGGTCCCATGAGAGACAAGGGTCAGGAGGACATGGTCATCTTGTTGATTACCTTTTCTCAAGATGTTCCTGCCTGCTTCTGCACTATGATTCCACTCAGGGATGGGCTTTGGCCATGGTCTTCAGCCATGGTCTTCTCTTGGCAGCTTCTGCAGCCCATCTTTGATTACAGTCTTGGATTTGCATATGCTCAACTGGGGCAAATGCTGATTCCAATCATACCCCCCTGCACCTGCCCGTACTGGGGCAAAGGCTCATGGATGGCCGTGATGTCATTATGGCCATGTTGCTAAGACACGGGTAGAACCCTGCAGCACTCTGTCAGTTGGACCTCTTGAGGTGAGGAGAGGGCAGGGGAGGACGGGGCTCTCCTGGGGATACTGAGGGAGGATACTCGCCCAGACCCACAGAGGTGCTCATTCTCAGTGGCATTTGCTCTCTGCCCTCCAGCACGTTTGCCACATTGATCTGTAGAAGCCGTCTTGGCCATCTTGGTACAAAAGAGCGAGGAAGGGCTCCGTGTCCTCACCTGTTGGCTGGTGAGTTGTCCCAGGGCTCCCTCCAGCTTTCTGCCAGGGGTGCTCCCTTCCCTGCCGCTTGCATGTGAGCCCACAACCTGTGCCCTGCCCAGAGGCATGGGGCTGGCCATGCTGCCCCTGCGCCTGCTGCTCAGGGGTTGTTGTCTTCTTTCCAGTGCCACTTTGCTTGTGGTGAGATGGGTGCTGCCATCAGCCGCCTGGAGAAGGGCAGCACCTGCAGCTCCCCACGGCCTGAACGCAGCCCCTACTCCAGCCACCCTGGGCCGTACCGCATCTGACACCAAGCACGGTTACAGTGGCAGGTGGAAAAGCCGTACAGCCGGCACGACGAACACCGTGGCAGAGCTTGTGTGCTGATCCCAGGTGCTGAGCCCAGCAGCCCCAGCGATGACTGGAAGATGGCACTGCGTGTGTTCCTTGGTGCGCTGGCACTGGAAAGGAACACCTCCAGATCCACCAGCATCAAGGATGTCCCGTGAAGCTCTGGCACTTGAGAGATGCAGCCGCTCCATCCAGCTGGGGCCAGTCCGGAGCCGACATCTATCACGGGCACAACAGCAGGCACAGAAGCCGTACAGTCGGCCTGGAGGAAATGGTGGCACCAGCTGTGTGCCAGCCCCAAGTGCTGGAAGCAAAACCTCCAGCACTTCCAGCCAGCCGCCTTTGACACCATCTTTAGGGTCTCCGGCACTTGGAAGGAGCACCCCCAGCACCTCCAGCCCGGCTGCACTGGGTGTTTCCCAAGGCTCCCCAGTGCCCGTTGGAACCTGCTACAAAACCATGACCCAGGCATCACTGGGGCCCTCCTGCAGCGCCCCGGAACTGGAGAGCCGGTGCTGCCACAGCCCGCCAGGCCCAGTCCGGATCCGACAGCGCTCGCGATTATCACGGTGGCAGCTAAACCCGTCCAGAAAATGACCGCATGACAAGCTTTCTGCCAATTGCATGTGGTGATGCCAGCACTGCCTGTCAGATGATATTGAGGGTGTTCCTAGGTGTTCTGGCGTTCAAGAGGAGCAGCTCCGTCTCCGCCAGGCAGGCAGCATTGACAAAGCTCCGTGATGATCTTGTGCTGAAGAGGAGCAGCTGCTCTTGCCACGCTGGGCCAGTCCGAAGACAATACTGGTCACGCTCACAAGGTTGGGTGCAAAAGTCCTACAGCCAGCCTGGAAGCCTCTACTGACCTATCCTACGTGCTTCAGCCCCAAGTTCTTTCCCCTGTCCCCTAGGATAATAAAGCTTGTTGTTCTCAGCCCTGGGAGCCCCCACACTCATTTGTCGGTCATCCCACTCTGCCTTTCTTTAGGGGCAACATTAGGGGATGGGACTGGGTCTGGGGGTGCTGCTGTGTCAGTTGCCTACTGCAAGGTTTGCGGGGTGCTGCCAGGTGTGAGGTACATCTGGATTTGGGGTTTGTTCCCGGATTTAGGCAATGCTTCCAGGTCTAAGGGTCATTGTCAGTTTGAGGGTGCTGCTGGGTTGAAAGCGATGTCTGCCCTGGGGGGAACAAGCCCTGTCCCTCCAGCAGTGCATCTCGTCAGGTGCTGGGCCACCAGGGCACTCATGCTGTGCTCCTGGGCTCCTTGTTCCAGCAGCTCAGGTACCCAGCACACCACCCTGGAGAAGAGCAAGGAGGGCACCCTTGGGTATTTGTAAGGTGCCCTCTTTGAAGTGAAATTGTGTCTCTTACATTTGGAGTAGTTGAGGATAGTAGACACTGTGCTGCCTGCTCTGCTTGGGGAGGAATGAGGTGTTTCTGTTTGTAGCACAGTAGCCTGATTTCTCTTCTGGAGTTCCTGGTGTGGATCACTTAGGGCTATTGCTGGAGGCTTATTTGGGGGTTATGCCAGATATTTTGCTTGCCAGCACCACAGGAGGGGAACGGAGAAGGAGTGTTGTGTGGCTGGCTGGGAGTGCAGCCATGGAGGACAGATGCTGCAGGAAATCCCTTCCCAAGTCCAGCTGAAGCTCAAGAGGTTTTTCTGCCAGTGGAGCTGCTGTGGCACTCATCACTTGGCAGGAAGTAAAAAAATAGAAGGAAGTAAAAATAAGCAGGGACTATGACATATATGACCAACTGGCAAGACAAGGATGAATCAGGAAGAGCGGTGTAGTGGATGGCCTTGGAGCTCCTTGCAAAAAGCTGATCAAAGAACAGTGTGTTGCAGAAGGCTGTGGCTGCCCTTGTAGACAGGTTTCCTCATTGCATGGTGCGCCTTGTGTTTGTTTGTGCAGCCAGAAAAGACAGACTCAGCAACACTGCTGCCTGCATGTAATCTTGTCCTGACAACGCCTGCGGGGCTGGCAGACTCTGAATGGACCAATGGAAGAAATAACATACCAGTAAAGTCAGTTGTTTGGCCTCATTTATTTCTATGACATGACAAGTTACTCTTTATAGCTCCACTGAGCTGAAAAACATACTCATTCTAGGGTGAAATGTGTGTCTATATTTTGTGGATTACACAGATCTGTTATTTCTTGGTACTGCTTTTTCCATTATGCTGATGCAGCAAATACTCCTCCCTAAAATATCACTTCATAACATACTTCAGTTCCTTATCGAAGTGAGATGGTGGAGAGCAAGTTTAAGAATGCAATGGGAAGGTATGAGTATTTCTGAACTGCTGGATTGTATCGAACTATTATGGTCTCTTCAGAGACATTTAAGTGTAAATGGGATAATATTGTCGCAGCTTTATTTGCCGGCATCAAGTATCACACCTAAGAGTAATTGCTCTGCAAGTATCTGAAGTACCTAAAGATGCACACATTCAGTTCATGCCTAATGAAAAGTTAAAAATAATAAACAATGAAGGTGGTTATTATGGCTGGCAAATTCTGCCAGCTGAACTGAATAGCTCCCTTCCAAGCAGAGTTCAGAACCTGGGCGTATTCATTTTACACATGAAAAGAACTACAGTCCACAGCACCTGATACTATGCTACCATCTCAGCTAAGTATGCTGTTCCCCTCTGTTCCCTTTCCTTGCCAGGAAGTAGAACAATTAAAAAAAAAAAGGTGAGGTACAGACCTAGCTGATAAAATTATCTTATAAAATGTATTTAACATTTTGAATCTTGCTTCCACTTCAGATTACCACAAAGAGGAAAAAATGTGACATCTGCTCTCATCCTATAACATGTAAAATCTGAAAATAGAGGTACTCTGATATGTGTTTAGTTTTGATACAAGTGATATGCATTGCTAGAAAAGTCAAGGCAAAACTGATTTAGTCAGTGCCAAGTGCAAAATTTTTGCCATATCAAAGCATAATGTCTCACCACCATCAAATACAAGAAATTAAAAATGTCTTATTTAGCTTGTTTGCCTTCGAACTTCTACACAAACTGACACATTTCAGTGATTTGGACAACTCTTAATCAATGATGGGGAAAGACCTGTCAAAAATACTTGAAATAGTGATCTTGCAGTGAAAGCTTGATATGCTTGATATGACATCATGATTTGATCACCTGAGTTAGAGAGGCTCACCTTTATGCACAGCTTCTTTCTCCTGAAGAAGCCTTATATCGTAAAGCAGTAAATCTCGGAGATGAGAGCTAAAGAATCTTTACACCATCATGCTCATCTGTGGGAATAAGGGCCCTGCTGAGATGGCCATCAGTGTATCTGGTAAGGCAAGAGCTTGTTTGGAGAACAGGAAACAGAGAAAGGGGTGGAGCTACAGGGTTAAAGGAAGTAGAAAAGGGAGAGTACAAACAAGAAACCACCATCTTAGGAGGTAGAAGCAGTAAATGGCAGCCTACCAAAGGTCTTGTACATAAACCAGGCTTGGACACCTGTGCTCACAAAAAAAAAAAACACAAACCAAAAAACCCCCCCCCATGCCTGTGTCTGCGTGTCATGGGGACAGGGCAATCAATACAAGTTTGTTCCAGGTTTTATAAGTGCAGGCAGCTAAAATGTGTAGTGCTGCTGCAAATACGCACCTAAAAGGTCATCTTCAAGAAATTGGAAGTGACTTTTTCTTCAGAGCTAGCAGAAATGGTTGAAAAGTCCTTTCACACTTCTGAGTTAAGGGAAACATCTATTTCTTTATAAGAATACATGTAATTTTTTTCTGCTTGAGTGAAAATAAAGAGCTTACTCAAAGATTGCTGTATTTTGAGTGGAACAATAAACAAAGCAATACTTTTGAACAGACAAATAGACTTGCATTTTGAAATGACAGCTGGATATTTTTTTAATTGACAGCTGAAGAGCAAGAAGACACATGCAGTTTTGTGTTCAGTGAACTAAACCACTAGAGAGACTGCAACTGCTGTTCTACAAACTACGCTTAGAAAGCATCTGACTCCTCTGATTCAGTAGCTGTATTGATCAAAATGTAATCATCTTGCTGCTGTCCAGGTCCTGCCTGCAATGCACTGAACAGTGCTACATTTACATCAGTATGAGTTGATGATGAGGTGACTAAACAAAACCCCAAACCCCAAACCAAAACCAAACCAAAGCAAAAAGGGGTAGAGAAAAAAAGGAAAAAAGTAGGTTTAATTTAGACTCATAAACATTTTCTGCAAGCTTCATACCTGGTTTGTGAACTTTCTTATTAGTAAAAGTTTTAAATAGCATTTTTTTTCCCTTTAGCAGTCAAATACCACATGGAATCCAACAACCAAACATTGCATTAAAAATGTTGAAATGACACCGTCTTGACTAATGTAATATTTTTTATTCTGGGAATAGACCATTTTTCTTCTTTTTGGACACCTGAATATTAATTTTCCTATGAAAAATATGACTAAAATGGATTATTGGCTTATTTCACCTTCTCATGCAGTCATCAGCAAATGCATTGCCACCCAGCTAGTGGCCAAGGAGTCCAAGTTCCATGGACAAAGTTCCATGGAGGAGAACTTTGCTCTGAGTTTGCTGTACTCTTCACCTGCGCTGAGCAAGGTCACAGAGTAGATTCCTACTATTCTGGTTCCATACAGGAAGAATAAGCCTGTTTCCACAGTCAGAAGCACAGCGCAAGGTAGGCTAAGATATGGTTTTGGTATTTGGGGAGTTCTTGGAGGTGTCAGTGGTAATGTAGGTGTGTACAGCAGTTCTCCTCTGGTGATGGGACAGATTCCGTGTACAGATATGAATCCCTACACCTTGCCCTGATCAGAAAACATTACTGTTTCTGAGATTTGTTGTTGTCTAGTTAATATGCTATAGCATTAATGCCAGATTCATATTCATAAAGTATTCCAGGCATAATCTATGATTATGTGCCATCAGAAAGAAGTTCTGTGGAGCATTGCTCATATCATTGCCATAACTAGCTAAGCTGTTACTTCTTTTGTAGCAGAAGTCATGTAGCTTAGGTAAATCACATAACAGATCCCCATGAGTCCATCCACTCTGTTGGGTTTCTCAACAGACAGAGGAAAGGTTGTGTCAGAACCACTCTATTCAATATACAAGATAAAAACCTTTCCAAGAAGGTTTTCTGAGACCATTATTAGATGCAGATGTATAGGCTACATCACCTCTTTTTGACGATGTCTCTTCTTGCCTCTATGCTTTAAACCTGTGAGGTGAGGAGGCTACTGGTGGGATCCTCTCTTTAGTCAAGTTACTACCTGGATAGGAGGTACCCAAATGAGGCTCAGAAGCATTTGAGTTTTCAGCTTGAAGGTACATCCTGTGGGAGTTGCTTGGAAGCTGGCTCTTGAGGCAAGGAAGAGGTGCTGAAGCTGGGACTGGGAGTATCTCAGCGTGGTTCCTGGTTTGGTGATACTATGCCTTGTCCTTCTGAAGAAGAGGGAGCTGTGACGTAGTGGGTGTTGCAGTTGTTTCACTGCCTCATGCCTTGATTTTTCTGTGGCAACTGTATAATCCGGAAAAAGTGAGAGTAGTTTGGGGACAGAACCATAGGTACCTAACTTTTGGAAAGTCAGCTGGTTCTGAGGACAGAACAGCAGCTGAACATGTGCCATTGAGAAGCTCAAGGGCCTCTTAAGGTCTTCTCCTTGATGTGCCTATTGTTTTGCATGGCTTGTGAATTTCCCTGAGGATGACATTCACTTTATTCTCTGCGTACAATCTCCCATACGCTTGTAAGGAGCATATGGATAGGAATGGTGACATTTTTCGGCAACCCCACGTATCTGTGCTGATCCTTGGCTGCTTCCTTGATGTAGCATGTTCCAGGATCCACAAAGCAAGGAGGAGAAACCTGGTTTTAGGCAATTAGGTGGTTTAACCATGTCCTGGTTCCGACTGGGAGAGGGTTACTTTCCTGGCTTTGGCAGGAAAAGTGTCAATTTTCACAAGAAGTTGGGAAGGGATATAGCTGGAGCAGCTGACCCAGACTGGCCAAAAAGATATTTAATATCATGAAGTCATGCTAAGTATATATATGGCGTTAGCTGGTCAGGGTTGGGTAGCTGGCGACACAGTTCATGGTGCAATTGTTGATGTGGTAATCACAGTCTGGTTTTATGGCGGGTTTTTGCAGCATGGTTTTGGATGTGCAGCTGTGGAGCAAGGCATGAGATTCCAGATCTCAAGCACAAGTTCACGGGCAGTGAGCATTTTGTACGTTCTATTTTTGTTTTTTTATTGCTCTCTTCCTTTGCTACTCTGCTAAACTGTTTTTTACCCCAAACTAAGGATTTTTATCCAATTCTCTTCCCAAGGTGGGAGGGAGGAGTTGGCAGCTGTATGGTTCTTTGTTACCAGCTAGGCTCTGAGTGGTTCTTTACATTTTAGATGGCCAAGATTAAGTCATGACATTTTTTTTTTTCATGTCCAGTGTGGGGCACAAAGGGTTGGGATAATGACAGATTGACCAGAGCATGTTTAAACAATTTTATTTTAAGCATTCGTGATGTAAGCTCAATAGCTGCTGATTGCAGTGTTGTTGTGTTTACTCACATGGATGTGTCATGTAAATCTACGCATTCACTGCAGTGTTGTTTATCGCCTCTGGAAGAAAGATCAAGATTATAATTTCGCTATATTGTTTAAACCAGTTTATGATGTGACACTGTCAACGGGAAGGAGATTACTGCGGTTTTCGCATGCAGTATTGCGGTCATTTCCTTACCCAGGACTCCATCTCTTGGAAAGTGTTAGCAATTGCACACAATCTAAAGGGAAGACACAGGGAGTCATTGGGGTATGCGGGCACAGAGGGAGAAAACACAGACCTGGAAATACTGTTTTACTTGCACAGAAAACCTGGGCACAACAACTCCAGCAGGCTCCTGGGTACAAAAAATTCAGCAGGCTTCCACGTTAATTTCTCCAACACAGCCACCTCTGCTGAGCCACTGCAACAGTATGTATAGAAAACATGACATAAAAAATGCACCAGTGTGTTCCTTCACCTCAAAAGAACTCGTTAATAAGTTCTCCTTTCTGCAGTTTCTGAATAAAATTGAAGCACGTATCTACACAGCCGAGCTTCCTAGGATGATGCCAGTACTGGAAAAGTGTCTTTCTGGTAGGGATCCAAGAGGGACAGGTTTGCTGCCTCCGGGACCTGCATCCTTTTCTCCGCAGTGCCAGCTGTGACCTTCCCTGACCTTCAGGCGAGGTTGCCCGGGAGGCTCTGCTAGAGCCTTCCCAGGATGCTGGCTCTGCTGCCCCCACATCCCCGCAGCTCCTGCCTCTGCCAACACCATCCTGCGCTCCCCTCCCCCCCTTGTAGCCCCAATATCGGTTTCTTTGGTTCCTGCTGTCCCAGTTCTGCTGAGAGGCAGGGCTGGTCCCCTCCCCACCAGCCCCGAGCGGGTGCCGGTTCCGTGACGGGGTTTGACTCTGTGGCTCTCGCCCTGCGCGCGGCTCCGTCCTCCTCACCTTGAGGTGTAGCCCGGGACCCGCGGTGGGTCGGGATCCCCGCACTCGCCCCCTGCGGTCGGCAGCGGTGCTGGATGGCGGGGGAACCGAACCGAGAAGCCGGAGATCCTTCTCCAGCCACAGTAAAATCCGCGGAGAAGGAAGAGGGAGGAGAAGGCTTTGCTCCCTCCCTATCTTCTTCGCCTCTCCAACTCCTTCCAGGAGGATGAGCGCACACCTCCAGCACGCACCCAGACCCGAGGGCGCAGATGGCTCTCCCACCTTCCCCCTTTTACAGGAAACCGCATTTGCAGAGATTTCTACACACACACACACACACACACACACACACACACACACAGAAGGCGAGGCAAGGAGGCGACTGCAAATCGCAGCGGCGGGTTAGGATCACCCACCCCGCTCCTCCCCCCGGGGCAGCGGGCAGGGGCAGCCCCAGGAGCCGCGGGTCCCCGGCGCGGCCGGCACCGAGGGGCGAGCGCGCCGCAGCGAAGGGGCGGGGGATGCGGAGCAGGGGGAGGGCGAGAGGGGAGGAGGAAGGAGGGACCGCGCCGGTGGGATGGTCCGCGAATTCTGTGATAAAAAGAGGGGCGCGGGGGCAAAAGTAGGAAGGAGTCCTGGAGCCGTCCTCTCTCACGTGTCCGCGCCCGCCCCGGTAACCCTCGGGTACGCGGGCGCCGGTCGGAGCCTTTAGGAGCGGAAAGGAGCCGCCGGCCCCGCTCAGCGCCCGCCCCCAAGGCGAGGTACCGGTGTCGGGGTGCGGGTCGCGGTCGGTCGGGGAAAGGGCAGCCCTCGCCCTGCTCCTCCTCCTCCTCCTGCTGCTGCTGCCGCGGGCCGGGGCCGCGCCGGCAGAGGGAGGCAGCGGCCCGGGGATGCTGAGCGGCGCCCGGGGCCGCCCGCGCTCAACCTTGAGCCGTCCCGGCTCTTCCCTGAGGAGGCGCGACCCTCGCTGACGCCGTGCTGGGTGCTTGCGGAGGTGTCGGGGTCCGGGAGCCTCCCTCGCGTGCCTGCTCTTCGTCCCGAGCCGCCAGGCTCCCCCTCCCTGGCGCTGCGGGAGCCCTTCACCTTCAAATACCCCCGCGACCGCTCCGAAAACCGGGAGCGAGAGAGGCAGGCGCGGAAACATGGAATTTCCAAGGTTTAACGCCTTCCTGCCCGTCTGCAGGACACAAACCCGGAGGAGGATCGCGCTTGCTCCTCCCGGCATATTCCTGGCCCCCTTCCCTTGGCTGCGGGAACAACCGTGTCCCCTCGCTTCCTTCTCTTCGTCCCCGTCCCCTGCTTGCAGCTCTGCTCCCCGAGGTGCCGGGGTCTGCGGAGATGGGGGTTTAGAAACTTGCCTGCGCTGAGACGAGAGCAGGGGAAGGTCGGGAGAGAGCTCGGGAAGACCGAGCATCAGTGGTTTATTCTCCTGGAGACACCATTCCTCTTTTGATTGTGCCCCTCTGCAGGCTGCCCTCCAAGGACTCCTGGTCTCTGTGCATGTGAGGAGGGAAGGTGGGCAGCACCCCTAAGCCATGGATTTTGTTATGAAACAAGCTCTAGGAGGTAAGTGCTGTTGGCACATGAGAGGCCCTGTATTGGCTCCCTTACTCCCCTCCCCACCTCCCATCCCACTTTGCACCTAGCAGGAGAGAGGATGGGCTGCTACGAGCCTCTGGTAGGGTCTGCAGCTGGTAGAGCTGCTTGAGGACTTGGAAGAGCATACCTATCATTGATTAATGATTCCAGAGCCAAGTGTTTGAAGACGTTGAGCAGTAATATTTGACACTGAAGCCCCATGTCAGGGAAGATACCTCCCCCATAAGGTGTGCAGGCCCTGGGTCATCATAATCTGGTACGCTGTTAGCTCACAGCGCGTCCTGCTGTACAGTGCACAGGTCTTGCTGCAGACCAGTTTTGCCAGAGTCAACCCAAGGAGAGAGAGTGAATGTTGTGTGTATTTGAGCCCCTTCTTCATCCTCCCCAGCAAATGCTGGCCAGACCGTCACCAAAAAATGGGTGGTACAGAATGTTTTGCATCTGGTATTCAGAGAGTTATTTTTAGTAAGGATATTTCTGCAATAAGCAGGGAAATAGCAATAACGTAGCCATCCCCCTACACTCTACGTTGATTTGAATGCAACCTTTTATATGGTTTCCATATTTTTCCTTTCCATATGTGATAAATCATTTTAATCTAATGGTAGGGAATACAAAAGGCAGTGGTTTGGGGAAAGGAAAATGAAAAAACACAGAAGTACTTGGAAATGAGATTCCTTTGTTCTGTCACAGTATGCTGCCTTTCTGGGCTGCTTCGCCTGAACGTTCAGTCAAAACCAGGTTGTCCTTGAGACGCTGGATGCTGTTGGAAACTGGAATAGTTGGTTGTGGAGGAAGTCAATGGGGTGGTTCTAATAATTGTCTTTTGTACTGTACCTTGCGTGTGCATTTTCTCTTCATTTTCCTTTGGAGAAACTGTAGAGTCATAGGACTGTGGGAATCTTTCATGTATGGTGTTACTGGTGTTGCACGCATCTTCAGCATTTACTGCAGGGCTCTCTTTTTATGGAAAGGAAACATGACTTTCATCTTTGAAAGCAAAGGAACTTTTTTATTTTTTTCCCCCTCAACAAGGGAGCAAAATTCTCACAGTTAAGAACAGAGTGAGCAACCCAAGTTTTAGTTGGGATGTTTTGAGTAGGAAGATCAAACTGGAGAAGACATTTGTTTGCACAAAATAGCAAAATATCTATGTGAGAAGATAAAGGTTTGTATGGTAACAGTGTTACATTTCATTATTTTTTAATGCCTGTTTTGAAGGAGAAATATTTTTGAGAAAAGCAGATTTTGCACAGTTCCCGACAGTTTGAATCAGGTTGCTTGCACACAAATGAGCAAGTGTACTTGCAAACAGGAGATTTAGCCACTGCAGCTAGAGATCCATGAATCCACGAACGAGAAAGAACTGCTTAGAGACTGCAGTTAAAGGCAGGGGGAGGAGGGCTGCAACAAAGGAGTAACAGCTGAGATGCATGGCTTTTCCTGCAGCTTAGTGACTAACCTGAGTTGTAAGCAGTGTCTGCCAGTGTGTAACAGAATTTACTCTGGGCATATGTTCTTTTTAACATAACGTTGCATGTCAGGATTTGCCTTATAATAGTAGTGACTGAGAAGGCAAATTTGGAAAGCATCTTTTGGTGAAGGCTGAGTGTCTGATGTCTGTCAAGATGCTGCCCAGGGCACCTGCTTTTCTTCCGGATTACTAAATGTATTAGTAAAACATGTCTGGAACTTGCCACTTCCTCAATAAAGGAGAGTCTCTGCAGAGTGGTAAACTCCAGGAAATGTTAATTCATGAGGCAGAGACCTATTTTTAAATTAGAAATAGTTTCAGAGAGGAAAAAGAACATTTCTGAGGGCAAATGTAACGTAAAGGTGGATTTGAATGCTTGTTTCCCACTGGAGTTCAAACCCAAGGAGATGCAAGTGTGCAGTATGGCTGCACTGGCACAGCAAGCCAAGGAATAGAGGTCAGTTTGTTTCCTTAATTATGGGGCCAAACCCCATTTTTCTGCTAGTTCTGATATCCAGAGGGAGATGCCCAAACTGAGCGAAGCACCAAACCTCTGGTGAGTGATAGATGTGCTTTGGCTAGGGTACATGGTGTGATCTGCTAGAGTTTTTTTGTTATCTACAGTCTCAGGGAGATTTTCCTGTGTATTTCATGGCTCTTTGTTTTTAGTTTACTATGGCTGTCCCCAGAACACCTCTGAATTCTTTTTGTTGACTGTTCGGGATTTTTTTGAATGGTACAAAAGTTGCATCCAAGAATATCTTTTGTAAGTCCAAGGAGAAATGAAGTACTGCAATTTTGTGTTTAAAGCCCTCCCAGCCCTTTCCTCCCCCCCTGCCCCCAAGCCCCGAATTTACAGAGAATCAGACTTGCTATAGATATTGCTTGCAGAATGCCTACAGCTATGATGGTTTAACTCTTTCAGTATCTCAGCTGGGGACACCTTGCAAGCACCAGGCTCCAGTTTGGTTTCCTTGTCTGAGCAAATATGCAAGGCATTTTCCCTTCCCAGCATCCAATACTAAAGTGGAGCTTATGCCAGAGTTTATTGTAGCTCAGAGGCTGGGTCTGAGAACCATTTGCAGGTGGGAGCTTCTGCTCTTTTGCCCTGTGCCAGGCTCTGAAGCATATGAGGGATTTGGGACCATGTTTCATCATACTGCAGTGATCGGAGAATGTACTGGAAGGAAGATACCATTGCTGTCCCACCTCCTTATTCACTTTCTTGAGGAAGTCTCACATTCCACGTAATTAACAATAAACAGCAGCCTGAATAGAACACTCCTAGAGGAGTTTCTCCATGGCTTTTGAAGCAATCTGTGAAGAATTTTCCTTTGTCTCTAATGGCATAGGACAGTTGATTTTTTTTCCTTGGAGTTTTGCCAGTCAGAGGGGAAGAAGGCAGGAAAGTCTTTTGAAAGCTAGGTGAGCTAAGTTAGCAAGTAAGGCAAGGCAGCTATATTGTATAGAGTTGCTTTGATTGAAAGTCTGTCCGCCTAAGGAATTTAGATTTTGTGAAATCAGTTTGTCAGGTTATTGTATTGCTGAGGTAGAATGTATTCTCTCCCTGACTTTTTCTAAAAGGAGGTCTGCTGAAGGTCACTGTTTTTGTGCAGTGGATGGCCATCTGCTGCTGTGCTGCCAGCACTGAGATTTTTGTTGCTAGTATAGGTAACAGAATCTTTGCTTGGCAATTGACAAGCTGGAAATGTCTTCGCAAATCTCTGTTAATGAAAGGGTCAAGGATTTTACTTTGAAGAAGCCAGTAGGGACTGTGGTCCCAGAAAAGCAGTACAAAATATTAGTTAATGTGACCATTTAGATTCTGTGGCTTTTTTTGTTCCTTGGACTTTTAAGCACCCTCTGTGGAATAAATGGAAACATTTATTGTTTGACAGTGATAGGCACCGTAGACATGAAATGCAGACATGATGCTGATTAGCTCTGTAGGATGACAGGAAGAAAACCGAAGAAACCTAGAGTCTTAGAATCACTGCTTCTTCCACAGAAGTAAGAGACAGCAGAGGAAGACTTTTGTACCTCTGACCCTGCCACACCGGCATAAATTGACGTAGATATGTGGCCAGGGTGACTGGTCACTATGAAGTTCCTGTGACAGTTCACTTAATTAAGTCAACCAGAGCTATTTCATTACTGCAATTTACGTTAGCAGTGATCTTTCCCAAACCAGGTCAGAACTGTGGAGCACTGTCATAATGACCAAAGTTCATGACTTTCCAGCAAAAAGCTGAAAGTGGAGGACTGGAAATGGACCCTGGAGGAATTCAGCCACAGTTTTTGTCACTGGGCATTTATTTCTTCATAGGTTTGTGTGAAAGCAAGGGATACATTAACACCTGACTGTCATGTCATCACCCCTACGTTCACTTCCTCTGTCACTGGCAGCTTGAACACATATGGAAACTGGATCGAAGCAGAAGAGACACAGAACTTCTTGAAGCTCTGCCAGCTGTCAGTCTATGAGTGGGAGACTTATAGGTCAGGGATCACAGGCATTTTCGTATGCAAAAAGAGAAGCCGAAAGCCCATGGCAAGATGAGTATTTTTGTGAGGTGGGATCATGATGTGGTTGAAGAGAGAGAGATCTTCCAGCAGAAACTAGCAGTGTGCAAACCAGAAGGCTGTGAAGATACGGGTATACCAAATAGCCACAATCGCTCTAAGTCTATATTATAAAGTGGTTTTGCAGGGCCCTTTTAATTTGCCTCTTTTATTGCCACAGGTAGGATAAATGTCCACCTGGGATACCTGCCTTAAATAGTGGCTTTTCCTGATGTCAGCCTGTGGGTTAATCATGCACCCCATTTCATATATAATGAATTACCATTCATGTGAATGGTAATGGCTAAATTTCTTATACATGCTGCCAGTACACCTTGAATTAATTTGTGCAGTGTGAACCCCATCAGGAGAAGGGTACATGTGGGTTTCTGGATAGACATTCACTGGGCTATATTACAGGCATGATTTTTGGTTTTACTGTCAAGCTTAGAGTGAGGATTGCTGTGTGGCATTCAGTTATTTATCTGTCAGGGTTCAGTGGAGACTTGTTTTTGTTTGTAAGGGCTCTTAAAATACTGTTGACAGAAGACAAATGCAACAAGATAGCCATCTGGAATATGTCAGCAGGGAAGGCACTGCCTATTTCATGTCCCTTCCTGGCAGCTTTGGTTTGGCTAGGTATACTACGAAACTCAGTATAGAAGGAATCCCCTTATTTTTGAAAGTAGGCAGAGATTAATACCCTCCTGAAGATAATGGAATTTAAGTCACTGTCCATAACCTCTGAAAAAGCATCTCCTGTGCTAAGCTTGCATTAGTGATGATGTGAGTGTGTGGGAATGCCACATAATCCTGACTTGAAACAGTATGAGTCTTCAGCTTCATCTGGCAGTGGCCTTCTGTGTGATTTACAAAGTGTATATTTTGCTGCAGCATTTTGCTCAATTTACTTGGTGTGATGTGGGGATTAGGTCCTTATTTTTCCTTGAAGAAGTCAATGAGATTGAGTGCAGTTAGAGACAATGCAGATCCATTTATGGTGGAACAGGCAGTGAACTATGCAGTGTTTTCTGCCTTCTATTCCTCCAGCTCAGGCTATGGTTTCTCACATTTGCAGTTGTCTGCTGAACGTCTCTCCTGCTCTGGGATTTCATGAATAAGCTAGACTGTGGTCCACTGCATATTGTAATGTGTGAAGTCCTGGGTCAGGATAGAAACTGTAGTGCAGAACTGCAAGTTATAGTGCTAAAAAGTAGTGCTAGTACTTGTTCCTACGTTCTTATTTACCTGTAATCCTTGAAAGCTGTGACAAATTATGTCTTTCATTTTGCAATCAAGTGTTTCCAAATCACAATGACTGGAACATCTAAGATGAAACAGGAGGTTTCCATCGCACTACAGCATGTGGTAGATGTTGCGGGACCATCTACCTTTGTTCTCAGATAGCTTCTGCTTATATTGTGTGCAGTTTTGCGCCCCAATTGAAAAAAACCAAACATGCTAAGGTATTTAAATACATCCAGTGGAGAGCAACAAAGCTGATGAAAGGACTGGAAGGCCTGTTCTGTGGGGAGTGGCTGAGGACTCGGGGTTGGTCTTGTTTGGAGGCTGAGAGGCAACCTCATTTCTCCTTATGAATTCCTGAGGAGGGGAAGTGCAGAGGGCGATGCCGATCTCTTCTCCCTGGTATCCAATGATGGGATGAGAGAGAAGGGTTCAGTGCTGCAGCTAGAGAGTTAAACTAGACATTAGAAATTGTTTCTTTACCAAGGAGGTGGTCAAGCACTGGAACAGGCTTCCTAGGGAGATGGTCAATGCACCATTGCCTGACTAAAAGGCATTTGGACAATGCTTTTAATAATGTGCTATATCTTTTGGTCAGCCCCCAAGTGATCAGACAGTTGGACTAGGTGATTGTTTTAGATCCCTTCCAATGAAGTTTCTATGCTACTGTTCTGTACTACTATTCTGTACCATTCTAAACTTGTAGAAGTATAAGAGCATAAGGTGAATTCTGCAGTTTCAGCATGTAGTGTAGTTGTGTTGTTGATCTGTTATTTTCTGCAAGCTTTCTTTTTGTCTGATGCTCTGACTGTATGTGTTTTAATTACATTTTGAAGCATCCATGTTTGATGGAGACCTTTTTCACAAGGAATGGTTCTACAGACCATTTTTTTTTCCTAGTGTGTACTACTGGCAAAGAGATTTTCTTAAAGGATTTGTATTGTTGAGTCCAACCATGATACCTGTTGCTGAGACAGGAATAGAAGGGAAATTTCCGTGTAGGTATCTCGGTGCTTCTAGAAAAACAATACTAACACAGGTTCCGTAGCTGTTCAAGGCTGATAAATCTATATTAGATTAATATCTTGGATCTTCCTTGTTTATTTATTTGATGCCAGATCCTCCAATGGCAACCTGTAGGGTTTAGTTTATTCTGCAGGAATTCCTTTTAAAAACAAGGAGCAAGATATCTTCCAAGGAAGCAGATGGTTGACCGTGGCAATGATACCAGTGAAACTACTACAATGAGGATCAGCTGATTTATTCCATACATGATCCAAACCAAGGGGAGGAAAACTGGCCAGGTCCTTTTTTCCCTTGCCTTTCTTGAGAAACCTTCTTTATGTTTGCTTGCCTCTGTTGGGTGTGTTGCCATTTGAATCATACACATGCTCTCACTTCTGTCTGCTGAGATCTTTCTTCTGCTTGTCTTATTTGTAAGCAGACACTGAAAACAGACTCTGCTTATTTAGTATCATTGGAGGAAATGAGCAACTTTCAGCCTACTGATTGTAGATGTGTGCCATAAAGAGCTTAACTAAGATTTCTCCTGCTGAGCATCTGCTTGCCAAGAGCCTGCTTGGAGTGGAGTGACGTGGATGAGCAGGTAGTTATGCCTTTCAGAGAGGTGAGAGAGGGAGAAGTGAGGAAGTTTTCAGATGCATTAAGAGGTTTTTCTAGGATTCCTTCATGGCAGAAAAAATGATGCTTCTCTTTGATTCTCTGCCCACTTCAAGGGAGAGGCTGCATACTTTTAATTTTAACTTCCATTGCTGTTCACCTCAATCTTGTTATCTTTCCTGTTTTGTATCGTTTGTAATTGAAGTTGGCTCTCCTGGGGACAGAGAAGACTTGTGGTTTCTTGCCAGTTGCATACTTTAGCACTAATGAGTTTCAGTGCTGAATTTTTGGAGCTGGGTAAGAGTCTAATGACATAGGACACATTACAGTTTTTCAGACATTCCTGGTGATATGGGACTCTGAAAACACAAGCTACTGGTTTGTCTTTGTATTGGACCTTGGGGAGAGGGAAGTTCAAACTGTAGTTCAGCTGTTATCTATAGAGACCTATTCACTTGCACATGTGCTGATGAAAGGACAGCAATTAGAGAAGACTGGTGTGTATGAACACTGATAAACATGAGAGAGCTTTGCGCTTTGATTAGAAATGAAGGTAAAACTATAAAATCAAATCCATGAGGGTTACATGGGTTTAGAAATCTTGCTGAGCTAAGTTGAGAGTGTATGGACTGTCTGTGTTTGTTAGCACTGAAGTAATATACAGGCATCCAAAAGTCCTAAGTAATCCCTGCAAGGCTCTCCATTCTTAAGAGAAGATAGACATACTGTCTGTAGGAAGGACAGGAATTTTCATTCTGGAGCATCCCTAATGCCAACAACATAAAAATCCATTCTAGAAGCAAGATGTCCACATGAGAAATTGCAGTGTGAAATCTGTGGCAGATACATGGAGATAAGGAGTTCTCCAGCAGTTTTTGAAGACCACCAAATTGTTGAGGTGACCTGCAAGAGGAGTAGCAGTAAGCAGAAAAGGCTAGAAGAAAGAGTACGACAGCTCTCTCATGTGTTGCCTTTGGCTTGTCTCAGGGACTATACACAAAAGGATGATGTTCTGTTTGAACATTATGGTTCCTTATTCACAAATCACATGATTGTTCTCAGAGAGAAAAGAGAAGGTGTAAGGGCTGGTGCTGAAACCTAGAGATAGATACAGGTTCTAGTGTTCACTAGGATGGGAATCCAGTTCTTCAAACCCATGGACAGAGGTTCATAAGGGGATGACTATGATACAGTAGTCCCGCAAAACTGTAGAATTTCTACTCCCCTTCCAATAGGTGCAGACACAGCAGGCTGACCTTGAAGGAACATCAAATGTAACATCAACAAGAATTTAGGATTCATATGGCTGTGAATCGTCTTCTGCGGAAAATAAGGAAAAACAAAGAAACCCAAGTCTGGAATGGTAGAGCTGTTTTGATAACTCTTATCTGCTGTGTGAAAGGATGCAAAGAAAGGGAAGGCAGACTACAGTTAGAGGAAAAGGGGCAGCGCAAAGGAACGTGTATCAGTGCTTAGGTTGGCAGGTTGCTGAACTGTCATGTTTCTGTGTCCCTGAATCCACCTCCTCTTTTGGTGGTGAGCACAGGCAGAGCTGACAAGGGAAAAAGAAGTTTGAACCTTTTTTTGAAGGTAACTGTGCAACAGAGGATTGTGCCAATTGCTGGCCTTCTTTGTGGGGGTACCCTGTATGTTCTTGTGAAGTTCACTTGCTCTCTAGATTGGATGGTGTCTCTCCCAGAGCAGGACAGGCTCAAGTGTTCCTCACAGGCACCTGCATGCTGCCTTTCTCCCTATGGGTAGGGAATAATATTCTGTCTTCTTCTGTAACTCTTCTTCATCTTGGTGCTTGGCAGCACTGAACTTGCATGTTTTAGTGGACTTGAAAAGTCATCCTTGACTTGATATTGCAGTGAGACTTTCTTCTTTTTTCTTCCTCCCTCCCTCCCATCATGTTATTGCATGTGGTGTGAGACTTTCTGCATGCCCCCTGAAGGGGCAGAAACTGTAGGACTGTCTAGTCTCTGTTCCAGTGCCTGTTCTAAGTGTACGTGTCCATTAAATGTCTTAAAAATGTATGTGTTAATTAAAATTTTAATTTGAAAGAGGAGTTTTTGAAGGTTTTGCTAAAGCATGTTTTCATGAAAAGCCTTTAAAAGCACAGTTTGTGTTTTCTCAGCAATCAAGAAGAGAAAAAAGCATCACACACCTCAAAGACTGCGTGAGTCTAAGATATCATATCCAAAGAGATGTATCTTTAATCTGTGATGGACATTTTGTTTTATATTGGAGTTAAGTGTATGCATGCCATTTTTCCTGGAAGCATTGTGTGGCTCTTACCAAGTGAAATGTTTTGTTCTTTGCAAATGAAGCAGTTTCTCTTTGCAGTTTTCTTCAGACTTATTTCTTCATTAAATAAAAGAAATTTTATGTAAAAAACCTCGAACAAACAAAATACAAACAAAAATTGAGGAGAAAGAGAAACTATTCACAGGTTTTGGTAGCTGCCAGCACATCAACTTAGCTGCTCCTGTGCACAGTTCTAGCTGGGAATAAAATTGCTTGGGAGATTGTTTAGAAAAATCTCAGTCTCCATTAGAAACTGGCAAGCCTTTTTTTATTTTTTTTCTTCATTCTGTATATTTGCAAAAGTTATGACAATTGTAGCTTTGTCCTCTGTATTTTTCTTACTGCACTGTTGAAATATCAGGAGTTCTTGTTTCCTGTCAGTGAAGCTGCTCAGTGACAGATTAAAAGGAGCATAAAAGAGGAAATTTATAATCACATACAGATGCATTAGAATGCTGAGGATAAAGGGACAAAACGAGTCTTTGTAAATACATGAAAGAGGTAAACACTGTGAAGGAAGAGCTGCTTACGGTGAAGGAGAGCATTTGTAGAAGAATACTGTGAATAAATTTGTGATGAGCATACTTGAATCAAGAAGAGTGTTTTTGACTAGTAGAGAGGAGGGGAAAGAAGGGAGCCTGCTGCTGTGGAAACAGGGAGGAAAAGAAGTTGGGTCAAAGGTGGACTTGAAATAATGTATCAGTGTATTTGTGCATGCACAAAGAGTTAGGGCTAGTGAGGTAGGAAGTAATTTTCTATCCTGAGTACCTCTATAGAAAGCACACAACATCTTTGACTCTTCACTCTTAAGGCTGTCCATTATAACAAAATAGTTTTAAAAGAAGTTTAGTTTTCACACTCAATATTGATGTTACTGCAGTGTGTGATAGTCTTTGATGGGATCCAGATGTCTGACCCAGCTCACTGGGAACCAGCAGTATGCCCCTCGCGGTGAGGATGTTGCAAACCTGGGTTTAATTTTCTCTTTTCTGAAAACTTTAGCCCTGTTGTATCTGTATGAGAGGAGGGAATGTCTGCCAGCTGTATCATCTCAGTGCTCATAGTTCATAGTGCAATCAACTATCAGATTCACATTGAAGGTGATTTTATTTTAAAGGACTAGGTTGATTTGTAAAGTAATTTCTAGGATAGCTGGTCAGGTTGCTTCTGAGTAAAGCAGGCACAGCTACTGGGTATTTTTTCCAACTGTGGTGTTTCAAGCCCATGTGGAGATTTTGAATTTCACGTAAGAAACATAGCTTGAAATCGCTCTATGGTAACTCCTACCTGCAGCTCACGTGGAAGCAGCTGTTTTTAATACATTTGATTATATGTTTGTTTTATGCTAAATTGAGAAGTAAGTAATTTCAGAACTGAATGTTTCTCTCGAATCTCCTCCCAGTTTTGAACAGTTGTCTGAGAACAAGCTATTTGGTCTTCCTCAGTACCAATATTTACCCATGGTGCCAGACTGTTAGACTCAGTTTATGCTCCTTACTTTATGCTTCTGCTCTCTACCCCGGTAATATCCTGGACTCAGGCTCACATTTTAATATGACTTAAGTCTGTTCCTAGGTAGGCTCTTTAGAAGGCTGCCTTATACTGGGTTAGCATCCAGGAAAAGAGGCATGTTACGTATGTAAGACTGAATTTCTTGGGCTCAAATGTCTCCTGCAGCGCTGTGGAACTCTGACCCCATGGCTGGTAACTTTCTACATAAGTCTCCTTAAAACTGCCTGATTACTTAAGGGATACCTACCGTCAGCAAGGACACACAGATGGATGGTAGGACACCAGATCACTGCCAACTGCCATAGCAAGATGTTTGCTTATGGGAGATAAAGGGAACATGCCACCCCTTTCTGCTGACTGTGCATCTTGATGTTTTGCCAGCTAGCATTCTGCCAGGCAGAGGTCCCCCGAGCAATTCACTTCTCTCTGAACACCAAGTCAAGGTGATGCCTTTTCTGGTCATGTGGTCTGAGTTTTTTTTGTCAATTACTTGTCTTCAGCCTAAGGAGCTTGATTGGGACTGTGGTTTTGCATTTTAACTGTCATTTGGTAAAACTTGTCAGGTGGTACTGCTTCTGCTTGGACCTCAGTTCCTGCTGTCCAAGACAGCATGCAGGGGCTCCTGCTATACTGGCAGCTGCACTTAACAGTTGCCTAAAATAGGTGGGTAAAACATGTCCCATTGATTACCACAGACAAGAGTGTCCAGCTTCTACGCTGCCTAAAGTGAAGACAAAGCTGCTACAGTTTTACCTCTGCTTTACATCTTGAATCCTTCCCCAGGTTAAATGCAGGGTATGTCAGGGTATGATGCTGTTTTAACTCCAGCCAACTGTTGTGAAGTGGCCACCTGTAGTTAACAATACCCTTTGTTTTTTTCTCTTAGATGTAGACATGCATTTCTACATAGTTACCATGTAGTTAGGGCTCACTTTAGTCTGTATACTGCTTGGTACTGCAGAGGACCTAATTTTTTATGCGCTTAAAAAATTATTCCTACTTAAAAGACAGCAATTGAGCTAATTTAGTCTGACAGAGATGAGCTCTAGATGACCAGTGAATCCCAGGGCTTGATTCTGAACAACATGGTCCTGAGTCCTCTGAGGCACTGCTGATGCAGCATAATGTAATTTACAAATTTCAACTATTCTAAACATGTCCTTTTTTTTTTAATGGAGAACTGTCAGTCTACAGCAGCTGAAGATGAGTGTTTCTATTAATTTCTTGCAGATGCAAGTAAAGTAATAACAGTGTTTTTCTTTGCATTTTCCTTAAAAACTTACAGTAATCCCCTTAGATTCTCATGGGTTAGAGTATTTCTTGTTTCCACACAGTCTGAGAAGGATGGGTCAGATCTACCATCTCCACTGCTGGATGTGCATGGAAGAAGTCTTTGTGGCATATTTTTAGGAAAGGGCTGACTAACCCAGTGTTAGTTATGTAAGATCTCAAGCATACCCCAAGTGCACCATGGATCCTTTGGAGAGAAGCAATTATCTATTTTGTTGTCTTAAGAACAGAGTGACCTAGATTCTCTCTTCCTTTTTCTTTTTCTCTTTTCTTTTTTTTTTTTCCTATTTTTCCTCACGGGGTGGCCCACTTAGTTGATTAAACTGCAACTCAATTATAACTGGTTATATTATAGTTGGGAATAAAGCAGATGTAAAGACACGAGTTGATAAAGTAATTTATTATTTTGCCTTGTTGGTTAGCTGGAAATTATGGTCAGGATGAAGTGACAAGAATTAGTTTCAGTATCTTCTGGATGACAGGTATCTCAAAATACCCCGCATATACAAGTGTGGTTCAATGAAAAGTTGTGCATTTCACAGTAAGAAGAAAAGGTTAATAGTCTTAATTTATAAAAGATTTTAAATAGGCTTCAGATCCAAAATATGCCCAAATTCAGTAAATGCAGGGACAGTATGGTTCATATTTCATTTGAAGTAAATGCATAAAACACATTAAGACTCGTGCATTATTTATAATTTTAAAGCATGTGCAAATTCTTAAATATATCATAAGAGGCATCAGGAGGGCAAGTGAGTCATCCAGGTAGATGTTGCAAAGTGGCTGACCAAACTCCAGCTGAAAACAACCTATCTTTGGTAACAGAATTATCCTTTAGGTTAAGGAAATGACAGTTAGGTAACATATGTTCCATGCTAAAGAATATTATATTTAATGGAAGCTGACATTGGCACAGTGTCATATTTGTTTCCTCATCTGTTTTTTCCTGTAACTAAAAGCTCAGGAAACAGAACAGAAGCGAATCTATTCAGTGCAGGACAACCTGGAACGTAGAATTCCTTTTCCCATGAAGTTCAAGGAGGGAAATGATCCAATGAGAGCTCTCGGTCCCTGAAGACATATAGAGCCAAATTGCACTCCCTGGTCATCATCTTGAGGAAGAGAGATCCGTAGCAGCGACAGAGTTGTGGAAGGAACCCAGCACTAGATTTATGCACAGCCTCCCAGGTGGTGGGAGAAGTACCTTCTGTCTCTTGTGGCTGGATTCTTAGCATGGCTCCTTGCTGTGTTATTGCATCAATTGCAGCTGAGCAGCAATGGCTTCACACTATTCCCACCTGCACATTCAAGGATGAAAACTTTGCCAGGTGAAAAAGCAACTGGCATTCTGCTCTTATTTCTGTTTCTGGCAGTGTAGAAAGCTGATGCTGTAAATACATTTCCTGATGGCAGAACAGAGGAAGCCTACCTATTCCTCCTCTGAAAAGTCCCATTGCCCAAGACCAGCTGCAGTGTGCTGTCTGGCTGCTCGCTTACTGCTCTAAAAGTGGTCTCAGGCTTCTGAAGTCTGTTCCATGCAGTGTGAGATGGATGCCTTCCTTACCTGCCTAGATTCTTATTTGTCTTCAACCACACATGAAAGAGGTATCCTTCTACGCCAAAATGTGCCCTTGATGCTTTTGGGCTTAAAGAAGTTATTCGGGGATCAGAGAAGAGCTCAAAGAGAAGGGCTTGGGAAAAATCTTCTTCATGTATTTGTGCTGAACTGTCAGTATCAGGGAGGAGTGAGCTAGTAAGGAAGCAATATGCAAATATTTTGGGAAATACTATACGAGGCTGATGGCCGAGTTCATTGGTTACGACAAGAGCCAGATCTGCTGCAAGTGCAGCACTAGGAGAAAAACAGTTTCTGACAATGAACTGCTGTTCAACTTTATAGGAAAATTTTCCTTCCACTGGGAAGTATTAGTCAGAGATACCACAGAAGATAAAAGGCAGTTGTGTAATTTGAGGGCTTTGCAGGTCTTGGAAGGCCTTGACTTAAAGGTAACTCATGTCAAGGGCAAGGCCACACTTGGTTTCAAGTGGTCTGAGGGCCATTTGAAATCTGAAAGCATCTGAGACACACTTGCACATGATTTCAAACGCTTTTCTGCATCTCCTCCATATTGTGTTTTGTATTGATGTTCCTGGTTAAATATACTTCTAGCTCACACACAGAAGAATAGACATTGGTCTGTCTTCCAATCTTTTTTTTTCTTTTTCTTTTCCTCATTTCCTGAATAATTTTGTTACAATATTATCTCTTTGTTTTACTTTGGTGTTAAGATAGCCCTGAAACCACTCTATAGGAGAGCACAGTCACTGTTTCTTGAGAAGTATCTACCAGGATCAGACTATCTGTATAGATTTCTCCTCTAATTTGTGGTCCCTAGTGGAAGAATCTTATCGTCATTGCTTTTCTCAGCTACTTCAGGAATGCTTTTGTGCCCTGAAGAGGCACAGAGAGAATCTGTTTATTCATTCCCACAGGGTCAGGAATGCTTTACATTCTCTTTCATGTGAGAAAGACAGGGAGGCCTTGGCCCTGATAGTGCTTTCTTGCATGTCCTCTTTGTCAAGCAAGCTCCTCTCTGTCTGCTCTCTAAAGGCATCTGGTGATTCATGCATGTGTTATCACCCTATGCAGAGCAGTAAATTGCCCGTGCCTGCTTACAAGGCACTACTGTTTGGGATCCCTTTCACATATGCTCCTTAGGAGCATACATTTTTCTAACTGTGCATCTGGTAGGGTGTAACAGTATGACTCTATTGACCTTTTGCTAATGCTGTTTGGTACTGTCAGAGCTGCTGTCTTGTGTTTCATAGAAATGCTGGGATCTATTATTTCTAGTGATCTCTTATCAGGACAATGATAGAAGAGAAAAAATGAAACAACAAACCTTGTTTGAGGGTTCAGCACTCCAGTTATCCACCAATAGACCTGTTACTCTTCCTTGGATTGGTGCAACTTCTTCCCGGCAACCATGTGCCTAAATCCTGGTATCTAGAGCCAGGTGCTTCTTGAGCTCAGTAGTGAGAACGAACAGGAGTGATGCCGTGTGAATTTCCACAGTTCAGCACTCTAGATTACGGGGCTAATAATCAGATGGTGCTGCTGAAAGAGATGGTGTGAACTGTCAGTGGAGCATATATGTAGGGATTAATGCTATCAGTTTTTCATTCAGTGAGCTTTAGTTCTGTCTCTCTCGTGATGACATGGTAGTCCAGTCATGAACTGGACTCACACTGGAATTGTAGCAATTTATACTGGGCAAAGTATGGGCAGCACTTCCTAAGAAAGACCTGGCCTTGGATTTAATGAGAAAGCATGGTGAGCTTTGGCAGAATCATGCATCCTGACCTAGGATGGGGCTCCTTTATGTATAGGGCATGCTTTGGGGCTTCCAGCAGTGAATACAGGACCTTGTTCTTATGGTGGCAGGGTACCATATATTGCTGCTGGATGTATGGCTCCATGGACCACAGATGATGGAGCCTGCTTACAACCTCGATTCCAGCAGGTCTCTTCTCCCAGAAAGCCCATGGCATCCTTTGAAGAGCCTATCTGTGCTGAGAGGGCACATCCTCTCCCACCTGATCTGTTAGATGTGTTCATTGCACAGTGATTATATCACTGACAGTCTCCGTGTAGTTAAATTCAGTTCAGGGTTTGTGCAGAAGGACCTGAGGTTCTGTATGTTGTGGCAGATGCTCACTGTTCATGTTTATTAACCTGTTAATTGGAAAGCCAAATAGAGAGAATGATAATAGGTAACAGACTTGAAATGCAGAACCCTCAGTAGAGCTTTCAATTTAACAAGGTCCCTATTCCCATTCTCTTTAACTCTAAAGCCTTTATAAGGGGGCAAACTGATGAATCACTGTTTATTAAGACATGTAGTAAAACTAGCAATAACTCCTCTTAAAAAAGTTAGAAATCAGTTGTGTCAGTCAGAGCAGGATTTGTTGTTTGCTGTCTTTGGTCCCGAGCACATACTAGTTTGGTAAATGAGGCAGAATTGCCTCTACAGGACTTTTTTTCCCCTTTCTGGCCTGTTGGATTATATAATATTTCACAGGCAATATGGGAACCCCTGTCTGTTTCACAGGATATTCTGGGCCCTTAAATGGTATTGAGGAACAGAAGCTCTGAGCAGAGAGCTTTGTTCTCACTGTCCATCATCACCTTAGCTAGCTATCAGAAGCAGACCTACTTCTCCTTTAGTTTTTATTCTTGGCATGTCATTAACTTCTGGTCCTAAGTGGCAGTTAATTGTTAGACATTTTCAGTGCTGTCCAGGTACTGTCAGCAGGCCTCAGTTTTTAACAAGCTCAATCTAACCTATGCCTACACTGACCTTTATGCGTGTCACTATGGTTACATTTAGTCATTTGATGACTGCAGAATATATGCCTGAACTCAACATGCCTTTCTTCCAAGATTGTAGCTGTAGCCATAAATGTGTGAGAGGAAGCTAACTGAACAGGAACTGGCGCTTTTGCTGTTTTTTGGGGGAGGCATAGCCTTTAGTATTCCAGTGAAATGTAACGGCAGAAGTAGGCTGTACTTCAGCTGTGGTGGCCTGTCTGAAAAATAGTGGTGCTATGGTTTGACTGCTGCAGGATCAATGTCAGACAGATAAGCAGAAGCACAGATATGTAGCCATATGTTGCAAACCAGTCAGCCACCACAACACTGAAGCATGCAGAGATTTGAACTTGTTTTGGTGTAGGAATGTATTTGTAATGAAAAGCTGTTCATCTTTATCTAAACTTCAGCTTAATTAACTTGTGACAGGCTCATCTGTGTAACTTTCCAGTGAAGCATTGCAATACCTGAACAAGCTCATTACAGAAGTCAAATAGATAGACCAGCTTTACAATGAAAGGTAACACAAATAATTTAGACTGTTTCATTATGTAACATTTTAAAAATATGCCTTCCTAAAGCAGCTCTCAGCACCTCTGGGGAACATTTACAGCCTCTTCCTATGAGTAAGCATGTGTTCCTTCTGTGGCCCAAAAGGTGAGAATGAAGTCTTTAACAGGATCTGTGGTAGTTCTTCACTAAAGAAGGATGAAATACAGCATTGGTATATATTCTGGCCATCAATAGAAGGAACAGGGTGAAGGTAATTTAAACATTTTCAGTAGAACACAATCACTTGAAACATCAGGATGATTTGCTGTCTGATACACTTAATCTATATTAGGATCAGGAAGAGCTGTATTTAGTAACTCTTCTCTTTAATCTGCAGTATGAGCTGTTTCCTGGTGCCTAGCATTGATTTCCACCTCACTGTGAACTTGTAATAATTGTTGAGGCAGGATAAAACCTAATCTAGTCTCATTTTTCTGATGTCTTGTATGCCTCAGCTGTGACAGTAGTTTAGATCTCTGTTGTCTCTTTTACAGCAGAACTACTGGTGAGTCCTCACTCCCTTGTGGGAAATGTACCAGTGCACTTGAATATTGAACTTTCAGTAGACAACTTTGGTTTTGCACCCTGTCTGTTTCATACTGTTACTTGAGAGCATTTGTAATGCTAGTTTTGCCCTGTATGGCAGTCCCTTTTACCTGTGATCCTTCAGCTAAAGACCTTCAGAAGGTCTGGTGTGCTTGAAAGCTGCTGTGTTTTTTCCCCTAGTAATGCAAACCATTGTCTCCTAGCAAGGGATGCATCTCTTAATTCCTAAGGTTAAACAGTTTACACTTATGCTGCTGCAACAATGGGATGTGTCTATGTTGTCATTCAAGCAATTAATTAGAATGAGGGATAGACCTTGCAGAACACTCTCCCCCCAGCACATCCTTCCAACCTGACAGCGAATCAATGTGCATCAGCTTCCAGACTTAACAAAGCAATACAAGTGATCTCTGGGATCCTTTTAATTGTTGCTTCTGCAGGCATACTGATGGATAAAACTAACACAGCTAATTGGAAAATTCTGAGGTCCCCTCAAAGAAGCAACACTATCTGACCTTCTAAGGGACCTTCTTGAGACACTTGTTTTCCCTCAGAAGAATGGAGGGAGTACAGTGAGTTTTCCTTTACCATATGTTCTAGATACCCGTATAGGGTGAGATGGATCTTGTTAGTGTTGTCTTCCTAGGAGAAGGTCCTAAATGGTCACAGCTACAGACTTGAAATGATTGCAGAAAGAAGAAAGTGTTTGCTTGCTCTCATGTCTCCTAACCATCAGTCAGCTTTATAGCTTCATTGCAGCAGTTTACCCTTTTATTCCTTTGTGTGCCTCCATTAAATTTTGGTAGACAAATGGAATAAGAAGGAGTGCTGTGAGACTAGAGAATGTTTTGAGAGGAATGAGGAGGTGCCTTGCCAGCAGAATATGTATTATTAGCTGCCTTGGAGCTGTGGATATTGTGGAACTGAGACATGCCCTTAATCATAGAATTATTTGGGTTGGAAGCAACCTTAAAGATCATCTATTTCCAACCCCACTGTCATAAGCAGGAACACTTTCCACTAGATCAGGTTGCTCATAGCCTTATCCAGCCTGGCCTTGAACACCTCCAGGGGTGAAGCATCCATGTATTCTCTGGGAAACCTGTTCCAAGTGCCTCACCACCCTCACAGCAGAGAATTTCTTCCTAATACCTTATCTAAATCCCCCTCTTTCTGCTTTAAACTGTTGTCCTTTGTCCTGTCACTATACTCCTTGGTAAAGAACCTCTCCTCATCTTTCCTGTAGCCTCCTTTCTGTACTGGAAGGCTGCTGTAAGGTCTCCCCAGAGCCTTCTCTTCTCTAGTCTGAACAACCTCGACTCTCTCAACCTGTCCTCATATGGGAGGTGCTCAGCCCTCTGGATCATCTTTGTGGCCCTCCTCTAGACTAACAGATTCATATTGTTCCTGTACTGAGGACTCTGTAACTGAATGTGGTACACCAGGTGAGGTCTCATGAGAGCAGAGTAGAGGGAGAGAATCACCTCCCTTGACCTCTGGAACGAGTCCAGTGAAAAGCAACAAAGCTGGTGAGGGGCCTGGAGAGCAGGTCTTATGAGGAGCGGATGAGAGAGCTGGGGTTGTTTAGCCTGGAGAAGAGGAGGCTGAGGGGAGACCTCATTGCTCTCTACAACTACCTGAAAGGAGGTTGTGGAGAGGAAGGTGCTGGCCTCTTCTCCCAAGTGACAGGGGACAGGACAAGAGGGAATGGCCTCAAGCTCTGCCAGGGGAGGTTTAGGCTGGACATTAGGAAAAAATTTTTCAGAGAAAGGGTCATTGGGCACTGGCAGAGGCTGCCCAGGGAGGTGGTTGATTCACCTTCCCTGGAGGTGTTTAAGGCACGGGTGGACGAGGTGCTAAGGGGCATGGTTTAGTGTTTGATAGGAATGGTTGGACTCGATGATCTGGTGGGTCTCTTCCCACCTGGTTATTCTATGATTCTATGACCTGCTGGTCACACTTCTTTTGATGCAGCCTTCTGGGCTGCAAGGGCACATTGCTGGCTCATGTTGAGCTTCTTCTCCACCAGCACCTCCAAGTCCTTCTCTACAGGGCTGCTCTCAATCCCTTCTCTGCCCAGGCTATGATTGTGCTTGGGATTGTGCTGACCCAAGTGAATGACTTTGCCCTTGACTTTGTTGAACTTCATGAGGTTCGCACAAGCCCACCTCTCATGTCTGTTACGGTTCCTCTGAATGGCATCCCTTTGCTCCAGTGTGTTGAATACACTGCACAGCTTGGTGTCGTTGGCAAACTTGCTCAGTGTACCCTCAATCCCACTGCCCATGTCTTCAACAAAGATATCCATCAACACCTGTCCCAATACCGACCCCTAAGGAATGCCACTTGTCACTGGTTACTATTTGGACATTGAGCTGCTGACCACAACTCTTTGAGTGTGACCATCCAGCCAATTCCTTGTCCACCAAGAGGTCCCTCTGTTAAATCTTGTCTCAGATCCTGTTGGGAAGGACAAAGCAAGAACAGGACTATAACTAGTATTGCTCCCACAGACCAGCTACAGGAACATGCATCCTCTTCTTGCCTTATCAGATAATTTGCCTTAGCATTCATAGAGCTGATAGAATCAGCAGTCCATCATATGACATCTCATTTTCATTCCTGCCCTGGGGGAAGTTTCCAGTTGTGCTGCACTGTCTCCATGTGTGGCTGCATTCTCAGTGGGAAGGTATATGTATACAGAAATGGCAGTGGCAATAGTGAAAGCATAACCAGGCAGGTAAGAAACATATTCTTGAACTGTGTTCCATTTAACAGCTCCAAATCTAACTCAAATATGAACCCCTTGGACACATCATGGAGCATAAAGTCTGCTGCATCTCTTTGCTTTCAGCTTATCACTGATTGGCCTAAGTGGTGTGGCTGGGATAAGTTCAGAACCCTTGTCAGAATCAATAAGGAGCTGATCCTATATAAGGACAACATAAGAAAGACGAGAGGCGAGGATCTGGGGGAAAGTAGCTGAGATGCTGTTTTTACAAGAAGAGAAACATGGTTTACAGGAGCTGAGAAATGAATACGGTGTCTTGCACTGGGAACAGGTCCTTTGAACAGGGATCTGAAGCTGCTGTGAATAAAGTATGCTCCCCCTCTTTCTGACTGTCCATCACAGTTGCAGTTCCCTTGAACACATCTAACTGGCATAATGCTATGACTTATTCCTTTTGAATATGCCCACTAGCACTTCCAAGATTCCAGCCTAAGGAGGTAGGGAGCTTTTCTTAATTCTATATTCCGTTCTGCAAAACCGTCTAAATCTATGACAGTCTTCAGGTGTGTGCTGATTTATATCCATGTTTGAGGTTTTTGTTCTAGTAGCTTGAATGTCTTTTTTCTTTCTTTTTTATGCTAGATTTTAGACAGATGTTAGGAGGAGGTGTCATTTCCCAGCAGCTGTGGCCGATTGTATGCGGGTAGCCTGCTTGGTGTTAGGAGAAGAACTCTTCCTGTACTGGAGAACAGTGCACTTGATTTACAAACCAAGTGAACCTTTTCTGTTCTTTTAAAATTAGGTAACTGGAAATATATTTGTAAAAGGAAAAATTGAATGGGAGTGACTCAGGGATTAATCAGTCTGTTGTACCTGCAGTGATAGTTATAGTTGAGGCATGGCACTCAACAAAGGTTTACCTCAAGGTAAATTCAAATTGTTCTCAGTGGTCTTGTTGCTTTTTTTCATTGTGTTTGAAAGTGGGGCTTTGTTTTTGGCTCTAAGCAAAAATGACATTTCAAAGAGCTATTTTGGTGCTGCTACCTGTTGTCCAGCTCTTCCCATCTCCCCGTTTGTTTACAAGTCACTATCTGTCAGCCTTGCTACGAACTTAAAAAGGGTTAGAAAAGCATCAGGTTTTAGCAGTTGTTTGGTTTATTACCTTAAGAATGTAAGTTTTAACTCAATATTAAGGTATGACTTTCTCAGCAAGCTAAATAATTGAGATGTTTAGCATAACAGGATAAAGATCGATGGGATTCCTGTGATCTCAGCTTGTGATTTGTAGTTTTAATCTGGAAATGCTTTAAATTGCAGTCTGTCAAAGTATATCCAAGTACCTAGCTGAAAAAAGCATTTCAAAAGTTCACCCTTGGCAGCAATAAGGCAAAAAGCATGAGCTAAAATTTGAGTATATATGTAGCTTGTTTGCTAGGTTGGGGCTCTGTAGTTTTCTGTACACAATGAGATAATTCATACTTGCCCAGCTTTTATGGATACTCTTTCTTTGTTGTCTTGACTGATATTTGTGTATGATAGGAAATGAAACATGAGTGCAGAGCTACTGACAGCTGGCAAGACCATATCTCTAAGAACCATGATGTATTGAGACTTGTGAGGAGTCTCAGGCTACAGTTATCAGTTGCTACCTCCATTTATAAGATAGTCTTTAAGCTTTGGTTTTTTGCAGCCACTGGCATTTATTCTTGACAATAAAAAGCCCCATTAGCCCTGATTTTGAAATTTTGGTGTTTGGCCTGTTTGAATAGCGTGCAGTCACACTTTTTTCCACCCATTTTTCTAGGCCATGTACCATCTTTGTTTGCATCAGTTGTCTTCAATATTGCTTCATATGCAGCTGTGGTTCTGGTTATAATGCATAGCAGATTCAAAATTGTGATAAGCAGCTGCTAGATGGAGTTGAGGCTTAGGGGCTTGTTCGCTCACAGAGACGCATGTATGTCCATTTGCATTTTAGAGGAGCTTATGGTACCCTGTAATTACAATGTATGAAGGTTCTCCATCCTCCTGGGGATGAATAACCACTGTTCTTGTGCTCATTTGATAAGTGGCAGCAAAATTAATCACTTGTTTTGAAAGAGCTAGACTTCTTTCACCATTGATGGCTTTAGTGGTGTTCTCTCCCCATGCCTCCTGCATGCACTTGAACCCCTCTTCAGTAATAACAATGGATCTAGGAAGGTCTTTACTGCTTTTCACAGAAGAAACAGCTAAGGCTTAGCAGTGATGCCCACTCACTGGGATGTGAGTAGAGTGTACCTGCATCCTGACTAAGAACCAGCCGTGTCCTCAGTGCTCATCTGTCCTCTTGTATGTGCAGAGTGATAAAGGACTGACACAATCATTGGAAGGTTTTCTGCTGGGGTATTAGCCTTTGTAAGAGCAGTTTGTAGACTGGCTAGTTTTGAAATAAACTCAATCACCAAGGTATCTAGGATATTGTACCTATGATAGGAGAGGGGAGTCCACAACAAGCCATAAGGGGTGAGGAGGGGAATGAGGACATTGTGTGAAGCAAGGAGAGAAGAATGGAGATATTCTGAAGTCAAATAAAGCAAATATGCATTAAGAGAGCAGAGGCTGGACTAGAGAGCTCTCAGTGTCCTTTCCCAGCTAAGTGCTTCCGTGATGCTTTATTGGGTGAAGATTGCGCAGTGCGGGTTTGTGTCAGTCCTCCTGGTGAGAGCACTTAGTGAGACAAACTAGAGATGAGAACTTGTCTCTTGTCTTTGTGCTGTTTTACAGCCTGCCTAAGTAGAAACTCAGCATGCCCTTTTGTAATCTCAAAAACTTATTATGGGCACAAAGGAAACATTGTTACATGCGGAAAGCCAAGAATGTATTAGGCTGGACATTAGGAAAAAATTTTTCACAGAAAAGGTCTTTGGGCACTGGAACAGGCTACCCAGGGAGGTGGTTGATTCACCTTCCCTGGAGGTGTTTAAGGGATGGGTGGACGAGGTGCTAAGTGGCATGGTTTAGTGTTTGATAGGAATGGTTGGACTCAATGATCCGGTGGGTCTCTTCCAACCTGGTTATTCTATGATTCTATAAATATAATTGAAGACGTAACTGTCTAATCAAAGATGTATTATTAGTTCAAATCTAGTTCTTGCAGAAGAAGAAAACCAGAAATGAATACTGCTCTACAGAAATATCCTCAGTTGTAGTAATAATACAGTTAGAATATTCATACACATGTTCTAGCATCTGTCATCCTACCCCATTTTGTGATGGTATGCTTGCTGTTCCACTACTCCTTGTGTTTCTAAGGAGCATAGCTTCAATCTGGTTGAGAGTGGGGTTGAGTTGTTACCAGGAGAAACACTGTGGTGGTGTTAATGTTAATTTCTTCTTCTTCACTCAAGGATCCACCTGAGGACAATTTTGTGTGCTCCCTAGCAAACTTTTACACCTTGCTCTTTCTTTTAGTTCATATTCAGATAAACTATGAATGATGCCATACATGTATCTTCTTTGTTCTTTTATCTCTGCAACTGGTTTTGCCCAGCTGCAGATCTGCCTTTCTTTAACTGACTATTTGTGAGCTGTGGGTTCTTCTGTCCCGTGCTCCTGTAGCAGTCACATACAAGACCTACAAGGGTTAACCCTCCATGAAAAAGGACAACTCTCCATGGCCAGTTTGCCATGGTCAATTCTTCTCAGCTGTCAAGTCTCCACAGGATACTTCTCTGAGGGACAACTCTCCATGGCACACTTCTACACAGCTGACTTTCTGCAGGGACAGCTCTACATGGGGAGCCTTGAGTGCCTGGCAAAAGCATCCATTCCATCCTCCCACACCATTCTCCCATCCCCCAGTGCTCAAGGGCTTTCTGGAGCTCAGTGTGCACTAGGGGAGAGCACAGGTAGCATCTGCGGGACCACTCACTGCCAGATGCTTAGGGCTCCCCTCTTGGAGTTGTCCCTGTGGACTGTTGGCCATGTAAAGAAGAGCTGCCTGCAGAGAGTTGTCCTAGACCCTGCTCACCCTGCGAGTATGTAGGATTCTCACCACGATGTTCTTAGGCTTCTGTAATACATAAAGACATGGAGGTTTGGGTTTCTAAGAATTTCTTTATTATAGATTACCATAAATTACTACTAGTAAAGCAAATATATATTACAGGGTACTACAAAATGACTAGTGTCTGTGTATATATATGTATACACACATGTATAAAACAAGTTCTTATAACCATAGAATGTTTTGCATTTGAAGGGAGCTTCAAAGATCATCTATTTCTAGCCCCTTTGTCTCCTTATTAGATCAGATTGCTCGAAGCCCGATGCAAGTTGGTTTTGAACACTTTCAGTGATTGAGCAACTTCTCTGAGCAACCAGTTGTTAATACACGGTTTCCAAATGGAAGTATATACTTACAATCATTCACCTTTATGCTCACCTATATGTATTGTGAGAGGTCTTACCAGTACAGCACTCGCCACCTGTTCCCAGGAGCGTGGCTAATCAACAGTGGAGAATGTTTCTTTATAGATGATCCACATTATGAAGTTTGGAGTTAGCCAGGCCTCTCCAGTGAAGGTCCAGTCTGGGAGACATAATGCAGAGAAGCTTTCTCAGATAAGTTCATACAAAGAAGCTCCCATAGAGAAGTTCATCATCAGTAAACAGTTAATTTTGATATGTTTTTGGCATAGACACAGAGGTGGGCATAGACACATAAGTGAATGTAGTTCCCAGCTTTTTTCATCATCACTGTTTCTTTGTTGTGCCATCTGTACTTTATTAGGTCTCACCTCCTGCATAGCTTATCAGGAATATCCTGGGCTCTTGCTGAGCTCATTGGGGATATCTCAGACACCTGCAAAGTTCACCAGGGTGCTGAGCTCATCAGAGTGGCCTCAGGGTTTGAGGGCCTTGACTAAGTAGATAACAAACTTTGTCAGTAGGTTTGCTTGGTCACCCCAATGGCTGCTCACATCAGCTCTTCTTTGTAACATCTGTGCCTCTACATCTTAAAGCACCTGCTATCCATTTTCTCCCAAACTATGCTGAAATTAAAGATACAACTACACAGAATAACTGCCTGCTTCTACTGCCTTTTCAAACATTATGATTTTACTGCAGAAAAGATAAGCAAAAATAAGACAAAGTAACTATAACCACTTAGTCATTAGAAAAAACTGCTGTTAGACCTAAACCAAGCATAACTAATTCCAAGAGTGTCAAACCAGTTCAAACAAAGAAGACCTAGCAAACCTCTGCCCTGAGGCCGTGCCGACTCACTGTGCAGTTTGTGCTCCAGTGCTCACACTGGCAGCATTGCAGACTGCCTCCCTCAGCCACCAGTCTGTATCCAGGGTGAACTGAGGTGCATGGTCTCGCTGTTGTGGCTGCTTACCAGACTCTTACCTTCCACTGAAATGCCTTGGGCCTATTTGTTTTCTCAAGTTTACTGTGTCCAACTGCACGTAGTACAGCATAATGTACAATGCGGACATCCTACTCTTAAAATGTCATTAACAGCTCTTTTTTTTTCACTTGAGGGAGATTTTATCTCTACTGCATATTTAATTTTATTTGCATTTTAGTGACTTGATGTCTTCATGCTGATCTATCGTTCATGCAGATAAGGATTACACATGTGTAGCTGTGATGTAGGGCTCAGTTTTTCTTTTTATCTTTTCCCTCCCTTTCCCAACCCCCCTCTCCCCTTCCTTCCTCCCTGCTCCCTTTGAGCATGAGCAGACATCATCTAAAATCTAGTTGGAAAGGGTTAAAAATAAGAAAAATGTGGATGATAATAAAAGGGATAGAAATATTTTTACTGATCATGAATGGCCAGGAAGGCTGTTCCAGAAGGATGTATTTAGCCTCCTAATCAAACACTAAGTACATTACTAGTCAGCTGGAACCAGTCCAGAATTTTATGCAATGACACATGTCTGAAGATGAGATACAATTTTGACTTTCACTGTGCATGTAGATTACCCATCTTGCACTTCACCTGACATGTACAAAAATAGATCACAGGTCTCTAATCACCAGGGCATGTCCTACCTTGATGCTGACTCACAGAATTGCAGGCTAGTTCACAGAATATAAGAACTCGGCTCTTACCTATAGCTCTCAGAAGGAGCATCTTCTGTGTACCCCTTGCACACACACAGAGTTACTGGTAATACAAGCTATCTACTGTATGTGAGAGAAGATTAGTGTGGTACACACATGATATCTGAAAATGATGAAAGGTTGCAAATGGTTTGAATCTACTCTGTACTCTAGGCAAGAAATGTAACGATAGAATGAATTACCCGGGGACAGAAAATCTGCCTTGTAGTGAGTGGGAGTGATTTCTGGTATCTGGCATAACAGGCCTATAGGAAAGCATTTGTTATAAATAAACCCAGGATGAACACAGAAGGAATAGTGAGAGTAACTGAAAAAGTGCTGAGCAAGAATGAAAACTGCCTGGTGGCTCACGAAGATTCTCAGTTGCAGTGGGATTAGATCATTGAAACAAATACAGTTGCAGTCGTATAAGCTGCAAACCTTCACTACAAATCCAGCATTTAAAATAGATACAATAAACACTGGTCAGACAGATCTTAATACAGCAAAGTCTATTTCTGTGCTGTAGCTCCTGTTAGTTCCTAGTAGCTGCTTTGTGCCTACCATCACTGAAATTCCCTTGAGATTCAATTCGCCTTTTACTCCCTCATACTGTATCCTTCATTTTGAAAACTGGAGACACAATAAGTATGTACAATCTGTTGTTTGTAGTTGATTCAAAAGAATACTAGATGGCAAGACTGTAGCAGATAAAACAAAAGGACCACCCTCAAATCTGCATTTTATATTGAATTGGATTTGTCATTCAAAACAAGCAAAGCTTTACCATTTTATAGGCTGTCCAAAGCAACAGGAGAGTTTAAAGGGCTATGGAAGCATTGTGTGGAGAACTCTATGCTTCTGTAGGTTTCAAAGACTAAAAACTATTGGATTGAAAGCCTGGGAGATAGGTAATTTTGAGGTGAATAAAGAATTTCTTGTGATAATGATGGCTGAGGACTATGAGCATAAAATTGCTATAGATCATGCTTATTGTAAAGATAAGGGGCCTGATTGCAGTCAGCACTGAAATCTCTAGCATATTTCCTGGAAATCAATCACTTGAAAGGTAGAATTAAGAGATTTTGTGCTAGGCAGACCACATTCTGCTGGGGAATTTGCAACTTATTGACTGTCTATTTGTGTGACTAGGATATATAATATTTAGAAAAACTTACCAAAAAGCTGTTGCCTACTGTCCTTTTGATGTTAGCTTTGGCTGTCCTTTTCTGAAAAGAGGTAGGCAGATCCTGCCTACATCCTGCACAATTGAAGTTAGTGTGTTTTGGTTTTTTTTTTAAATTCTGCAAAGGCCGAGCAAAAAAACCCTGATGTTTTCTGATCCTGTATGTGGTACAGGCAGCTCACATTGTTTGTTCAATCAGTGTCTCACATCATCTGCTCACAATACAGTCTTTTTAGTGTTCTGGGATCTAATATGCCAGAAATACATCTAGGAGAGCAGGTCTGCACATGATGAAACCAATGGTCTGCCTCTTCAGTATCATGTCTCCTGTACTGGCCAAAGGTAGAAACTTATGAAAGTCTAAGTAGAGGACAAAACAATAACTTCCATTATATTCTCTTATCTCTCTCATTCTCTATTTTTAGTTCAAAGTCTTTCTGGGCTATAAGTAGTATCTCTGTATTGTGAATGGTCCTCAGTGGAATTATCTGTCATGAGCTTGTCCAGACTGTCCTTGAACTTATGGCACCTTCTAGTGTCCATAGCACTTCTGCAGGTGTACCTGCAGCCTGCTTTCTGATGTATGAAGTTCCAGTTCTTTCTGATGGTTTTGAATCTTACTCCTTGTGCCTTAATTTGTGCTCTCAGCTCATTTTCTGGAGTTTTAATTCCATGGGCAGAGGCAATAATTCGTGTTTTCCTGCAGTGAGGAGGTCTGTAGTTTTCCCATGACTCAATACCTAAAGGAATTCTTATGAGAGGCATGATTCCCTATGGGCACATCAAGCGTTCAAGAACTTCTTGCTGAAGATGGCTGTGCAATCAAAAGTGGAACTAGCATCTTCAGTGACAAAATCCACATTGTCTTCTAGCATTTTGAGATGACTTGTAAAATGAACGTGGCAGTCTTGGGAGGGATAGCACTATTGTGCCATTGCAGCATAGTTACAAAGTCTCGTGAAAGTCTCTTGGAGTGAAGGGACTCAAATGCATTAGCTCTGATCCTGAGCAGTAACTGAGCTTGATCAATGAAGATAAATCAATCACAACCTCTGTGCAGTTTCTTGCTATATAAGAGCATACTGAGCCTTCATAACTTAAATTGAACTGATATTTGTCTATCTGCTAGAAACCCTTCTGTTTTTTCTGAAGTTGTCTCTCAATTTTCTGTCAGTCAGTTAAAAAGCAACAGAAGATATTGCATTACCTAAACAAATAACGACCTTTCTGATGGAAGAAAGAAGAAGCAGAATAACTATGAAGGAACAGTTCAGAAAGCGCTATCATTTGTCAATTCTCTCTGTGTGGTCTGTTGGCAATATGAAGAATTAACAGCAGCACCACCCTCCACCCCCACCCCCCAAAATTAGAAAGAAGATTGGGTGATACTACTAAGCTTGCGTCGAAAAGATTATATTGGGAATAATTAGATTAGGGCTCACTTATTTATCCTTTCTCTGACTTGCTCAGGTAGGGTGACCTGATTTCATATAGATCTAAGCCTGTCTTGAAAGAGGAACCCAGATCACTAACCTGTGTGGTTAGAAAGAAGATGCTTGAAGGAAAAAGAAAAAAAAAAAAGAAGAAAAGCTACATTAGCTACCTCCATCTTTATTGCTGTCAGGAGAAAGGGAAAGTTCCCTTTTGGTCTTTTTAAGCTATTATTGCTCTTGTTGGTACTTAGAGTTTTCAAGTTAGTCTGGGAAAATTAGCATCCCTGAGAAAAATGGAGGAAAATATCAGCTCTTGTGCTGACAAAAGACAGGTAAATGAAATGATTGAATCTGAGGGGGGAAAAGTACAAAAGAGCAGCAAATGGGTAGTTGTATCTTTCCTCTGCAGTGATTTGTGTGAGAGCCACCTATACAGTGCAAATTGCTTCTGCATGAAAGTGTGCTTATGTTTTGTAGGGATAGCGTGGGTTAACTGAAATTCCTTTTGTTTCCTACCGCATGCCCAATGCAAATAAACTGTGTGTTAACAAGTCTGAGAGCAGAAAGTCTGGGCCATTCATATTTCAGCAGCTGAATCACTGCAGTGCTAAAGGTAGTAGATGAGAAATATCTGGACACCTGCTTTCTGTAAAAGGAGATGGTATAACACAATCCCAGCACAGATTTATTCATAACTCCCTGCCACAGGTAGTAAAATGAGACCTATGACTATGTACAAATATCAATATGGAATGTGGGTGATCATGAGACCTAAAGGAGTTCCAAGAGACTTTTCAGTTGGTGAAATCATAGCTCAAGCCACTAAACACTTCTGTGAGCTGGGAATTCAGACTTTCTTTTCTCCAGCTCAGTATAACAATTTTAGTGCAGGATATTTGTAAAACATTCAGTATAAGAATGGGGTTTGGGACATGTCATGTCTTGGCTATTTGCCTAAGCTAGTTGTAAGAATGTTTCAGACATTAAAAATGGGAAATCTGTCTTTAAGTATACTGTATATGTAGTTTTTTGGGGTCTTTTCTTATTCTTGTCAGGAGTCTGTATTTTGTGCAGGTCATAGAATTGGCTTCTCTTGCCTTTCTCTAGGCATGCTGTGTCAGACAGAGTTTCCCAGGATAGTAGTACATCCTGCTATTTGGAACTGAAATATTTCAGTATAAATTAATTTCATAGAGTTAAATTCACCAGATGTGAGACAGATGTTCCATGGAGAAGATGATGAAAGGCAAAGTGTAGTTCATTGGAGGTCCTAGCTTGCTTCTGTGGGATAAGCACATGTTTGCCTATGAAACTACCACAGTCTCTATACTGCAGTTGTTTAGGGACACATTGTTCTGCAGGTGACAGTGTCCTGACTAAAGGCTTATTTTTGTGAATATGCATGTCACAACCAAAAGGTAATATCTGTGGGGAATAATATTATTGTAGCTTCTGGTTCTTTTGAAGTAGAGGGGTTTCAGCATTTCCGTTAATATTTTGCCTGTGCACGTGAATTCTGGCAGATGATACTGTTGGCAGTGCTCCTTTACATATTTCTGTCATATGAGTAGTTTTGGTGGAGAACTGTGAGTTTATGTCTCCTGATATGGTGCTATTGCAAACTGGAGAGGATGACTTCCTTGGATACAAAAGTGTTAGTTTACAGTTCAGTTACCAGGGTGAGAGGGAAAGAAGACATGAGTTAGATTTGATGTTCATTTGCAGTGAATGGGATCAGGAAGAAGGTAAGAGATTTGAGGAAATGTAAGAATATAACTTTTCGTGGCTTCCTTGTACGTTGTAAGTTATCCTGACCTGCAGATTTTCATGTGTAATCGCTAAGGAAATTTTGCACATGCAGAAAATTATAATCCCTTTCTGATATTTAGACAATGAACTTGCTTGTAATTCACTGTGTTTAGGGGGCAATATCCTACAGGAAGGCAAGGGATAAGTTACAAAAATAAAAGAGAAATGTTGTCTCTCTTTTGCTTTGAACTTTCTCATACTAACTAATCTGTCCTAAAGTGCTCCTGATATCAGGAAAACAACTCAGAGAATGGCTTGGAAGCTTTAGTTGTATTGCATACAGCAAACTGGCATTTATGAGACAACCAACAGTCCATAATTTCCTTAGCACTCAGGAGAAAGCTTTATGAATCTTTTCTTTGTCCTTCTGTGGCTCTTGTCTTTTCAGCTTGGAACATAGTTGCCTTGTAGATCTTGTGATATGTTAATTTTGTGAGATAGTGTTATAACAATGGCAGCAGAGTCTGTTGCTGCACAAAGTGGACATTGTGGCTGCCTTTTAGAGCTCAGTTTTTGCTCATGTACCATCACAATATCTTGTACTGAAGCAGATCCCAGGATGAGGAGTCTGTGAATACATAGAGACAGATCTGTTTGACATAATTTATCATGAGTGTTAGAGAATGAGAAGTAATCAAGTCTTCAGTCACTTCTTTCCATCCCATAAAACCACAATGCTATGTCTTGGACCAAACTTTTATCTAAAGGATAGTGTCTGCTGGTTTGGAACTTAATTCTTACACTTAGCAAGAGTACTCTTAGAAGCACAGAGTAGCTGAAATTGAAAGGGACCTCTGGAGATCTTCTACTCCAATTCCCCTATTCAGTATGAAATGCGCAGGACTGTGCACAGTCACGTTTAGAATATGTCCATACATACTCTTGGAGGAAGAGAGGGACTGTTAGCCATACATGCCGTGATGACAAAGTACTGATTTATATTGACTTAAGGAGAGGGAGGGAAAAGTGGCCAGGGTCTAGATATTTGGCGGGGAAAATCTAAATTCCTTCTTAGGTATAGGCTGGAGTAGAGTTGATGCAGAAACAGCTCTGTAGCCACAGTAGGAAGCTGAAGTATGTGATTTTTGGATCTTTCCAGCCATATTTCCAAGTGTTGTTTTTTCCTAATACAATTCTACTGAATTATTGCTTTAATGAGGAACAAAGATTTCTCATTTTAGGCTGTGATAAATTATTACAGTATTAATTAGAAATTACATAGCCAATTTAATTTTTCAGAGGCTTTAAAAATGTTAATTACCTTATTAGTAATAATTAACATGTTCTTTGAGAGCTATAGTACTTTCCGATTGTTTGTCTGTCATTGATCTTGTTCTTCAGATATGTTTTTTGTTCTCACTGTGCAGTTTGAGTGATGCATTTTCACTTGGTATTTTCAAATTACACTCAGTTTCTTTCTCTGGCCTTTTTGCTTCTAGTAAGACAGGTCATAGGTGCAAAGAGTATGGCTCTATGATATACTGACTGTAAAAATGAGGAATGACTCCCAAAAGTTGCCTTAAGAGCCCTGTGAATGGGTGACTTCTCACTCTGACTGGAGAGTTAGCCTGAGTCCTGCCATACAACGTACCTGGTGTCATGTGTTTTTTGTTAGCTTTAAATGTGTTTCAGGATTGGTTTAAGGGTTGAGGAAGGGTGTTGCTTCTTTTTCTTCCCCAACAGACTGCTGTTCTGCTGAAATTGTTGCAGTATTCTGTGAATTGTTTTGTCATGTTGTCTTCAAGACTTGATTGCCCAGCATACAAATGTGCGGCAAGGGTTATTCAGTGAAGTTTGGTAAGCTGTTAGGATGTGAAACTAGGGAGTCCAGCTTGGCTTCTACCATAGTAGTTTCTGTGGCAGTGAATGAGGTCAGTAGCAGGTGCAGAGCTCAGCTGTTTATGAGGAAAGTGCAAATACTTTATGACTCCATTGATGGCTAAATTTCACATTGCCTTATTCCCAGATGGGAAGGAAATACCTAGCACATAATTCCTTAACATTCTTAGGAAGAGTACTTTAATCAGCAGACATCCAGCTGATGAAGTAAAATTGTTCAAAATAAAAAGCCTTCCAGGTGTTATGCTGCTCAATTATGTCATTGTTAAGTTTAGAATATGTAACCTGAGTGGCCCCGTCAGATCTTTGCTGTCTGAACCAATTGCAAAGGAGTATAAGCCAACAGTGAGCACTGGGGAAAGCGGTGGGTATGTAACTGCTTGCATCTTCAAGAATATTTCAGGCCCCTGCAGAGATTTTCAAGGGAGTGAGTCAGGATGCAAGTGCTTTCTGTTGGAAGTGGATTGTGGAATGGTGTTAATTGGTAAATGATTCAGGGATTGTTCCTTCTTTTGAAAATATTTCTAGGTATGTACACTCTGAGCTTCTTTGCTGGTATAAATATTTTCCTTGCTTTTACAACTATGGATAAGCACGTCTGTGGCTTCCTATAGGAAGGTAAAGGCCACACAGACAGCCTGAGTAAGACTGCATCCTGGCCTAGGGCAGAGTCTTACTTGCCTGGAACAACCTTCCTATCTGCTTTGGCTCCTTTTCAGGTTTATGTTATGTCCCAGTTACTTGTTGTAACAGAGACTAAAAGATAACCACATTGGAGCTTACAGAGACAAGGTGATCTTGGCCATCTGTATTCCACTCATCCTATCACTAGTTACTTGGGAGAAGAGACCAGCATCCATCTTGCTACAGCCTCCTTTCAGGTAGTTGTAGAGACTGATTATGTATCCCCTCAGCCTCCTTTTCTCCAGGCTAAACAGCCCCAGTTATCTCAGCTGCTCCTCATAAGACTTATGCTCCAGACCCTTCACTAGCTCTGTTGCCTGCCTCTGGACACACTGCAGCAATTTGATGTCCTTCTTGTAGTGAGGGCCCCGATACTGAACACAGCATTAAAGGTGCGGCCTCATCAGCACTAAGTACAGGGACACAATCACTTCCCTGCTCCTGCTGACCAGACTATTTCTGATAGAAACCAGGATGCTGTTGGCCTACATGGCCAGCTGGGCACACTGTTGGCTCATATTCAGCCAGCTGTCAACCAGCAGCCCCAGGTCTTTTTCTGCTGGGCAGCTTCCCAGCCACACTTCCCTGTGCCTGTTACACTGCATGGGGTTGTTGTGACCCAGGTGCAGGACCCGGCCCTTGGCTTGTTGAATCTCATACAACTGACCTTGGCCCATAGATCCAGCCTGTCCAGGTCCCTCGTCAGAGCCTACTTGCCCTCTAGCAGATAGACACTCCCACCCAGTTTTGTGTCATCTGCAGACTTACTGAGGGAGCACTCAATCTCCTCATCCAGATCATTGACAAAGATATTAAACAGGATTGGCCCCAACACTGACCCCCAGGATCACTGCTTATGCCAGCTGAATTTAGCTCTGGTCACAACAGCTTTCTGAGTTTGGCCATCCAGACAGATTTTTACCCAGCGAAGAGTTCGCCCGTCTAATCCTTGAGCCACCAGCTTCTCTAGGAGAATGCTAGGGGAAAGGTTGTCAAACGCTTTACTGAAGTCTAGGCAAATAGCATCCACAGCCTTTCCCTCATCCACTCCATCGGTTACCTGGCCATAGAAGCAGATCAGGTCGGTCAGGCAGGACCTGCCCTTCATGACCCTGTGCCGACTGGGCCTGATCTGGCTCAAGTTGACCTACACTTACCAGGTGAGTCCACTCAGGATTAACTGCTCCATAACCTTGCCTGGTGCTGGGGTCAGGCTGACTTAATCCCATTCGGTGATTTTATGACAAGTTTTCCAGGTCCTCTTTCCAGATATTCTTGTAGATTGGCAGCGCAATAGCAAGTCTCCAGTTATCTGGGACCTCCCCGCTGTTAACCAGTACTGCTGGTAAATGATGGAAAGTGGCTTGGTAAGACCTTCTGCCAGCTCCCTCAGTATTCTTGTGTAGATCTTACCTGGTCTCATAGACTTGTGAGCATCCATGTGGCATAGCAGGTCATTGACTGCTTCTTCCTAGGTTATGGAGGTTTATTATGCTCTCCATCCCTGTCTTCCAACTTAAGGGGATGAATAACCTGGGGATAATTGGTCTGATTACTAAAGACTGAGGTCAAGAAGTTCTTAAGCATCTCAGCCTTTTCCTCATCCTCGGAAGCAGTGTTCCCCTCTGTAAAGGGGGAGATTCTCCTTGGTTTTCTTTTTGTTGTTGATCATCTTCTCTGTCCCTCTAGGTGCTAATTTCCATTCATCGGTGTTTGCTTATTTTCTTCTTTTTTTTATGTAACATGTCAAAAGCTTTCAAGCTGGCTTGCTCCATCTAATCCGTTTGCAACTGGAAAACGGCTGAAACTGTGGTATTTATATACCACACTGTGGGAGCATATAAATTATCTTTCGAGGAAGCAAACTTAAAAATCAAGGAAGAGTCTCAAAACATAAGATGCAGTTTATTTAAACAAAATCAAGTCAAATAATCCTACTTTGTCCTCTGAGGGCACACTCAGTATTAAAAATAGAAACGAATCTAACTGTTCTCTTAATACTTAAACAGGATCGCATTTATTACGGCTCTAGAAGACAGGGGGTGGATCTAGAGAGTTGGTCAGTACTCAAACACTTCTTTCTCAAGATTGATGAATCCCTAGGAGTAAGAAATCAAGCAAAGGAAAGAGAAGACCTGCATGGATGAACAAGGAGCTTCTGGAAAAACTCAGATAGAAGAAGGAGGTTTACAGAATGTAAACGTTTGTTAAATGAACCTGGGGAGGATCCCAGGGATGTGATCTTGTGGATGCAGAGTCTGGATAAGTCATGCAGCTGCTTTCCTCCTTCCTACCAAGAAATTCAAGGTTATATGGACAGCCTAGAGTACCTAAAGTACCTCTGACCAATGAAGTAAAAGAGGCTTGTCTGAAAGGGAATGTCTACATTTAGTGAGCTGTCATCAACATGTTATCAGGTAAGGATGGCAGAAGACATAGCACGTGGGTTTGGATTTATGTTTTGAGAAAGATTCAGTTCTCAAAACACAGCAGAAGTCAAGGGACTGCAGAGATTGATCAGTACCAAACTGAAAAACTTTGATGGTCTGATCTGACAGAGGCTGAATGCTTGGACTTATAAACTGGAGGCATTAGTCTTTAGCTGAGCTTTCCAAAAGCCACAATGCCATTAAAATGTTCTGGAAAAAGATGAGATTTTCTGATAATGTCTTCTGTATTACCTCCTGTTGAGCACTGCCTGTGAAATCTCTGTTCTTGGGTTATGTGAAGAAAAATGATTCAGCTGGGTGTAGATGAGAAATAGTACAATTTAAAGTAGTTTTGGGACCCCATCAAGACCTCTTTGCAGCTTGTGTGACTCTGGCCACATGTACAACATAATCTCCTGTAGAGTTCCCAAATGTTCAGCGCAACACTATGTACCCACACCCAAAAGATGCTAGACTAATGCTTTAAGTGTTTCAAACCTGATTCCCTGAGTTAGTGATTCAGACCTGAGCTTTACCAACCCACCCTGTGCATTGTGAGTACAATACAAAGGAAAAACAAATCAGAAATTATTCCTGCGCAGGTGGTGTCCATGGGAAAGATGGTTTAGGAATTACTACCAAAGCCCTTGTCACCAAAGTCCTAGATGTTTTTTGGTAGCCTGCTGCCCTTTTCGTTCTTGTCCACCCATGGAGTGAAGGAAGCTGAGAAAGAGAAAGGAGATGAAATGTGATAGACAAAATTTCCTCCAAACAGTGAAATCTTGCACTACTTCAATACATATTTTACATCAATCCTGCAGAATGCATTTCCATCTGTCCTTGACATCCCTTTCTTACCCAGTCCCAAGTCTTGTTTGTCTATTGGTCAGTGTATAGTGATGACCTTTTTCTACTTTAGAAGATCATCCAGAAGACTTTCTGTTGATTTAAGGTCAAGGATGTCACAATAGGACTAGGGACCTATAAAGGCCCCAGTCTTCCCTCTTTGAGGGGCAATCTTTTAATTATTAGTTCAACTATTCAGGTGGGCATATGACATCAATCTGTGATAAAGTATTTCTGTAGACTGCATTTGGCATAGCCATTTCCAGTTGTTTATGGGCTTGCATTCATAAGACTGGAGACCTACAGGTCCTTTTTGCTTTCGGCTCCTGACATTGTTTAGAATTGTTGTAGTTTCACTTCTGGACATTTAGATCTGGGATTTGCAGTTCCACAGATATTTTCAGTAGGCATTAGAATTTATTCTATGATCTTAAAGTGAACTACAGAAATTTTCAAAAAGAAATGCAATTAAATGCAGTTTCTCTTAATATTTATCTGCTCACTCCTTTTTCAAGAACAGCACCTTTGGGAATATCTGCACGTATGGACATACACATTCCGGAATTATTTGGAGTCCGGGGTACCTTAATTCTCTTTAAAATATGTTGTACTTGAGACTTCTCATTTCCTTTTACCTAAAGGAAGTTGTGGGTGAAATATCCCATATAGTGAGTTGTATTTTGCAGGACTGTCGACCACACTAGCACACAACTCTTGCTAGTAAGTAAATGAAGAACTGTTCCTAGCTGTCATCAGAATCAGCTGTTGAAAAAGAAGCTCATAGATTTTGCCACTGTGGGTTTTTTGTTTGTTTATTTTAATAGAACCTGTCCTTGTTCGTGATAGCAACGTGATAACGTGTGCATTTTAAAGTGCTCCCTGTGCAAAGAACTACTTAGGTATTAATAAAACTGTAAAAAAAGCCATGCAAAATGGTTCAGCAAGTATTTAATCTTGGAAAACCAGTACTACTTGTTATTGTCAGCTTCACATTTCTGCCTTGATTAATATTCACCCTTATTTTAAAACATAGTATGTGTGCTTTATCCATCCTTGAACAAAAACTAGCAATGAAGCAATACTTGTCAAGCAATAATTTGGGATGATTTATGTGGGTGTATGAGCAAAATGCAGCAAGTTGAAATAGAAAGGGAAACCCAGCTCCGATGCCAAGAGAGGCATGAAAAACTAGCAACTGGTTAAAGTCTTAGATCTAGTTTTGTTAATGACAGCTGAGCTTACAGTGTTCTGCATAAGAATGGATGCATTCAGTAAGTATTTCTACTAGGAAAAATTGTACAGCTACAATGTATAAAACTGGTGAAATCTTTCTATCCCAGGAGGATGAGAGCTTTTGCAAATGTTTGAAAGTGCTGCTCAGGGAGTTCTCTGAAAAGTAAGTTTGTGTTTTCCCAGTAAGTTGTTTGAATTCTAAGGGAAGTCCAGATGAAGTTTGGTGTTACTTCAACAGTTAAATGTTGAAAGGGAAATGGATGACTCAGCTTCATGTGTATATTGAAAAAATCAAGAAAATATCTGACACAAGGAAGTGTGTACATCAGTGCGCATAATTTAGTTTATGCCAGTCAATTATAGATACATTTTCTTACAAGTGTATTGTGCTACACTAAGCCAGTTCCATCTGGAAATGGGATAAATACCAGACAGAGTCGCTGTATTACTGATATAATATCATGGGTTCTGGAAGACATCAAGGTAGGCACCGCATGCTGTTATTGAATATACTAGGTATCAAAACCCAGCATGCTTAATGGGTTAAAGCTGAGTCCTATGTCAGGCTCAGAATGTCCCTTTAAAAAGAAACCATGGACTTTCAATGCATGCTATTATGTGGCTGACAAGGCAAGGGCTGGTAAACTTGTGCTATCCTAAACTGGTGGGAGGTAGTTGCTGTGGTCCAGACCACCGTGCTGCTGGGTGTCCAGCTGGCCCCATGACCCAGCAAAGAGCCACAGAGACCGTAAAGAAATCTACATTATTCTGCTGGCACACTGATGCCAGGTACTGAGTAATGGCTTTCTGAGACAATTAAGGCTGCTTGTATGTGGATTTGCCAAGACCCTGCCAACATTATTGGCAATGTCCTTTCTGCATGAACAATGTCCAGTTGCTCTTTAATCAGTATTTCCAATTAATGATTTAGCCAGTAAAGTTTGTGTAGCTTTGGTATGGTATTGGAAGTACAAAGGCACGCAACTTGAGAGTGGTGCACAGTAGGGGGTGGCTACAGTTTTGTTTTCCCCAAGAATCTTACTCAGCTGATAAGCATCATCATAAACACCCGTGATTAGGAAGACCATGTTTTTAATAGTGCTCACAGATGCAACCTGCCCCACTGTGCACTGAAGTCAGTATCTCTTTCCTGTTTTCAGTACAAGTTTTGCTTCAGCATGATTCAGATTTTCACTGGCCTGAATTCTGACATAGGCCTGCATAGGTTAACAAGCTGCCTTGCTTCTTCTGAAGATTATCCTGATACATCCCAAAATGTGATGGGAACAGTAGCAAGTCTAGCAACATTAAATGTTCTTGAGGAAAGTCACCTAATAATAGACTAGAGCGTCTTATTATTGTAGCCTGTACGGTACAATAGAGGTAACGAAAAGTCTATTATTAGGCAACAGTATTTTGTGCAGTTCTAGTACTCTTGGCAGTGTGTCAAATATAAATTGGTTGAGGAGTATGGCAGGATACCAGTATGATTACATAATTATACATATCCACAATTGTCCTGACTACACTTGAAGACTCAATTGGTCTTTGTACAAAATTGCCTTATACTCTTTTAACCTGGTCACTTCCTAGCCTGGGACTGAGCAACACTGGATTCAACACCTTTAAGTAGTGTCTACTTCATGGTGAGAGTCCTTGGACAGCTAAATATGTTGAAGCCTCAGAAAAGTGTTGCTTAGGGTGTTGACAGTCAAGGCTTCCCAGACCAATCACATTGGCCAGTTTGGCTTCACATATTCACCTTGGATCACAACCACATGAAAGCCATATTAGGAAGATGATTTCTGGTAAGAAGAAGCAGGGACAGGTATGAGTGGTTGAATGTAGGGAGTTGCAGCAGTATTGGGTTGTCTATACCCAGTGAAGAGGCTTGCTTTTTTAAAAGATACAAAGGCTTTTAGGATATGGTCTGGTTTTATGTTCAGCTGTTAGGAAAGTTACACTTAAAGTAGGATAAACACTGATCATCGACTAATCAAGAACTAAGACTGAATGTAAAAACTGCATGATTCTGTTGATTCTTAACGTATCCTAGCAACAGACCCCAAGGTACTTGCTCAAAGGACCTCATGTGACAATAGAATCCAGGTGTGCTTAGGAAAAGTACGTACTAGCTACCCTACCCAAGTAGAACATACACCTGCAACAGCCAAAAGACCATCATAAATCTTGTGAAAGAGAGAAGAATAGGTTTCAACAGGCAAGAAAGATATACCTGAGCGGTCAAGTGGAGATAAGTGCGGGCCCAGCCAAGAAAAATCGATGAGTTTGCCAAAAGAACAAGAAGTAATAAAGACAGTGCGAGGAAGACTACTTACTTCATCTGAGGAAGACTACTTACTTCATCAGGACAACCCCCAGAGGGGACTACGCAAGCGCAATAGAGACTGAAGTAATAGAGGCGATGAAGTAACCTACCTATGCATATGTATTAGATAATGAAGTCACCTGTTGAATATACAATAGATTGCGAAACTTTTAGAGAATAAAAAGCGGACGCGATGTGACGGTCTTTAGAACCAGATCTGGGTGCGTACCCCTGGTTCCCAGGGCCTCGAAATAAAGCACCACATATAACCTCCTAGTGTGGTTATGTGTTTGTCATTCTGCTAACACAGCCTCTTATGCTGTGAAGCAAGTAGTGCAAGCTGTGGTTTTAAGAATGATAGATGGTGGCAGTCCTCAGCCTATCACTTTCTTCTGTTACAGGTTTCCACCCATTTTTAGAGAAGCCCTGCAAAGATTTGCATGGGGACATTTGGGGTTACAGTGTGAGGATAGAGTAAGAGGAATGGAGTGGGAGGATGGAAACAATCCAGCTCTGTGATTGAAGGCAAAAATCTCAGCTGGTGTGTATGATTTGATGAGTAACAGCAGAAATGTTTAGTCCGGCAGGGTCCTCTTTACCTGTTCCCAGAACAGAATGAAGGTTCCAGGTGTGAGACCCTGTCATGGCAAGAGCTTCTGCATCCATATATCCCAGCTATACTGTGGTGCAGCATTCAGTACAACAGCATGATCTGCAATCAAGTGTCAAACACGTGCATGGATAGAACCTGGGACTTAAGCAGTTGCCTAAATGAAGTATAAAATTTCTGAGTATCCACATTTTCCTTCTTCCCTTTCCAAGGAAGAGCCCCACTAGCTGTGAATGCCTCTTTGAAGAGAATTTATATTAGATAAATAGATCCAGAAAATTCAAATGAAAATTGTCAGTGTTTGACAAATCAGGACCAGTGGGGTGTCCTGTAATGCTGTCACTGAGCAGATGGGGAGATGAAGGATTGTTGCTTGCTGTATTTAATATAGGCAGCACATTGCACGTCACAGATGAACCCACACAACTGAAGCCTGACAGCTGCTAATGGAAAAATACTGATGAAGCAAAATGTAGCCTATTGAAACAGTAGACTGACATTATGAGAATATTTTTTAAAAATGGACCTGTTTTATGGACTTCCTGTGATTAAGAGGACACATTTACGTTCTTGCAAAAGGATGAAGTTATAATTAATAAGCAACTTATCTTTTTTCTGTTCAAGTATAAAATCTCTATTTGTGGATAGGAAGTATTTGATGATGCACTTGGAAGGATCTCCTGCTGGTATGTGTGATGGCATTCTGAATTTCTACTGTGACCTTCAATTTTACACTGAAGTGCAGTGTTAGTCTGTGTACTGAACTCCAAAAGCTTGAAGCATACTTGAATATCTAGTAGGTTTAGTTTTTTCAAAGCTTCTAGTTTGATAAAAGCACGTAGTAAAGACAATGTTTTAATTTCCAAAGCAAAACAAAACTAAGTGAAGTTGTAAAATGGCTCTATTTGGCTCTGAGGATGTTATCTATAAAATGCCTCCCATGATGGAATATGTTGCTTGTGCCCTTAAAGTACTAGCAGAAATAAATAGCCAAATGCTGTATTTGAATATTTGTAATCAAAGAACTGTTGACCTTGAACAGTATGCTGTATCTCGTTAACTCATAAGACAGTACTTAGACTTGTTCACCTGTTAAAGGACCATATTCTTTTTTGTATAGCTCTTTTGTCTCCTTCACTAACAGTTGTATGATTGTTACAAGGTTTACAGCCTATTTGTCTACTTAGTCATTCACAAATGCTGTCCAATTAGGTGAAAGAGGAAAAAGGATGCTGGAAGATTATTATCATCATGCTCAAATGATGGAGGTCCATCTTAGCTATAGAAAGTCATGCTGTCAATACATCTTCCTCACGTTGCATCCTTAGTGTTGCTTTATAATTTCATGCCTGCTGATATTAACGTCAATTTTACCTTAATCCTAATCTAGGCTCAACATCATGCACTGCTGGAACAGCATGGGTCACTTGACACCCTTCCTGTTCCTTCTCATAGTGAAGGATTCATGAAGAATGAACTCGTGTAAGAATTGAAGAAGTTCAGAGTCACATTCCCCTATTTTCCCAGCTTCCAAGAAGTTAGTTCTTGGACAGAAAGTAGTTTCTTTATATTTTGCAGCCTTCTTTTTTCTTCTTGATCTTCTCTATTCTCTTCTCCATGCCATGAAAATACATAGGATTTGCAACGTCCTATGACAGGGAGTTTCAGAGGTTGGTTACTTGCTTTATGAATAACCACATTCTTCTGTTTCTTCGGAGTCTGCCTCAGACTAACTTTAAAACTTGACTTCCTTGTTAGTTCCTGCCTGGCTGTTGTATTTAATGAGACAGAGCTCAATGAAGAGTTATTCCTTCTCCCAGTCATTCCCAATTTTGTAGTACTCCAGCAATGTCTTTTTCCCTGACTGGGAAATTCCAGTCTGTTTCTTGGATTGAAGCTGTCCCATACCTATCATCCTTGATGACATACTTTTCTGTCGTCTCACTTACCTTGACAAGCTTCACAGACCTTCCCTGCAGTGCAAATGGACTCTAAATTACACATTTATGTGAACCTAGATACATTCATGATAGATGCTGACTGCATGAACACATCACAAAATGCACTATGCTTCTCTGTAGTTGCCACTTCAGACTATTTCTATTAGTGGACGTTCATAAACTTTCTTCCACTCCTAGAAGATCTTTCTAACCTTTTATCAGCAAGTTTCTTTTGATTTAAAAGATGTTAACTTCATATAGCTAAGGATATATTGTTTTAACATCTTTTTTTAAGTACTTTTTTCCCTATGCATAGAGTGAATGGTGAGCTCTCAGCTTTTCATTGGAAAAAATGGGAAGCTTCTCAGTATTACAGCCCATCTGTCTGCAAAAATGAGACTGAACCTAGTTGCACTTGAGGTTGCAGATAGACTGAAAAGAACAGACCCTCATACTAATTCTTCTGGAATGCATTTATTAAATATCTCAATGCTGAAACTGTCCTTTTGATGTCCTTCATTATACCTACAGTTCTGGGTTGTAAATGGCGATCCTAAATGTATTTAATTGGCTATTGAACTGAGCAGTATTTGCTTCTGTATTTTTCTGGTTTGAGCTACAGCAGAATAAATTTTCTAACTATTCAGCTAAGCCTCTTCTAAGTAACTTAATTTTCTGAAAATTAAATACATGTTTTTCAGACCGTATTTGTCTCTGGAAGTGAGAATTTTTAAAATTTATGAGTATCACCAAAGTAACTGGGCATTGGTATGTAGAAAGGCCATTGCTTATAATTTTCCCTGTGAAGAACAAACCATAATGAATTGGCAGAATGCTCTAAGTCAAAGGGACAAAAAAAGGTCAAACTTGTGTGGAAGGAGTGAACAGCACAGATGACCTAAACCTGACCAACAGAGTATTCCATTCCATATACATCATACTTGATATAAAACTGAGGGGTCACAAGGGTCAGTCTTTGATGGCTGGCATCTAATACGAACCTTGTTAGTCATTCTGCCCTTGATCCTGGATCCACGCATTCCTGTATCCAGTTTCTGAGACAAGTTCCTGTCAACCACTGAGTCTAGTTTGGGACCTTTTCCCTGTGTCTGCTTTGCAGCATCAGTGGGATGGATAGTCATAGGTGGTGGTGAGGTTTGATTTAGTACATTTGTGTATATTTTGCTATTTTCTTATTAGTATAATTTCCATTGTTATTATTGTTTCATTAAAGCTTTTTTAGTCTTGGTTTCCTCACCCGGCCAGGAGATGGCTGAACCGTGACATCTGTGTAAACTGAAGCTTTTAATTATGCCTTTCCCTCCTTTCCCCTTAATATAGTCTCTGTGTACTACAGCGTTACTGGTCAGGAAGAACAGGAAAAACAGGAAGCGCAGCAGGCCACACATTGGATTATATCTTTAACAGCAGGCAAGGTATAGCCTTGGAAGGATGCTGTTTCTGCTGTCATGTTAGTCTTGCTCCGGTGACTGTTGATTCCAGAGCAAGTATTAAAGGTACAAAACACTTAGCCTGAACTAGTTTCCCTCCCCACGAAATTATGTATGTGCTTGTCAGCACTGCCTTGCACTCTAGAAATGTATCTTTACTGCCTTGGTGACAGTGGCATTAAGTACAATCTCTTTCTTCAGTGCTAGATTATCCTAGTTTTAGCTTGAGCCCTTGGAGTGTCTGTGTATCAGGTTTTCTTGTTTGGCACTGGTACCTTAAGATTTGGTCTTTGAGCATGCTTAGGTCTCAAGGCTTGTGGGCATGTGGAATGGTGAAGTGCTGTAATAGCAGTACCCCCTCCAGGGATAAGGGGTTTTGTGAGATTCTAATTCCATATTCTACCATAGAATGTAGGTGGTAAAAAGCCAGTTATTTTTTCTCTTGGCCTGGGGTTGGGAAAGACAGCACTTCACATACAGTAAACAGTCTGATTCTGGATCCTGATGACTTTCTGCAGATAGCCATTGGTGTGTTGAAATGCTCTTAGGAATTCCCCTGCTCTCTCCTGCATGGCTTTGGTGGAGAGAGGGCTCCTAAATGGCTGGGAACTACCTGGGTTGAGCGACACTGCTAACATCACCAAGAGCTTGGATAGGAATGTGGTTGAGGACCTACCTTGGGTACCTACCAGATGGGATCTTCCAAGTGCATCATCTACTGTTATGAGCACACATCTAGGCACGTCCAGGAACTCTGCTGTCACTAAAAATACTGGTCTGACATCTGACAACAGCATTCTCTCCTCTTACCTACTGCAAAAACAACAGTGCTCAGTTTCAGAGCAAAGAGAGGTCAGATTAACTAATGAACTGTGTATGGATTCTACTTGAGTCTATAGGAGAGGAGATAGGAACACCAGGACCAAATTCAGAGCTGCAGAATTTTCCATTCAAAGTCAGCTGTTGCTGAAGTCTAATGTTATTTTCCAATTACTCCATTCTTTAGTCTGCATCGGGATATTTTTGGATCCATTTTTGCAATAGTGACATATTGAGTCATATTTGCATTCAGCGTAGTCCATAGGGATTGGAATGGAACAACAAAAAAAGCAGAATTAGAGAATGTAAGTAATCTTTCCTCTAGGTGAGAGATCTCCTTATGGTATTTCCTTTACAGCATTAAGCTACCTGAACAAGACATTGAATATTGCACACTTCTAATGTGACACAATTTATTTGTTAAGAATTCACATGCAGATCTGTGATTACAAGGGTACGTGATATTGGAATCTTGGATTACAAAGTAGTGATTTAATATATCAAAGGAATATAGTGGTCTTTCCTTCAGGGCTCTGAGGGATACCGCTCCCCTGCAGCTTAAAATGCTTAAAGAAGAACAGGATGCACTCCCAGTTGGGGAGGTTTAGGCTGGACATTAGGAAAAAAATCTTCACAGAAAGGGTCATTGGGCACTGGCACAGGCTGCCCAGGGAGGTGGTTGATTCACCTTCCCTGGAGGTGTTTAAGGGATGGGTGGACGAGGTGCTAAGTGGCATGGTTTAGTGATTGATAGGAATGGTTGGACTCAATGATCCGGTGGGTCTCTTCCAACCTGGTTATTCTATGATTCTATGATTCTATGATTTGCTGCTAGGGTATTTAGAAAATAGTATGCTAAACTCCTTGCCCAGGGCAAACTTGTACCATAGTATAGAAGCCAAGTTTTAGGGCATAGCTGCCCCCTCAGAGTGTCTTTCAAGCCCTGACTTTTCTGTTGTTCAGGTAAGGCAAAAGCTGTGGCTGTGGGTCTTAAAGGAGATCTTGTGGAGGGTTGCTTTGTACCTTCCTGCTATACCATCCATTTTGCAGGACAGTAAAAGAGAGAGGGTGTCTCTGGAGAATGGGTATAGTCAACCTAAAACAATAGACAGCAGTTCCCAAAGGGAAAAAAACCCCAAAAAAACGTTTCCATGAGGTATAGTTGGTGTCTGAGCAATCCTGACCACCATTTGCAGTACATGCTGCAGAGTGTAAGGGAAGGTAACTATGATACAAGTAATGAATGCAGGGTGAAAGAAGCAATTTTGCTTGAATTGTAAGCTGTTCTATGTAAATCCAGGTGAATTCAAGGAGTCAGAGCAATGGTCTTATACAACCATTTCTTTGTCTTTTTCACTAGATAGGCATTCATAAATATGTATTTTGTTTTAGGACTGCATTTTAGGCTTTTTCATTTATATAGTATTTCTGTGAGCTGCGGTTTAGCTAGGGCTGTGAACTGCTAAAATCTTTCTTTCCTCATTTTTCATCCCTAAATGTGAAATCTCAAATTGGGCAATGTTCAAAAATCTTCTATGGAAAAGTTTCCAAACCCCATTTTCTTCAGGTTCAACTGTTCTATGCCCTTCAATTTTCTTTTGACTCTCCTGCAGTGAAAAGAAAGGACGTAAATTGCATCAATTATTTTTCTTGCCTAATTATCTCCTGATCCCTTGAGCTTTTCTCAGTAATTCTGTACACTGAGGTAATTCCATACCATGCAGAAAAATGTATTAATCAATAGCAGACATGGCATATATATTAAAATGGATGAGATAAAAAGCTGCTGATGGAAGACTGAAAATAGAACAGGCATAGCTTGTACAATCAAGGCTGTAAGAAAATTTGCAAGAGGTCTTAGCTCCCTTGGTGTTTAACAGCACTGTGAGGGTTTTGTCTCCTGAAGTAAATTACTCTAAAATTCTGAAAGAAACTTTATCTTCCTTCTTTTAACAACGTTTGTGCTGAGATCTGCATATTCTAGAAGGGTTGTGCCAGTAACAGGGTACCAAGAATAAAACTACTTAGACTCTTTTTATCTGTTCTCCATGTGTATGGGTTCTCTTCTGAGTGAAGAAGAATGCTGCTGAATCAGGATTTTACATGATTCAAGGTTATGCAGCCTAGAAGGCACACAGAAGTTGATGGTAGGCTGGGCAGTCATTGTGGCCTCTCACAATGTGATATTTCAGTGAGTCCTCTGATGTTCCTCCTCGCAGGAGGAAAATCCTTCCTTGTTCTCTTGTTTTTGCTTTCAGATGCTCTTTTTTATAATTTTTATTTTTTTTATTTGTTGAGGGAAGGTAATTGCTTTTGATAGCTTCTGTTCTGAAAGTCGTGCACTTTGCCTTTTACTGTCTGAATTTTTCTTTCCAGATAGATTTGCTCTCTGGGGTTTTATTTATGCTCCATGAGTGCTGCATCCTAGATGAAACTCCAACATAGAACTGAAATAGCCTGAATTGCGGGGAGAAGGGAGAGCTAGTCTGGCAGACAGGTGCAATGTTTGTGACTGTCTGTATGTGTTATGTTATATTTCTGTCTATGAGTGTATGAAGAAATTGATAAAAGCAAACCAAATTAAAGAATTCCTTTCAAGGTATGTTGTGTCTGCATTCACCATTATTTCTTGACTATGGAAGTTCCATAGCTTCTCATGAAAACTCTGTAACTCTATTCCTCTACTCACAGCCTACCTACTGACCCTCAGGCTTGAGAAAACATAACAAATCACTAACAGAAAATATGTTAGAATTTCTTCAAGTAGAACTTGATATATGCCACAAGCTGAAGTTTACAAGCATCTAATTTGACTCATAGCCCATTCCAAAGAACATTTTCCTCTGTCTCATATGGTACCACCCCACCGACATCACTATAGATGCCAAGAAGCATCAAAGCACCACTTATTGCCATGCTGCTGCTACCAAGCATCCACATTTCTTGAAGTTTATTGAGAAAATAAATGAAGGTACATTGATTATTTCTAAGGAGTTCCTAAGTTTTCTAATAGATAAGTAATGTCACCAGTTAGACTATATTGCAGTTGTATAAATGTCTCTTGCTGCTGTGAAGAGGTTCACAATGATATCTCATCAGAAATCAACAGCATGAGGCTTGTAGTGATTGTTGAAGGTTTGACTGTATTCTCTTTAAAACTATGCTGTGTGACAATGTTGCATTTCAGTGATGGTTTAGTTCATGGCCAGTCCCAGTGTCTTTATGCAGTATCATTTCTTCTGGCCAATAGGCTCCTACAAGGGAGACCTGTCACTTCAAGATGACATGCCTTCTAGAGAAATATGCTGGGGTAGGGGGAACAGTTTGCAATCTCCCACCCCGCCACTGAAGAAAAAAATGAGGCAGCTGTAACATCTTGCTAAAATATTTAATGTTCTGCTTTTGTTTTGTTTTAAATAAACCTGTTTGTTTGTTTGTTTTCTTGCCCTAATACTATTAACAAATTTATCTGACTTTGAGGCTAGCATGGTGTCTTAAGGCTAACTGGTATAATCGGAGTTCCTTGGAACACGGAAGTCCAAATATAGAGCAGGATTTAATGCGCCTCCATGACAGCAGAGATAGGTGACTTGCCTCCCACCAGAAGGAGAAATCATGTTGTTCTGACTTCTTTGGTTGCACTGCTCTTTTTACATAGATATGAGCCTTTTCATGTAGGTTTGAGCCTGCTGCCATTGTGAAATACTATGGATATAGATACAGATATGGATACGAATACAGATATGGATATGGGTATGGATATAGATTAAACATGTTGCCAAAGATACAGTTTTGTGGTCATACTTTCTCTGTTAGCTGTTAGCTTTTCTTTAAAACAATGAGATTCCAGTCAGCAGGATGGTCTGACAGGCTTTCTGGATATGTTCATTATCCATATCAATCAGAAACCATGGGTTTAGAATCCTGTCACCAGTGTGACTTTAGGAAATGTATTAAAGTAGCAGAGATTTGCTCATTTAGCAATGCGGGTTTTTTGATTCAGCTGTTCATTCTGTGCCAAGGTGAATAGTTCTGGTGAAGCAGGGAATTAGGACTGACACGATAGTAAATCCCCAGCAAATATTGTGCCAAGTAGACCTTCTTTCAAGTTATTTTTTCTGTTAGAACTACAAGCTGCATATGACTAATGCTAGGATGCTGCAGTGCAAGTGGGCTCACGTGAACAAGGTGCCTAGGTCTTCTTTTCCTTCATATCCAGCCAGCAAGTACAGACAAGGATTCCTCTCCTAAAGCAGATGCTTCCACTTGGCTAGAAGAATCTCATCCTAAGTGCTGTGACTCTGGAGTAGATCTTCATGGACCAGGAAGGGAAGCTGGGAAGCTGGCTTGTGATGACTAGGCTAGAGGTGATTATTTATAGCTGTGTCACAGAGATCAATAGGGCAAGAATAGCACTTACCAGGGATTATTGATCAGACCAAAACCAGAAACTGCATTTATGGAATACAGAAAGTTGTCCCTGCTTGATTGTGGAGTTGCATGTACTGTCCCCCTTAGAATGGGACTGCAGCTTTCCAGACATAGGTCCAGACATCTGGCTCAAAAATGCCTGCATCCCGAGGGTTTACTACCCAGCCAGTGAAGACGAACAAATTTCCTGAGAAGGTGAAGTGGGAGTACTGTGAAGCTCCCTCCCTAAGATGCATATAGCAGCTCCAGAACAGAGGTGGCAACAGACCCTCCTGTAATCTTAATCTCTGTTAATTCTGTTAATCTTAGTACCATCTTTTCTTTTAGGGAAAAGAGTTGTGTAATATAATAAAAAAGAACAGTTCACACAGTTGTGGGAATAAACCTCAAAGCAGGAATGGGGCTGAATGTGGGGAGAAAAGGGACTGGTTGCTTCCCTTCCCACCCTTCCTCCCTCCACCTCTGGCCCACCGTGGGCTGAGTACAAGGTTTTCAAAAGCAAAGCGAGTGAAGAATACAGCATGCACAGGGGCAGATAGGCACCAAGCCCATCGTGGTGTCGAAACTAGGGGGTGAGATGTCTGGGACCAGGCATATAGTCAGCTCCAGCTAATTAGCAAGGCTCCTGCAAGGACAGAAGCCCAGTTATTTTTCCAAGAAGATAGATTGCATCTGCTGCTCTGACAATCTAGCCCTCCAGTTGACCTGTAACATCATTGCAATATTATTACAATACCAAAACACACCTCCACACTAAACTGTTCCGTAATGACAGAGAGATATAAATTATGTTTAAAATATTGCAGAAACCCTTTATTGTTTGAGCCGGTTTTATGGTCTAATCTTCAATAGGACCTGCTTAGGTGAGCTCAGCACATACTCCAGTTTATTTGTAATCAACAGGAATATTACTTTTACCGATGACTGAATTAACAGTCAGCCTTTCCTAAGGACCTGTATTGTCTACAAACACAAGGGTAGAAGTGCTTCATTGTAGTTTGAGTGCTACAGAATGAGGCACTCACATGAAAAGGAAACTGACCTCCTGCAGAATATGAAAAGGAAACAGACCTCCTGCAGAATATAAGTAGGGTATGTGTATGTGTGTGCGTGTGTGGAACAGGGACTTTTTAAACCTTTCAAACCCAAAGTTCAGCAGACTGTATCAAGGCACCTCTACTAGCCTTAGGTTTCTTTCTCCTGAAAAGCCTTACCCAAGCTCAGAGGCAGATGATAACCTTCCCACAACTTCTGTCTTCCCGTATTTGCATTGTGTGTTTGTCTCAAGTGTGTCATCATATACACCATCTTGTAGTTGCTGACATGAAAGTGTCATTTTATGATAGTAACAGCTGTTTGGCATATGGTAGAATTATGTATTAGAACGTAATTGTTCATGCTACTTCGTAGGCTTCATCAGAGGTCACAGAGCAGAAAGGAAATGAATGCAAGTCCATCAGGGAACATGAACTGTTTTAAATAGGAAGTGCACTTATTCTTTATCACAGAGGGGGTTTGCAAGCTAATAAATCAACTGAAGTGAACATTTTACTGCTCAGAGATACTAAACATACTAAATTGAATGTTCAGAGTACCATAAGAAGTAAGAAGAACAGACTCTGGTGTATACAAATGGGGTACCGCTGATGGGCCAACAACAGAGTTTGACATCTTTCACAAGTTGGTTATAAAATGCAGCACCTGCTTCAACTTGGAAAAAGCACCATTGGGTCATTTTGAATAACAGATATGTACTAGCCCACTGTAATGTTTGTAATGAAATGGAAATTTTTCTTGGCAGTTTAAAAAACCCAAACAGAATCTAATAACAAAAAACAAGGCTAAGTGCCAGGTCCTGCACTTGGGTCACAACAACCCCAAGCAATGTTATGGTCTTGGCAAAGAGTGACTGAAAAGCTGAGTGGCAGAAAAAGACCCTGAGGGTGTTGCTCAACAGCCAGATGAACATGAGTCAGCAGTGTGCCCAGGTGGCCAAGAAAGCCAGTAGCATCCTGGCTTGTATCGGAAATAGTGTGGCCAGCAGGACTAGTCAAGGGATTGTCCCACTGCATTTGTGAGTCTGCATCTTGGATGCTGTATACAGTTTGGGGCCTCTCATTATCAGAAAGACATTGAGATGCTGGAACACGTCCAAAGAAGGGCAACGGAGCTGGTAAAGGGACTAGAGAACACGTTTTATAAGGATCAGCTGAAGGACTTGGGATTTATTCTGGAGAAGAGGAGGCTGAGAGGGGATCTTATTGCTCTCTACAGCTACCTGAAAGGAGGCTGCGGTGAAATGGGTGTTGGTCTCTTCTCTCATGTGACTAGCAACAGAATAAGAGTAAATGGCCTCAAAGTGCTGCAGGGGAAGTTTACATTGGATATTAGAACAAAAAGGTTGTGAAACACTGGGACAGGCTGTCCAGGGAAGTGGCTGAGTCATTATCCTTGGAGACATTAAAAGATGCATAAATATGGCACTTACTGACGTTCTTTAGTGCTGGAGTTGTCAGATTAAGAGTTGAAGTTGATGATCTTACGGGTCTTTTCCAATCTAAATGATTGCATGATTCCATGACTTTATGAAAAAGACAGAGCCCCATGTGTTCAGGATAGTGTCATGTGGGTCTAAGATGAAATCAGATCAATGTCACAAGTTCTTTACATACATTGCATAGGCAACTTTATTTTTCTAGTTAGAGCAGTACAAAAAGGACTTGGCAGCAGTGCAAAGGAATAAATAATAGACAAATTGAAGAATTCACTGGAATACTAGAGTTGGTACTTGTAAGCTACAAAGAGAAAATAGAAGAGGGATTTATAACATCCATTTGTTGCACAAACACACTAATATAACTGAGATTAGATGTTGGTTTGTGGGCAAGCACTCTCCTACTCACACAGCTAGAGACAAATGGTCACTGTGCAGAAATGAAGACTTCATAGAGGAAAAAACATAGAGACTAAGATATGATGCTGATGGGCTGGCATGGTCTTGATCTGAAAATAATACTTCAACATGCCAAAGCAGCCTCTCCAGCAGCTTGTAAAGTAGGAAAATGTTTACTTACTGTTAGCACTGCTAAATACCTCATTCTGTTTTGGTCTTCCAATACCCAACTGCAGAGTGAAACATTGCTCTTGCGCATGTTAGAACCTACTGCTGCAAGAATGCATTCCTGGAAAGTTCTATCTGCCTCTGCATGGATTTGTACCAAATTTGAAAAAGGCCCTTCAAAGATGAGCCTTTAAAGACTGCCTTGGGGTGTGCCAAGGAAATTAAACATTACTGTAGTTATGGGAAGAGGCATTCATCTCTAGTAGCCAGAGTTTCAAATACTTCCAAATATCTTTAAATGTTTCAAGTACTTTTACACAGAATTTGCTCAGCCTATCAGTTTGCTTCCCAACAAGAAGGTCTCTGAGCAGTACGGTTTGTTTGGGGGAAGACAGAAAGACTGAAGTAAGATACTAGAGACAGAGAAGCTGAGCTTAGGGACAGGGAATAGCTGAAGCAAATGTCCTCAGGGACAGTAAAATAAAGGGTTTTTTTGTCTAAACAGGAACAGTCAGAGCATAAAGCCTGCTTGTTAAGGACCCTTTATTGAAGGAGGTGCAGTGAATTGCAAGGCTTGAGAGTTTTTGGTGTTCCGTCATGAACAAAGACCAAAAGGTGGTAAAAAATCCTAAGATCTGGATGAAGGAAAACTGGACATTAGATATGGTGCTGATGGTCGCCCTAATGTCTTGATCACCCAAATGATCATCTAGTGACTTGTCACATTGCTGATTTTGTGAATAACTTCTCAATACTGCCTCTATCTGTGTGTCTTGGTACCCTTTACATGGGATAGGTCTCAGTGAAACCTTTGCTCTACCTGCTGGGTGTCCTCAGACCATGCCTTTGCTCGTTAGCTGATGCTGTCTCCTATAATATCCTCATATGTAAGCTTAGGAAGTGTGAGTCAGATGAGTGGACAGTGACATGCATTGACATGCTGGGTGTCAGAGCTCAGAGAATTGTGAGTGGCAGTGCAGAGTCTAGTTGGAAGCCTGTGACCAGTGGTGCTCCCCAGGTGTCAGTATTGAGTTCAAGCTTGTTCAACATATTCATCAATGACCTGGACAAGAGGACAGGGTGTACCCTCAGCAGATTTGCTGGTAACACAAAACTGGGAGGAGTGGCTGATACACTGGAAGGCTGTGTTGTCAGTCAGTGAGACCTGGGCAAGCTAGAGAGTTGGGTGAAGAGGAACCTACTGATGTTTAACAAAGGCGAGTGCAGAGTCCTGCATGTAGGGAGGAACAACCCTATTCACCAGTACAGGTTAAGAGTTTACCTGCTGGAAAGCAGGTTTGTGAGAAAAGACCTGGGATTCCTGGTGGACAACAAGTTAACTGTAAGCCAGCAATCCACACTCATGGCCAAGAAGGCAGGTAGTGTGTTGGAGTGCATTAACAGGAGTGTGGCTAGCAGGTTGAGGGAGGTTACCCTCCCCCTCTGCTCTGCTCTAAAGAGGCCACATCTGGAGTATTGTGTTCAGTTCTGGGTTCCCAAGCTCAAGAAAGACAGGGAACTACTGGAGGGGGTCCAGTGAAGGGGTTATTAGGGGCCTGGAGCGTCTCTCTTACAAGGAATAGGTGAGACACCTGGATCTGTTTAGCCTGAAGAAAAGACTGAGAGAGGATCTTGATGCTTACAAATATCTAGAAGGGAGGTGTCATGAAGATGGGCCAGACTCTTTCCAGTGGTTTTTCCAGTGACGGGACAAGAGGTAATGGCCACAAACTGGAATACAGGAAGTTCCATGTGAACATGAGGAAAAATCTTTACTTCAAGGATGCTAAAGTACTAGAACAGGCTGCCCGGGGAAGTTGTGGAGTCTCCTTTTCTGTAGATACTAAAAACCTTCCTGGACATGTTCCTGTGCAACCTGCTGTAGGTGAACCTCCTTTAACAGGGTGTTGGACTAGGTGATCTTCCAGCTCCTACTGTTCTATGATTATGTGATTCTATGAAAAGTAAAACAAGAGATCAGATTTCAAATGTACTGTAAAATTTTGCTTCTCATATTATATTTCTTTCCAATTAGTTAACAGTGATAACAATTGCAGAATGTCACACATTTAGAATGTGACTTTGAAGTCAGGGTTGAATTAAGAGAAACTGTGAGGATCCTGAAACTATATTCTTGTTCTTGTAGGTGTCCTGTGTGCTCCATAGCTGCAAAATTAAATTGCTAAAGTATTCAAAATCTTGGTCTTATCTAGGAGATAAAAGAAAAAGAGCTCTATGCAATTTCATTTCTTACATCATGAGCCGAGCTGATGGCTTAACTTAGTGATAGCTGAAGTTGTTTTGCTGCTGCTGAATTCTGCTTCATAAGTAACTAGCAAATTACACTGTCTGGGTAGCTCTAAGTGGAGTGAAACTAAAAAGATAAAAGCTTGATAGATTATTGAGCCCAAATCAGTTTGATCATCAGTGGAAATATTTGTTGAGGGGAATCCAGAACTTAAAGGCATCATCAGTGATTTATGCGGAGTAAAGCTGCTTAGGGAGGTCCCTGCAAGTTGCATATGTGATCCAAATAGTCTGCATTGCCTTTCTACTTGCAATGAAATACTGACTTGCTTGCAGTTACAGTTAGCTTTCCCTGCATCCCAGGAAAGAATCAGCAGATGGTCTGAGTAAATTTGCCCTCAAAAGGCACAAGTTCCTGTATTACTCTGACCCTACGGAGGAGAATGCAAAATTACAGTAAAGGAAGGCTGACAGGAGCTAGGGCCGTGATTATTCCACCTGGGCTTTGAGAAGCCTAAGTGTCTTCATTGTATCCACAGGTTTCCCAACAGAATGGAAGCAACCAGAGTCTTGTAGTTAGCTGGCTGAATGGAGATAGTCACATTTACTCTTAGTATTTCCCATCTGGCAAAAACACATCTGTAACAATCAGACATTGTCAGGCTTATAGTGATCAGTTTCCCAGTGCTTCTCTATGGGAGATGTAAAGGGGCCTTTCTCTGTCACATTTTGTGGGGCTGGGGCATTGCTTTTGATTCAAGGCTGCTTTCAAATTAGGACTCTGGGAAAACATGTGACCTGGAAGCGAATAGGGGAGGGGGAAAAGCCACAGGATCTGCTCATGTCTCAAGAAAATCCTTAGTGGTTGTAAGAGGCAGTAGTTAATCTGATAACTATTGTCTTGGTGGCAATTCAGGAAAAATCTTCCTGTCAGGTTGTGGATGCTCCTCCCTGTATCAACCAAAGTTCCCCCATCACCATCCCAAGAACTGACATAGAAAGCAGAAGCAAACACTGTCCTCCAGCACTGCTGACAGTCTGAAAAGGTAATTTATAACAGAGGGGTGAGGGCTTATGAAAACCTTTTCCCTTTACTTAACCTCTAATAATACAAATAAACAATTTGTGGAAGGACTTCGACTGCGTCTCCTTCCAGCCTAAGCCTTTGAAAAGGCCCGATAATGTCACCTTATGCAAGGGAGGAGATGCATGTGTCACTGTGTTAAAACAAAGCTATCTCAGATTAACTAAGTTAAGTCTCAGCCATGAAGAAGCCAGTTTGGACCTGTCCTGACCCAGCAATTGAGGACAGTAACTAGGCACCTATAGTGTTCTTCCAGAGTGAAGGTACCTTTTTAGTAAATGATTCAAGGCATCTTCCTAGTCCAGGCAAAGTCCAACACAAATCTCAAAGGATATGAGTCTTTGGTTCATCCTTGTAAGTAGGCTTGATCCTTGTGCAGCCCTGTAGTGCCATAATGATGAAGCATCACAGTAAATGTTCTTTCCCTTTCTTCAGACCCTGCTTTCCTCCCCAGCCGGATGATTGCCAGTCATTTGCCAATAAAAATGCCTGTGAAAGACAGGGTAAATGGCCTTTACGCAGTTCTGTGGGGACTGGGGAACATACAAGAAACATTTGCATGGCTGTTCAGGGGCTTTGCACATTAATAAATAGCTGGCTTAGGAGCACACAGAGGCTGAAAATATGAGGCCAATGTGCATGCAGGGATAGAAAGAGGATCAGGCAGAGCCAGAATCCCACCTATGTACTAAGCAGTAGAGGCGGTGGTGTCCAAAGGTAGATAAGAGACATGTAGGGATGCTACTTCTTTCTGAACCTTTCTGACCTGAGAAATTATCAGCCCCAAATGTTTGCTACTGCTATGTTCTCAGGAGATAAATTATTTCTGGCAACAGTTGAAACTGTGATTACTCAATCCAGCAATCAAGATTTCAAATTCTTTCCCTATCCCTGGTGTAATTTCTTTCTGCATATATCACCTGCCTATTACATAAAAGACCCTCCAGAGTGAATCTTCAGTCATTTGACTGAGTTGATGGAATGAAAGTGTTGTGCGGATGACAGCTTACACCCTTCAGACTGCAAGCCAATTGTGTTGCTGTCATGCAAGTCTGCAGATGCTGTCTGTTACTCCTGCTGCCATGCTTCTCCCACAGTGCCAGCTCACTTAGTCAGGCTGGGTGCTTTGCTCTCTCCTGCCTCTGTGGGGAGTGTGCCCCCTCCTCAGTGGAAGGACAAATCCTTCCAGAGGGGGAGAGAGAGAAGTCCTGAGTGTGGAGAAGGACAGAACTGACATCTTGCTGGTTTTACCACTTTCTTACAGGGCTGACTTTCTCTTGTGCCTTCTTTAGGGGCTACCAAAGACATGGGGAAGATGCTGGGTGGGGATGAGGAGAAAGACCCAGATGCTGCCAAGAAAGAAGAAGAACGACAGGAAGCTCTCAGGCAACAAGAGGAAGAGAGGAAAGCCAAATATGCCAAGATGGAGGCTGAAAGAGAAGTTATGCGACAAGGGATTCGAGACAAGGTAGGGAACCAGCTTTCAACACTTTTCACAACTCATAATGCTCAGTGGTGAAATACTGTTTTCAGCTGGTTTGTGACCAGTTCCCTGAGCACCTGGATAGAATCAGATAATTCCTTTGCCACAGTGAATTTCCTATTCATGTGTCCCTTGAGTTCCATCCCTGTTGAAACACAGCTCCCAGACTGAAAACCCCTGCAAAGTTCAAATACAGAGTGAAAATGAGGAAGGAAAAATGTCTTTTTTTCTCATAAACTGTTAAATGCTTACTTTATTTTTAACATTAGAGGCTTCTCTGTTAGAGGCTATGTGGGTGCTTTCCAAGCTTGCATTTGTGGTTTTGTAAGAAGGGTCATAATTCAGTATATTTCTGAGAGATACAGTCCAAGTATCTTCTGTATTGCTTCCAAGGCTTTCTTTGTGTTGACAGGTGAAATGGGACAAATCTACTCTACTTTTCATATTTAGGCTTCCACTACTCGCATGGGATTCATCTGAAAGAAAGTGAGTTTCATTTATCTGAGGGACTTAACTATTGGGAAGCACTCTCTTCTGCTTAAGCTGATTCTTATAATGAATTCTTATTTGGCATGAGAAAGAAACAAATAAATGTGAGGATTCATAATGAGGTTGAAAAGAAATGTACAAACAAACCCTTACTAGAGAAATCAGCTTAACTTAAGGTAGCTGAAGTCATTGTTACTGTACATTAGCTTTTAGGGGTTGGTGTGTGGAGGGAGATGGTAGTTTTGCTGCCTCACCTTCAAGACCACGTCTGAATTGTCTCTTTTGAATGACTTAGTTTTATATTAAGAGGTCCTTGAGCTAAGAAAACTTGGAAAGAGGTTTGTGTAATGGTTGGTGAAGCAGCCTGTGCTTTGACTTACACCACATGCCAAAGAACTACGGAAAATACCTATAGGTAGAGTAAGGGAGTCCTGCTTAGTATAAGAGATGTTTTCTGTGCAGTGCCTACCTCTGTGCAGGTTACAGTACCCTAAGAACATGTGTAGGAAAAAGCTTCGAAGTGTAATCACAGAGCTGATTATGTCTACACTGGGCCGAACTTCTGACCCAATCGTTACGATCAGTAGAGAAGCACGGATAAGGATGAATTGTTCTAGTGACATAGTGCATCTTGTAAAGAGCTACCAAGAATTATTCTGCAAATAAAGAAATCTGGGATTATGCTTCTAAGAACAGAAAGTACTTACAAGGATTTGTTTACGTGTGACACTGCCAGAGAAATATATTAATATGATCATTTAAAAGAGGGTATTAGTTACAAGACGGACAGATTCTGAACCCCTACCTGGTTAAAATTTGTTGGTTTTATAGTGTATTCAGTGAATATATATCTAGATAGCGTAATATATTAATATAAGCATAAAGATGTATGCAATACATGCTTGATATATGCGTATAGGTGGGATTGTGTCTAAGCAATGACATAGGTCTGCATTAGAAATGAGGGGAAAAAAAAGTAATGAATTTCAGAATTGCAGGCAAGTGGGCTGATGCTGTGTTTTCACTGGTCACTGTTTCTTCTGCTAGACCACTACAGACATGGCTGCATTTTTCTTGTTCTTGGGCAAAATGTTGTAAAAGCATTTAAGAAATCTGCAATATCCTCTGTTACAAATCCAAGGTGATCTAGGCTGGAATTCACACTTTCACTACTAGGATGCATACAATCTGAGCTTGATGATACATCCAGCCAATACAGATTTCACTGGGATACTTTCAGCTATCTAGATTTACTGAGTCAGGATGAGTACTGCGTGGCAAAGTCTCTTGGAAATGCATTGACTTCTGAGCGATATGGAAAAGGGTTTGCTCTGCAGAGAGAGTAAACAGGAATACTTGGAAGAATGTTGTTTGACCTCAGTCAAAGCTCTGGATTGCAGCTTTTCTAGTGGAGTGGTGGGTTACATTTGAGATAAGCAACAGGAAGACCTGTTTTGGGAGTACACCCAGTTCATCAAAATACAGGAGTTCAGTTCCATGTGGTTTCCTTTCTTCTGGGGATAATCCCAAGTAGCATCATTTGAAAGATGAAGCTGTCTTCTACAGAATCAGAAAAGGTGGATAAAGCGTAGACAGGAGCTATATATTTTTTATTTTTAAGTTTGAGAGTTCTGTGAAGGAGAGAGATTACTTTGTCCTGACAAAGAGACGCATCTAGTGATATACAAGATTGTATCTCCAAGTATTGTGAATTGGCGGCTTGAAATATGAAACAAATGTTGAAAAAAAAAGAGAAAAGGGCTGGATTATTTTCTCCATTATTTAGTTATTTAGAAATAGTCTTAATTCCTTCAATAACTCCAGTGAAAGTAGAAATATAGAGAAGGAGAAAACTCTCTGGAGGTATTTATAAGATATGTAGATGTGGCACTTAGGTACATGGTATAGTGCGGACTTGGCAGTATTGTTTATGATTGGGCTCAATGAGCTTATAGGTCTTTTCCAACTTCAACAATTCTGTGATTCTGTGAAACAGAGATTTTATCTCTTATGTATACATACACAACTTGTTATTAGCAGGTATGAATTCAATCCAAGAAGTTTTAAGAATTACAGATCTCCCAAGTCATATTTGCTATTTCTCATGTAAGAGTGAGAAACGAGCACATGAGCTGAGTGAGTGAGTAAGAACATAATATTTATGCATAATACAAGTTTGAAAGTGCGTGTCCTGAGCCATGAATCTGCAATCCCTTAGCGCAGCTTCAAGATGTCAGGGAAACAAGACAGGGAATCCCAGAATCATCGGTTAAAGAACTATGTGAGGCCTACAGCCTATCCTAGGCTCAGCATGTTTGTTGTTTTGGAGTTTTCACCTTGGCTTATGCACAAATGTGATGAATACACTTTCTTGTTTTGGGCTTCAGGAAATGTGGGAACTATGGCAGACCTTGAAAGGAATGATGACAGGTACCACTGATATGTACCAGCATGTGCTAACTTCATTTTTCAAACCCTGTTAAACTGTCTGTTAAACTGAGACATATATGCCCTCAATGCAATGTGGCAAGGCACAGAAATTACTTAGGCAAAGAGTAAAATTAATTATGCCGCAATCAACTATTATTTTTCATAAAAAACTATACAGTATTTTCTACTGTAAATTAATTTTCAAGGATGACATTTGCACATGACGTTTCTAAATAACTGGACCACCAGTTGTCTTCCAGTCTGGCATCTGATACTGAAAATGGATTGAAAGAATATAAGGAACATAGCAGGGGTATACTCCAGCTTCTTTCTACCCCGAAGCAGGAGGAATGCTTGCAGCTTACTTTCTGATCTGATCTGGACTTGATCTCAACAGTACTGCCTCACAGATCTTCTGAGCCCTACCAGAGCTGTCTCTGGGGAGAGGTGCCACATCTGACAAACACAGGCAAGACTGCTCAAATGCCTTCAGTGCCACTGTGCCTGCTAGGTCAGTGTCTCTTGCCAGGGCAGTGGTGGTGAGGCTGTGGATTACTTCCCCTGTTACCTTGCTAACACCAGGTACTACCAGCTTGCCATCCTAGAACAGCCATCGTGTGTCCAGTGTCTTGGGTGGAATACTGACTTCCATAAACAGATTACCTTGTTTGTTTTACGTATCTTCATACCTCAGTGGTGAAAGCCAATTACTTTCTTCTTGTAAAGATCCATAATTACTTATTTACATAATTCATTATTTCCACCACTAGGGTAGAATCTAGACTTGAGGGAGCACTTAGTACATGCTCTGTACTTAATACTGTACGTGTTTTGACTGCTAAGACAATGGACTGTAGTTTGAGACAATGCCTGCAGTTTGGGGTCCTGCAAATAGGATGTTGAGGCTCTGGAGAGAGTCCAGAGAAGAGCAACAAAGCTGGTGAAAGGGCTGGAGAACAGGCCTTATGAGGAGCGGCTGAGAGAGCTGGGGTTGTTTAGCCTGGAGAAGAGGAGGCTGAGGGGTGACCTCATTGCTCTCTACAACTACCTGAAAGGACGTTGTAGAGAGGAGGGTGCTGGCCTCTTCTCCCAAGTGACAGGGGACAGGACAAGAGGGAATGGCCTCAAGCTCCGCCAGGGGAGGTTTAGGCTAGACGTTAGGAAAAAATTCTTTACAGAAAGGGTCATTGGGCACTGGAACAGGCTGCCCAGGGAGGTGGTTGAGTCACCTTCCCTGGAGGTGTTTAAGGCACGGGTGGACGAGGTGCTGAGGGATATGGTTTAGTGTTTGGTAGGAACGGTTGGACTCGGTGATCCGGTGAGTCTCTTCCAACCTGGTTATTCTGTGATTCTGTGATTCTGTGAAATACTACACATGCTTTAGAGGATCTGTGTTGCTGAGCCCATGCTGAAAAGCACTAAGAGCTTAAGGCTATTCTCACAATCATAGATTTCAACCAAAACTGATGCAAGCATGGGCCTCTATCCAAAAGGCTTGGCTTCGAGACAGAATTTAGGTTTTAATTTAACTGTGCCTGAGATGGAGCATGAACTCCTTCAGTAGCTATTGTATACTTAGGTCTCGGAGTGCCCCAGCTTGTCTTTGACTAGCCTTATGTGCCAGAGGTAATAAAGCAGAAATTTAGTTGTATAAATAAGTATTTCTGCCCTCCAGCTTGAGCATGAAATCTGCATGAGAAGTATGGAAAGATGGGAAATGAAAGAATTAAGATTGTCTCCACAATTGTAATTGACCCCATTGGGTGCTGTGTAAAGACTGTGGCACAGTGCATAATTGCATTGTGATATGTTTATGCTTCTAGGAACCTTAGCTCTCCCACTGCACAAGATGAGGTCAACTGTTTTCTTAATAAGCAGATGTTCAGTATTTAATCTCTGTCACACCTTACAATGTGTCTTCTCAAGCTCATGTACAATGTGGTATACAAATTCTGATGGCAATATAATTAATTTCCTCATTTGAGGGTTTAATTCTTTGTTGCTGTGATTATGTTTTCACTAACATTGTTGATGAGTTCATCCCAAGCATGGTTTCTTCAGAGATTTACCTGCGGGGGTGGACAAAGAGTTTAGTTGAGTACTTCTGCTGGCAAAGTATAAAAGCAAAAGGTGGTTATATGTGATTAAAGCTTTGGTGACAGAAGAATGTTGATGCCTTGTTGCATCGGTAGACCTCTATGGCACAGTAATAAATGCTTGAGACTTCCTTGTCCCTTTACTGCAATACAGAAATGTGTTTTGATGTTTGCTTCTGCAGGCAGCATATCACACAGCAGGAGAATGTGCTGTCCTTGTTCTGTTTAAGTGTGAGTCCTTCTGTCTCCAAATGTGTGCGATTAATTCTTCCCATTTTCCTTACTGGGCCACTAAATGCTCACGGTAGTTAGGCAGTAAGATTCTTTAGAGTTTTAGAATTGTTCATGTCCCTGGAAAACCATGAAAACTATTCAGTTGTTTGTAGATATTTAAGACATATAATTTCCAGGTTTTCCATGATTTAGGTTAGGTGGTATTGTAATTTACTTCTAGAAAAGAGAGAACATTTGGGTTGCTGGCAATGCGAAAAGTCCTAAGTTAGGGCCTTTGTTCTCTCCAGTGGGAAAGTGCTCTTATAACATTGTGGGTTTTTTTAATCTACTTGTCTGTCTGTCTGTCTGTCTGTCTGTCTATCTATCTATCTATTTTAAATCTGATTGCTGAACTCTCTTTTGGTGCTAAATCACTCAGACAAAATGACTGTCAGAATTTATAGCTGCAAGCTAGATTCTTATGTGAGATAATCAACATGGAACATCATATAATTACTTCTAACGTTTCATTTTCATATTTCTTTATGTGTTTGGTCTATGGCGGTGAAAATCCTGTTTTAGGGCAGGAAAAATACTAGAATGTGAATTGGCTCGTTTCTCCAGCAATATCAGACCTTTGAAACTATGATTCAATCTCAGAATTGCAAAATTAACTTTGGCAAAACTTTATTGCTGTAATCCAGCTTCACAGTGTTAGCTAAACTCTGTTGTCAGTAGGTATATGGGGTTTCATTCTTGACTAACTTCCGATGCAGATATTGCCAAGAGCTTTAAAAATTCCTTTGAAAAGAAATGAAATCTTGCTGCCTGAAAATGCAGTTTTGAAGCTGTATTTTCCTTTGTGAAGAATAAATAGTATATTTTTATTGGACATTATTGAGAATTGATAGAAGTGCAGAAGTTGTGTTCTTTGCATGTCAGAATTTCAGTGTATGGGTCTTAAAATAGTTTGACATTTCAGAGATGTATAAATATTGCACAGATGGAGAGGTATCATTAACTTGACTTTTCCCTTGCTTTCACAGTGGCTTTTTGTAATTCAGGTTAAAAAACAAAGACTATCCTTGCTTTGTTTAGTTCACTGAAGATACTCTTTGTACTGTAGACCAAAGAGTGTTCAAAACTGGGTCACAGGCCCTCTGACTACAAGAAAGCAATAGGCCTGGCTGTTGCAGTCCCAAAGTGATGCTTTGCAAGGCAAGGATTTTATTGTACTTTCCAAGAGGTCAGCTCTGGAGTGGGTGGGAACAGTCGTAATGACAGTAAATGACGACATCGAGAAGATCTGCACTCTTTACGACTGTTAAATTATGGGCTGTTCTGGGTGACGAAGGCTGCAAGGGCAATGTCTTGTGGTGCTTACTGTGTTCTGGACACATTTGATTCCTTGGTTTCTGAGTACCATGGAAACTGGCGGAAAGCCAAACAGGGTCAGAAGAAAGAAAGGACATTTGCAGAGTAATTAAGAACATTATAACTCCACAGAACATTTTCATATTGCTATTTGGAGGCATCTAAGTGGATAAAGTGATGTGACCTGGACTAGATTTCCGACTTCCTGCCAGAACTTGTCCCTGGATCGGTTGTATGCAAGGATGTCCTGAATGGCCTCTGCTGCCTCTGAGCCAGATATCTTGAGTTTCTGTACAAGTTTTCTCTAAAGCTTAGAGCACAGATCTTTAGCATCAAAACTGTTTCTGGATTACAATCCTTTGCAATTTTATCAGTTCACCCATTTCTTTTCTCTAACACTTCCAACCACTGGAATTTCCAACCAGGTCTCATTTTCTGTTTTGTATCTTCAAAAAAGTCCCCTTCTCTGTGAGACACTGACTGTGTTTTGTGAAAAGGTGAAAAAAACCCAGTCTCCTCCACTAAGAGGAAGTACAACTAGAAAGCCAAAGGTTAACAAAATTATCTGTGTATGCCTTAGTCTCTCTTGAAAGCGGAGAGAGGAAACTGCGCCTTCCCAGATGTGCTTTTCAGCACTGAACAGGGATTGATGTAATTGCAAAGAACCTCCAAGTCCATTATTAAACGCAGTCATCTTTGTGATTTTTGGAAATCTGTTCCTACCTAACCCCTGTTTGTCTTTATATTGTCTTGGATGTCCCGAGATAGGAGACATGTCTTGGTCTTTGTGAATCCAGCTGTCTATATGTATAGAATCCACCAGGTGGTCTGAGTGAAATTGTGTGTACCAGGTCTTATCTCTTGGTATTAAACTAACAGAGCTTCCCTGATGGGAAAAGCTGCATGGATTCCTTCCTGTGCTGTAGCTTGAAGACATTTTTAAAATTCAAAAAAGGGAGGCACCATTAGCAAACCACTGGAGCTTGAAAGCAAACTGACATTTTTTTTCATCTGCTTCTGTAATAGTTGGAGGTTCCATTATGTAGCAGAACTCAGTAGGTTCAGTTTCCAGTGGCTGATTCCCCTACTAATACCTTTTGGGGCTCATTAGTCAGCTTCTTTGTGCAGCTCTGCCTTGCTCTAACTTCATTTCTATGCTTCATGCTAATCCAAATCTATACCGGTAGATGTCACTTTGAATACTTGGTAACAAGATCCCACTGGGTGATGCTTGTGGAGTTACTGAAATGTCTCTTGAAATGTAGACTTTTTGTTATGCACTGACCAGGGTGTCTTGTAGAGTCATTCAGCTGAAATCCTCATTGCTGCCTTACTGAGATGGCTGGCACAACCTTTGCACATTGCTGGCATGGTGCTGAGCAGATTCACCCTCTTAAGACTTCCTGCAAAATAAATGCAAGGATATGACATATAGGAATTAGTGGTAGAATTCAGCTGCCCAGGGAGGTGGTTGATTCACCTTCCCTGGAGGTGTTTAAGGGATGGGTGGACGAGGTGCTAAGGGGCATGGTTTAGTGTTTGATAGGAATGGTTGGACTCGATGATCCGGTGGGTCTCTTCCAATCTGGTTATTCTATGATTCTATGATTCTATATCTGAATGATGTCTCAAGCCTTCCTGGCTGTGACTTATTGGGACTTCAAGCATTTGGTTCACCTACTTAGTAAGACAAGAAATACAGACCTCCAACAAATGGCCTTTTGCAAGTTATCTTCCAGTATCATTGCAACTGAGCACCCGTGTCTGAAACAGCCAGATGTTGCTACTGTGCTGGAGGTGCTGTTCTGGCACCTCACCAGTCAATATACACTTCTGATCCTCATATCAGAGTGTCCCATTACCAGAAGATCTGTTTCCAAACTAATGTCCAGATACTTTAATAGATAAATTCTTGTCTTTTTGTAATTAGGAGCTCTTCACTACAGCCCTGTTAACATCTACAGTAGACTGTCCAGGGGCTGCCAAAGGGACCTTGGGTCCCTGAAGTTCATGGATACCCTTGGATCAAATTAGGGTGAAACGACACCAGATGATTGACTTAAACTAAGAGACACTTATTTACACAGGCAGGGTCTTAGGAATAAGATTGGCTTGTTAAGTCTATACTTATAGTGAGAAAGAGAAAGAAATTATAAATGAAAAGGGAGGGAGAGAGAGAGTACAATGCCATCACCCCAGGTTCCAGTGTTGTCCACTATTGTCTCATGCCTTTTAAGATCCCAAGATAGCAGGCACAGCATGTACTGGACTCCTTGGGGAAGCGCTTTTTATGCCCCTATTCCCTGCCCGCAGAGTCAGTCAACCACATGAGGCAGGGATACACCTCTACATGGGATCATAGGAAAGTGATAAGTCTCTATATGGGATGTTGCAACTAGCATGTACTCTATAATCTTAATTTGCATATGCATGGGTGTCACCTGTTTTATACAAGGCTGCTGTGGCTCCTTTGAGTTCCCTCCCCCAGACACATTCTGCTTATCATGATTTAATGGTGTCTGCCTAATCCACTGCTGTGCAGCAACAACGTTTGAGATGTGCACATTAACTCAGCCAGTCTCTCGCACTGTATCCATGTGATCTGCTTCTTATGACTGTCCAATGGCAGAAAACAATTGTGTTTTTCTTTTTAAACCGTTTCTGTCACATTATACCAGTCATAAAAAACCACAAATAAAATTAGTAACATCAACACAATTTGTGCCAACCATTTTCTGTCCTTTCCCTGCAATAATCTACTTTGTGGCTCCAGTCACTAAGGTGTCACAGTATCTAAATAGATCTGGAGACATATATAGTGAGTGGAGCCTCAAATTGGTATATGTTATATAGAGATAATGAATAGGTTGTCTTTCTTCATCATGCTCCAAACTTTTGCATATAATGCTACTATTAAGGTTAACATTAGGAGATGAAGTACTCTTGTTAAGAATGCCTGTAGCAGTGGGCAACCACCTGAGAAGGATATCCCATCAGGATTGAAACTCCTTGTCAAATTTAGTTGCCTTATCCCGAATTACCTTTCAAATTTCAGTGGGTAAGATGCTCCCTTCATCATCTCTTATAACTGCTGGTACTGTAGATTGTTTCCACAGATGAGCTGGATACAGCTGAAAGCTAAAGAAACCTTATTTTAGGCTACATCGAGTGCATCCACAGTCAACCAGTGGTCTCTCTCATTAGTTCTTGCCCACTGAGACAACATATCAGGTGAGGGGAATGAGGCATGGACTCCTGTCTGATGAACAGAAGACCCATTATTAGGCATAATGTCTTCTTTGTATATGATAATTAATAAAGCACACACAGGGTTTTTTTTACAATGATTGGTTTTTGTTACTTATCCACAGGCCTAAACTATACATATGATTGGCTAAAGCTAACTGTTCACATGCCATGTTCTGTTTTTTGATCTCGTTCCACTTTTTCATCCTATTTTTCCATTTCTCAGATTTGTCTTTTGTGTTCCTCCTTGTTACTTTGTTTTTCATCTTCTCATAGCCAAGGTCCTTTAAAGACAGCGTCCATTTGTTTGTGTCCTTCGGCCTGTAAGAATTTCTGTATTTCTTTGTATCCTTCAGCCTGTAAGAATTCCTCCACAATCAGGTATGAGTTGTTGATTGGTTCCCAATGCTAATAGAGAGGACCATAATAGGTGTTCCAGTTTATTTAAATCAGTTGTTGTGCTTGCTTTATTTGCCTGCACTTTAGCATCCATGCCATTTAGGACTCCCAGTCCTGTCCCTATAATACCAGTCATACCTCTCCTGATTAATTTTGGAGAGGAGATAGTTTTCTGTGTAGCCACACCAGCCATTACGCATAGGACATATCTAAGAACGGTATGCAGGTCAATTTGTTGTTGACCTATGTTTCTGACTATATATTGTCCAATATAAAAGAATCGTGTGTTGCTTGGGACCTTTATTTCAAATTGTCCCTAGAATTTTTTGTCTTTACCATGTATTATTCTGAACAGGTCATTTGGGTCGGATTTGACAGCATTAATTTTAAATCTGAATGTTAGTCCTAGAGTTTAGTGGTGCCAAAGGCATACCTCATAAACTGCTTTAACCGAAGTGAAATTACACCAACAACCGCATTTTTTGGTGGCGCAGAGTCTGGTAGCTTTTTCTCTTAGGTTTCTTATACTATCAGATACTGTAATTTTAGAAGCCTTGTTGTATGTAGACCTGCTGATTACTCGGAATCCTACTTGGATTTCTTATCTAGTTTTTTCTGTCAAAAGGGGAACTTGTTCCTTTTCATCCCAGTCTCATTCAAATTCTGAGTATATTTCAGTTCCGTATAACAACGGTAGCTAAATTTAGCTTTGCATTGCTGGAATGCATTCCCATGCTTCCTGTATGTTTGATATGGACTTGGGATCATGGACATTTCATGCCAAAATTCTGAACAGAGCTGACTAAAATTATAAATATACAACATGAGAATACACCCTTCATCTGCACCATTTTACCCTAGTAAAATACAAGAAATAAGTCTAACCAAATCACTGATGGAAGCAATAACCCACTCCAAAATTAACAACATAATTCCTACAATAATTTTCTAATAAACTTTTAAAAGACGACAGAGAGGAAGGGCTTTTTCTTGAGAGATCTCCAAAACCTAATTTTTAAATGTTTATTTAATTTAATTTAATGCTATATAGTATGTATGTTATATATTAATAATATATTTTAATTAGTATTAATTTTTATTTAGCATTACTGCTTGTGATTTCCAGGTGGAGAAGCTGAGTGACTTGCCCAAAATCATGTAGTGGTTGAGTAGGGAATTGATTTCCTGAGATGAAGGCCTAAATATAGTCTGATCCTTGTGTAAATGAGGTTTCTTCTCCGCCCAAATGCCTGGTCACCATCTTGGGCAGCACTCCATGACAGAAGTTTAGGGCTTAGAAGTGAAAAACATCCAGACTGACATTCCCACTATTGCTGCTCTCTAGAAGTGGTTGCTATTCCCGAACCTTTCCACTTTGAATTTCTTTAGCCAGCAGAGCCAAGACCACACGGAATAATTTCTTGGCTAAATCCCAACAAGGATGATTGCATCCGTCTGCGTCAGAGGGGAGAACAGCTTGCTTACTGCTCTGTTGCTTTAGGAAATAAAATATTTTTCCCTCAGTGGAAAAACTGCTTAGTCAGATTGGTATAAAATTTGACTAAGTAGCTAGAGGATCTCTGAGTTTTTATCCAACACATCCTCCTCAAATCTTTTGATTCATCTCATCTTTAAAGGTAAACAGTTCTGTCTTGTAAGCTTTAAAATGCAGACAATGGCATGAGAGTAATTTCATCAGTTCTTTTGCCTGTAATAAGTGCAGCTACACCATTTTTTTATCAAATAACCTTCCCTCCCAGCTTACAAATTAGATGCAAGGAGGGGAAGGGCTTGTTGTTTCTTTTTTATGTCATGCTAACACAAGGACTGTGAAGGTCACCAAACAGGATTTAAAAGTCTGTTCCCTTTTTGCTGCAGTCACATTATGTCTCCTATAGTGGCAGTTTGTTATCTGAGCCTTGAATAATCAGATAACTCACCAGGATTTAATGAGACCAGTGTAGTCTCACCAGCTTGAGAATGCAGCCTGATGACTTCATGGCTGAGCTTAGGTATGTATCATTCTTTTCTGTTAAAAGTCATCAGAGCCAGGATCAGCCTCTGAAATGCTGATGCTTCCTTGGAGGAAGATGTGACTTTGTGCTGGCCTCAACATGAAGCGCTGCATCTGTTCTGACATTTCTTTCAGTTTCATCAGCCAGGGACTTGACTGTCAGGGAGAATCAATCATCCCACATATCTGAAAGAAGAAGGGCTGCAAAAAGGCCAGATTTGAGTTTGCGCATGGCACAGGGGAATGAATTTTGGGCATGCTTTGCTTGTGGCAGTTCCATAGCCTTTGCCAGTTTTGTGTCTTTGTTCCTCATGGATGCTTGTTGCTTCTGGGAAAGGAAAGGAGGGTTTGTGTGCTGCATTCCTAGTGAGTAGGACTTTGTATGGCCTTCCTGAGGGTTTGAAACAGGCCTCAGAAGTTTTCTTCCCTTCCTCACTGGCCAACTTTGAGGCAGTCATGAGCAGAGCTAATTAATCTTACTGGACTTCAGTGCAGGGTCTGTTTGGAGCTCCAGGCCAGGATGTCACCAAAATTGTGAAAGAAACTTCTTAACACCGAATGGGGTCTTAAGAAGCAGGCTTTCTTTAATGCGGTACTGGATACATGGGGGAATTGATCCACCTAGCTTGTATTCTGATGGTTATGAGTAGCATTATATGCTGAACATATACACATGTATTACATTTCTTGTAAAAAATATGCATATTAATCGCATTTTCCAATACTAATTATAATAGGTGTCCTCCCCCTTGCACATGCTCCCCACAGTACTTTATTGAGTCTGAGGTCTGCAAAGCAGCCTCCTACCCTTTTTAGTTTGCATCTGCCTCCTCTGAAGTTCCCGTATAAGGTTGGAAACCAGGGTTACCTTGACCTCCCATCTATTTTGGCTCTTGAAGTATTGGCCAGATGCTTGTTTTCTGCAGTCTTCAATGCCTTTTCTTTTTCTTCTATTCTTTAGATATTACAGAAAGAGAGGACTTAGTTGTTCCCTAGTTCCCATGATTAGATTAGTATGGGCACTGCATTCTACATAGCAGCTTGTACCGTTTTGCTCAGGGGTAAAACAAGGACGGCCCTCTTGCTGATACAGAGAAGGGCTGTGGCCTTCCTTGACCATGTCAGACTTTGGGGAAGACTCTGAATTGCTGCTTGGGGGGAAGTAGGGTATCTGGGGAAACATTTGCCCTGTCTCATTTCCACTGGATGTGGTTTCTCAAGGTTTCCTCCTTTTCGTTTTAGCACAACCTTGAATCCTTTGCCTCCTCCTTCTGCCAGCAAGCACAGACTGAGGTTATTGACTGTCTGCTGAGAGAGAGACTTCATAGAGTAGTTGCTTTTCCTCAGTTAGAAAGAAGGGAGGAAGAATGCAGCCTGCATTCAAATTCCCCAGTATTCCCTGGAACTGTTAGCATGGCTGAGAGGTCCAAAGGAGGCTTTATGTTGAATTCTTGATGGAGAAGTCTGACTTGGGCAGTGAGAGTGCTGTGGACTTGTCTCTCTACATGCATTTGAAAAGTGGTCATCCCAACCCATACCAACAGTTTTCAGTGTAGGGTGAAGATATGTGTTTTATTTCTTACAAGTTGTTGCAAAGGAAAAGAATGTTCTTTTGTTAAATTTCAATGCATAATGAAAGAGTCCTATCCTCCAAAAGCTTTGCTAGTAAATGGTGATCTGCAAACAGAAACAAATGGAAAAGCACTGATCTGCTTCTGGATGAGTGGCCACTCTTGTGCCGTTGAAACTGGGTGTTTGGCAAGTGGTTTAAGCTGATTCTGTAGTGCCATGTGCTTTAAGTGTGGATTTGAAGATGAAGGGAGATAGGGAGTGCTTCATAGCTTTACTTTTGACAGCTGATGGGAGATTCTCAAAGGAGAAATTACCAAACGATGCCCAGAGATAGCGATAATCCTGCTCCCGCAGGGCATCTGACACTGTGAGGTAAGGAGCGGGAATTGAATCTCACTGGCTCAGAACTGTACTGGAGGCTCTTTCCCTTGACAAGTGTCTATTATTCCTTGTTTAAGATTCCATTTTCTTTAGAGATCTAGCGCTCAGCCTGGTTTGACAGGCTAAATGAGTGTCAAGTAGAAAGGCCTGTCATTTAACGCTAGTCATAGTCTGCCCCTCACTGTCACATTAGAGCCTGTGCAAAAGGCACTCTGCTGCTCTCTAGAAATAGCTGCCAGGCCTGAACCCTTCCGCTTTGAATTTCTTTAGCCAGCAGAACCAAGACCACATGGAATAATTTCTTGGCTAAATCCCAAGAAGGACATGAATGCATCTGTCTGCGTCAAAAGGCAGAACAGCTTACTTACTGGAGGTCTTTGTCTGGCTCCTTTACTGAGCCAATTGTCTTTAGATGGGGGGACAGAACATTTTAGGAAGATGAAACCACAACTAAGAGTAAAATACCCTGTGGCAGAGTAGTTGTGTTAATGATTCTCCTGTAGACTGCTGTCCTAATGATGACAGCAGAACTTAAATCTGTCATGCTTCCTATCACTTGTGCTACACCATTCACTTAAGGAACCATCCCTCATTACAGAGCATGGTATGAACAGGTACAATGTTCTTTTGAGTTTATATCCCTTATTGAATTTGGATTCCACACTACCCTCTGCCTCCTACCTCCAAAGCAAAAAAAAAGAACTGAATTAATTCAAAGTCGTAACAGGCTGCTTATAAGCTTATAACAGGCTGATTATAAGCTTAAACAAGATAATATATGCATGATTTTTTTCCCACTTAAAAAAACCACCCAAAATATTAGCTACCAGTTAAAGCAATTGGCAATTTTATTTAAAATTCTTAATCTACAGAGAAATGCCCTGCAGTATTTAACTTGTTTAAATGAAAATCTACAGATTAACAAAGGAACAATGGTATTGGTATGCTAATCATGACATTTTTCATCTTTTCCACTAAAGACTTATTTTCCCTTTATTTTGCTTCTGTAGCAGCTGGTGTTCTCTGATTCTTTGGTCTGAACAAATGAAAGTATTTTTTGGAAAAAATGCAGGGCAGTTTTGCTATAAATATTGCACATACTACAGAAGGAAATTTTGCAATGCTTTCTGTGTGTATAGTTACACTTGCTTTGTTTGCTTACATGTACATGGAACGGTTGTTTATAGATTATCTGACCCAAGATATCAGCCTTTCTGCTCCATGACTAGTCCTGACACAGCCTGTATGTGGTTCTTCTTTCATGAAACAGTATTAATATGAACTGATAAGAAAATGTCAAAACCTGATGTTATATGTAATATCTCCTTGCATGACTAGAAAACATGCCCTATATACGACATGCATTTGACAAACTTTTCTCTGTTTTTTGACTCTTTAAGTCATAACTTAAATTTTGCTTAAATTCTGCCATTAATTTATGCAAGGTAAAGGAGCAGAAAAGGAAAACTCAAGCCAAGATCTAAAGGCATTCCTTTCACAGGTAGCAGATCTCTGCCACCTGTTTCCAAGGCCAGTTACACAGCTGCCAGTCACACCTAGTCCTCAGCACCTTTCTGGACATCAGGTTTGTATTGACATGAGCTGCTGGGTTCTGTCATGTGCAGGAATGGAGAGCTTGAACACAACACAGGCTCTGATGACCCTTTCACCTTTACAATCCTGAGATATAAAGTATCTTATAGTTGTACTTCAGATTCTGGGCATGATAACATGGCCTTCTTTACTCCATGGAAAGTTACAAACATGACCTTCTTCTGTGTCTCTGCAATATCCTGGCTGCACCCCAGCAATTCCTGGCTCTGCTTTGTGTTATGTAAAGAAACAGTAATAGTGTTAATGAACTTATGTAAAAAGTGCAAACATCTTTGTTTCTAATTAGCCAGCTTATTTCCCCATTGCTCTGTTGCAAGGAAGCAGCTTGGACAACATGCTGAAGTACTTGCTCTGCCTGTGATCTAGGCTGTCTAGGAACAGAAATGGTCCCTACTATCACATGGAGAGCCTGTAAGCTTAAACTCTGACCAGTCTTTCCCTGTCATCATGCTGAATTCCTTCCCCTTCCTCTGACATGGTGAGTTGCCTATGCATTCTGGAGCAGCTCTGAGGCGAGTGATCTCAAATACTTCTGAACTGATACATGCATACTTCATGTACAAGATGGGCTGTAAATTCATGTCCACTATGGCTAATTATGTTTCAACACAGAACTGCACAGCCAGCAATTTGAGAATCTAACTTACCTAGAAAGTGTAGAAAAATATCTTTATCACGTGAGACTTCAACTGAAATGAAGTATGCTGCATAGCTCCTACTGCAAGAACTAAAAGCATAATTGGAAATATTTTTCCTAGCTCAAATGATATTCTTTCACAGGGGAATCTTATATTACACTTCATCTTAACAAGTCATTAGGAATCAATTTCAATACTTAAGAGTGGATGATGCTCAGAGGCAACCAATCATGGCCTGAGTATATTTGCAAAGCTAAGTTTAAATAAACAAATAACAACTATTTGGTATTTCTGATGAATGGCTTTAGAAAATTCAGAACAATAATAGAGTAAAGGAGCATGAAGATCATATTCCATGAAGAAAACATAATTAATAATTTGTAACTGTTGAAGAAATTTTATCAGGTGCGTGCCTTTGCTATAGCAGAAAATCCTGGTAGCCTTGGAGGGAACAAAAGTCAGCATTAAAAATAGAAAAAACATTGGAATGAAGAAATTGTGGAAGAATAATACAATCAAGATGGTAAAAAGTGCCAGAAATTGTAAAAGAAACAAAAAAGCAGAAGCAGAACTGGTGGAATTAAAGGCAGTAAAATGATTACTTTTTAGAAAAATACACCAAGAAAAAATACTTCAAATAATATTAATCTGTGATTAAATGAATTCTCCACAATGATTAATAATGCTGATTTTTTTTTTTTGAGACAGAAACGATGCATATGAGAAGAAAATTTTTAAAAATCAATTCCAGTCAGAGATGATGCCAGATAACAACTCTGATATAAAAAGAGCAAACTTAGATGATTTACACTGTAGTTGTTAGAGATTGGGCCACTTACGTGGGTGCATCAGAAAAAGAAATACAGGTAAGATAAAACCAGTGAGCGTGCATTTTATAATCTCAGGTTAGAAGACAGAAGTGATTCTTGCATGCTGCAAGAAGTTTCTTTCTACTTCAAAATTCATCCTGATTCATCCTGACTCTGGGTGATATGTCTAGACCTTGTGTCATTCCAGAAGGTAGAAAGAGCCTGATTGGGGTCCATTGTTCAAACCCACAATGCAGCTGTTCTGCTCAAAGCCCTGCAGAAGACTATGTTATTAATTTAATCTTCTCCAGTGAAGGGAGCTGTTGCTAGAGGAGTGCAGGAGTGGAAAGAACTTGAGACCCTGGGCTGTAGAAAGTTGAAGGTATTGGTTGGAAGACAAAGGAAGTCCCTATAGTTTTCTGGATACTATATACCAGAAAAATGCTATGGGGATGAGATAGTCACACAATATTGTACTGTATCCTTCTACATTTGACTCCACCAAATATGGACCTCTATGTACTCCGTCCAAGGCTCCTTTCTCTTCCAGTCTTGTCTCTGTACTTATTATTTCCCCGTCTCTGCTGCAAGAAACATATGGTGCTCAGTTTCACAGGTTGTCCCAAAACACAGCTACTTACACCATTTCTTCATACTGTCACAAAGTGATACTTGATAAAAGCTCATTCTTATAGCAAAATCTTAATTCTCACTAGGAACTGAAAATGTTCTCCAGAAATCTTACTGTCCAATGAAATACAAGTACCTTCAGCCATTCAAAATTTAAGATGCACTAGCTCTGTCCAAGGAATCAGTCTGGGGGGGCCCTTGATTGCAGGAGAGTAGTGGTGGTAGACCAGTACCCAAGTAAAAGAGGAGCTGGGAAGTGACCCTTCTGTACTGTGGCACAGGACGTGCAGAGAAAAACAGCCACAACTTGTATCCTATTGCTAGCTTTCATCAGCAGAATGCAAGTGTGTACCCAGGCTGTTTCAATTTCTACAAAAGGAATTGATTATAACTAAAGGAAGGGAGGCTGAGAAAGAGAGAGAAGAAAAAAAAAACAACCAAAAAAACCCAAAACTAGAGGAAAAGGAAGAGGAACCGTGCTGCTTTCTAATTTAGTGAATCAGTCAGAATGAGAATGGGTAATTAGCTATTTTTAAAAAATTAAAGAACTTCACAATGGGCACCTGTAGAGTTCAGAGTGAGAAGGAAATTAATTCAGCTGAGGAGGGAGCCCTGGGAGTATTTTGCTATTGTTTCAGAGATAACCAGATTCATGAAGTGAGTTTGTCTTACCAAGCTTTAGCTGTCAAACTGTCGTCTTCACCTGAGGCAATTCTTCCTCAGTACTCCATAGGCAGAAATGCATACCTCGAAGTATGGCATTTTAGGTGCTTGCCTTGCAGCAGGGGGTGTTGTTACCCCAGGGCAGGTCTTTCCCCAGTAACTAGAAATGTTCAGAGCAGATGCTTGTAGCTATCAAACTGAGCAAGATGCTCACAGGGAGCCTCTTCTTCTATTACCAGATTGCTTGCAAGGGCTTTGTGGGGAGAGACATCCAAAATGGGGGACCATTGTGCTAAATAATCAGCTTAGTTCCTTGTAATCATGGTCTTAAGCAAACTACCAGTCTGCAGTCCATGGCTCTCTCTGGAGCTGGAACTGGCTTTGTGTGGCACAGCACAGCCTGTAGCCTCTTCTGACAGAGGCCACTCCTGTAGATCCCTTCTTCCAGTACCTGGACACATAAACCCAAGACAGTCTGATTTCCCAGGCTTTGTCCCTTGCTGTAGAAATGCTCTGTGTTTTTAAAGCATGATGCAGAGGGGAATTGCTCTAGTGTCTGGAGTTTTTGCTCTTTGTTTTGAATATACTTTCCAGACTACATCCCAGCAGGAAAAGCCACAGGGCAAAGTAGGAAAAATATTGTCCTTCTAGTTGAGCTCATCGAAACAAAGCAGCTTTCTGCTTCCTGTGTTCTTCATTGTCTGCAGTGTTGCTGTCCTTCCTCCAGCACAAACTGGCACCTTTTTCTCTTGGGTGCCCTATACCTCCTATGATAAAGGCTGATGAAGCTGGCACCCTAGAGAAGTAATTTTCCAAACAAACATGAACGGCCAGGCAAGTAATAATTTCCCACAGCATTACTTGAATAAATAACGCAGCGTCCTCAAACTTTCTGTGTTGCAGTGGGAAGCAGGTATGTGATGGAATATTGACAGGTAATCAAAAGGGCAAGCAGGTGCTTTTGGAACCATCTATGAACATGCTTTCAGTAAGTTGTTCTCTCTTCAGATCTTCAGATACTACGTGTTTCTCAGGCTCCTGCTTTTCCTGTGCACACACACCTGTGGGAGGGGCTGACTTCTTTCTGGGGGGAGAACCAAGTCGAACAAGAGCAAGAACTGGGACTGAGTAACTTGCCACATTGGGAGAGTGACAGGCAAACTGTTACCAATAAACATGCCCAGAATGTGTGAATATATAGAAAAGAGGGAAATTTTCTCTCAGTGAGAAAATGCATGCCGTATTTCTCACTCTGCTGGAAAGAACTTAAGAATTAGAATATTGTGATGGGCATAAAAATCTGCACACAAGTTTTTTGCCAATGTGCAAACTTCCTATTCTCCCACACTCTACAAACCATTTTGGCAAAAATACTGCAAGTGGGGGATTTACACTCGTAAAGCACATCACGTCAAGAGCGACACGTGCCAGAACTCAAACACACATCTTATCATCTGAAGCAATATCTGAAAGGTAATCACAGGGTAATATACTTGCTTGATCTGTTGACATAGTGCCAGGAGCTGCCCATCAGTTGCATCTCCTTTCAGTCCTGCAACTCAGCCAGCTCAGACGCGGAGCATCATTTCTGCTTGTCCCCTTTGCTGGTCCTGCCCTGGCTGTAGGTTGATCTGGGTTGGTTGTTGGGTTCTCTGCTTTGCTCACAGACTGCCCCTTCTTTCTAGTGCTTCTCAGAAGCAACAGTATTTCTTCCACCTATATTAAGAGTTTATGTTTTCTTCACTGCATTTCTGCTAGCTTATTCTGTGTGTACTTGCATAGTAGTAGATTCTCTACTAATAGTAAAACAGACAGTTCCACTTACACAGGATTTCTTTTCTGGCAGTAAACACTGAGTTTTGAAAGGGGTTTTCTCCCTCCTTCTCAGCAAAAGCTATTGCATTAAAAGATTCCAGGTTTTAACAGTAATTTGGATAATGAGGGCCTTTACATAAAAGCGCTGAGGCTTTGGCCACAAACAAAATCTCAGCTTATCCAAAAAAGGTCCTGTGTGTTTCAGTGAAGTGTATTGTTAGTTGTTCTTTTTAATTAATATTTCTACATTTTAAGAATAACTGTTCATTAATAGCCTGAAGAGATTAAATTTTCTGAAGAGATAGCATTCCCATTGGTTCACAGCTCTGTTAGGCAGGCACAGATATTTTATGAAGGTAAAATTATAGGAGGGTACAAAATAGTGGTTGGTAGCACAGAACCCAATGGATCAGCTGAGCATGCTATTGAGGTGCATGGTCTTGTGCATGTGCAGGCTCAGTTACTGATATGTTTCCTTCTAAAGCTTCCCACCACTTCACATCATCCAAGGCTCAATTTCAGTGTGATTGTAAGGTCTCTCAATCCTTCTCTCAATCCAGCCAAGAATTCTGGAAGCCTCATTAATGATGCCAAATTGGTCAGATGACATAAAAAAAAAAGAGACCCTGCCTTCATTTGCCTGGCTTGAGGAGGATGACTTGGGCACAGTTACGTATCACTTTTCCCATAAGTTAGACTTAGAGTTGCTGCTTTTTGAAACAGAGACAACAAAATCAAAATGTGCTGCTGCAAAAGGTCCCAATCATTGCTATGTCAGAAAAAGAACACTCAGTCAGATTGAGAGAGTGAAAGAAAATGGGCTTGTAACTTGTGTCCTGACTCACTGTCTGGAGGATGAATGCCTCCACCTGGCAAAAGGCTAACATTTCAGCTGTTCCCTCCTGTCTAAATTGCAATAAGTTCCTAGAAACATATGGAGAGGGCAAGAAAAACTGCAAGTCACAACCGAGAGCTCAAGAACCTATGAAAATTATTATAGTAATTGTGTTTCCTTGAAAAGGCTCTTACTTAAAACGGTTCTTACTTTAGGAACTAGAAGCTGGTAGGACTGAGATGAAACTCTTATTGCCATAAAACAAAGGCATGCCTATGATAAATGTTCAGTAGAGTCTGCAATCTCTTCCATAGAAGATTTGTCTCTCCTTTTAGCTGTATAGCTCAGCTTGATGTGGGCTGTAAGCTTCATAGGATCTGCCCATGCTCCCATATTACTGATGATGCTAAACATCTGTTAGTCAACAGGAAGGCTGAGAAGCAGTCAATAACTGATTCCACCTGGAAGAAATGTGAAATGTGTACCTCATATCTAGTGTGAGTTTTGAGCTGTCAGTCCAAGCTGGTTGCAGGCTGTGGCAGTGATGGGAGCTTTATTATGTAGTGGCTGTTCACAGGTGACTGCAGCTTTCCAAATTTGTAATAGCAACCCATCCTTGTAGCGCTATGTGGGTTTCTTAATTACTGTTACACCATTAATACAATTCAGTTGGATTGTTAAGATGCCCCAGATATTCTCCCTTACTAAACTTAATTCACTACAAATATGGCTGCTGCAGCCTTTTGGGAAGCAAGAAAACTACCTTGAATTACAAAAGGGAGAGGCTGATATGCCAGATCAAAAAGGGTTAGAAAAAGATAAATGGCTTGCCCTTCATTTTTCTCATGTTCCTGTGAAGGGCTACAGCATGTGAATAAATATTCATATGTTCCTACGTACTCTCTTTGAGTGCTGAAAGTGTTCTTTCCATCTTTAAAGCTTTTGATGTCAGAGTTCTCCTTTTTGTTGCTGGCTAATGGGATTGAGAAGTACTTTTTGTACTTCAGAGGCAAGTATATGTCAGAGGTTTGAAATGAATTGATTAACTACCTTTGATTTTACTGAGTGTTGGCTCTGAGTTTCTGGCACTGCCTTGTTCTCCACAGATGTACTGTCAGGGTGGGTTTGTTAATTAGATCCCAGCCACAATGGGCTATAGCAGGATTTATTCCGCACACAAGAATTCTCGATGAGCTGATGACAATTTAAATAGTCTCACAGCAAGTACTAAAGGTAATCACCTAACTAATTTTTCCTGAGCTTTTCTGATTGCAGAATTACATTTTCTTTTTGTTTGTTTGTTTTGGGGATTTTTGTTTTTTATTTTTTTTTTTTTTTTGCTTGTGTAACAAGTAAGCTATGCTTATGATATACTCTCTTTGTTTAGATAGCGTTTTATCTTTTTCATTTCTCTCAAATCTGCTATGTAATTGTCATGGTTGCAGTTGTGAAAGGGTTAATTTCCTGGGTTTGGCAGAAAAAGTTAATTTTCACAGGAAAGCTGGGAAAGGACACAGTCAGGGCAGCTGACCCAAACCACAACCAACCACAGGGATTTTTGATATTATGCATTGTGCTCATCTTATAAGGAGGGTGATTGATGAAGTGACTGTTCTGGGTGTGTGGTGGTGATACAGTTGTTAAGGTTGTCAATAGGGTAGTTGTGGTCTGGTTTCCATGGTGTGATTTCAGGTTTTGCAGCTGTAGAGCAGGGTGTAGGTTTTTGAGTTCTGGATCACACATGGTCATCGATTCCCAAGCAGTGAATGTTTTGCATTGTGTATCACCCATTTCGTGTATTCTTTTATTTTTATTTGTTGCATCCTCTTTTCCTTTTCTGTGTTGTTAAACTTTATTTTTTTTAAACCTAGTTCATGAGTTTTACATTTTCTTTCTGATTTTCTTCTCTACTCTGTCCAAGAGGGTTATTTTTTTTGTTGTTACCACCTGTGCTCCAGGTGGTTCTTTGTTTTGCTGACTGGAACTAAACCAAAACAGTCCTTTTTGGCACCCAATGTGGAGCACAAAGAGTTGAGGTAGCAACGGAAGTAACCAGAGTGTATTAAAACAAGTTTGCTATGTGCATTCGTTATATTAGTTTAATAGTTGCTGGTCACAATGTTGTATTTGATTGTGTGGTTACATTATGTAAATCCTTACGTGCTGTATGTATTCCCTGCAGTCCTGTTTATCACCTCTGGGAGAAAGATCAGGATCAGCGTTTTGCTGTACTGTTTAATATTAGCTTATGGTATGTTACTATCACTGGCAGTAAGATTACTGTAGTACTTATATGTGGCATTGCTGTTACTTCTGTACCTTGGCCACTATCTCTTGGAATTTGTTAGTAATCATACCCAGTCTATACAGAAGATGGCGGCGGGGGGAGGGAAATCTTTTCCCACACTCTTTCATCTCCCTTTTCTTCCTCAGGTTAGTTACAAATCCTTTAGAGAATTTTGAATATCCTTGGGATGTTCAAGCCAGCATGCTCTTATTGTTATGTCTCCTGAATGTGTTTCAGATCTTGTTTAGGGTCAAGCAATCTGTCTGTTTCTGGACCGACAGGAGGATTCCAACAGTTCTCTGTAGTGGAAGCTGAAGTAAGCCTAGCTTGGAATGCAGTCCATTGGGATTGTCTCAGAGGCTTTGTGCATCTTTGGCATAGGTTACCTCAAGAGAATTGCAAGGATGCACAAAGGTATTGGTGGGCTTTTGGTACAGCTGCCACGGAGAAAGAAGAAATGAAACAGCTCTCTACCTTGCCTGATCTCTCAGAGGACACTTCCATTGTGGGGTTGCTGAGGGTTAAAGAACAACAGGTGCCTATCATTACAACAATGTTGCATTAGAAACAATATTTCAACAAATGGAACTCTCTGGCCACCATTCATAAGCTGATTCATCAACTGGAGAGCCAAGGAATGATCAGCAAGACTCAATCATGCTTTAGTAGTCCCATATGGCCAGTGCAGAAACCTAATGGAGAGTGAAGACTAACAGCAGATTATTGTGGCCTGAATGAAGTCATGCCGCTGCTGAGTACTTCTGTGCCAGACATGCTAGAACTTCAATATGAAGTGAAATCAAAAGCAGCCAAGTGGTATGCCACAATTGATCACAAATGCATTTTTCTTTATTCCTTTGGCAGCAGAGTGGAGGCCAGTTTGCTTTCACTTGGAGGGAGATCCAGTACACCTGAAATCAAGTGCTCCAGTATGTGAAACACAGCCCTACCATTTGCTGTGGGCTGATCTAGACTGCACTGGAAGAGTGTGAAGCTCTGGAACAGCTGCAGTCCATTGATGACATCATGGTATGGAGAATAAAGCAGAAATTTTTGAGAAAGAGGAGAAAATTATTTCAAATCCTTGTGAAAGCTGGTTATGCCGTAAGGTCCGGGGACCTGCACAGGACATGCAGTTTTTAGTAATAAAGTAGCAACACAGACATTGTCAAATCTCAATAGATGTAATCAACAATACAGCAACTACGTGTCCACCAATGAGCAAAAGGAAACTTAAGCTTTCTTGGGCATTGTGGGTTTATGGAGGTTGCATATTCCAGTTGCAGTCTGGTCGTAAGCCCTTTCTATCATATGACCTGGAAGAAGAATAATTTGAAATGGGGTCCTGAGTAACAACAGTCCTTTGAAATGATTACATGGGAGATCTTTCATATGGTAGCCCTAGGGCCAGTCTGGGCAGGAGAATATGTGAAGAGTGTGCTTTACACTGCAGCCAGGGAGAATCACAAAATCCTAGAGTCGTTTAGATTGGAAAAGATCATTGTATCCGACCACAAACTTAACATTGCTAAGTCCACCAGTGAAATAGTTCCAGGAGTGGCAACTTAAGCACTTCCCTGGGCAGCCTGTTACAGTGGTTGACAACCCTTTCAGTGAAGAAATATTTCCAAGCATCTGTCCTAAGCATCCTCTGGCACAAGTTGAGGCTATCTCCTCTCATCCTGTCACTTATTACTTGGGAGAAGAGATCAACATCTGCCTACCTATAACGTCTTTTCAGGTAGTTGTTAAGAGTGATAAGGTCTCCTATCAGACTCCTTTTCTCCAAAATAAACAGCCCCAGTTCCTTCAGCTCCTCCTGGAGCTGCTGGCAGAAAGCACCAGAGGAGACTTGCAACTCCCAGGGTTTTGGATTTGGAGACGTAAAGGATCCAAAGCCCACTATGATCCAACTGAAAAAAAGAGATAAGTGGCAGCACATGAAGGAGCCTGGTCTACTTCAAAAGTGACTGGTCCTGAAGCACAGCTCCTCTTAGCACCTTGACTGCCACTGCTGGGCTGGATGTTAAAAGGGACATCATGCAACTAGCACTACATGGATTAAGTGGATCACACTGATGATGCAGGGGACTCAAATGGGAAACACCAGTCACCCAAGAGTTTTGGAAGTGATCATGAACTGGCCAGAAGGCAAGTATTTCAAATATTGCTAGAAGAGGAGATGACACCTGCTGAAAAGGCCCCACTGTATAACAAACTATCAGAAAATGAGAACCAATATTATCTGTTCACTGACAAGTCCTATCGTGTTGTAGGAACACACTGAAGGTGGAAAGCTGCTGTGTGAAGTCCTAGGAGAGGAGCTGCAGAATCTGCTGTGGGATGAGGTGGATCGAGCTTGCAGAGGTGAAGACCATCGAGCTGGCTTTAGATGGTGCTAAATGAGAAAAATGGCCAATACTTCATATTTATGATGACTCATGGATGGTGGCCAGTGCCTAGTGGAGGTGCTTGCAGCAATGGAGGCAGAGTAACTGGCAGCGCAGAGGTAAATCCATCTGGGCTGGTGCAATGTGGCAAGATATTGCTGCCTGGGTAGAGAACTGGTGTCATGGCCACTTAAACTAAAAAGGTGAGCTCTTCATCCTGGCATGGCACCAGAGCAATCCAAAATCACTCAGGAGGAGGTGTAAGTGATACTTTTTACTAAACAAGGTGCATGTCCTTAAACAACTGAATTCATACGACCAAACAGCCTGTACACAACAGTGCACCGACAGAAAAGCTGCAGGTGATGTAAGTTACTGTAAGAGCCCATCACTTGTTGTAATAATCTGCTTAACTGAACTGTGGAACATAGCACACAGAGCCCTAATGCTGCCTGGAGTCAAACCCAAAATTAAAACAAATCCGCCAGCTACAGCCTGCTGCAGCTGCACACGTTGCAAAGAGAAGAGGGAGAAAAAGAGAGAAAAGGGACAAAGGAGAGAAAATGAGGAAAGAGATAAATAGTTACAAGAGAAATAGGAAAGATGAGAGATAGTCACCACTTTAGTAATTCTGAGAGTAGCAACAAGTGGTTCTTTGTCCAGCAGGTCTAGATGACGGTGGGTGTCCGCACTCAACATAGCCCAACGTAAACACAAGACACCAGACAACACCAGGTTGCAGGCGTTCTTGGGGATTTTTAAGCCCTCTGTCCCCTCCTCTCACCAGATCAGGTAGGGTGGACAGGTAACACCATCAAGAAATGCTTTCCAGCATTTCCTGTCTCACCACTGGGGACTCAGGACCATCACCTGCTTTGAGCCATTAACCCATGCCATGCCAGTTCTATACAACTGGTTCTAAAAGTGTGTCCAGTAGATGCTCGTGTATCCAAGGTTTGGGCCACTGAAGAATATCAAAACAACCAGCAGGTGATCTGGACTTGCAAGATAAGGGTGAATTATTTATAGCTTAGTAGACCCATGATGCCTCCAGTCATCAGGGAAGAGGTACAACATGTAGATGGTTTGTGACTGAGGAGTGGACTTGACTATGAGCACTATTGCACAAGTTATCCATGAATGTGAAACGTGCACTGCAATCAAGCAAGCCAAGCAGGTTAAACCTCTGTGGTATAAGGAACAATGGTTGAAACAGAAATGTGGGGAGACCCGTCACACTGATTGTATCACACTGGCACAAACCTGCCAAAGCAAGCACTACCTGCTTACAAAGGTGGAAGCAACCACTGGATGGCTGGAAACATATGCTGTGCCCCATGCCACTGCCTGGAACACTGTCCTGGGCCTTGAAAGGCAAATCTTGTGCTGACGTGGCACCCCAGAAAGAATGGAGTCAGGCAACAGGGCTCATTTCAGAAACAGCCTCAGACACTGTGGCCAAAGGGCATGGCCTTGACTGGGTCTATCACGCTGCCGGTCATGCAGCAGCCTCCGGGAAAACTGAATGATATAACAGACTGCTAAAAAATACCCTGAGAGCAATGGGTGGTGGGACCTTCAAACATTGGTATATACTTTATCAAAAGCTTTCTGGTTAGTCAGCACTGAGGCATACACCAAACGAGCTGGTCCTGCCCAGTCAAAATTTTTACATACTGCAGAACGGGGTAAAGTCTCTGTAAGGCATATAAAAAATATGCTAGAGAATACTGTTTCAGCTCATTCCTGTCTCAGGCAAAGGCAAACCCAGCTGTGGAATTGCTTTTGCTCAAGGACAAGGGTGCCCTTGGTGGGTGATGCAGAAAAGTGGGGAATTGTGATGTGTACCTCAAGGGGATTTGATTTTGGGTGAGACTAGCCAATAATTTTTACTGTATGGAGTTAATTGCTGTGTAATAGTACATATCATCACTGCTATTATTGCTATGTGTCATATCAAAGGTGTTACAGTGCGGATGACCCAGACTATTGAAGAATGAACTTTGATGAAACTGAGCAAAAGGCAGCAGTGATGGAACCAGAACTGGCTTCAGCAACTGGTGTGCAGGAACTTCCTCCAGAATGATGTCTTCAACCTGCAGATCATGGACATGGCCTGGGCCAGATACACCAACTATGAGCTCCAGGTGCACAAACTGTGAGCTCCAAATGCGACATGCAACAATCCAACACCATGCACCACCCCTCTAGCCCCAAAATACCATCTGGAATCTTATGTCATGGACTACGTGAATTCAACGGATATTTTGGAGGGGTGGCCCATAGACTAGGGGAGTGGTATTTCTGTGTGATACAGCTCAAAAGGCAGAAAAAAAAGGTGGTCATCAATCAGAAAACATAGGACTTGGGCATCGTGTTGATGGTAATGAATAAGGGCTGGATCATTTCTGGTTCCAATTGGGAAAGGGTTTATCTCCTGGCTTTGGCAGAGGAGGAGTTAATTCTCACAAGATAGCTAGCAAGGGACACAGCCAGGGCAGCTGACCCAAACCAACCATGAGGTCATGCTCAGGTTAAAGGAGGGTGATCAGTTTGGCAGCTCCAGGTAGCTCAGCAGGGTTCCTGGTGCCTCTGGCAAGGTCCACAATGTGGTTATTATGGCCGATTTTCACGGATGGTGTCCATGATGCAGTTTCAGGTACCTGTGGAGCTGTGGGTGTTTTTTCTGGATAGGAGGCTCATAAGCTTGTCACTTCCCAGGCAGTGAGCGCTTTGCATTATCACCTGTTTTGTATATTCTTTCATTGTTATTATTGTTGTATTCTCTCTTCATTTTCTGCTCTGTTAAAGTTTTTTTTAATCCCAATCCACAAGTTTTATCTTTCTCTCTGATTATCTTCTGAATTCCAAACAGCAGGGGGGAGGGGCAGGTGAGCAGCTGTGAGATTTTTTGTTGCCGCCTGAACTCCATGTGGTTGTGGTTCCTTGTCTTGCCAGCCAAGACTAAACCACAATACTAGAAGAAGAACCCAGTTAATTCCACTGTCTCTCACAGTGATGAGCTACAGTAGGGAACATAAATACAGCTGGGGCATGTTTTCAATCATGTACAATGAGAGCCCTTCCAGAATGCTTTCTAAGTTCCTTCCTTATTTCCCGTGATGAGCTCTGTTACCTGCCACTCTTCTTTGCTGGTAACACACTCCCACGTATTCAAGAGCACTTTTTAGTGGACTACAAAATGCCATGGACAACCTAAAGTTCATCGTAGCAAGGCTGAAATGTTCACAGAGAAATGAAAGCGCATACTAGAAACAAAACTGGCACTCAAACTGTTTTTTTTTTTAAAAATCTACTTTTAGTGGTGTCCCAGAGATTTACAAAGAGATCAGATACAGAGAGCCCACATAGTTTATCTACTGAGTGCTGAACTTGAAATGAATTAGCTATTTAAGGTTCAGCCTCTGAATTTCAGCTGGCTTAAACCTCCAGTCTGCCAAAGTGCTTGTTATCATAAAGGGAATTAAATGATGAACGCTAGCAAGCACAAACCTAGCAATGCAGGATGATAGTAATTTCCAAGTCTCACAGTCAATCCTATTCCCCTGGAGAGGAGAAACAATATTTCTTTTGGCAGTTATCTGCCTCTTCATCATGATTTGCACTGTATGACAAAGCTGACTCCTCATCCTGCAGTGAACCAGTCCTCTGGAGCACTTGTGTTAGATTCTCATAGAAACACAAGCCCAGACCAACACTAAGTGGACTAAAGCTTTCGAAATAAGATGAAATAATGCAAAAAGTAAAACAAAACTAAAGAAAAAAGAAGAAGGAGAAAAGAGCTTTTCACATGTGGAAAAAAATAGCTATATCTAATCTGAATTACTGTAATGACATGTAGAAATTAATTTTCTCAGCCTTGTACTAAAAGCAAGGCTTTCATTTGGGAAATGAAAAATGTGAAGGAAGCAGGAATGAGGAGGAGCAGCTTATATTACATGTTCTGATCTTGCAAAGTGCCCACATAAGCACAGATATATATATCCTGTGGATTTATTTATGTTGTGAGATACATAGCCATAAGAGAAATTCTACTAAACTGATACAACTGACTGCCTTTCTGTATTTCAGTGTGCCTGCCAATGGCTTCTGGGAAGTTTTCCTTGTAAAAAACCTAAATGCTGACATTGGAAACACGAGAAATTGTATCCCACTTTGGCTAGGAGTACACATGTTCTGCATTGCTGAAAAATGCCTTTGTTCTCATGGAAACATGAGAACTGTCATGTACTTTTCACTGCGTTAAAAACTGGCTGGATGGCTGAGCTGAGAGAGTTGTTGTGAATAGTTAAATACAGTTGGCAGCCAGTCACAGATATTCCCCAGGGCTCAGTGTTGGGGCCAGTCTCTAATAACTTTATCAATTATCTGGATGAGGGGACTGAGTGCTCCCTCAGTAAGCTTGCAGATGACAACAACTTGGGTGGGAGTGTTGATCTCCTTGAGGGTAGGAAGGCTCTGCTGAGAGATATGGACAATCTGGATCAATGGACTGAGGACAATTGTATGAGGTTTAACAAAGCCAAGTGTCAGCTCCTGATCTTTGGTCACAACAACCTCATGCTTAGGGCAGATTAGTTGGAAAGCTGCGTGGCAGAAAAGGACCTGGGACTGCTGGTTGATATCTGGCTGAATATGAGCTAGCAGTGTGCCTAGGTAGCCAAGATGGCCAGCAGTGTCCTGGCTTGTATCAGAAGCAGTGTGGCCAGAAGGAGTAGGGAAGTAATTGCTCCCCGCCCTGTACTCAGTGCTGGTGAGACCATACCTCAGACACTGTGTTCAGTTTTGGGCCCCTCACTACAAGAAAGCTAGAGCATGTCCAGAGGCGGGCAACAAAACTGGTGGAGGGTCTGGAGCACAAGTCTTACGAGGAGTGGCTGAGGAAGGTGGGATTGCTTAGCTTGGAGAAAAGGAGGCTGAGGGGAGACCTTCTTGGTCTCTACAACTACCTGAAAAGAGATTGTGGTGAGGTTGGTGCTGGTCTCTTCTCCCAAGTGACTAGCTTTAGGACAAGAGAAAGAGGCCTCGAGTTACATCAGGGAGGTTTAGATCAGAAATTAGGAAAAATTTCTTTACTGAAAGAGTGGTGAGGCATTGGAACAGGCTGCCCAGGGAAATGATTAAGTCCTCAGCCCTGGAGGTGTTTGAAAAATATGTCAACATGGCACTTCAGGACATGGTTTAGAAGGCATAGTAGTGTTGGGCTGAAGGTTGGACTTCGTGATCTTAGATGTCTTTTCCAACCTTGATGACTCTCTGATTCTCTGAAACTTCATTGCAACTCAACTTTATCCTGGTCATTGTGGAGCAAAACTAAATTTTCACTGTAACATGTAACCAATTAAACTGTAATTGTTAGTACGGAATATGTGAATTTTCTTTCTTCTTATTCTGTCTCAGCTGCTTATAAGGATGAAAATTACCCAGGTTTTCATAAATGAAACTGAAAGTCGGGTTCTGGGGGAGACATTTTCCGAAGGATGTAAGAGGTAGTAGACATTTTCCGAAGGATGTAAGTAGTACAGTATGTACAGTATTTGTCTTGGGCCCTGTGGTCATGAGTCACTGTGGGGATTTCAGTCAACCTCCAGGTACCTAAAAATCAATATTTTGGAGCCTCTGATCTTATTTTCTTCTTTTTCATGAGTCAGGTATTCTCCACTTACTCTGGAGACTTCTTCTGTGATTACAACACGGAAGTCTCTCTATTCAGCAATAATTTCATTACCTTCACTCCTGAAACTTTCTAAACCTCATTCCCTCTCAGCAGCGCTGACCATTATGCAGTAAGACATTGCTTTAATAAGGATGCTGTGTATACAAGAGGAAGGAAGTTAACATATTTGCAAACACAGAGAAATGGGAAACATGCTTTCTGCTAAGTATTCTGAAAAAGCATCATATATGATACCCACGCCTGCTTTTTCTCAGTCTTGATTCCCAGTGAGGACTAAATTACTTCACAAATTCTAGTTCATACCACCTGAATATAGAAATGGAAAGAAGCATTTTGACTGTGACAACCTATCATACTCCAGGCGGTTGTGCATTGAGAAGAATGGCCGATTGGCCGATTTGCTTCAGCATAGGATCAACATCTATACTGGATTAAGCCAAAACATGTTTCTTATCACTCTCTTTCAACTGTATTTGTCAGGTATCACCTCCATGGAGACAAATGGAAAGATTCCTCTTGATCTTTGTTTGCAGCAAATTCATAGTGTTCTCTAGAACCAGAAACCAGGTGCAGCTCTGGTTTTCACTTGCAGTTATATAAACACCAAGCATACTGCTCACGTATCCACAGCTCTGCCTTGGCATCCTTCCAGTGCCCCCTTCCAGAAGTTTTATTGCCCTCATTTCTCTCTGTCTGCCACCTCTCTCCTGAGTTGTGCTCCTATTTGGCTCACACACAATTGAACAATGTGATTTAGAACTGCAGTTTCCAGAAAAAGGCCATTTCCATTATTAATCAGCCCTCCTCCACTAACACAGTCACAAGGTCTTGGTCAGCAGAGCTATGCAGTAGCCTGTGGTGACAAGAACACTCATACACAGAGACACACCCCTGCAGAGAGTGGCAGGGACTGAGACACTCACAACACTCTAAATCACCATTCATTCTCTACCGCAGATGGAAAGTTGTGCGGTTTCCCATGTGGCAGGCTGTGTTCTCTACTACTCTTCTTAAAGTACAGAGATCATCTAGGGTCAGCATGGTTGAGCTGCTTGAGGCAATGTGGGTTATTCTAACAGCGTGTGGTAGATCTTAGACTTACATGGATAAATTGAGGGGCAAAGATAGTCCTCCTTTTGAATGTGTTTAAAAGACTTCCTTAGAAGTTTTCCAGATACTAATCCTCTCCCTCTCTCCATGGCAACTCCTTGAACATAAAGCCAGAGATAAATGAACAGATCAGAAAGTCAAGTGGACCAACAAAAAGAAACAAACAAACAAGAGCTAAGGTTCACACGCAAATAAAATCGAGATCCCTAATTTGCAGTGGATGAAAAGCCAGTGCACATTGCTGGGACAGATCCATGTCAAAGCAAGCTCTATGTGGTGAGATCAGTGTACTCAGAGCTCTTGGTTTCAGTATGCTCATAGGAAACCGCTTCTCTCATTCTGCAACATCCCCAACATAGAGTATTGGAGGGAATAGCTGTAGGGGAAGAAAAATATGCTGTTTCCATTGCCACAGAAACACACAGCAGCACTCTCACAACAGGAAGATCTGTAAGTAGTACTGTAGCATCAGTAAAAAGGGAAATCTGGACCATAGTCCATCACAATGGCAGATACTTTCCTAAGCTTCTGATGGAAAACTGCTTTGTCTTCACCTGAAACTTAAAGCCAAAGATATGCTTACCAGCCTGTTCACTCACAGAAAGAAATCATGTAGAAAGGCTTCAGGCTTGTATAAATAAAATATACATGAAGTCTTTTTCTGTACTCTCACAGTTGTGGAGCTAAAGATCAGTGCTAAATCCTATCTATTGCTCTCAATTTATGTCAGTCCTACATATAGATCTGGCAGAAGGTACTATGAGATAAGGATAGAAAGATACTAATTGGGCTGGTGCTCTCTTTGGTAATAGAAGAGAAAAAAATTAACAGACGTAACAAAATGAAGCCCAAAAGGACAGATGAAAGAGAAATCTTTTTGCAGTAGCTGTGTCTTTTCAGTTTTCCACTTTTTTTTTTTAAAAAGGCATTTCAGAAAGAATCAGGTTAGACATGAGGAAGAATATTTTAAATGTAAAGGGTAGTTAACTTCCAGAGCAGGTGAGAGTTCTTCACCAGCTAAGGTCTGTAATAAAAAGGCTGGTTCAGGTCAAGTTGACCCTTGAGATAGATGAGTGGGCAAATTGCGCTCTCGGTGTCTGCTCTAACCATACGCTTTCAAGTCTGACAGATATTTTTTCTTTTTTTTTCTATTTTATTGTGTTTTGGATAGAAATGTGAACAAAATTAACAGGCCTAGTTATTTGTTCTACAAATTCATGAGCTAGAGGTTGAGCTCATACCTGTTTTGAGATGGATTTGAAAGCATAGGGGTCCTGTGTGTTACTATGATTTGTGTTGTCTCTGCTACTACTGTTATCTTCTAGCTGGCAAAGGAAGATAAAGTCTGTAGATAAAGTGCAGTAGGAATCACTGAGAGGCATGTACCTGTGACTTAAGAGGGAGAGTAGGTATCAGCCATACATACAGACTGCTCACAGCCTAACAGTGTATGAGGTCCAACATAAAAATCCCAAGACTAACTCTGTAGCTCAGGAACCAAGAATGGGAAAGGAGAGACAAAGAGATGGTTATAGCGCATACTCCAAACCTGTCACAAGGAGGCAAGGCTAAACTTGATTGCTTCGCTCAGTATGAGTGGAAGCGTTTTCAAATGTAGATGTTTTCTTACCTTTGGCTGAAAAATGTCAATATGCAAGAGTGAACAGCAAGTTAACATAAAGTTTCTTGTGAAACTGAAGAAATTCATGATGGAAGCTTTTCAGTTATTGACTGAGGCTAATGGTGAAGCGATCCCAGGGGTCAAGTCGGTGCTCAAAGGAACCCATTCTTTACTGGTTAAAAATGTGAGAGAAAAAAAGGACAGAGATCCTCAAAAGCCTTTCAGAACATGATCTGCAGAATTGCTTTGAGTGCTGACAGCATTGTATCAACTCAGAAGGGAAGTATTTTGAGGGTGATTGTAGTTGATTTTCTTGATTTATTAAATAAAGACTTACAGGCACCGTCTCTATTATTTTTTTCTTTTGGTGTTGGATGTCACCTGTCATTCCCCCTGCAGTGATTGCTGGTCCTGTATTGGATCTTCTTTGTGGTGTTCAGCCATGTAACTGCAAGTTGATCCAGTACTTCCTTTGCCTCAGAAGTGGGTGGAGACATCATTTGTTTTGAGCATATGTCTCATGAAATCTGGTGTGGCTGGCATGAACTGGATATAAAAATCATAAAGCAAGTGGCCTTAATGAATAATTTGGCTTGAAATGACTGATTTAGAGTACTACGGGGGATTTGACGTTACTGGTTTCAGTGTTGCAGGCTGTCGCCCTAAATGTTAATGATGATGGAGAAGGGAAACAAAAATATTCCCTTTGCTCAGAAATGTCTAGGAGTTTCTTGTCAAGCCCACAAACACTTTGAAATCAAGAAGTCGTTACAGCAGCAAGGCATGTTTTACTTTACTAGTAAACGATTTGGTCTGTTCTTAATAAAAAACATGAAAAGCAAAAAATCATAAAAATATTATCTAGTCCAATGTCTAATTGAGCAGTACCATACTATTGATAGCAGAAAATACTGAGTACTTTATACTGACAGTTCTTTGACATTTCTGAAGTCATATCTAATTTTCCTTTCAAAGTCCTTTTCAAGCTTATTCATGCAAAATGTTTTGCTGGTCATTGCATGGGTTTACGTTATTTACTTTATGGTTCTCATGTAGTGAAAGCACTTGTAATTCAATTTGATACTTTAATTAAAATTTATGTGTAAATAAAGGAATAGTTTTTACAGAGCAATTATTTTGAAGCTAATAGCTGCTACAGCAGACCTGAATGCCTTTCCTCTTCCTCAAAGAGGTCAAGTGCTTCTATAATGTAGCTGAAATTAAATGATTGCAAGTAATAAAGAGGGTATCTTGAAGATATCCTTGTTGCTGTAGATTTGCATGTAACACTTGAGTTGATTTTTTTATCATGTATAAACGTAGGCTCCAAAATTTCTGTGCTTATGGAAATAGCAGCAAAACCTGAGTGTTACTGGCTGAGTATGAAGGCTGAGGATTAATGAGGGTTAGCGGTGCAAAAGTTGGTTTCCTTGGACATACCTTCAAACTAGCAGTTGAAAGAAAATTCTAGTCTCTGTGGAAGCTGAAATACTACAGCACTTCTCTCCTTAGCATTCAAGCATATCTTTGCTCCTCTATTAAATCTAGTATTTTAAATACAAAATCATAAAATGAGATTCCTGATACTTGTGTATAGTCTTAGTGGTGTGCCTTTAATTCTCAATGAGAGTTGTAAGTTTTAGGTATCCATTCTATTTGCAGGAGGATGTTTCTCTTCAGGCAGTGTGAGTCAGTTTTACCCCCAGAAGTGCAGAGTTCAATGTGCCAATACAGAGTATCTCATCAAAGTTCAAGGATGTATTTATGTTGCACTTATACCAAGAGAACAGGGTTGAAGTCATGTAGGCTCTCTCCTGCATTAGACTATCTAAAAGTATGTAATTATCACTGCAATCTGCCCATCTGTCCTGTACTGTTTGCATTTTTTTGTTGATAATTATTTTTTTCCTGAAGATTTGCCACATCCATAAACCTTTACTATAAAATACTGCAGATGGAATTTCAAAACAGAAAAGCGGAAGATCAACACCAACAAAGTACAACTCCAAAACTTCATTAACACAGAGCTTGCAAGGCCCACAGCTGTATAGTCCCAATTTCTGTCATTCTTGGTTCTGAGTTATCTGAGCATCTGACCATCTTGCCTTGTAAGAACTGACCATCCACTGGGCTGTATTTAGGGTAGAGTTATTAGGTTTGATAATTTGGGCATCTCTGTAAAAAAAGCAAAAGCAGAACATTAACAGGTTGTTCATATTCCAGAATATGAAGCACGAGGTATGATGGCTGGCTTCATCAGTCATGCTGTTCCGTGGGTGACTGACAATGTGTTCTCTCTCCCCTGCAGTATGGGATAAAGAAGAAGGAAGAAAAGGAAGCAGAGGCCCAGGCCGCGCTGGAAGCTAATGCTGAAGGGAGTCTGACGCGCCCAAAGAAGGCTATCCCTCCTGGCTGTGGGGATGAAGAGGAGGAGGAAGAAGAGAGCATTTTAGACACAGTCATCAAATACCTACCAGGACCCCTGCAGGACATGTTCAAGAAGTAAAAGCTGCAGACTGTTAAAAGGGCATAAACACTACAGCAAAGGATTTCTCTTTTGCCCAATGGGGATTTACAATCTTGCCATCCATCACACAGCCCTGCCCACCCCTGCCTTCTACTGCTCACTAGGAGTCCCTCAGCTTCCTATTCCCTCTGACTGCTTCTTTCCCTTCCCTCCACCCTAAGACTCATCCATTCTTTTTTTGTACATAGACACACCCAGTAGATGCCTCTGAATGGATGTAAAGATCAAAAAGCTGCAGAATACATAACTTTTCTTACAAGCCATAGTATATGTTAAATAATGCAACTGTATCTTAAGCATAGAAAAGGAGCAACCTCACATGCATTTCCATCCAAAAAAGGAAGGAGCATTCACTATGTATGAACAGTGGCCTCTTTAATTTTCTTTAATTATCTTTTTATTATTGATAATAATTATTAGTCATTATTATTAATATTAATATTAATATTGATTAACTCACATTAGCCATTTGTTGTTGAGCACATCTGCCTTTGGAAAGGATATCTCAGTTCTCCTGTGGAAGGAGAGCTCTTCTGTTTTCATTTCATCAGTGATATCAATAGATATTTGGAAGACAAATCATGCATGCCTTGCGCATCTGACATCACTCAGAACTCTGTAAGAAGTGAGTCATTTGCCCTCAGATGATTGTAGAAGTTAATTGGCTCAGAATCTAAGCAAGAGTCATGTTACTTTAGGAATTAGCCATACACTTAACTTGAAAGATTAGATTTGGTCTGACAGTTGCCGTACAGAGAGCTGAAACAATGTGAGAGTGCATGGTGTTCTGGCAGAGACCTCCCCAACCCCTTTGAAGCCAATGACCAAGTTCATAGGCTGGTCTGATTAACTAAGCTTCCTCTTTCTGCCCAGTGCCATATTCAACTGTCCCATCCCTAGCAGTGCTTGAATGATGGACATTGAGTTTCCAGTATGTTATTGTGACTGTGTCCTGCCTGTGCTTTCCTGAAGTGTGTTGGGGAGTGTGGTGACCTGAATGTTAGCCATGGCCCTGCAGATCCAGAAATCCTGAGTATGCTTGAAATGTATCATGCTAAACTACTGTGTTGCCTTTGCGAGGTCACTTGTTTTTTTGTTCCACCCAGCTTCTCCAGCTGTAAAATGTAGGTTTGAATCTCTGCCTACTATAAAGGCACAGTGAGGATGCTGCTCCAGTGCTGTGCAGGAAGTAATTAATGTTGTACTAGTGTGTGGCATCCTTTGATGCAGGCAGAGTTGGAGGAAATCTCTCTCAGCATTATCTTTGTTGCCTTTCCAGACACAGATAGTTCACAATACCGCACAGAGCTATTGACTAACTGCATAAGATAAGCCAAATTCTGCTGGAGCTGTTGACTTGCTGGTACATAAGTAGACTTGCATACATAGACTTATTTTGAACACAGAACTTGATGATCAGGTATATGGCTTATCACCTGAAGAGCTGATCCTTCATTATGTACCTAAATTAAGCATTTTATTTCAATGGAACTTCTTTGATGCACTTGTTCCATAGAACTGAGTTTAGACAAGTATTTCAGATCTCCAAGTCAGAACCAGGTGATAAAGACTGCAAATTGTTTTAGGCTGGATCTACAAACAAGACATTTTCATTCAAGTACAAGCTTCTGAGGGCTTTGTAGAGGAAAGAAAAGTCAGTTTTCACTCTTTGGGGTAATGTCAGTGTTTTTTTCCTAACTTTCATGTAAAGCAACATGAACATCTGGCCCACTAATACTTTAATGAACCAGAGCAGTGTTGAGGAATGTATCATTTTCTAAGGAGAGTGTCCTACTCATCCCATGCAAATTCAGCAACCAGTAATTTGAGCCTATTTAAGTAAAGCTCAAAGAACTAAATACTCTCCTTCTGTCACAAATACAGCAGATGGTTTTGATACTTTGCCACAGACAGAACTAAATCCAACACTCCTGAAAGATAAAAAGCAGAGGCTCACTCTTTGCTTCAGCCACTCATTGGCAGTGAAATCTTCTAGCCCAGATCATACTGACATATGGACATCAGTACTTCTGAAATGCTCACTAAGGTCTCTGACCTGCACCCTCTAATACCTAAGTAGAACCAGCAGCAATGTGTCCCTGCTAAAATGAATGCATCCATTCATATTTTCCCCTAGCCTTGTGCTGGAGAACTCTTCAGATAAACAAACAAATAAAGAGGATGAGCTCATTCCACTTTGCTTTGACCTTCTTCTATAACTTGCTTGTTTATCTTTCCCTAGCCCCCAACATGGGCTCACTTCCTCATCCAGCCAAATAATGTTCTTGGCATAGAATCAGGATTTTCTGCCTGGTGGTCTCCTTGCAGATTGGTACTGTCAATTGTTTATTTGTTCATTTTCACAGTCTCCTTGACAGCTTGATATGCAATGTGTGCACACATACGTGTGGAAAATGAGGAAAAGGAAGGAGAAGGGAGAAGAGAAAGAAGGGAACAATGTCTGGTATTATTTTTTCTAATTGTGTTTCAGCATCATAAATGACTGGTCTAAGTCAGTGTCAAGAGAACTCTGTGCTGAGTTTATTAGGCCTCATGCCAGGTTTTATTAAAGAAAGGTTTGTGGAATCTTTTTCATTGTGGGAGCTTCCCAGCCCATCCACGTCAAGACTTCTGTTCCTCAGCTTTCCAAACCCGCAGCAGTTCTTCTTCCCTGGACAGCAGAGAATTCAGCCAGGTGGGAAGTTCCTTTCCTTTCAATAAAGAAACATGTTATGTCTACCACAGGTACTAGAAAGGTTTTTCTTGGCTCATGCAACTTTTGGCACCTTGATTGAATTCTGCATGTCTCAAGTTGCGCCACTGTCCCCGGAGTGTCTAAGCCATGCTGAACAGACTTAAGAGCAGGCACTCTCCACCCTCTTCTGCTCATAGATTTCCCTTCCCACTCTGAACTGGCAACGTGTGACACAGACACATTAGCTCATATAAGGATGTGAGAAGCACTTCCCCCCTCACACTCAAGCTGGTGTTAAAGCACTTAAGACCAAAGAGAAGCATGGTTCATTGTTTGGATTCTGAACATCTCTTTGTCTTTCCATGTCATTTGTTTATATGTTACTAGTCTGTTCAATCTCAGGTAAAAGAGGTCTTTTACTTTTTTATTAGTTTTTATTTTCACAGAAATATCGGTGGCTAGACACTGTAGCCATTTTCCTTTCTTTACAGCTCCAAGACCTTACTAGTAAAAAAAATGTCAAAGAGCCTCTACGTTTGGGGGTAAATTATTTAGTTTGCCATTGACCTTGTGAACTCACATTTATCTTTAGAGAAAGCCATATGAAATCAGACTGCAATATTAATTATGAATGCTATGCTTGTATTTCAAATAAATAAAACGAAATATAAGATTTAAATCACTTTGGAGTTCCTCTATGTTTCTAGTACCATATGTTTGCCTAGGTCCCTCCCAGACTTTCTCCTTTGTCCAGAAAGACCGTACCAATGTGGCTGAATACATCATTTTGGCAAGTCTACTGTGCTAGAATAAACATTGTTAGAAATTAGCTGTTGTGACCTCAGTGTGGTGTCTTATGTATCTGAAGGTTGTCTGTATCTGTTCTGAATATGTTATCAAGGTAACTTGTTTCTTCAAATGCTGAGTTAGTAAAATGTTTCAGTACTGTCAAATGAAAAAATTGCTTGTTTTCTCTCTCTCACATACACAAAAAAATTCAGCTTAGCCATGCACTTTCTTTCAGATGCATGCGGTAATCTCCAAGCAGCTAGAAGACTATTTAAAGCAGAGACTTTGTGAATGTGAATTTAATTTGTTATTTGCCTGCTACTTTTTCCTGCATGATGTTCTTTTAAAATGGAATCACAGCCAATAAAAAAGTTATTTCAGGCATTTTCTTGCAATGCTTTCCTGTGAAACATAGCCATCTAACTATGGTTTATTGAGGGTTTATTTAGATCTTAAAGTCAAAAAGGTAAAAAGCTGTTTTGCAATGAAATCAAATACACCTTTGGGTTCAGAATTTGTGATATATACTAAACTATTTAGGTGGCAAGTTGCACACAGCTAAGCCTTCTTTTACTTGCTCAGGGACAAATCAGTAGTTGTTACGTTCAGCATAAAAGCATTGCATCATGTTAGAAAGGTAAATAACCACACATGTCATAGGCAGTAATGCTAACTTTTCCCCTAGAAAGCTCTTCATTAAGATCATTGCATGGCGATGTAAGTTGTGTTGTTTTGGTTTTTGGTTTTTTTCCCCACCTAAAAGAAGCAGCCACTGAACTGCCACGGAGCATCTACCCATGTTATTTGTGACCCATAAAACCTACCTGAACTTTGAGCCTAGCACCACTAAGGCCAACATATGCTAAAGCTACTGAAGCTTGTGAGTTCGTGGGCAGGGTCTTCATTTACTCCAAGTTCCAGCCAGGCTCTGTTTGAAGAAAATAACAGTGCAAGTATTTTTTCTCCTAGGAAACAGTCAGCTCAAGGAAACCAGAGTAATCATATCAGGTCAGAGTGGTCGGAGGAGAGGGATCAGATACTGAAGAAGGAGAACAGGTCATTTTGGTGGGCTTCATTTTGCAATGAATGTAAATTACTCTTTGAAACTAGCTTCTGCCTTGTATTTAAAAAATGCAGAACAATAATTCCAGTAGTTAAGCTGGTGCAATCTACATTTTCCCACTTTAAAAGCACACTTCATCAGGTAAAACTTACTCCAAAACAGAACAAGACAAAAAGAAATCAGCAGGCGTGTTGTGAGTAGCTCTGGTGAAAAATCACTCCAGTTACAGAGAAGCATCAGTGATCTGCTTGTCAGGCACTGGTTCTCTGATGAAATGATTAAGTTTACTGCAAGTTCTCAACGTTCATTGACAGTAATGGAGGTGCAGACTACATGCTTGGGGCAGGTACTGAAATTCTAAAAGCTGGGTGCAAAGATACCATTGGTTTTCTCAAGTAAGTCCATTCTAATGGCTTCATTTCACTTTCTTCCTGAGCAATCTAGGCCTAATGAAGCTCTTTTTGAAAATGAGACTTAAATGGAGGCTACAGGACAATGCTGGCACAATGTTGTCCTGTGTATTGTCATCTCAAGATATGTGCAGCAAGTATCAATAGCCCCAGTTAAAAAAGTCTCAACCAAGATTTTTAATTCTCCCTCTCCAACTGTATTCCCTGTCTAGAGGGAAAAAAGAACTGCAGCAAGATATTGGTTGTTGAAGATAGTTCTGCTACAGTCTATCTCTGGTGATTTTAGAGATGGTTTGAGAAAGATGCTGGAAGTACAGCTGAGAAAGTCAAAAGGGCTGGAGCATGTGCTGTCAAACCCTCACGCTTTCTTGAACCTTCAGTATCTAGAGGGAAGCAGAATTCTGCTAGCACTGTGTGCTAGAAACAGCATTTTCATCTGAGATTTACTTTTCTGCAAAAACCTATTCTACACTATAGAGTCATAACTAGCAGTGTGTTTGGCAAGCTCAAGCTGCAGCAGCTGGATGTGTTTTGAGTCAGAAAGGGACTTATGTGGTGAACAGATCAGCTGAGCTATGACAGCTTTAGACCATGACTGAAACTGCCTGACTGAACGTGTAGTTCTGTTCTATTTAATTTTTAATAAAGTGGATTTTAAAATTTACACAAAATGAAATTTAATCCCTCCAATTTGTCAGCTGTTAGCCAAAGAAGTCAAACCCAAGTAATGGCCAGTCCGCATGGTGAAGGAAAATGTGTATAGAATTGGAATTAAGACTTTATATTCTGTTTAAATTTTCATTTAATTCATCCTGAAAATAGCCAAAGTATGTGTACAGTCACTTCAAATTTGGTTATGTAAGCCATCATCCTGAAGCCCACATGTGTTTGCGAAGGGACTGTTTAATATTCCAGTTTCATAGCCCGATAAGCTTTAATTTTCTGCATACATGAACCCAATATCTAGTGGATGTCTTTAAACTGTTGGAAATGAGATACCTTTCTACGTTTTCCTAACTTATCGACAGTTGCATATTTAAAAGTGAATGTATTTATAAATAAATCACAGAATCACAGAGCACAGAACAACCAGGTTGGAAGAGACCCACAGGATCATTGAGTCCAACCGCTCCTATCAAACACTAAACCATGTCCCTTAGCACCTTGTCCACCCGTGCCTTAAACACCTCCAGGGAAGGTGACTCAACCACCTCCCCGGGTAGCCTGTTCCAGTGCCCAATGACCCTTTCTGTGAAGAATTTTTTCCTAATGCCCAGCCTAAAGCTCCCCTGGTGGAGCTTGAGGCTGTTCCCTCTTGTCCTGTCCCCTGTCACTTGGGAGAAGAGGCCAACACCCTCCTCTCCACAACCTCCTTTCAGGTAGTTGTAGAGAGCAATGAGGTCTCCCCTCAGCCTGCTCTTCTCCAGGCTAAACAACCCCAGCTCTCTCAGACGTTCCTCCTAAGACCTGTTCTCCAGCCCCCTCACCAGCTTTGTTGCTCTTCTCTGGACTCGCTCCAGAGCCTCAACATCCTTCTTGTGGTGAGGGGCCCAGAACTGAACACAGGATTCGAGGACTGGTCTCACCAGTGCCGAGTACAGAGGGAGAATAACCTCTCTGGACCTGCTGGTCCATTTGCAGAGCGTAGAAATAGATTAATAGAGATTGATTATCTGAATAAAATGTCTTTATACTAAAACTTACCTGGGAAACCTGGGGACAAATCCCACAACTATGATTTCTTTCTAAGTAATACTTGAAGAAATTCCAGCACACGTACTGTCAACTGTTAGGAGACAATCAGGTTGTAGATTGAAGATCGGTCTTATTTAGATGATTAATTAAGGTGTGTTTCACAGTTCTAAATGGGGATGAGAGGCAAAGCATTTGGGGGTTTTTCAAATCCTTTTACAGTATAGCATTAGGAAGCTTCTAATTAAATCTTGCTTTTACATTTAAAAAAAAAATAAAAATAAAAAACTCTGAGGTTTTGCAGCCATTTTTAATGTGCCATGAACCAGACTAGAATAAATAGAATGTCCACTACTCAGTTAAAAATTGTGGGCTGGCAGGTGGTAATGGGTTTTTTAGGTCCACCTAACACATCTCTGTAATACCTTCAAGTGGAGAAAAGTGAGAATAGAACAATTCAGTGGAAATTTCCTAGGCAGTCTACACAAATTCTCTTATTCACTGAGATTGCTAGGGATAGCTTAGCGGGAACACTACATTCATGCACAAGAACAGGCTGTGAAGAGCTTTCCCATGCAAAGCACAAGGGAGAACACTGCTCAATTATGACAGTCTAGTTCACTTGCTGAAGAAGAAGCTAAAGCTTCAGAGCTTCTCATTTTCCCCTCCTGGTGAAGAGGGGATACTGACCCCTCTTTGAAATGTCCTAATGAGATGCACTGTCTTTTGCTTTCTCTGAGGATTATTGACACTCAGAAGTAAACAGTATCCAATGAATGTATGTCAGAAATACTTCTGGGAATAATTAGGTGTTACACATAAAAATGATGTGACTTACCAAATGTTACTGTAAGATATGACAGCAACTAAAATTAATTAGATCAGCTTGGGTGATAGTTAGATATTTAAATGCAGTTATTTTTCAGATAGAAATTTATTTAACTGCTATAAAGACTACTACATTCTTACAAAAATGGATTACTTCCCTTTAAACTATTAGCTGTGCTTCATATGCAGATTAGCAAATGGGAGAGGCATTGTACAACTTTAAGCAGTAATTACAAAGTCACTTCACTGCAGTGTGAATGTTTGTTGAGGATAGCATTTACCAGCTGTTGACTTTTTTTTCCCCCTTCATGAACAGATCACTCTATGGTCTGCCTCTTTAAAGCTGACCATAAAGCGGCTGTACTTCACTTAATGTTATTTTTTGTTTCTCAGACACATGCAAGTGTTTTCCACTTAAAAAATTCCTTTCTGCCCTCATTTTCTATCTCAAATGCTGAGATAAGAAAGTCTTGCCTCACTTAAGACATTCAGCAGATGCTGCCTGGGTGTTAAATCAAGAATAAAACTTCTTAAGACTTTACATATTAATAAGTAATGTAGGAGATTAATGAAGAGCAAAAATTGTGCAAGACCTCTTCCTGCTTCTCTCCCACTGTAGCTCTAAGTGAGGGCTCAGGAGAGGCTATAGTCAGCATGGAAAGCAATGCTTAGGGATGAACAAATGGAGCATTCATTCTGAGTGACATCCCATAGTCCTGTGGCTGGGACTGTCAGACTCCAAATGTTGCCCAGCTTTCTCCCATGGGGTTTCTGGTCTTAATTGGTCTCCAATTAAGACCAGAATCCCCATGGGAGAAAGCTGGGCAACATTTGGAGTCTCAGATATGGCTGATGTCAGGGAAAAAGCACAAACTTGGCAGCTGGGGCCTGCTTCACAGCAGATCTCCTGTGCCAGAACGCTATTGTCTGTTCAAGAGACCAGGTTGAAGAAGAATGAGCATTGAACTAAGTGAGTTACTGTGCTAAAACACATTTCTCCGCTGATGACCATAAAATGCTTCTTAAACCCTGCCTGTCCTGGCTTGTCCCTGATGTGGTTCTAGAGAGTACCCACATTTTATGACTAAAATGAGTCAATGAGGAAAAGGCTGAGGTACTTAATGCCTTCTTTGCCTCAGTCTTAAGTTGTAAGGAGGGTCGTTCCATCTGTGTACAAACCCAGGAGCTAGAGGAGCATAATGAGGCTCCCGTGATCCAAGAGGAGGTGGTCAGAGCCTTGCTAGCCCAGCTAGACACCCACAAGTCTATGGGGCCGGATGGGATTCATCCAAGGGTATTGAAGGAGCTGGCAGATGTGCTGGCCAAACCCCTTTCCATCATCTTCCAACAGTCCTGGAAGACTGGGGAAGTTCCACTGGACTGGAAGCTGGCTGATGTTGTGCCCATCTACAAGAAGGGTCGCAGGGAAGATCCAGGGAACTACAGGCCTGTCAGTCTGACCTCAGTGGCAGGGAAAGTCATGGAGCAGGTGTTCTTGAGAGCTATCATGAAGCACACACAGGAGAACCGAGTGATCAGGCCCAGTCAACACAGGTTCACAAAAGGCAGGTCTTGTCAAACTAACCTGATCGCCTTCTATGACAAAGTGACTCGGCTACTGGATGAGGGAAAGGCTGTGGATGTATCTTCCTGGACTTCAGTAAAGGCTTTGCCACAGTTTCTCACAGCATTCTGCTTCAGAACCTGTCAGCCTCTGGGCTGGACAGGCGCACACTCTCCTGGGTGGAAAACTGGTTGGCTGGCCGGGTCCAGAGAGTGGTGGGAAATGGTGTGAAATCCAGCTGGAGGCCAGTGACAAGTGGGGTTCCCCAGGGCTCAGTGCTGGGTCCAGCCCTGTTCAATGTCTTTATCAATGACCTGGATGAAGGCATCGAGTGCACCCTGAGCAAGTTTGTGGACGACACTAAGCTGGGTGTAAGTGTTGATCTGCTGGAGGGTAGGGAGGCTCTGCAAAGGGATCTGAACAGGCTGGACCACTGGGTTGAGACCAATGGCATGAGGTTTAACAAGGCCAAATGCCGGGTCCTGCACTTGGGGCACAACAACCCTATGCAGTGCTACAGACCAGGAGAAGTCTGTCTAGAAAGATGCCTGGAGGAGAAGGACCTGGGGGTGTTGGTTGACAGCCGACTGAACATGAGCCAGCAGTGTGCCCAGGTGGCCAAGAAGGCCAATGGCATCTTGGCTTGGATCAGAAACGGTGTGACCAGCAGGTCCAAGGAGGTTATTCTCCCTCTGTACTTGGCACTGGTGAGACGGCTCCTCGAATCCTGTGTTCAGTTCTGGGCCCCTCCCCACAAGAAGGATGTTGAGGCTCTGGAGTGTGTCCAGAGAAGAGCAACAAAGCTGGTGAGGGGGCTGGAGAATGGGTCTTATGAGGAGCGGCTGAGAGACCTGGGGTTGTTTAGGCTGGAGAAGAGGAGGCTGAGGGGAGACCTCATTGCTCTTTACAGCTACCTGAAAGGAGGTTGTAGAGAGGAGGGTTCTGGCCTCTTCTCCCAAGTGATGGGGGACAGGACAAGAGGGAATGGCCTCAAGCTCCACCAGGGGAGCTTTAGGCTGGACATTAGGAAAAAATTCTTCACAGAAAGGGTCACTGGGCACTGGAACAGGCTACCCGGGGAGGTGGTTGAATCCCCTTCCCTGGAGGTGTTTAAGGCACGGGTGGACGAGGTCCTGAGGGACATGGTTTAGTGTTTGATAGGAATGGTTGGACTCAATGATCTTGTGGGTCTCTTCCAACCTGGTTATTCTATGATTCTATGATTCTATGAAAATAAAAACAAAATGTGTGAGAAAGAGCGCAGATAGATTCTAATAGTAGCATGGCACATGATGGGACTGCTCAGCAAGCCTGAGTGGCCTTTGAGCTCTGGAGAGTCAAGGCTGGGGTAAATACTCATCCCTTTTTGTGCAGGTCTTGACAGTGCTCCAGTTTGTTGAACACTGAAGGACTTGCAGTCACCAGGACAACTCTTTCATAGGTCTGGGGAGCTTAGGGAATGTATCAGAAGTGCTGACCAGAGCTGAATAATTTCTCCTGTCAGCTAAACTAGAAAAAAACATTTGTATTCCTTACCCAGCACAGAAGGCCCATTCCCAGCTCAGCACAGCAACTGCAATGCAACACATGGCCTTCTGTAGAACACAGGTGACTAAAGCCAGCATATTCCCTTTTCAAACTTACCTGCTTTTTTATCTGCAAAGTGAAAGTATGAGTCTTTTCCAGGTGAAAACTCTTTTTTTACCATGTGCACATTTGTATTAAATGGCTCTTGTATCTCCATTGCTACATTGTTTGCAGGGTTCATTCCTTATGTGCCTGTCTGCTCAAGTAGAGCTGCAACCTCTATTGCCACTGTAGCCAGTTCATAATATTAGTAACTTTTCTACCCTTGTGCCTTATGACAGCCATTTAAGGGATGTTGAGAAGATTCTCCCAGGCAAAGAAGCAGCTGGTAAGGAAGGAGTTTCAGAGAGTGAAGCAGACATCTCTGCTTGGCCTTCACTGGCAGCTGTGCAAGCGGATATCCAAATTTGCTCTGAGCGACCTCCCCAGAAACTGCACACTGCACCAACAGGTTACCCAAATGTCACTGGAATTTGGAAAGTCAATGACAGCATGCAGGGCTTTCATACATTACTTTCTTCTTTCATGCCTCCTTCCCTACTATCGTTCAATGCCTCCTTCCATGATCTGCCTAATGGCATCCTGACCTTTTGGTTACCAACATTTTTGGTGAGAACCTGGGACCATCTCCAGCTTCTGGGGGTCAAAAGGTACTGGAAGGGAAATCTGAATTTCTCACTCACAGATATAACACCTGAGCTCCTCATTGAGCTTCCATGCTGACGGGCAAATATTCCAGGCATTCCTTGTGTCTATGGGGCTAGCACAGAGTACTCCTAAGAATAGGCTTAAGAAAATTTTTTCCCAGCCAGCTTTCCCAAGGGTGAGTATCTCACCAAGGCTCATGCAGTATTTTAGTATACACCTACCAGACAGTATTCAGATAAGAAAAATTACAGCGCTATCTCTCATCAGGTCAGCCTGTATTTGAAGTAAATGCCCAACTTTTCCCCAGTGTGTTGCTGTTTAGCAGACATCATCTGGCTCTAGTCTATCTGAACTCTCTACATGCATTTAATACCACTCTGGTTCATTAATTGGTGGAGACTGAAGATTATATCTTTCACAAACTTCCTTGCTATTGCAAATTGACTTCAGCAGGTGACAGTAAGGAAAGTCTACTCATGCTTATTGCAGGAAGACCTCCATGATTTAGAGAGGGGAAAAAAGCAGCAGCAGTCTTCAAGAGAATTAATTATACTTACGCTTTCTATGCTATTGGGAAGCTGCTATAAAAATGTAATGAAAAATGAGAGACCCATACTAATGAGCCTGAAGTTGTCTTGGCTAATTTTAATTGATTCATCAAAGAATGGTCTCTCTGTCCCGTTTCCCAGTGGGTTGCAATAGATACTGATCTGACAAAGCCCTCCAATGCCTAGAACTTCGATTCATCTAAATAAAAAATGCACTACATCCAAACCCAGGTCTTCAAGTTCAAAGCCTCTCTGAGCAGCACTGGAGTCATGTCAGCAGGGAACATCTCAGCATGACTATGTTATTCTCTCTGCTCAGCCTTTCTTCAGCAGGGTTTAATTAAAATGTACCACAGGTTCCCTTAAGGCATTCCTTACGATGGCCTTTGTGGAGCCTACAGTTATGTCCTTATTGCCGGTCAGGGAAGAAGATTCTTCCCTCTAATTATACCTTGCAATGACAGCTTTTAGACAGTCCTGCGAAATTTCAGCAGGAACACATTTTGTTGCAGTTGGAGCAACTGAGATGCCACCTGACAGACACTATTAAGAACAAGGAGTACTGTTGGTTGTCATTGTAATGTGTCATATCTATGGTTAATGATAGTATTGGCGTAAGACTGTCTTGGAAAATCTTCTTTTACCATCCCTGGGACTGACAATTTTTGCTGGGTTCTTAACCTCAAATTGCATGTACGTGCAATGTACATGTTCCCCTGCAAATGGTAGCAGAACAGAAGTACTTGTGTGAGTATCACCATTCTCAATAGTTTCTGACCACAGAATCATAGAATCATAGAATAGTTAGAGCTGGAAGGGACCTTAAAGATCACCTAGTTCCAACCCCTCTGCCATGGGCAGAGACATCCCACTAGATCAGTTTACCCAGGGCCCCATCGAATCTGGCCTTAAACACCTCCAGGGATGGGGCAGCCACAACTTCCCTTGGTAACCTGTTCCAGTGTCTCACCACTCTCATGGTGAAGAAGTTCTTCCTAATATATAGTCTAAATCTGTCCTTCTCCAGTTTATACACATTCCCCCTTGTCCTGTAACCACGAGGCTTTATGAATAGTCCCTCTCCAGTTTTCTTGTAGGCTCCTTTCAGGTATTGGAAGGTCGCTATAAGATCTCCTTGGAGTCTTCTCTTCTCCAGGCTGAACAAGCCCAACTCTCTCAGCCTGTCCTCATAGGGAAGGTGCTCCAGCCCTCAGGTCATCTTTGTAACCCTCATCTGGACCCATTCCAAGACTTCCATATCCTTCTTATGCTGAGGATTCCAGAAATGGACACCGTACTTCAGATGAGGTCTCACAAGAGAGGAATAGAGAGAATCACCTCCCTCAACCTGCTGGCCAGGCTTCTTTTGGTGCAGCCCTGGTTATGTTTGGCCTTCTGGGCTGCAAGCTCACATTGCCAGCTCATGTCTAGATTCGCATCAACCAGCACCCCCGAGTCCTTCTCTGCAGGGCTGCTCTCAATCACATCATTCCCCATCATGTACTGAAATCTGGAATTGCCCCAACCCAGGTGCAGGACCTCACACTTCACCCTGTTGAACCTCATGATGTTCACACAGGCCCACTTCTCCAGCCTGTCCAGGTTGTTTTGGATGACATCCTATCCTCCCGGTGTGTCCACTACACCACTCAGGCTGGTGTCATCTGCAAACTTGCTGAGGGTGCACTCGATCATGCTGTCAATGTCATTGATGAACATATTAAATGGCACTGGTCCCACTACAGACCGCAGAAGGACACCACTTGTCATGAATCTCTATCTGGGCTTAGAGCTATTGACCACTACTCATTGAATACGACCATCCAACCTTCCTTGACTCTCTGAGTTTATGGAGAAACTCATTCCCGCATGACCATGGGCACTATCTGACTGTAGCATATCCTTATGTCCAATAATCCACCCAGGGCCTGTGGCTGAACACCTGCCACCCTATGGCAGAAGTTGCATGGAGCAGAATGTAGTACAACTGCTACTGTGACTAGACAAGGAAAAAGAGGACCAGACAGCACTAGATGACTACCAGCTTTTGCAAGTTGCCTGTTGAGGACAACTTCCTTCTAAGGACATGATGCCATTGAATGTACTTTGGCTGAGACATGACTCCACACAGTAGGGGTCTCCTTTATAGATCCATGTTCTTAACCTCTCCCTTGTGGTCAGGCTTGATGTATAAATGTGTTTTTAGGAAGAGAATACACATTTATAAGTCTCTGAGAGTTATGAAGTTCTGTCTGGGTCTTCTTTGGCACACAAAGTCCCAGGAAGCAGAGAAACCAATACTGACTATTTGGAGCAGAAAATGTCTTCCAGAGGAATATGACAGCTCATCAGGACTATTAAGGGGAAAAAAACCCCAATTACTTCTGAGTATGGGTAAAAGTTAAACTATTCAGGAGAAAAAAGGCTGCACAGACAAACAAACCAGGTCTGGTGTTCCTCATAAGCACAGCTTTGTAGATGAAAACCTGTAGCCAAGCCTGGTTTTGTCACTGTGAAATGACTACATGAAAGTAACAATTACAGCTGATGGGAGCAGTGGAGGAACTAATCCCACAGCAATAAACATAGCCTTCAAAACCTTCATCCCTTGCTGATGACAATGTTGCCTGAGTACTGGAAGATTAACTGACCATCTGTAAAGAACTGATTCTTTTTGACTGCCCTAAACCACTTGTTTTGTTGCCTTAAACCATTGTTGAGCCGGCAGCAGAGGCAGTGCCCTTCAACACCTTCTCTCACTCTCGCAAGCAACCCAGCTGTACTTGCTATCTGGAGAGGTGGTGCTGTGATCTTGCTGCTAGGGAGACCAAGGGCAGAACTATGCATCAGGCCGCAGAGTCCCCCTAAGCATCCCCAAACTCAGTTCAAGAACTTTCCTTGAAGAAGCACTACACAGGCCCACCAGAAACTATAAATAATACTCTGCAAGAGGGGCATTTGCAGCATGCCTTGCACTTCCTTCCTTCCTTCCTTCCTTCCTTCCTTCCTTCCTTCCTTCCTTCCTTCCTTCCTTCCTTCCTTCCTTCCTTCCTTCCTTCCTTCCTTCCTTCCTTCCTTCCTTCCTTCCTTCCTTCCTTCCTTCCTTCCTTCCTTCCTTCCTTCCTTCCTTCCTTCCTTCCTTCCTTCCTTCCTTCCTTCCTTCCTTCCTTCCTTCCTTCCTTCCTTCCTTCCTTCCTTCCTTCCTTCCTTCTCTCCTTCCCTCCCCACAGATTTAGCAAGCCAATGCCAATCTTATCCCCTAAGAATGCCTGTGCAAATAAATTCCTTTCTGGAACAATTGTTTAACATAATTTTGCCTTCATTTAGCCTGGTGGGTACTGAACTCATAAATTTCATGGGAAGACCCAGGGTCTTTACTTGGTGACATCTGGACTATCCAGGCTGGGTCACAGCAGTATTGGAAGCCGTGGGTGAGAGCAATAGTCAGAGCTAGCATATGGAGTTCCTGAGAGAAAAGGCTGCTGTAGATGTGCAATTGGTTAAACTCGTATGGGTATACACACACACAGAGCCACAGTCGCACACACACCCACACCAGAACTACTATTACAACTCACAAAACTCTGTAGGGTTATGTCATAAACATTGCATTCTTTGCTTGCAAAAGTCTCCTTTCATGTCAGCAAAATTAACATGAATTTTATTGGCTTTGAGACTTGGCTCATAAAAGGTATGATTAGAATAAGGCAAATATTTGGTGTTTTTTCTCTAACCCAGCTCTTAGACTACTCTGTGGCTGTGACCAAAAAAAAAGACTGAATAAGCTCAGTAGTGAAAGAGGAACAATGCTGTCCTTCATGCCCTGGGAAAGAATTAGCTTGTTCCAGTGGCAGTGAACTGGATCCTGGAGGAATGATGCTGGAGTGTCACTGGTTTGGAGAGAATCAAGTGGGCTGGGAATTAGATTTTCAGAGTAGGATTTAGGGTGGCTTTTCTCTGACTCTTCTTTTTGTCTCTTTTTGTCTTTTTTTTTGTCTCTGCTGGAAGCTGGTATTTCCATTGAAGTGTTCAGTGGGACTGTGTCTTCACATGCCTGAGGTTGTGAGATGCTCCCAGCATATAATCATGATATAGATTCATCTTTACATTGAAGAAGCTACCTGTCAAGATAGAGCTGAACTTAATTTAAAAATCAAACAAATTTAAATCCATATAAATTACATGTTTAAATACTGTTGTATGGATTAATTGTTAGATTCCTCTTGCAAGAAAAAAGACAACCATCTGAGACTTCAAGGTGATTTCTTTTTGTAGAGACTGTCAGAAAGAGGTTGTTTATAGAGTTCTGTCTAAAATATGAACATTTCATGAATTATAAATGTAAAATGAATGAAAATTTCAAACTTTTAGAGCTAGCAAAATGTTCAAGGGCAAAATCCAAGATCTGGAGAAATGCTGTTCTCTTGTTTTCCTGTTACCAAGATGCTGGAAGACAGGATTTCTGCAAAAGAAAAAAAGCATGAAATTAAGCAATAATGTTAAGAATATTTTAAAAGGAGAGGATCACAGTCAGTAAAAAATGTTGCTGCTGAGTTTTAATCACATTTTTATTGTATGTTTAACAATAGTGCATATTGAGAAATGACAGTGCTATTTTAATTGGTGATGATACCAGAGTACAGAAAGAGTTTCACAGCTGAAGTGCAGCAGAGCAAAGCCAGGATCAGGAATTAATAGACTGTGGCATGGATATGGAATGTAAAACCAGGAAGCTTGTAATCAATTAAAGAATAGTTCTTCGTTGCTTTTCAGAGCTTCTTTCCTGCAAGAAAATTTGGTGGAGGTTCATGTGATGCCAAACTTACACGCTTTACCTTGGCTGCACTACTCTGAGTTGATAGTCCCAGCATTTCCAGCAAACAACTGGTCATGCCCTCTCCTGTCTGAATAGCTCTAACTCTGCTGCCCTCAATCCTGCCATGTGCTCTTTCTGAGGACTGCTTTAGCCCTACTTTCTCATAGAATAATGCCTGATGGCTTACTGAAAGTAGTTTCTGTCATTTGCTGCTCTTCCCCTCCTTCAGTCCTAGTTTTCCAAAGATTTAATGTTGCTTTGGATCATGCTGGTCTAAGTAGCAGAAACTAAATTAATTCTGCCTGAAACAGTACCTGTGCTGAGTTCTCATTCCATAACAGGTGGAGGAAGAGGAAGCACTTATAAAGCAAACCAACACAACATGCTGCCAAGGTCAGTCCAGCATAATGCCCGAAGTAAGAAAACTTTCTGAGGGTACGCTGAATCAGTAAAATCTATAAATATATGAAAAGTAATTCAGTCTGGGACATTTACCTCTTAGAAAGCTAAATGGGTTTCTGCAGTGCAGTTCCACAAAGAAGCAGCATAAATCCTCTCATACTCGAAAAACTAGAGCTTTAAATTGTGAGTTGAAAGGATTGTGTTGCAGCACAGATGAGAACATTTTCTGAAGCTTCTGGCTTAATACCTTTTTTTCATTTTTAATTAAATTTGTCATGGTGATGTATTTGCATTATTAAATCCCCTTGAATTTGCCAGAAGATTTTTTAAAGCAGTATATTTTTAGAATGACTCATTTTCAATCAATCATTTGAATCGTCTTGCCAGGAGAAAGCAGGCTGTAGAAGGCACAGCAGGGTCAGCATTCTCTCAGCAGAAAGATGCAGGCTTATACGGCATTCTGCAATATGCACTGTGTTAGTCTTCCACCTGAGCTCCAGCAAGGCAAAATTTAATTGTAAAAAGTATCTTTAAGTATCTTAACGCCATAAAGGGGAAGGATTTTATTAACTGTCAAATAAAAACAATTATTTTTTATTTTACAAAACTAAAAAAGCTTTGATTCACACTGACAAGGCACTTAAATCCAGAAAAGGTGAGCACAGTATGCTGTAGCTTAATTTTATAATCTGCCCCCAGCTATGGACAAGCCCTATACCTTGAAAAAAATCAGAGCTGAAACCATATCCTGTGCTTTGGAATTGGATGGTAAGGATCCTGAGACAGAAAAATCCTTCCTTTGTCATTGCTGGTCAAATTATCTATCCTGACTCTCCCACTGTTTTCCTGACAGTTTTAGAGAAGCAAAACCAGTGCTTAAGAAACACCTAGCTTCATGGTTGTGCTCCAAAATCTACTGAGTCCACATGGTTCTCAGAACAACGGAGAGATCATTTTGCTTTTCAAGGTTTTGGTACCACATTCTTGCAGACAGAAAGTCGAAAGGGATCAGAGATGAGCCTTCGAAAGAGCTTGGTAGCCAGTACTGTGTGGTTTGCCTAATAAGTCTGAAAGTATGTTCCCTGTGTTTAGTAACTTGTCTTCTGAAAAATGAGGACTACTGGATATTTTATACCTGTTAACTGGTACTCCGTGGTAAAACAAATTAACAAATAAACACATGAACAAACAAACAAACAAATGGGTCTAGCTACTACTTTGAGAAAAAGATTTATGTTGCCTTAAATTTCCTTGTTCTACACTCTTTCCATAACTAGAAGAAATTTGTACTTGTCTTCTTACACTTTCAGATCACAAACACTCTCCTTACTGGTGGGGAGAGCCCACCTTCGTCTGACAGTAGTATTTAGCTTAATTTTCATCTTATTTCACATCTTTTCTTTGGTTACTGAGTTTTTGGAAGAAGATTTACAGATTTTTCGGATCAGGAAAAAAATCTTCAACATTTCTTAGATAGCTTTGAAAATTAGAATTTTGATGGCATTCTGAACGGGCTTTACTATCTCCAGGTATTTTTATAGATAGTAACATGAAGTTGCTATTTCACATTAATGCTTTCATTATAATTTATATGTATCTGTGGCCCTTTTAGGCAGGGTGAAACAATGAGTAATGTATTTCTAACAGAATGAGGGCATGTTAATTGAAAACATGAAGTATTCAAAGGATCAGTGAGTAGGAGAGAATAAAAGCCATCTTTGACAAACTCAGCTTCTGAAGTAAACTTGTTGCCTATTACAGTCCTCGTTTGACCTTGTGTGCTACTCTTGCTGAATTAAAGCGTTGATTTTATAATTATTCAAGTTTTTTTAGTTGTTGAGTACTTTTCAGTATCTCCAGACGATAGATAACCTTTCAAATGGGTGTGAAAAGATAGCTGAATTTGATGATTTTTCAGAGAGATTTTGCCAAGCCAGAAACATGGATGCCAGCTACTCTAAATACCCATAGAGTCATAGGACCATAAAATAGTTTGAATTGGAAGAGGCCTTTAAAGGCCATGTAGTCTAGCCCTCCAGCAATAAGCAGGGACATGTTTATACAGATCATGTTGCTCAGAGTATGCCCACCAGAGCATACTGATCATATGATTTGGTCATTTGCACTGTTTAACAGCACTCTAAATTACAGGTAAAGTTTCCAGAAGGCACAGTAAATGAACTGATGCCGATGTTGGAATCTAGTCTTAGATTTTATGTACACTAACTTCATTAAATTTCAAATTCAGAAAATAAGAGGACTAGCATCAGGAAAATGTTTTCTATTCTTTGTGATCTACTCTTACCAATGATGCTACAGGAAGAATATTTCAGATGTGTTTTTGTTTGCTTGTTTGTTTTTTATTCTTTTCTTATTTAAGGAAAAAATCTTACCATATTTTCATCCATTATATGTGAAAAAATGTATTGCCGAGAAATATACCTATGCTGAGCTTTGCGTTTTACTAAGACTAAGTTGCTTAAAACCCAGCCATTGCAAAATATGTAGAGAAGATAATTTAATGAGGTTAACTTCTTCATATATTATCAAGAAAACAATGTAGGAATTTGCTGTATTTGGCTTATGCCACAGCCTGCCAGCACAATCACGGTGAGTTTAGAATCTGAAGATTACTTATCCCCAAGCACTTCAGTAACACACTTGCCGATCCTGTTATATTTCAGATGTATGGTACAGGACAGTGAGTTCAATCCTTACTCAGCTGAATGCAGACAAAGCAAAGTTCTACTTTCAGAAAACCCAGGAATGATCTGAGATGGATTGACTGGCTCATGAATTGTCAGTAATATTTCTGAACCAGTTTATCACCTTCTGACTGTCTTTCACTTCTCTTCCATCCCAGCCACTTTTCCAAGTATTCTGTTCTCTTTGGCACTGCTTAAATATTCTCCCGATATGGGTGCTCCATATGTGTGTCAAGGATGGAATGGATTCTTGCTGCCTTAAAGCTGCTGTGGTAATCATTTTGCTTAGTATTCTTACAGCTGATACTCTTTGCAGCAACTGGGAGTATCAGATGTTTTAATGGGAATTGTGTTCCCACAATGTAAGGAACTCTGTCACTCCAAGAACAGGTGCATTCAGCAGGAGGTTGCAAACAGCAATAGATTTAAGGACTCAGGACCACTTTGTACTGTTTTCCATTCCTTTGGCCTATTCACAGGTCTTCTGTTTCTCCCGATCTTTGCTGCCCCTCAGAAGGCTTAAGCATAAGATTCTTGTTCCATGTTGAATATAGGTGTGGTTTGCCTCCTTGCATACTCCTTGACTAATTTTTTTAGCATTTTTCTTTTTGTTCCTCAGGGATATCTCCAGTCGTCTGTCAGAAAGGTCATACTAAACAGATTTGGATGGTTCTGAATTTCACACTTAGCTGAACAGCAGAGCACAGAATCAAACCTACTGCACAGAATTGACTAATGTGGCTAAACCCTGACAGGCAGATAAGCACCACACAGACACTTTCTCATTCCCTGCCCAATGGGATGACGAAGGCAATTCATAAAAAGAAGTTTGTTTTGTTGTTTTCATGCAAAATAAACGCAGCTAAATCATTGTACAAGAAATAAAATTAAAAAAAAATCTTAAAGTACAGGCTTTTATAATAATTTCTACTTAGAAAGCACTCGTGGGAAATTAATTGCTTAGTTCTTCTTGTATAGTGCATAATTAATCCTTTGACCTTTGCAGCATTACATGTACCAGCGACAGACCCAGCAGAGACACTGAAGTGTAAGTCTGTAGTCAGTAGTGAAGATTATTCGCTAACAACATTTTTTTCACATAGATAGCAGTGTAGCTTGCTGTTATCTTTCAGCACTGGGAAGTAAAGTTGCAGCAGAAGGCAGATCCATTCCTTGAGCAAACATTAGCTGCTTTGTTTTCTGGAAATCACTAAGGTGGAATCCTTGACAAATTAAGGAAATAGAAAGAAACTTATCTAAGGCACTAATTTTTTTTTTCACAGTACCTCTCATTCCTTTCTAAGTTTTCTGACAAGATGAAAGAATATGAAAAAGGAATTTACTTGTTGCACTGTTTCAACAGTAACAACATCAAAAGTGTTCCTGCTCTTTTGGTAAATATTTCAGCTTTATTTTGGTAAATATTTCATGACATTTGAGTGTTTTCTTGTCCTTTTCAGTGAGGAAATTTGCCAGTCAGAAGTTTTTATTTCTTATATTATGGAGCAAAATGCAATTCCCCTTGGGAAACTAACAGGAAAAAACCCCACACTTGAATTTCATCAAAGCACTATAAAGCAACAACCCAGTATTTTTTACTTTTGGGAAGAAAGTGCTCTTCTTCCAGCCTGCTCCACTAACTAGGAAATTTAACAGCAGAACTCCGTAATAACAAAACCAAAACAGAAATGGCCCTCACGAGGTCTCATAAAGTAAATGAAACAAGGATCACAGACTGCCTTCTCCCATGTGGGCATCATTAGGACAGCAATTTTTCCCTTTTTGCAAAGCTTTTCAGCTGTTTCTCATGCACAACACATCAATGCATAGTATTCTACAGCATGCTCCAAGTTAATTTTTGTAATTTGTTTCACCCATGTCTAGAAAATAAGATACTGGCTGTAAAGCTGCCATCAGTCTTTTCCTAGTCCTGCCACCAACATCTAGATTAAAATTGGTTATTTACGGCTGCTTAATTGGTGCAATTCTTATTCTTTATTGTCATAATTAGAAAGCAAGACTAAATTATCCAATATATGCCAACCTGTTTATATAACCTAGGATGTGAGTCATTCCCTGACTAAAAGGAGTCAACATTTTATTCTCTTGGACCAACTCTTCTGTCTGAAAACCTGGCCTATTATATATGTCTCAATGTCATGATACCAAAATGCTGCCTGTTTATCCATTCATTTTCTGCATCTTCAAAATACATGGGAAGCCTGGTGATTTATACTGTCAGCAGGAAGAGAACAATGTTCAAAACACACAGTTAGATGTGTAACATTTTAACTTACTATGGCACAAGATAAGAAGAAATCAACCTCATTATTTTTTAAGCATGCCTGGTAAAGATTTTTTTTATGACAAATTTCTTCCCCAAGCAAAGGCAGTAGAAGTTACTGAATTTTTCAGAAGAAAATATTTGCTATAAAAAGAAACCTGTTTCAATTAAAACCCAGTTTTCAGTAGAAAATATAGCCACTGCTTCTGCAAACCTGCTAAATTGTCTGAAGTTTTCAAACTCTTCCATGTAAAAATGCTGATACTTCATCCTGTTTCATGGCAAAAGTACAATGCCATACCTTTTTCCATGTGTTTGCTGAAGCACAGCATTGAGTTAGAAGCAGCTTAATTATCTACCTGTTAATATCTTCTTAAAGATAGCCTCAGATTTCCTTTTGATTTTGTTTATTTATAGATGCATTTCATTAGTGCTAATTAATAAACAGCTGAAGTTAATGCCATTTTCATGACAAGGCCAACATCTTCCCAAGGAAATGCTGATTATTCTAGCCCAGTCCTCTTCAGAACTTCAAGCAATTTCCCGGCTTTTTATCACAGTATCCAAAGCTGTTTCCAGATTCCTGCTATTTCACCTTCTTTCCTAGAAAGCATCAGCCTCATCATGTGCTCTGTGCATTAGTATTGTTTCCTAACCATACTGAAGTGCCTTCCTAATACCGAAAATAAGTAGCCCAGTATAAACTGTGCCAGGCTATGCACAAAGGGGCAATTGTTTTCTTGTAAAAGGTAAAGCATTCCCAAGCAGGAGGTTCTGGATGTCTGCATATGTAATGCACTCAGTCAGAGATGTGCAAACTGCCCTTCTCATTGTATTAGTCCAGCTGCAGAAGCAAATAGGATAGAACTGGAGGAATATTCCACTCCTTTTCATTTTTCTATTCTTTATGACAAAAAATGACTAGATTTTTGAGTTGTCTGGCGGTGACAAAGAAATAAACAACTTTAATGCTTTGTTTCATTTTGCAGCTTCTGACATCAAAGTTGAATTTAAAAAACTCTGAAGATTAAAAATGCTGTTTCAAGTCTTATGCCATTTCCCTCATTACTTTTTCTTTCTAAACATTGATGTCTGTCAGTGAGGCACAAAACCATGCAGATAATTTTCTTCCTTGGAAAATGCAGGTTTTTTCCAAACTTATTTTTCACCAGTAATAACTCCACCTCACCTCTAGTTTGGTGCTAGAGACATTCCTAGCAGTTGCACATGGACAATCTGCAAGGCAGGACTTTCTATTTCTGAAATCCAATTCTCAATTTCTTCTCTTTCTGCTGAAGCATACTTGGTAAACTTGTCTATCGGGAACCTGTAGATTGCCTTCATCAGTTATTATAAAGTGACACACTGAAAGTGGAACACTTCCAGAATAACTTTTTTCTTCTGTTATGATATTGTGATCAAGAGCTGTTAATCCTTCTTGGTAATTTCCCATCCAATTGCTTTAGAGTGAATGGTACTGCAGTTCCACTTCATACATTCTCAGTGAGAACTAAGGGTCTGAAGCAAGAAAAGGAGGAGAAACAGAAAAAAATGAAAGAAGAGAAGGAAGAAAATGAACACTTCAGGGCTGTAGACTTTAGGACGAGGAGACTCCTATTGGCAGCTCGGCCTTGCAATTAATGTCAGTACTCTCATATACAAGAATTGCAAACCATCCGTGCTTTCACTGTGTGGGATTTTACTTTTTAGCATTGAGCACCAATAGACTGGTCTTTTATTTTCTTGTATTCGTCCCACAAACTTCAGATATTCACCTATTCCCTGATTATACTAACCCACATCTTAACGAGGGGGGGTGTAAGCAATACAGAAACAATCTAGTGAGCGTATGTTCTCTTCCTAGCTCTCAGACATCTGTCCTGTTAGTCTACAACATACTCCATTAGGATATTACCAACCACATTTAGCATTTATCCCATCAGCTCCTCATGGTCTGGCATTATATGACATCACATGTGCTTTTTATTGGTATCCTGTCTTCAAGTGTAATGTAGTTTTCATAGGATTTCCTTTCCATGGATGGAGGAAGGGTAGAAAAATGTGCAAACATATACTCCATATGTTACAGTAAAGGCTCAAAAGCAAAAATAACAGGGTCTAAAAAGGGAAGAATAGGTGTGAGACACCAGAAAAAGTAATGAGAAAACATTCTTCAAGAAAAACAGAACAGCTAAAAGCAACGCACAGGTACTTCACCAAAAAAGAGAGCAAGCAATGGGTGATACAAAGATTCTACTTATTTTTAATTTCTCTTCACAGAATTGTTACTAGAAAATGACAGAAGGCACAAAAACCACTGCTTAGAATAAGGAGAAGAACAGGGGAAAGAAAAATGGAAACCGGCCAAGTCTGAGCAAACTAATTCTTGAGCACATACACCCTCTTTTGTAAAAGGGCAAAAGAGACCATAAAAATCTCCGAAGTAATCTAACTTCAGCCCCAGGAACCACAGACTTTGTGACTAAACAAAGCTCACTCTGGAGGAAAAGAAGGCAAGGACAAGTAGCAGACATTTCTTAAGGACTGTGTCTGTGTGGGTGTATATATGTACAGTTATATATATGTGTGTGTGTAGATATATATACGTATATATACACACACACCTCCTTGCTCATAAGTGTAGTCACTGGGTGCAATATGTATCAATTTCTGCAAAGCTGAACATAAATCCCTTGTTAGCAAACAATGACCCTGTGGTTCTGATGAGCTATCTAGGGAACAGACATCTGCCTGGGGGGTGTTCTATTTGCTTTTAGAAGACAGAATAACTAATCGTATTTCACTGTCATTTGTCGAGCTACATACAAATTGGTTCCCATGGTTTGGCAGAGGCGGGGGCGTTGTGCTGTGCTTTGTGTTATTCAATTGTCCCCTTAATGATCAGGAAGATTGAGAGTAAAGTGCATTTAGAGCATTTGATGATGACACAGAACTGGAAGGGACACTCAGGAAGGCTGGATAAGAATTCAAAATGATCTTCACAAATTGGAAAGATGGCCTCAGGTCAACAATGTAAAATGCCACCAGGTCAAGTAATACATTTGGAGGAGAAAAACAAATGCATTACAAAAAAAGGTAGTAAGATGGCTAGAACAGTCTTTGTGCTTTTGAGGTTGAGAGTAGCTCACAAACAGCAGCAGCACCTCTGTTGGGATGTGTTAACAGGAGTATTGACTACACACTCAGGAGAGGGGGAAAGGTTTTAACTGCAGCACTTCATTCAGCATGGAGCTTTGTACGTTGAGAAAAATGAATTAATCTCTGGATTATTTACTGTCTGAAAATAGATTTTAAGAGAAGTTAGAAGACATTGTGTCCCACCCTGTTCCAAAACCCTCATCCCCATAGACTTGCTGAAATCACATACCAATCCAGTGGCAGAAGATTTGGTAAGATACAAGATTTCTTCCTTGGACAGTATCTTTTATGACACATTTATAACATCATAGATCATTTTAGACTTGCAGCTAGCAAAAGAATGACTTCAGGTCCAAGTTTCAAAAAACAAGAATTTTTTCAAAACCTGAACATGTAGTCATACCTTCTGAACCCCTTCCTCCATTACTCAGAGCATCACCTTGCCTTATGAAGGCCAGAGCATAAAACACTACTCCTTGTTTGTTATTTGGCTAGCGATACGCTCTTTCTGTCTGCCTAAGACAGCAATGTGTTTTGCTTCAAACAAGATCAAGATGGGCAAAAAAGTCCTTCCCTCTGCATGGATGCAGAAATATCTCTAGCAAAGGCTGCTGTTCTGCTTTGTGACTTCATTAAGAAAAAGAAGAATTCCACTGCTCCACTTCCTTTTCTTTCATTTTCAGTATAAGATTTTCCTTCTTTTTAGAAGCAAGTGTTTCAATGGCAGCCCAAAGCCACCACCACTTGTTGGTTTGGACAAAGAAATTTGTCAATATCTTTCTGGGATTTTCCTACTCTTATCCCCGTTAATACGTACCATAATTTTTGTTGTTGTTTCTCAAGAGCTGAGCAAAAAACATTTCTCTAGGGAAGGAGAACTGGATTCTCAGTGTCTACCTGTTGAACCCCACTGCCAAGACATCAGTCGTATCTGGACCTTCTTTCAACATGCAGAGCCAAAGGAGGATGTTTCTTTGATATCTGCGTGGCAATCCTAAGATGACAAGGTCTCTCAAGGGTGAAATCAAACACAGAGTTTATTCTGGGCACAGCCAAAACAGCAATCTAGACACTTGGGTGCACTTCCCAACGAGGCAAAACCAGATTTCAGTCTGCTAAGATGACAATCTGATATCTTAAACACAGCCAAGTTCACAAAAATGACAGCTTGGATTTAATACACACATACATCACAATGATATTAAAGGAGAGAGGAGACAGTAAGATGAGTGAGAGGGAGGAGTGAGAGGGAGAGTGGGTTTCTTGGAAAAGACGATGTTTAAGACCCAGACTACATCACTAAATGAATTGGTCTTTACATTCCAACCCATGGCTTGAACATTGGTTGCAGAAGTCAAACCTGGGTCACCCATAGTGGTGCCCCTTATACAGAGTAAGGGGAAAGGATAAGGAGAGTAAGGTCAAGAGAGAGAAGGAAGAGATATAATGGATAGAAGGGAAGGAAAAGACAAGGGGGCATGGATGATGATACAAAGATCACTAACTAACTCAACCAGTATAAATACAAAACCAGAATCAAGATTAATATAGCAACAGCCAAGTGAACCAGTACAAATATAAATCCAGCAGTCAAAATAACATTTTCACAAATAACAGCCCAGAGGGATGACACTACTGTTCTTATCCTTGTTTTTCTATTCTCTGGATGAGTAGCCTTGGTAAACACATGACTCCAGTCCAAATCCATAGACCAAAAGCAATAATTTAGGAGAACTCAGAGAGGTACAACTTACTCTCCCAAAAGTTCTAAGGTTAAATTTTGTGATGAGAGTCACACTGGATCAGATAAATTTTGGGGGCTTAAAAACTAGATTATTGGGAAACTTGAGGCACATATGAAGCTTCAAAATAATCCAATCTCTCTAAAGGACAGAATTTTAGATTCCAAGAGTATAACTTACAAAAACTGTAGGGTGATGACATCTTCAGAAGAGTACCTTTCACCACCACTTTCTTGCTCCCAGTCAAGATCAATGGGTCTTAGACCTTGCTTCCTGAGAAGTTTTAAGAGTATAAACGGAGAATATACAACTTCATTATGAAAGAGAATATTCAAATCAGGGGAAACCAAAATCTGTATCACAGGTGCAGTGAAAGTAGTTACATTGGTCGTGTTGAACACAGACAAAATCAACAGGTGTGAACAAAAAAAGTCTCAGCCTGTATTCAGCAGCTGAGGGCATAGCAGGATATGTCAGGGCATGTCCCCAGTACACGTAGCTCCATCATGGTTTCTGTTGGGGTTTTTTTGGCCTGAAAATAAAAAGAAAGAGAAAACTTGGTCCAAACAGAATGGAACTTTTAGAAGAAGGTACAATCCACAATTTATTTATTTTCTGCTCCTTTCTGTGGGCATCAGTGGTTATCCATGCATACAAATTAAGAGGGATTTTCTTGAATAATCGGGAACTACACTAGGACAGACTGTTCCAGGCAGTATCCAGATTTGCCATGGGCAAAACTAGCCAATAAACCCCCCTGCTTGCTTTCTGTTAGCCTTCTAAACTAAGCGCACTGGCAGATTTTTGGCTGAACTAAAAATAGGTCAACGAGTTTTCTCATCCTGGGAGTTCAGTAATGTCACCTACAGGAGCTGATGGAGCTGTTGCTCCCTTTGTTAAAGGTGCTGCAGGCATTTTCTTCACTCAGGAGAGCTTTTATCTGAGGGTTTCCACTTCTTTTGCTAATAAATTCAAATCATATATGGGCAGGCCACCCATTAAAAGTCAGGTAACCGCTTTCCTCCAACCTTCCTTCCATAACTGACTCTGTGAAACCTTGTGAAGCCTTCAGGAGTCTCTTACCAAGGCTGTTATTTTGTGTGAATTTGCCAGCATTAACATTGGGGCACACATTAACTGCAAGCAAGCTTCCTTTTATATGCTTCCAGTGAGGTGGCTGATCCCAGGGGTAGGGATGGCAATCACATAATCCTTCTACAAAAATTCAATTCCTCCACCCAAGCAAGCCGTTGCTTGTATCACAGAGCATGGCAGTCTCTTCAGGTTCTGTAATTCAACCATTTCTGCAGTGGCACATGCGTTTACTTTTGTTACAAATAGAGGGTTCAGAATATATCCCCTCAATGATAATTAGGGGTCAGAGTTTGAAATTGGGATCAGAATCAAGAGCCAGGTTGTGTTTTGCCACCCCCTCATTAACAACAGTCAGGGGTTGGAGCTCAGGACTAGCATCAGTAGCAGGATCAGACTTCACCACCTCCTTATCCAAAGGACAATGAGCCACTGCCTCACCTGCCAAACTGGAAAAAGTGGTTTAACAACTTCCCCCACAGTCATCACCTTGCTGCAGTGCTACACACTCTGTCTCTGGATCCATCACCAATGACTTTACTGTTTCTTTCAAGGCCTAGAGCTGTTGTTGAAGAGTAGCCACAAACAAGAGCTGTCCTTGACGAGTAGTCATGAACAAGTTGAAAGCTTGTGAGCCAGAATTAAAGACAGAGGAACCAATGGGAACCTTGTAGTAGGTGTATACTACATGCTACCCAATCAAGAAGAGCCAACTGATGAAATCATCTTCCTCCAGCTATAGGAGGCTTCACCCTTGCAAGATCTCATCCTACTCAGGGACTTCAACCACCCCGATGTATGCTGGAAAAGTAGCACAGCAAGCTGTAGGCAATCCAGGAGATTCCTGGAGCGCATTGAAGATAATTTCTTAGTCCAGCTGATAGAGACCCCCACCTGAGGAGATGCAATACCGGACGTGATGGTAACTAACACAAGTGAACTAATCAGTCACATTAGGATTGGAGGCAGCCTGGTTGCAGTGATCATGCACTCGTGGAGTTCAACGTCCAGAGGGATATTGGACATGGTCCTTGGAGTACAGTCAGGACTCTAAATTTCAGGAAAGCAGACTTCCAGCTCTTCAAGGAGCTAGTCAGTAGGACCCCCTGGTACATGGTCCTTGGGACAAGGGAGCAGGACAAAGCTGGCAAATATTTAAGGGTACTTTCCATAAAGTGCAAGAGTGCTTGGTCCCCATATGTAGAAAATCAGGCAGGAAGGGAAGAGACTGACATGGCTGAGTCAAGACTTGCTGGTCAAACTGAAGAGCAAGAGGGAAGTGCACAGGCAGTGCAAGCAGGGACAGGAACCCAGGAAGAGTGTAGAAACACTGCCCTGTTCTGTAGGGATGGGGTTAGGAAGGCCAAGGCACAGCTGGAGCTGAACTTGGCAAGGGAAATGAGGACTAACAAGAAGTGCTTCTACAGGTATGTCAGTCAGAAAAGGAAGGTTAAAGAAAGCATAACCCCACTGATGGATGAAAATGGTGACCTTGTCACTCCATGCAGTCTCCCTAACTACTTTTATATCTCTTGTCCAGCTTGTGTTTTACCCAGCTCATCTTAGTGTACTTTCTTTACGCTATGGGGGGGCTCCAGCTCTGGCTGGACAGCTACTTTACTGTAGGTAAAATAAAGGGAGATAATTTGTCACTCAGCCTCTCTGAACTTGGCATAAAGCACATGAGACCAGCTCAGTGCTTTCTATCAATTTCAATGTACTGCAATGTCCCAGGAATGGCTCCCTAATACATGGGCTGCTGCAAACATGAATACCTGAAAAGAAAAGCACACTGCATGGGGTAGACCTTCACATGATTAATAAATATTTTGTGAACCTGCACATGCCACCTTGAAGGTATCAGTGTATATGACAAAAGGATAACATGACGGAATGTGGAAAGAACTTTGCAAAGTATAAGGAATGGGCAGAGGATGTGACTGTGTGCGGGAAGGACAAAATGGAAGTAAATTCTCTCAAAAATAAAGAAATGTAGAAGAAGTTTAAAACTATTTCTGCTATCCTTTACTTTTAGTCAATAAAAATGTTTTTGGTGGTTTTTTTTGCAAGTAAAAGAATGTTCATTTAGAAATGGCATTTTTTACCTATTTTCAGTTACTAGGGGAAATACTGCTTTATAGAAAGGCCTACCAAAATCCCATTATTTAATGGAACTTCAAAAACCCGTACAAAACAGGTTGAAGTTCCCATGTAGAAAAGAAAACATGTTCAATTAGACTTACCATGGAATCAGTCACGGAATCATGAATCTATTATTTTTCCCCAGGTCAGTTGGGTAACCTTTGGAGAAAATTACAAAATAGTGTCCCAAAGCAGAAGAAAAAGAGGTTTGTATCACTGGAGAGAAATTGAGCAATAAAAGCAAATTGAAGAAAAGATTGCAATTTACATAAAGGAAATTACAAAGGATTCTCTAAGCACTCATAAACATGTGGCACAATGACATCAGAATCTGTTATTTTCATTATTCCATTAAAGTGAAAGGCAGAAGGACTGGAATGGGTAGAAAGAGAATAAGCCTTAAAATAGAAATTAATTAATTGATGGCATAAACAGCAAAATCGAGTGCATCTTCAGCAAGTTTGCAGATGACATCAAGCTGAGTGATGTAGTTGCCACATCAGAAGGATAGGATGTTATCCAGAGGGACAAGGACAGGCTGGAGAAGTGGGCCTGTGTGAATTCCGTGAAGATCAACAAGGCCAAGAGCAAGTTCCTACAACTTGAGTCAGGGCAATCCATGGTTTCAATACAGGCTAGGGTACAACAAGATTGAGGGCAACCTTGCAGAGAAGGACTTTGGGGTGCTGACTGATGAGAAGCTGAACATGAGCAACCCAGAAGGCCAACCATATACTGGGCTGCATTAAAAGACGCATGGCCAGCAGGGCAAGGGAGGGGATTCTGCCCCTCTACTCTGCTCTTGTGAGACTCCACCTGGAGTGTTGTGTCTAATTCTGGAAACTTAAGAAGGATATAGAGCTGTTGTATGGGTCCAGAGGAGGGTTATGAAGGTGATCAGAGGGCTGTAGCACCTCCCATACAAGGACAGGATAAGAGAGCTCGGCTTGTTCAGCCTGGGAAAGAGAAGGCTCCAAGGAGACCTTATGGCAGCCTTCCAGTACTGAAGGGGGCATACAAGAAAGCCGGGCAGGGATTTTTTCCAAGGGTATGTAGTGATAGGATGACAGGAAATGGCTTTAAATTGGAAGGGGGAAGATTTAGACTGGGCTTCAGGAAGAACTTCTTCACCATGAGAGAGGTGAGTCACTGGAAAAGATTGCCCAGAGAAGTTATGGATGCCCCACCCCTGGAAGTTTTCAAGGTTACGTCGGACGGGGCCTTGACCAGCCTGGTCTAGTGGGAGGTGTCCCTGCCAGTGGCATGGGGTTTGGAAATAGGTATTCTTTAAGGTTCCTTCCAAATGCAGTAGAGACTATTCCATCCTGGCAGTAGGGACTCCTGGGCTGTTGTAAGAGGTGGTAATGCTCCTAACATCATCAAAAATTCATGATGAAACTTTCAGGGAGATAACCTGCTCTGATAATCACTTTATACACTGGATTAGAGTCCTTGCTTTGCTGCAGATGTGACTTGCATTGCTGGCACTTGGGATCAGGGTTTGATGTAGCTGTGCAATGAGGCAAACAGGCTTATCACCAAAAGCTGTCCTTACCAAACATGCCAGGTTGTATATGCTTCTGGGTGGAAGCATGGATCTGCTGGAGGGTAGGGATCCCTCTGCAAAGGGAGCTGAACAGGCTGGACCACTGGGCTGAGACCAACGGCATGAGATTTAACAAGGCCAAATGCCGAGTCCTGCACTTGGGGCACAACAACCCTGTGCAGTGCTACAGACTAGAAGTCTGTCTAGAAAGCTGCCTGGAGGAGAGGGACCTGGGGGTGTTGGTTGACAGCCGACTGAACATGAGCCAGCAGTGTGACCAGGTGGGCAAGAAGGCCAATGGCCTCTTGGCTTGTATCAGAAACGGCGTGACCAGCAGGTCCAGGGAGGTTATTTTCCCTCTGTACTCGGCACTGAGAGAGCTAGGGTTTTTTAGCCTGGAGAAGAGGAGGCTGAGGGGAGACCTCATTGCTCTCTATAACTCCCTGAAAGGAGGTTGTAGAGAGGAGGGTGCTGGCCTCTTCTCCCAAGTGACAGGGAACAGGATGAGAGGGAACAGCCTCAAGATCCACCAGGGGAGATTTAGGCTGGACATTAGGACAAAGTTTTTCACAGAAAGGGTCATTGGGTGCTGGAACAGGCTGCCCAGGGAGATGGTTGAGTCATCTTCCCTGGAGGTGCTTAAAGGACAGGTGGACAAGGTGCTGAGGGGCATGGTTTAATATTTGATAGGAATGGTTGGACTCGATGATCCTGTGGGTCTTTTCCAACCTTGTGATTCTGTGAAAAGTCCTAGATCACTATATGATGCCCCAGTACTACCATCCACCCATCCTGACACATATATTTTGCCATTTATCTCACTGATTTAATCTGGGTGACAACATCTCCTCCAGAAGCCATGAAAATTATTTCCTTCCTGCCCACTCCAAATCAGAAGTCCTCATTGAGTACTGAAGTCTTGTTGTTATCCTATTCCCCCCTGCCCTCGCTGACATTGCAAGAACTGTTTCTGCCTCTCTTCTACATCTGGTTTGTGCCTGTACTTTGCTTGGAAACCAAACTTCAGCTGTCTGTCTGTGTGACCAAAGGGATCTTTGGCAGAACTACTTTTACTACAGGTCATCTCAGTTTTGACGGAGATCCAGATCTTCTGACTTTTACAGCCATCTTCTTTCAGGATGCTAGTTTGCTAACAGATCAAACTGTAACAGATCCATGACCTCCCTATGCTGAGGACTCCAGAACTGAATGCAGTACTCCAGGTGAGGTCTTATGAAAGCAGAGGAAAGGGGCAGTATCACTTGCCTCGACCAGCTGACAATGCTTCTTTTGATGTAGCCCAGGATATGATTGGCCTTCTGGGCTGCAAGTGCATATTGCTGAATCATCCCACCCACCAGCACCCCGAAGTCCTTCTTTTCAGGTGTGCTCTTAATCCATTCACAGCCCAGCTTTAGCTGTGCTTGTGATTACCCTGACCCAGGTGCACGCCCTTGACTTGGTCTTGTAGGGATTCATGAGGTTCACACAGGCCCTCCTCTCAAGCCTGGCAAAGTACCTCTGGATTGCATCTCTTCCCTTCAGCACGTCGACCATGCCAGACGGCTTGGTGTCATTGGCAAACTTGATGAGGGTGCTCTTATTCCTGATGTCCATGTCTCCAACAAAGACATTAAGCAAAATCTGTCCCAATACCAGTCTCTGAGCAATGTCACTCATCACCACCTGGACACTGAGCTGTTGAACACAACCCTCCGATTGTGACCATCCAGCCAATTCCTTATCCACCAAGAGGTCTATCGATTAAATCTGTACCTCTTCAATTTAGAGACCAGAAAATCATGCTGGACAGTGTAGAATGCTTTGCACAAGTCCAAGCAGATGATGTAGTTATGCTTCTCTTCTCCACCAACTCTGTAGCCCCATCGTAGAAGGCCAACTTTTGTCAGGCATGATTAGTCCTTAGTGAAGCTGTGGTGGCTGTTACCAATGACCTCCTTATTTTCCATGTGCCTCAGCAGAGTTTCCAGGAGGATCTGTTCCATGATCTTGCTGGGCTTAGAGGTCAGACTGATGGGTCTGTAGTTCTTGCTGAAAAGCACTTCAGAAGCTATGGGAAATTAAATTTCACAAGAGGAGAGAAAACACAAATGACTATGAATATTGAATACTGCTGTTAAACATCTATGCTTCTCCTGCCTGCCACAGATTATTTGTCTTTAATTTAGGGGAGTTAGAGTTATGTAAGATAATTCTTCAAAGAAACATCAGCATAGTTGAAGAATTTAGTCATATGCTATTAGAACAATAGCCCAGACAGGAAACTGCTATCAAAATCAGAATTAATAGACATTAATACTCCAATAAACAAAAATTCACAGGAGGTCTCATGATCTGTAGTCTCTGCAATACTTTGACTATTGCCATGAATCTTTCTTTAATAAATAATAACTTCATTAGAATTTTTAAGTATGCTGATGATAGCTTGAATCTGGAATGATTGCCACCAGCTGTGTGATCAGTATATGGGGAAAAATGACTCCTCATTATCTGTGACATTTAAGACATTCATGAACTTGAATGCATATAGAGTGAGCTAAAAATAGGCTCAAGGTTGATCAAAATAAGAGATTGCTACTGAGAACTGTGTTCTTACAGAAAAAAAGAAAAATATACAAGAGCTGCTGAAAAGTCTCCCTCACCCAAGGCATGAGTTTCACTGTGAGAATGCTTGTAAGTCTGCTGCTTTTGAGACCCATTCCCTGAGCGTGTTGATAAGTCTCCACTGGAATAAGAGTGGTCTAACTAAATCCTTTCCTTTGTAAACTGGAAACAGAAAGAGAAGAGTGAATGGGTAGGTACTCAGAGTCTCTTCTCTCACAGGCTGGGTCCTTTGAGAAAGAGTCAGTGGTCCTAGAGTTCTTACAGGGTTTACCCAGGCCCCTTATACACCAGAAGAGCTTCCTCCTGACAGGCATCTTATCATCACCTGTAATAAATCCTCTGCATCTGCAAAAAGTCTGACATGAATGAAATAGCCCACTAACCTGTTCCTTAAGGAAGGCCAACTAGGGATCATTATTTTGTAAGGTATTTCTTGGTAAAGCTGAAAGAATCTCACAGAGGAACCTGACAATTTATTCTGTTTATGGAGCAGGAACCTGGGGCCCTGGGAAAGAAAACTGCTTGGCTGAGATCAGTAGCAAGCCAAGGAACACCTCCTATACGATAATTGTTGTTAAACTTAAAAAATCATTTCTTCCAGCACCCTTGTATGCAGCAAAGCATGCTGGTTTGAGATGTCTGATTCCTGGAACAGTCACAGAGAAATTTTCTTCATGGATATAACCATGTGTTGAAAAAAGTTGTTCCCTGAGGCTGTTTTCTCACTCAACAGTGCTATGCGGCAGTTAGACTTTTACTAGTCTAGGTCCTGCTGCTTTTCTGGGACTGCTATAAGGGACCACTTCCTGAAACTCAGATATGGCAGCTCCTTACCTCTGTCATAACACCTCTGCAACAGGCGGCTGGTAAACTCTACCTGAGTGACAAAAGCTTTTGTTTCTTGGTTGCACTCAGACAGTAGTTTGCATTCAAATCTGAAATAAAGTTGCTTAAAGCAAGTAATTTTTCCTCCTTAATCCAAAGTATTAGGCAGGCTGCTTCATATTCATAAACACAGTTCAGTTCCTTCCTAAATCATAATATGAGTTTACAGAGAAGAAACCCATTCCTACATTCTCTCTGAAACAAATAGCATTAAGGATTGCAAATACGAGGGTGCAGAAATTTACGTTGGTGTCAAAAACTTCGTTTGGCCCCTGCTGTGCAAAGATCTGCCTGCTTACTATTTCCAGAGCAACAAAAATCCAGCTCAATCTGTTCTATAAAATTCTTCATGAGGGTTAACAAAAGCTTAAGGCAGGATGGCTGGGAAAGCTGTAGCTGCTTAGGTTTAACAGAACGGTGCTAAAAGGCTTCTTATGGATGCTACTATAAAAGCATATGGTGGGTTTGGGGCAGACAAATGTGTGAAGAGACCAGCAGGCCACCTAAACACAGTTGCTCAGAGATCAGTTAGGGCAGCCTGTGAAGGAAGTGGACAACATGAATGAGGCTGTGGTAGAGTTTCTCCCCAGTTTAAAGCCTAGAATCTAATAAGATGTCCACAAGTCCTAGCTTTACCAGCAGTGCTTAGACGTTTCAGAACTTTGAAATTCACAACCAGCTGATGAGATAGAGCCTTCGGTCATGTATATATGGGGAATGCTTCTGCAATCACAATCAGCTTGTCCTCAGTTCCATTCCTCCCTTCCTAAATAGGCCTTCTTCATGCTTCCAGGCCACAATAAAGAATAAATTAGATGATGTTCCCCATTCCTCAACATGAGGGATCCTTAGATTTCCAGCGCTTTCACCTGCTGTTTATGGCACATTCTCTCCTCCAGGCTCTGATTCATAAGGATTTCTTTCAGTCATGTAATTTTACTTTTTCCATCATTGCTTTAAGATTGTTTATCTGAAAGAAGCTTAAGAGCAATATTTCAGAGGAAGGCAGTGCAATTTGATGTCTTGCTTTGCAGAGTGACTAGTCACAAGGAATGGCTCTGCATCTCCAGCTGTGAAGCTCTAAATTAAAGCCAGCATCACAGGCGGAGACCCTGTTATCTTTGCTGTCATTTTACACTTTAGTGTGCATGTCTGAAGGAAAACAGATGACTGAATGACAAAACAGCTACAGATATCTAAACAGACCTTTTCTTTTTGACTTCCACCTTCGCTTTTTAATATTGTTGATAGAATTGCCAAACATGGCTTTTCCATATAAAAGGCTTCCAGCAGCTAAATAGAAAGGAGGAAGGGAAACCTGAATGAAAGCCACCTGCTATAATGCTCATTACAAAGAGTTGCAATAGCAAAATGCCACTGTACAAACAACAGTTTCTCAGGTCCATCAAATACCAAGAAAGGCAGGAATGTTTCCATCTGTATTTCTCCAGTCAGAACACTTAGGAGACCTCTTCAACCATTAACTGCAGGCAGACAAAAACACATAAGGTGTGAATAGATCAGAGTTTGTTGTTTTCAACACTGTAATTAGAATTCAAATAAATTAGGACTAGAAGTTAAGCATATGTACAAAAAGTACATGATCACGCAGCCCACTAGGTTTGCCCTGGCAGCTAATACAGATATCCAATTTTTCCTTTGAGATCTGGGAAAAACATGTGGTCAGGAGGGTAATTAATTAATTAATTGGACAGTATTCTTCTAGAACAGAAGGAACATTGTGATCCTCCAAACAGAATAAAAATGATATAAGGAAAAAAATGGTACTGGACACATTTTACCAGAGCAGTACTGGAAATTGCAATTGTAAATTTACCGTTTTTGTTAAAGTGTAATTAAACTGTGATTTTGCAATTGTAAATTTACAGGAACACTTGCACAGAAAATCCAGGCACTGAGGCCTAATCACAAAAATGCTTTGATGGAAAAGGAATATTCTGCCTTTTGTAAATTCAGCAGTCCACTTTTTGGCTATTTTGAAGAGATGGAAAAGTAATTTCAAGTCCAGTATCTGCCCTGCAGTGTTCTCCATGTCCACTCTGATGCAAGAAGTAATTACTATTACTATTCCGGTTTGAGCTAAAGTAGAATCAGTTTTCTAACTTCTGCTAAGTCTCATTTAATTAATTATTTTTTGAAAGTTGGCTGCTGGTTTTCAGACAGCATGTCTCTCATGTAGCAAGTTTTTCTCACAACTTGTTTTCAGTGTGTATTTCAGACACTGTTCTCTTGAGAAAAGGCAATACCTTGTGTTAACTGTAATATGTGCTGGACAGATGTGTCTTCTTCTGTAATCATTTCAATTTGTTTATAGTCTCTCCTTATCTGAAGAATGTAAGGTCAGACAGACTGAGAACTGGTACAAATCAGTGGAGATTTGGCTCTTGTGAAGTCCATAATAACATGAAAATTAGTCCTTTGAAGTAACAGAATACGTATGGTACTTCTGGGAAATGTTGTACATATGCAAGCAGATGGGAAATATATTCAGTAGCCAGCTCCTGTCTTGTGGTGCATGATAGATGGAATTATTCCTCCATGCATCCAGTGCTGTGATAAAGGATGCTTGCTTTCTAAAACTCCAAAATGAATCTTAGAGAGTTTATTTGATGGCAAGACAGATATGATGGGAATAAGTGGCAAAGCACACTTTTTATTGATTCAAAGAAAGCTGGGAAACACATTGCCTGTCACTCTCCCTTGAATTCTGTAGCACAGACATAGATTATTGCTACAGATGCAGCAAGGAAAAAGCCTGGGTGCTGCTAAAACTGGCTGCATGGACTGGAAACGATGTAATCTTCTTCACTTCTTAATCTCTCTAACTTCTTTGCTGCTTTTTTCTTGTGCCTTAGGTAAAGCAGTGTGTTCAAATTAACTCCTGCCACATTTTTCCAGTCTGCTGGGATAAGCAAACCAGAAGTACTATAGTAAGAGGCATTCACATACAAATGGCCTCAAGCTCCACGAGGGGAGGTTTAGGCTGAACATCAGGAAAAAATTTTTCACAGAAAGGGTCATTGTGCACTGGAACAGGCTGCCCAGGGAGGTGGTTGAGTCACCTTCCCTGGAGGTGTTTAAGGGACGGGTGAACGAGGTGTTGAGGGTCATGGTTTAGTGTTTGGTAGGAATGGTTGGACTTGATGATCCTGTGGGTCTTTTCCAACCTGGTGATTCTATGATTCTATGAAATAAAATTCTGAAAATATTAATTCCAAAGCCATCCTTAAATTTCACCTCCAAGTGGGAATCCTGCCACATGGGACCCTGTTTAACTTGCCATTAGCTATAAGAGTAATGACTACACATCAAGCATGAAATCAAAATCAGTAAAAGCATCATGACTGTAATAGTTAGAAACAACAGAATCATCACCACAAACTAGAGAGCAGTGGGGACACTCATTTTTTGAAGTTCTGTTGCCAGCTTGGCTTTTAAAGCAGAACTTTTAAAAGAACTTTTGCTAGCAGATGAGCTAGCAAAAATCGGCCTCTCCATGTAAAGGATCCGAATGCACTGTGGCCCTTTGGCCATAAGCACTGGGCTTTTGGAAATTCCTGTGTAAGTTTCTGTGTTCGCTGGTAGCAGACTTCTCCTCTAGTTCTCACTGAAATTGAAGTCAGCTTGGGAGTAACAGGTGCAATCAGCACCCACTCTGAAGAAATTTGCCAAACCTTCTTTTCTACAGGAACCATTAAATGGTGATATGGCAAAGAAAACTCAGAGCTCTTTCACAGCAGATGATAAAGAAATAATGATAAGTGTTACAGAGAAATACTTCCTATCTCATTTGCTGCCTGGAACCAAAGTCTGCGATAAATGGAACTGCTGCCTCTTCTGGCTCAATTTTGGATAGAAGCCCACTGGCTTTTCTTGTTCTCAAGAAGCAGAACCCTGCCCTGCCTCTAATCACAAAGCTTTACACTTGCATGATAGCCCTGTGTAAGGAAAAGCATGCAACACAGAACTTTTTCACTAACAGTGAATGAATTATGGATTTTTTTTATGCTCTGTTTCTTAGGATGTTTTGAAGATGCCACCAATTACATATATTGTGACTTGAATATAATGCATAATGTGGGCCAAATTTGCAATAATTTTCACATATGCAATTGTTTGGAGATTACATACATGTGTGTTTCCCAAGTGAAGGGTCATCATTTGTCTCCTTGTTTATGAGCTGTATGGGGAGAAGTGGAGCAGAATCTAATCTGGACAGTACAGATATCCAGCTATGTACAGCAGGCTCTGCATGGAACTTGCTGTTACAAGATGCCAGCTTGGGAGAGGAATTATACAATTATTTTGTCATTATAGTTAGAGGGTAGAAATAATCTGACTGCTTGTGTAGCTCTTGGTCGGGGTCAGGAACTTTGCTGCGGCATGTTACAGTCCTTTCATGGAAGGCTGGAACACAAGGTCTTACTTGTGTTACGAGACTTACTTCTCTCTGCAAAGCACTTCAAGCATCCTCTAATGTGGATCCACATCAGTTTGTTTCCAACACAGCAAAGGTTCTCCCAGACTACCTTGCAAGGAACTCTCAGCTTCTGGTTCCAGAGGATATTTTCTCTCTCCATTAGACTTCAGCAGAAGAGCAGATGCCTTACAGTTAACTAGATCCTTCCACACAATAAATAATATTAATACACTGGAAGTGGTTGTTTCTTCCCACAATTAATTCAATGATTCTGTATCACCACCAAAGCATCAATGCATATGCTGCAAGGATCACAGTAGATCTGGAACAGAATGCTAGGTCTGTAGTGATGACAGCAGGAAAAATAAAGTAGCCAAGGTAGAGACAACTTGACTTGACCCAGAAGCAAAAGGTTAAGAAATCACAGTAAAGACTGCTTGACAGTACACAGAACAACTACCTTGAGTCACAGCCACTTACCAGGCTTGATTCCGCTGCAGGCACACACTGCAGCAGGAAGCAACGTTGCATACTACATACTAACATACTAGTGCTGAGCTGGCTGAATGATCCTGCCTTCTGCTTAATTCATTTTTCACATTGCCTTCTCAAACTCTGCTTTCACAGACCTTGGCTTCACACAGGATGGAGATATCTTACAGCATAAACCACATTCTGACATACACCCGAAGCTCTACAGTACCTCGTGGGACCTAATACAGGGCTTCCTTTATACCCACAGGGCACAGAAGGAAGGGAATACCATCCACCGAGTTCTGCAGGCATATTACAGCTCAACACCCTGGTATATTAAATGTCCAGCAGAGATTCTAAGGACTGTCTTAGGAATATCTTCACCTTGGTAATTTACTGCCCAGACCAGGAAGTTTCCTTGATATACTTGTGACGGAAATTTATCTCACTTCAAGTATTTTGTTTTAACCAGAACTTTAATGTCTTTCAGAAATGCTGCAACCAAACAATATTTTAATGGTGGACTTTTAGATTCAATTATTTATAATGTAAATATACAGAATAACTGCCTCCTGTGATATAGCTAGAAATTTTTTTTATCAGCAGCAATATTTTGAGAGCCATCCGATTAAAGGAAAGGCAATGAAATGGAAGAGAATGAAGGCTCATGTGTTGTAATATAATGCTAAGATTTTGGCTAGCTCATTCCTCTGCATATTGGAAGATGTTCCATAGTTCAAAAATTCAAGGAGCCACTTGCTGAAGATTGGTCTTAGTGCAGGCCAGGTAAAATCAGTGTATGCTGTTTTCTAATGCATTATCAATTGCAAGAAAGGACTCCAGGCATTTAAAGAGCAAGTCAAAGAGGTTTTTTGTCAACTATAATTTTCTATAAAGTGCTATAATTTGCAGAACTCAACATGGCTGGGCAGATAGTGAAAGTTGTGCAGTGGAGGCCATTACAAAATAACAGTGTCCTATGAGTATTTCTGCCTTCCTCAATTTCTACAATCACTATTATTGTAATGGCAGCACATTTGTCTAAAATAGTTTTGTTTATTAAAATGAATAAAACTTTTAAAAGCTTGAAAGCAAATAGAAATAAAACAACACAGCCATTTTTTCCATTGAAACGACTTTAGTCCCTTTACAGCATGGGCATTTTCTTAGGGGTTGTGTTGTTTTACAGCTGTTTTAATGCTGTAAGCAAAAAGTGGTATGTAAGGTCATTTGGATATAATAAATGGGATTTTCTCTATGTTTCCAAACAGTCACAGTGTGAATTTTAGAAAGGGAAGTTTATATTATCCCATCGGTTGGACTCGGTGATCCGGTGGGTCTCTTCCAACCTGGTTATTCTGTGATTCTGTGATTCTGTGATCTGAAATCCTACATGCTTTCAACACATTAGGAATATTTATATGAACATAAATAAACCAGTATGAACTGCTGTGCTCCTTGTAGGTTTTGGAAAGCACTCAGCTGATATTCAGTGTCACCCCTGCCTCCTCCCCCAATCCCCCTGCCCCAAACCAACCAATCAAAAAAACTCCTCCTCCCAAAACCCCAACATATGTTTTCAGGCTTTCTGTGAGCAACAGTATCTTATGTTCCCAAGTTTCATCTAATTTTAAGAGAAATACCTTTGTTATTTATTTAAAAACACCAGACACTGTGCTGCTGTTTCCTTTTTTCAATTCCTTCTTCAACATGCTTCCTTTGAATTTGATTGATGAGGAGGGGATGCTTGCATTGCAAGTAAAGATTATCCCAGTGATGGATGATTCCAATAGTCATGACTGTCAAAACCCCAGCAGTAACAATCCTGCAGCTCCCTAGTCGGCTGTTCACTCACCCTGTGAGTGAACATGTATCCCTGAATGCATTCAAAATAGAGTGCATAGCCAACACTGTATCCTTTGATTTACACATGTCCCTCCTGCCTGTAACCTGCAAGTTCCTTGAACCAGAGACTGTCTATGAGATACTTCTCAAAAAGAGACACACAGGGCTGGCTCCTTGGCAAAGGCTCCTGGTTGCCATGGGAACATAAATAATATAATAATATGAATAAAGCAGTCTGTCAGTAAAGGAGCACAAAGAAGTACAAAAAATGAATATGTTAAACCACCTGAGAGCCACAAGTTTTAGCTTTTATCTTTACTGCCCGTGTATTCTCACACTGAAAACACAACAAACCCATAAGTTTATGTATCAAATATGCACACTTCAAACAAGAACAGGCAGACTGTTTTCATATTTCAGTGCAACTTTTTTGTGTGGTGAAATATCTGTTAGTCCTTCCATTTCCAGTGCTACTCTTCCAAATACCTATCAGCTATTTTTCATTTTTGCAGTATGAGAAAGGAGTTAATCTTGACTACTTCTGGCTTTTAGGTAGACCTCTAGAATAGAAATTAAGAACAGTAGTGTGAACGTCATCAAGGCACTATATAAAGTCAGCCAAGTAGGCGAGGTCTCTAAACAGTTATTATATGGTTTAAGTTATTTTAGCTTAGTGTAGCAAATCACTGATCATCTGTGACGACCTCTGCTGAAAGCGGAAAAGCTTGAACTATGACAGCTGATCAATGCAGAGTTTGTAACGTCAGACATTGAATATTCCAAAAAAGAAAAGTTCAACAATTCCTACTGTGGTACAGTATTATATGCAGGTTTATCTTCAGTGGAAAGGCAACATTAAAGCTAGCAAAATATCACAAGGCCAAAGGAGGAAAGAGCTCTGGGTCTCACAACAGACTGTTTTGATAAATGAGAGAGTGTCAAGGAAAATGTAGAGAAAGAAGACACCCACATGACATTTTTTTTGTCAAAATAAAGCCTCCATGAGGGGAAGTCTCCTCAAGTAAAACAACAGCACAAGCAAATTCAAATCCAATTTAAAGTGTAATTTTCTTAATAGCCTTTGTGATGGTATGTACACTTGGAAATGTCACAAAAATGTCAAGATTTGACACCATCAAAAATAAGTCAAAGTTTGAGTAATCAGAATGCGCCTTATACGGCTCCAGTAGATGAAATACATTTGGTGTATTTCTATGTCAATGAACTACTAAGAAGCTATTTTTTACTTGTATGATAAAAGAGCTATGTAGGTTTGACTTTAATCCCAAAACTATGATAGCAGTAGTAATGAAGATAATTGCCTTTCATAATACTTGGCTATTCTCTCACAAAACAAGAGCAATGAGGTTTTGTTTATTAGCTCTTTATTTCTATGCAAAATAAAGGGAAGAATATACGAGCTAGATTTGCAAGGAAAAATATTTTTGTCTTCCAGCAGTAGATTCTAACAGTCAGTCTAGCTTTCACAAAATATGCTCCATTTCCCTCCTGACCTGTTCTCTCTGCCATTTGTCTGCCTACTTTCAATTACTATGAGAAAAATCTGTGGAAGCTAGATATCAAAGAGGATGCTGATTGAGCAAAGAGCTTTGTCTGACAGATCTAGGGCCTGTGCAGAAGGATATTCTGCGACATGCCCGATTTCTTCCTCCATTTCCAGGACAGATGCAAGACAGGTGAGAATTTCTGCTGCGTTATACAAAAGGCCAGTTACAGAGGTTCCCTTCTGCTGTATCCTCTGTGAATTTCATCACAGGACTCTGAAAATCAGTATTATGGCCCAGAGAGGGAGCCTGCTGAATTAAGTGCTAGCAAGGACAGCAGAACTATGTCATCTGAGATTGCATTTTCAAAACAGTCAATTAGCAATGGCATGAGAAAAAAATGGAAAATGTTTTAAGTAAGAGATTTGAAATGAATTGTAAGTAGCCCAGAAGTGAAGGACTTGGGGGTGCTTGGCAGCTCTCAACATGACCAGCAATCCAAGAAATTTCTTATCCACAGAACAGTCCACCCATCAAATTCATCTCTTTCCAATTTAGAGAGAAGGATGTTGTGCGGGACCATGTCAAAAGTTTACAGAAGTCCATATAGATCACCTTGGTTTTTCCAACAAACTGCTGCAGTTACCCCATCATAGAAAGCCACTATGTTCGTCATACAGGACCTGCCCCTGGTGAAGCCATGCTGGCTGCTGCTGAACACCTCCCTGTCCTCCACGTGCTTTAGCATAGATTCTGGGAGGATCATATCCCTAAGCACTTCATCTACTTATCTTCGAAATACCTCTTGACATGATAACTCAACCACCTCCCCGGGCAGCCTGCTCCAGTGCTCAGTAGCCCTTTCAGCAAATAAATTTTTCCTAACGTCCAATCTGAACCTCCTTTGGTGCAAGCTGAGGCCATTACCTCTCGTCCTATGACCTATCATTTAGGAGAAGTGACTAGTACTCACCTCTCTACAACCTCCTTTCAGATAGTTGTAAATAGTGATAAGGTCTTCCCTAAACCTCCTCTTCTTGTAGGCTAAGGAAGACAATTTCTCTTTTTCTACAGCCCCTTCACCAGCTTCATTGCTCTTCTCTGGACATGCTCCAGAACCTCAATGTTTTTTTTGTAATAAGAGGCCCAAAACTGAACACAGATTTTGAGGTGCGGCCTCATTGATGCTGAGTACAAGGGCACAATCACTTTCCTGGTCCTGCTGGCCACATTGTTTCTGATACAAGCCAAGATGCCATTGGCCTTCTTGGCCACCTTGGCACACTGCTAGCTCATGTTCAGTCGGCTGCCTTCTCCACCAGGCAACTTTCCAGCCACTCTTCCTCAAGTCTGTAGCACAGCACAGGATTGTTGTGTCCCAAGTGCAGGACTCTGCACTTGGCCTTGTTAAACCTTATCCTGTTGGTCTCAGCCCATCAATCCAGCCTGTTCAGATCCCTCTGTAGAGCCTCCCTGCTCTCAAGCAGATGAACAGTTCTTCCTAGGTTAGTGTCATCCATAAATTTACTCAGGGTATACTCAGTCCCTTCATCCAGGCCATTGACAAAGATAAAGAACTGGACTCAGCACTGAGCCCTGGGGGACACCACTTGTAACCAGCTTCCAACTGGATTTAACTTATTTTATCATCACCCTTTGGGCCTGGCAGTGCAGACAATTTTTAACCCAGCAGAGGGTGCATCTGTCCAGGCCAGTGGTAGCCAATTTTTCAAGTAGAATACTGTGGGGAAACATTATCAAAGGCTTTACTGAAGTCCAACTACACTGTATGCGCTCATTCATTAAGTGGGTCACCTTGTAATGGAAGGACATAAGGTTAGTTTAGCAGGACTTGCATTTCATGAACCCACGTTGTTTGGAATGTGCACTTGCAGCCGAGGAAGCCAACCATATCTTGGGCTGCATCCAAAGAAACGTGACCAGCAGGTTGAGACAGGTGATTCTGCCCATCTACTCTGCTTTTGTGAGACCTCACCTGGAGGCCTTGATGAGAGATGTGGAAAGAAAACTTTGAACTCTGGTTAGGCCCACAGATTATTATTCGTTATTGATTTTCCAAGTAAGCAGTACTGAAACCCCAACAAGAAACCTGAGGACAATTAAAAGGTATTTCAGGGCCTTAGGACCTGGGACCTTAGGATGAAGTGATTGGGTGCACAAGCAGTGTTCTCCTCTGTCATTCCTGTTAGAGGTAATGAGGAAGGAGCAGAAAGAACCAGGAAATAAATACCTGGCTCTGAACCTGGTGTTAGGAGCAAAACTTTGGGTTTTTTTGACCATGTGTCACAACACCAGAATTGCTGATGAAGGATGGGGTACAGCTCTCCCCAAGGGGCAAAAGGATACTTACCAAGAAGCTAGCAGGGCTCATCAAAAGGACTTTAAACTAGATCTGAAGGGGGAGAGGGACCAACCCAGGCTTGATAGAAAAAAAGCCTGGGAATGGCACTCCAGTATCTAGTGAGGCCCTTCAGTCTGCTACCTCAGACAACAGCACTCCAGGTGTCAGCAAAGATTCAAGTTATTGATAGCTTAGAAACTACAGCAAATAGTCACTTAGGAATTAAGACTATTCTCCTCAGGAGGGTCATGGGATCAACAACCTGGCTGAAGTGCATCTACACCGATGCACGCAGAAAGGGCAACAAATAGGAGGAACTAGAAGTCATTGTACAGCAAGAAAATTATGATATAATTGCCATCACAGAAATGTGTTGCGATGAGTCAGGTAACTGTACTGCTGCCATAGCTGGCTATAAACACTTCAGGCAGGATAAGCAAGGAAGGAGAGTCAGTGGGATAGCCCTCTATTTTAGAGACTGTTTTGATTGCCTTGAGCTTTATGATGGTGATCATAGGGTTGGGCATCTATTGGTAAAAATCAGTGGAACATCCATTAAGGCAAATATTGTGGTGGGAGTCTGCCTGGCATAAGAACAGGCTCACCCCAATGTGCTGAAAAATGGCCAGGAGGAAAACCAGCTTGGCTGAGCAGAGAGCTTTGGGTGGTTCTCAGAAAAAAAGGGGAAAATACATTAATTTTGGAAGAAGGGGCAGGCACCTCAGGAGGACTACAGAGATGGAGATCATGTAGAAAAGCTACAGAAGGGCTCAGAAGAGCTAAAGACCAACTAGAACTTAGATTGATCACTTCTGTGAAAGATAATAAAATACCCTTCTACAAATATATCAACAGTAAAGGAAGGGCCAAAGAGAATCCCCATCCCTTACTGGACGCAGGGGGAACAATAGTGACAAAGGATGAGGATAAGGCTGAAGTACTTAATGCTTTCTTTGGATTTTCAGATACAGTAGGGATTTATTGCCCACTATGCTACCACAGAAATCTTTGGAAGTGTGTTTCATGAGCTCTCCAGCTTTAGGTAGTAATTAATCCTGATTGTAACACTGTAGTTAATGAGAGACATTGGCTCATTGCCTACCAAACAGATGCCTTTTCATCTTGGCTTGCAAAGAAGTTAAAATAACATTCAGGCTGGCCAGGGAGGGACATAACTTCACAATGATCTTTGAAAAAGAGCAGTATAAACATCATTCTTCCAGTCACGTTGTGCAGAACCCTATGAACATGGCCCTGTTTAATAACTGGGGCATCCAGGCATCTCTACCTCTCAGCAAAACAAAATGTTTCAGGAACAGTAACAATACTTTTAGTTTCTGAGTTATGGCACCTCCCTTTCTGTCCCCCTAGGGCTAGAAGAAGTATAACATTTTGCAAGATTCATAAAACACTTGTTTCTTTCTTTCTTCTTTTTGTTGTTCTTTCACTTTTTCTGAAATATGCTGTTATTAGGGGTAGCTTCTGGTACTTACCCAGTAATGTCCCCCAGTGCTGGAACACTGCTCAGGTGTAGTGCACAACTTCATTTGCCAACAAAACAAATGAAAAGGTGAACTTGACCACCGTGAGATCAACCATTGCCTGCTGTGGAATGCTGATTAACTGTATGTGAGTATTCTCACCAATCTCGAGGGAGATTTTCAGACTAGTCTGTCTACTTATCCCTTCATCTATCTGTATACTTAAATATATATGTATATCTTTGCAACTGTGGTTAGTCACATTCTTAAATATTAGTATATGTCTGTGTACACATGTATTTCTACATCTGTGTACTTGCATATGTACTTATTACACCATGTAGTAAATAGGAGTGAATCTTATCATTTTTAAATTTGTAATTAAGTCACTGTTTGGACTAGAATAGATTTCATACAATCACCTTGCTGAATATTAAATTGGTTTATGATTAAGTGCTGCTGGAAAAAGCTAAGAATTTTATTTACCTCAAATAATAAATTGTAAACTACTGCTAAATCATAGTCTTGTAAAATGTTTCCATGCACAGCAGCCATTCGCCAAGATAGTAAGGGGCACTTTTTTACAGGAGATTATAAAAAATTTGACGCTACACTGCTCTTAAGAACTTCACTGTTATTTAAGATACAGGTGAACTGAGGTAAGGAATGCTCCTATCATAGTTTTGATGAATGCCTTCCACTGTCTTGGCAGAGCTAAACCTGTAGCCTTCCCGGTTATAACAGAGAAGTAAGTGAAGAAGTTTCATGGTATTTTCCTAGCCCAAGTATTTCTTCTAATTATCAATGCACTGTAGAGCTTTGGGAAATAAATAACACAAAAGGACTTCTTGAAAAACAAGTTCAAGGTTACCTGAAATACAGCTGACACAGTACTATACAGCTCATGCTCCACTCATCCAGTTCTGCACTGCTATTTCTAGCGACCTTGAACTTATTATTTCTCAGTATGGCCCTGGAACGAGAAGTGAGGATTCCACACACAAATCCTTTTGTAGTAGTATTTTCCTAAAACTCTTCATTGCAGTGCTTTATTTCCCACCATGGGATTCCTCTCTGAAAGAAAATGGGAGGTAAAGTAATGAAAGCTAGGTTCTAATTCTCTTTCTCCACTTCGTTCATACCAGATGGAGGGTTTTTTTAGCAGCAGTCCATAGACAACAGAATATCATGCCACATAAGCAATAAATTAATAATAATAACAACAACAACAATAATAATATCACTATTTCCTACTTTCTTTATTGTAGCCCATTCTTAAAAGCACTTCCTGGAGATTAGAAATCCCTCTTTGCTCTTAACATCTGTGAATGCCCCTGCTGGCCTCCTGGAAGCTCCAGACTCCTGAATTGTCTACCTTTCTCTGTGGATGAAATCTAAGATGTTTACTGGTCAAGCTGTCCATTCACAGTCTTGTAGAAGAAGAATGACAGGTATTTCCTCCACAGACCCATTATTTAAAAGCTTTCAGTTGCTAATGCTGCTGAATATGCAAATAGACCTCTCTTTATATCCCCCCTAAACTAGTTTTCTTACCTAGCACTGAAGTGAAGGCACACAGAATTTACAGGAATAAGCCAGGGTATTCTTTCAGAAGAATGCTCTGCTGATAGCAGTGCAGGAGAGAAACATTATGCATTAAATAAAGATTGTAAATGAATTTTTCTTCTGAGAACTTATAAAGAAAGTACAGCATTTATAAGCAGAATTACACAGCAAATTGCAACACATACAGTTTGCCATAAGTGAAAGCTCATAGTTCATCTGTTTAGAAATAATGATCACTGCAAACAATGGTAAATTACTCTGTAGAAAATGTAGGAAAAAAAATAGTGCAGAGACTATCTATTCATTTCTTTGCATGATAGTTATTATGTTTCCCCTTCCTGAACGCACAGAGATGCCAACAATTTTCCTTTGTTTCTTTCAGTAGGAAAGGCTGAAACTGCTTGTGCATTAATGTTGAATAGCAATAGCATTGTAGCAGCAAACAGAGGAGACAACAAGGAGAAGAGTTTTTTGGTCCTGCCACAGGACTGCTAACATCCTTTGTGCAATGCATGACAAAATCCAGAAAAGAATATGGCACCATTAAGAGACACAGAGGGAAATCTATACACCTAATTTTAGCAATCTGATAGTAAGACACCTATGTGAAGCTGAGACCCCTCTGCAGAGAGCAGTAAGACCTCAGCACATCTGAGATGAGACTCATTCTACCATCATCTGCTAGGATGTTCTCAGCACCACCACTTCTGACCATCCATTATCTTGCCCAGAAACACTCCTCTTTTGTAACGGGCTGAGCAATTCATAGCATAGCCTGACTGAAGATCCTGAAATCAAGTCTTCCAGCTGCATCTCTTAGGAAGTTTCATAAGGAAGAAGACCAGAGTCCTAGGCAGCCAGCACAGGCCACAATACTGATCTCTACATGAATGTGCTCAGTCAGAGCAGGTGGATAAGATCCTAGGGATCTATTCTTTTAGTACATACTCTACCATTGGTCTTATCAGTAAGTGCTGGCTGTGCACTTTGCAATATGCTATACGGGTCTACAACACTGTAGTTGCAGTATCTTAGCAACATGGTGTGAAGTATCACAGAGAGCTATACCATTGTGGCAGCTGGTATGAATATATTTCTCTACTTGGCTCTTCTTTGACTCATCAAGGCCTTCTCACTGCCAACAAACAACATCTCTGTTTGGTAGGAAATACAAGGAGGAGGGCGCAGAATCGTTGCAGGCAATATAGCTTCTTAGCACATTCTGTCTTGGGGTAAAGCATGGAGCAATAGGCAATCAGGCACAGACTTGTGAAAGAGGTCTGCCCAGCCTGTTGCGTAATTACTGTTGGTAACTCAGTGTCACATTAAAGGATCTGACACATGGCTAAGAAAAAGTAAGCCCTCCCCATCAGAGTCAAATTGCCTGCCAGCAGCAGAAGAGGGACTTTCACTGAACAGTCTCACAAATTTGACTCACTCAGCCAGGCCTGTCAGTGTCAGTGGTGGACTCCTGTTGAGCAGTTTTATGAGGTTTATAGGACCAGTGTTTGTCAGAGCACACTATTCAGTGATCAGTTTCACAAAGTTGAATCAATAAGATAATTTATTGAAGCGCAGGTATAACAAATTTGAGATTGTTGGTAATAAATTCTGTCATTGCCAAATCCAGATAGATCTAAAATTACTTGCTTATAAGTTAACTATAATTTCTCAGGTAACATCTCACTTGGTTGGTGGTGCAAATCTTACTAAGAAAGTATCACTGCTTGGAGAGGGGAGAGCAACTCCAGCCCATCAACTCATCCCACAGCTGGAATTCTCATCCTCAAAACAGAGGATTCTATATGCCCGGTATATATTCTTGGTGATTCTTAGTGAAGTAAGACTAAGCCATTTATTGATTGCCAGCTGGCCCTAACAAAGTCTGTTGTGTCATCACCAGTGAGACCCAGCAGCTTATCATGCCCCTCTGGACAAAGGAGTGTTAGTACACAGGCGTGCGGTGGGGGGCAGTAGTCTTCTCTGATTTTACTGCAGCAAAAACTGGCTGCGAGACCTGGAACTCACCCCGTGTACCACTGACTTATTAAGTGCTAGACCACAATCCACCTCATCTGCTTTGCAAGATAGACATGCTTTTCTGGCCTTGCTACTCCCTGCTGTTGCCACCGACAAGTCTGAATTAGTCCGATATCCCACACTAGGTAAAACCAGAATCCCAGTAGCAAAGAGTTGCCCTGAGGGTTGCTTATCCACTATGGAGAGAGAAAAGAGAAAGAATACCAAAGATGTTAATGACTGGAAAGAAAACAAGGTTATTCCATAGGCTGAACTCTAGTTAAAGGAAAGTAAACTTAATGGTCATTTTTTTTCTGGACAGAAAATTTTCAGTAATGATGTCCCTTGAGTTTTAGTTAGCAACCACATCAGGGAACTTACAAAGGAGCTGAACAGTGAAATGCCCAAACCTGCCCATAATAACCTTTCACAAGTCAAATTGTACATTTAATGATGAAGCATGTCACAAAGATCTCTGAAAAGGTGATTTAGTGTGCAAAAGAATGGCAAATGACCTCCAAAATAAACAACAACAAAAAAAGATAATGTATCTACAGATAAAAAAATCTAAGCCATTTCAATGCAGTACTGTGAGCAGAGATTGTAATTATAGCTCAGTATGAAGCTGTCAGCCATGGCAGACAGGTCTTTGCAATCATTGCTTCAGCACACAGCAACACTGAGTTGAACAAAATCCAGAAGAATGCTAAGCCCCATCAGGGAAGGTTGGAGAAAAAGATGGGAGAATTCATTCTTCTGCACCTCCTCATAACCAATGCTGTTATGCAATTCTATTCTCTCTCTAAGTGGATGGTGGTGAGGACCAGACAGACAAAGGCAGTGAGGTAGTGGACTTCTAGAGGAAGAGGTTAAAAAGATCAGAATTGTTAAGTGTGGAAAGGAGAAATCTGACAGGAATACATGAAAGTTTACTAAATCATGAAATACAAGGTAAATGTAGAACTGTTCTGCAGTCCTAGAGCAAGGGAGCACTCAATGAAATTAGTACGAAATTGTTTTAAAATAATAAAAGAACCCAGCAGGAAGTAAACTTGTGGGATCTGCTGAACATTTGTCAACAAATCTATAAATGCATAGTTTAATTTTAAGCTCCCAGTTCCAGCGACAAGTTGAGTAGGAGAGCTGCAGAAAGCAACCAGGTTGTCATGCTCTCCATAAATCCCTGAGTAAGATTTTTTGCTCAAGATTCACCTCTGGCAGGTCTCACAGCTGTTCTCTCTGACACACTCCATCAGGACAGAGAAAGCACGGACAACACTGAAATGAAAGCAGAGAGGCTCTCCATGGTGGATGTAATATTTTCTAGAGAAGAAGAGTATAGCAGGATGATTCCTATTCGTTCGAGTTCTCCTGACAGCCTGGGAATGTGCCAGTGGTCTAACACATCATATGGTAGGATGCAGAGAAGGTGGAATAGTCTGGGGGTAAAACTATCTGCAGAAAACAATGACTAGATCCACCTCAATGGCGGGGGCTACAAAAAAGAAAAAAGAATTTTAAGAAAGCTACTGGAACACTACAGGCAGAAGAGAGCTCAGAGAACCACACAGAAAACAAGCAGAACAAACAGGGAGCAAGTGTTCACAAGGAACTGCCAGACCAAGAGTAGAAAAAGCTGCCTTAATTTTCTTAATTTTCTTTTGCACCATATGTCCCAGAAATTGAGATCTTCTGTCTTAGGAAGCATTTTGGCACAGGAAAAAAGGAAAAAAAAAAGGTAATTATCTACAGGCATTTGAATAGGGGAGGGGAAGAAAGTAAGTATGCCAAAGTGCTACCAATCCAAAAAAAAGGAAGCAGCAGTGTTTTCCTGGTACTTCAGGGGGCTGCATTTGTTCCACCTGAACTGCATGGAGTTACTGGTGCTGGAGACACTGCTTCGTCTTCCTAGGGACAGTCAATACTTGAGTGGAAAGAGAAGGCAAACCATCTGGAGCACGGCGAAGAGGAGCGTGGCAAAAAGGTGCGGGGCAGTTTGAGTGGCAGTTCGAGTGGGCAGGGCGAGAAGGCAGGGCGCAGAGAGGACCTAGAGACTAGACAGAAGACGCTGAAGACCATGGTGGCCACCCGGCAGAAGACTAAAGCTGCTCCGTGTGCTGCAGCAGGCAGGATGGATGCTGCCACCCAGACAGAGCCACAGGGGGTGCAGGCAGCTCCCCAGACCCTGGGCTGCAGGCAGTGCCCCCCTCCCACACCAGCTCGGGCCTCTGTTACTGGCTCCACTTGCAAAAGCTGCTCTCGAGTAGGGGAGCTCCTTCACATGGTGGAGGAGTTAAGGGAGGAGGTAAAGAGGCTGAGGACCATCAGGGAGTGTGAGAGGGAGATAGACCAGTGGAGTAGTGCCCTCTCACTAACTCAGCAGCCTGCTGGAGCTGGTGCGTCCAAACACCATCCACCTGCAAACTGTAAGGTTGGGGTTACAAGAGATGGGGAATGGCAGCAAGTTCTTGCCAGACGAAAGAAACCTGCTCCCCTCACCCAGACACAAAAACCCCAGATCCCCCTGGTGAACAAGTACCAGGTGCTGCGGGTGGAATCCAACCCTGAGGATGCGGATGATGGCTCCCACAGCCTAGAATCCTTCCCTAGGCCGCAGCATCCTCAGAAAAAGATAAAAACATCCTCCATTAAGAAGAAGAGGAGGGTGATTGTTGTAGGGGACTCCCTCCTAAAAGGAACGGAGGGACCCATGTGCAGACCGGACCTGCTCCACAGAGAGGTCTGCTGCTTACCGGGGGCATCAGTGAAGGAGGTAGCTACAAAGCTTCCTTCCCTGGTCCACGAGACAGACTACTATCCTCTGATAGTAGTCCGAACTGGTAACGATGATCTAGTAAACAGAAAGACCAAAACCATCAAGAATGACTTCAGGGCCATTGGGAAAATGATGGAGGGCTCTGGGGCACAAATAGTATTCTGCTCCACCCCAAGGCTAAATAGAGAGGAGCGGGAAGTCGGAAGAAGAATTCGATTAATGTCTGGCTCCGAGCCTGGTGTGAGGAGAGGGGCTTTGGCTTCTTTGATCATGGGGTGGCTCACGCACCCCTAGGCTTTGTTGCTAAGGATGGGACACGTGTGTCTCCTAGCAGGGCTAAAGCCCTTGCTAAAAACCTACCTAAGCTCATAAATCAAGCTTTAAACTAGATGTGAAGGGGGAGGGGGTTGAGACCAGCTAGACAGGAACGAGCCTGGACGTGGGGCAATGGTGATTCGGAGAGGGTGTGCTGGTGTGGACCACCAGTACCTCACCACACAGAAAGTGGGGGAGAACACACCTGGGGATGCTAAGGGAGATATGGGCACTCTGGTGCTAGCTACTCCAGTTACCAGGCAATTGGGAATGAACTCTGTTCCCTCTAAGAGGGCTGAAGGCTCAGCTGAAGTGCATTTACACCAATGCACACAGCATGGGGAATAAGAAGGAAGAGCTGGAAGCTGTCGTAGGGCAAGGAGCCTATGATGTCGTTGCCATCACAGAAACATGGTGGGACGACTCATATGACTGGAGTGCAGCTATGGTGGGGTACAAACTCTTCAGGCAGGATAGGAAGGGTAGGAGAGGAGGCGGGGTAGCCCTCTTTGTAAGGGAGGACTTGGACACTGTTGAGATGGATTGTGGCGATGAGGAGGTTGAGTGCCTGTGGGTTAAAATCAGAGGAGCCCACCAGAAGGTAGATTTTGTGATGGGAGTCTGTTACAGACCACCCAGCCAAGGAGAAGCAGCTGATGAGCTCTTCTATAAACAGCTGGGGTTAATCTCTAGATCAATGCCTCTTGTTCTTGTGGGAGACTTCAATCTTCCTGATATCTGCTGGAAGTATAATAGAGCAGAAAGGAAGCAGTCTAGGAGGTTCCTGGAGTGCGTGGAAGACAATTTCCTTGCACAGCTGGTGAATGAACCAACAAGGGAGGGTGCCCTCCTGGACCTGCTGTTTGTGAACAGAGAAGGCCTTGTAGGGGATGTGGCAGTAGGTGGACGCCTAGGACAAAGCCATCATGAGATGATAGGGTTTTCTGTTCTAGGTGAAGTGACGAGGGTGGTTAGCAGGACAGTAGCATTAAATTTCCAAAGGGCAGACTCTGAACTCTTCAGAAGGCTGGTTGGCAAAGTCTCATGGGAGACAGTACTTAAGGGCAAGGGAGCCCATGAGGGCTGGGAGCTCTTCCAAAGGGAAATCCTAGCAGCTCAGGAGAAAGCCATCCCCATGTTCTGGAAAAAAAAGCCAGCAGGGGAGAAAGACAGCTTGGTTGAATAGAGAGATCTTGAGGGATATCAAGAAGAAGAGAAATGTTTATGGGCTCTGGAAGAGGGGACAGGCCTCTTGGGTGGACTACAGGAGGGAAGTGAGATTGTGTAGAGAAAAAATCAGAAGGGCTAAGGCTCAACTAGAAATCAGATTGGCAAAGTCTGTGAAAGATAACAAAAAGTCCTTCTGTAAATATATAAATAATGAAAGGAGGACTAGGGAGACCATACAATCCCTATTGGACGCAGAAGGAACAACAGTGGCAGGGGATGAGGAAAAGGCTGAGGTACTTAATGCCTTCATTGCCTCAGTCTTTAATTGTAAAGAAAGTCATTCTGTCTGTGTACAAACCCAGGAGCTAGAGGAGCAAAATGAGGCTCCCATGATCCAAGAGGAGATGGTCAGAGCCTTGCTAGCCCGACTAGACACCCACAAGTCTATGGGGCCAGATGGATTCAACCAAGGGTATTGAAGGAGCTGGCGGATGTGCTGGCCAAACCCCTTTCCATCATCTTCCAACAGTCCTGGAAGACTGGGGAAGTCCCACTGGACTGGAGGCTGGCTGATGTTGTGCCCGTCTACAAGAAGGGTCGCAGGGAGGACCCAGGAAACTACAGGCCTGTCAGTCTGGCCTCAGTGCCAGGGAAAGTCATGGAGCAGGTGATCTTGAGTGCTGTCATGAAGCACACGCAGGAGAACCGGGTGATCAGGCCCAGTCAACATGGGTTCACAAAAGGCAGGTCTTCCCAAACTAACCTGATCGCCTTCTATGACAAAGTGACTCGGCTGCTGGATGAGGGAAAGGATGTGGATGTATCTTCCTGGACTTCAGTAAAGGCTTTGCCACAGTTTCTCACAGCATTCTGCTTCGGAAACTGTCAGCCTCTGGCCTGGACAGGCGCACACTCTCCTGGGTGGAAAACTGTTTGGCTGGCCGGGCCCAGAGAGTGGTGGGAAATGGTGTGAAATCCAGCTGGAGGCCAGTGACAAGTGGGGTTCCCCAGGGCTCAGTGCTGGGTCCAGCCCTGTTCAATGTCTTCATCAATGACCTGGATGAAGGCATTGAGTGCACCCTTAGCAAGTTTGCGGACGACACTAAGCTGGGTGGAAGTGTTGATCTGCTGGAGGGTCGGGAGGCTCTGCAAAGGGATCTGAACAGGCTGGACCACTGGGCAGAGTCCAATGGCATGAGGTTTAACAAGGCCAAATGCCGGGTCCTGCACTTGGGGCACAACAACCCTATGCAGTGCTACAGACTAGGAGAAGTCTGTCTAGAAAGCTGCCTGGAGGAGAGGGACCTGGGGGTGTTGGTTGACAGCCAACTGAACATGAGCCAGCAGTGTGCCCAGGTGGCCAGGAAGGCCAATGGCATCTTGGCTTGTATCAGAAACGGCGTGACCAGCAGGTCCAGGGAGGTTATCCTCCCTCTGTACTCGGCACTGGTGAGACCGCTCCTTGAATCCTGTGTTCAGTTCTGGCCCCCTCCCCACAAGAAGGATGTTGAGGCTCTGGAGTGTGTCCAGAGAAGAGCAACAAAGCTGGTGAGGGGCCTGGAGAATGGGTCTTATGAGGAGCGGCTGAGAGACCTGGGGTTGTTCAGCCTGGAGAAGAGGAGGCTGAGGGGAGACCTCATTGCTCTTTACAACTACCTGAAAGGAGGTTGTAGAGAGGAGGGTTCTGGCCTCTTCTCGCAAGTGATGGGGGACAGGACAAGAGGGAACAGCCTCAAGCTCCACCAGGGGAGATTTAGGCTGGACATTAGGAAAAAATTTTTCACGGAAAGGGTCATTGGGCACTGAAACAGGCTGCCCAGGGAGGTGGTTGATTCACCTTCCCTGGAGGTGTTTAAGGCATGGGTAGACGAGGTGCTGAGGGGCATGGTTTAGTGTTTGATAGGAATGGTTGGACTCGATGATCCTGTGGGTCTCTTCCGACCTGGTTATTCTATGATTCTTTGATCTTAATAAGAGCTGCTGCCTGCAAGTAGCAGCCGCTGCTGACCCATCTGGTGTGAATGGACCTGTGCAGGTCTTAAGCCACGCAGGACATAAGAGAGGTAGGAGCTTGCACATGCTCTTCTTCCTAAATTCAGCCATGCACTCTGAAGCAAAAAAGATGCATGCTCAAATGCTGGAAACAAAAGGTTCCTGATAATTTAAAGTCTCAAATGATAACACTGTTCTCTCAAGTGCTACTCATAATTCAAGAAAGGTATTGACACTGGCTGCAGAGGAGAGTGCTAGGTAGAGAATGACACTTTACTTCAGAAGTTCCCCTGCCATTTTCTGGTATCTACCTTTGAGGTAGAAAAGTTGCTTAGGAATTCCTTCTCCTTAACTGCCTGTTTTATTTATTTGTCTAATTAGAGCCAATTTCCTTTATTTGATGTCTATTGCTTGTTTTTTATTTTGTACAGTTGTATTCCTAGAAGTTGTTATATGCTGCTTTTTCTTCATATAGTTAATTAAAGCCATAGTGCATGAATTCCCTCCTTTGTTCAGCTTTATTACTCCAGATTCATCTGAGTTGCTATTCCACATCTTATCTGCATGTCATCAGTGACATCAGTGGCTACATACACAAGTCTGGCAACTCCATTATGACCTGTGTGTACCTAAATAATCTTTAAGACACATACTAGCTTACAAGTTGGGTAGTGTGAGTTGTTCATGCATTCTAGCTAGCAGCAACCCTTCATATCATTATCTTCTAGAACTCATGAGTACAGAGTAATTTGATGTTCCGTTAGATTCACTCTGTATTAGGTCCATCTCATTGTCTGCAGAAAATGTTACTGGATGGGGAATCATGCAGCCAGTGTGTATGCCAAAAGAATATCTTAAAGGGTGTGGAATTGTAAAGCAGGTAAACTGACTGCTTGAATGATGGAAAAATAAAGATGGTTTGAGGTCATTTCTTTCTGATCATATAAGCCTTTTATGAGAATTCTTTCAAGTTCAGAAAACAGACTTCGCCTTTCTTCCCCTTCATCTTTCAATAGAGCCATTCTTTCAAAAGGCATATTTAGGGATGTGTCTTGTTGATGAATACTGCATAGTGGAACTTTGTAGTTCTGCAAGAAAGAAAAGAAAATCTGCCTTTTTATTTTAAAATGAACTTTTCCCTTCACAGAAAACAGAAGCAGAACAGAAGAGTGGGCAAATGTTACAACACTAAAGCAGCTCTCCTAGCTTTTTAATCTTCTGGACTCATCATGATCTATCACACTGATTGCTGTGTGACCTTGCATCTTGAATGAGCTTTTCTTGCCAAGAAAAAAGTAAACTTTCCTCCCAGGCTATGCCAACAACTTTCACTGCAATGGTGACAGAGAGCTGATGTCATTTTTATACTCCTTCAGCAAATTAGGGATGCCTTTACCTTTCTTCCACACTGGAAACACAGAAAACACAGTGAGTGTTTAGTTAAGCAGCAAACACATAAGCTGTAACTGAGGTTTTGTTGTTTCTGCCATATCATGAATTCATTTATAGGAGCTGTATGTAAAGTAGCACATACCACACTGCAGAAGCAGAGATCTGGCAGATGAGGCTGAAGAGACAGAGAGGAAATGGGGTGATGGGCTAGATATGTTTTTACTGCATGAGACAACTGGAGACAAACAAGTGGGGAGGAAAGCAAGGCATGACACATCTCATAGTTGTAGTGAGGAAGGGAAAACCAGTGAGGCAGCCAGGTGGACTAGTGCTATGCTTTTTGGTTAATAATTTGCCTTTGCAACTGTCCTGTTTTTTCTTTTTATCTGCTAGGAAATACAACTATCTTCCCCCTCTTCCCCGCCCCCTCCCCGCCCCTCCCAGTCATCTTTAAAAGGTGAAAACTATATTGACCTTCTTCTGCACATGTGAACAACTTAAAGTACTGTAGGGAAAGCAGTTCTGCCATTGCCTCATATACCAGTCAAATAAAACCCACCAGTATTTGAAACAATCTCATAGTACATGCTCAGAACATATAGAAGTACTAAATTGTCCTTGTAACTGTTTTAAGATTACAAGGCAAGAAGATAATTAGAGAACTGGATTTGTGCTTTGGAGTTGAACATTGTGGAGCAAATCAGTAACACATCTAATGTGAACTACTAAGAGGCTAAAGCCTTTGTGAAGATGCAGAACAGTGGCAGAGGATGGAAAGTGCTTTAATTAGTTTGAACAACAGAGGAAAGTCATAGGAATTACTGGATGAATCATAAATTAAGTGCTTCTTTCAGTTGTGTCATTACAGAGTTTAAAAAGGAACTTAATAAGAATTTTCCTTCTTTACTTTGATATTGGTTGACTTTAGCTGTTTCAACTGTTAAAGCAATCTCAGATACACTGACCTGGAAAAATCTTCTGCCTTATTAGGAAACAATGTCTGACACTGATTGTTCTTGCTGATCCAGCTTTAAGCTGACAGCAAAAGAGTTGAAGAAAGCAAGGAACACTGTTAGCTACAGTCTATATGCCCCAGTTAGAAATGTAGTTTCTCTCCATGAGAAGAAAATGCTGAGTGTATAGCAAAATGTTAATCCTATCAGGTGGAATGTCATGGAAACCATCAGCCACAGAGCACACGGTAGCTGGTCTCTCAGCTATACTAGGAGCAGCCACATTGGGTTTCCTTCTGTCTGGACTGACTCTTGCTCTCTTTCTTCGAGGAGCATAAATTAGCAATTGGCACAACTAATGACTAAACTGTCAGTCTTTCTGAAGATATATGCCTCACTGAGAAAAAGGTCTACAAGGAGAAATGGTTGGGGAGCCAGTACCAATCTCCAAATAAGAAATGCTAACCAAGTGCAGTCTGGTTCTCAGTCAGAACCTTGTAACTGGTAAGTTTGTGCATAATTTCACTGTTGTTGGAAGAGGTTCAGTTAGATGGATCAGACAAATTTTGGGGCAAGAGAGATGTAAATAACACAGTGAAGTTCTCATCTCTGTTTTTCTGACAAAAACCTAGGTGCCTTCTCCAAACTGTGGCACTAGAGAGGAGGGAAGAACTACTGTGGATAGTGCCAGATTTGTAATTCAGTCCTAGCAGTCCTAAAGCTCTTGAAGATGTGAAAGACAGAATACTTTGTTCTTCCTCATTTTCCTTTATAATTTCTGCTACCTTTCCCTGCATTAGGTGCCTCAGACCAGCTCCAAGTGCTGGCAAAGCATTCCTTTCTCCTATGTATACAAGAGAGAGTTCCCTGTGAATGATACTGAATTCTGTGCATCAGTAGGGAACTGCACAGCTGATTATCCAGATGGTAGATGAAAAGCTCTGTGTGCACCTGAAAGCCTCAGCAAGTTAGTACGTCATCATCATCTATCTGTCTGAATGTCCCACTGTGCTGCATATATGTTTTGTTCGGTAGTAATTCTCACAACACTGCCTGATCAGCTCTAATACAGCAAGAGGAATAGCCTGGAAAAAAACTCCACAAAACGAAGCTGAAAGATAAAGAAGCAGGAGGAAAAAGCAGTTCAAAGTGTTGGTCTCATTCTGACTCCTGAAACACTTAAAAAATGTTTTATTACTGGAATATTGCTATTAGGATCCAAATTACATCTGACCAGATATTATGTCTCAGAAAGCTGATAATTCACCTTCTTTACACCAGCTACCTCTAGGACGCAGCAACCAGGTTATTAGCAAATAGCAGCTGTTCTGCTTCAGTGAAAGTCGGTCTTTGTAGAATTGGTCTTTGAAGGTCCTGACAAGTGATAAACAAAGCAAAAATGTTCTAGCTGTTCCACTGCAGAAGCAAAACTCAGCTACAGATAAAACTGTGGCATTTGTCTGTGGCAAAGCACGTTTTCACTAGGGTAATCTGACATGGTGCTGCAATCATTATCCTACAGTCTCTTCCAGAACCTTGTTCCCTTTGCAGGAAGAGCTACTAAGTTATTTGACTTGTCTGCTCTCAATTAATTTCTATCATGTATGTTGAACAACTTGCATGGTGAAGTTCTTTTCTCACAAATGGTATCTACATAGTAGTATAATAGAAACAGCAGATTAGAATTATTAATTTCATTATTTAATTTGAACAATCTTATGCTGGAAATGCAAATGGAGGGAATTCAATTTATTGTTTGCTCTTAAATATTTATCTTATCAGTGACAAAAACTGAACTAATTACAAACACTTCTTCTTTGAAAGGTTTAAATAAGCTGCCAGGAAACAGACCAACTGCAACAACAGAGCAGTTATTTGTAAATGTATTTAGAAGTAGATGTCTGCTTTATATGTTGCATCTTAAGCCTTCTTTCTTTTGTAAGCATTTGTTTCTGGCACACAGGCCACTTAGGCACTCTTCTGCTCTATTACCTTGATCTAATTTCAGCTTCACATAGAAAGTCCCCTGAAGTTGTAGGTACTTGTTCTGCTTATCTGAGGATGAAAGTCTCCATCAACATGCAGGTAAAGAAACAAAGAAACGTCTTTGAAAGATAATACTGATTTCGGGCTTCCATGGTGCATGAGTAAACAACAAAGAGATCACCATTATGGGGAGAGTTAGTAGATATTCCCGGAGGACTAATTGACCTTCCCTCTGCAGGTTCACACAGGAAAATCAGGCTGCTGCTCTCTGTTAACATGCCGTCTCCCTGCACGAACTTACAGTGTGAATTTTTGCTGAGGACAGAAGCTAGATGGGTCAACATTCTTTTTTTGTGACAACCCACATTCAGATAAAAAGCAGTCTGTACATTTAGTCCTAGAGTTAGAGATACAGGGGACAGCACTGAAAAAAAATTGTCAATTTAAAACATGAGCTACCAGCTGGGCCCCTCCACAAAGACAAAGGCACTGCCAATTCTAGCAGATTTTCAAGTGTTAAAATGTAAAGTAGCTGCAAGATACAAGACAAAAAGTTTGATGCTATAGTTGGCTTTTTTTAGGTCCTGCCTCCCTACAGACACAGTAAAAATGCATCTGTAATTATGTTATCCATCTCATGAGAGCTTTCATTCATCTAATAAGAACTGCTGATGGGAATCCAGCAAAGTGATTTAATACTTTTCGGGGGAAGCGGGGGGGGTGGGGAAGACAGGGAGATGCATGCAGGCAGCAGTACAGTGTGAACTTATGGGTCACCTCTTCCTCAAGCCAAAGCCATCAAACGCTTCCATCTCAATAGAGACAAATGCTAGTTTGTCCCCTTGATTATTTTTGGCCCCTGCTGAAGTCAGCAACACAGATTTTGTTCTTCTGGCCTCATTCCCCCAACCCACCTAAGATATGTTCAAGGACAGTCTTGAGCCAGTGGAATGGGAATCTGTAGCTGTGCTACTGCTCTTGTCCAAAAACTCAGATTCATTACCCAGCATGCAAACAGCCAATCTCACATGCCAAGTCAAGACATTTATTTTATTTTAGAGCTGTGCAATTCTGGGTGCTCCATGGCTTTCCACAAATCAAGTACACCTGACAAGCGCCTCTGTACTAATTTATTACAGAAGTTACAAAGTGAATACATTCCAAGCACTTCCCTCTGTGGATGATTGGTTAGTGATTTAATAGTTTAATGTGGTTGCATCATACAAGTTTTCTGCTGCACATATTCAGTAACTCAAGGTCTGCTCTAAGGACACTTTTCCCCTATGTTTCTCTGCCAAACTGGCAATCTTAGTGACAAGGCCTGATTTTATATGTCCTTTTTTGGTCTAGATGTCCAAGATGTTCCTTACATCAGATTATGAGAGCTTTGATCTTTCACTTAGTTCAGGTTCTGCTGTTTCATTTAATATGAAGAAATGTTAGTCCATTCTGCTCTTTATCAGAACGATTAGAACAGTAAATCAGAATCATTAGGTTGGAAAAGACCCAGAGGATCATCGAGTCCAACCATTACTATCAGACACTAAACCATGTCCTTCAGCGCCTCGTCCACCCGTCCCTTAAACCCCTCCAGGGAAGGTGAATCAATTGCCTCCCTGGGCAGCCTCTGCCAGTGCCCCATGACCCTTTCTGTGAAAACTTTTTTCCTGATGTCAAGCCTGAACCTCCCCCGGCGGAGCATGAGGCCATTCCCTTTTGTCCTGTAGCATGGGAGAAGAGCCCAGCTCCCTGCTCTCCAGAGGAGGGAAAGAGTAGACTCTTTCTGCAACACTACTAGTATTGTATATAAACCTAAGATCATGTGGATTATCTCACCCTGCTCATGGCAGCAAGCGTAAGGGAAGTGGGTCATCTGAACAACAAAGAACAGAGGTTGTTTACTTGATGGAGGATGTCTGTTATAAAACAAGAGCTGCTATGTTAAAGTTTATGATATGCTCATCTACCCTAATCCCCCACAAAGCATGCTGTGGCAGTCTGGGATACATGAATTCTTTCTGTTCCCATCTTCCCCAGCCAGAGCTTTAGCTTGAATGGAGATCCCCCCCGCTGAGGTAGAAAGAACTGAGTTGCAGCAGTCACCGGAAGTTTCTTGCTCTTGACCAAGGAACACCACACCTGCTTTGTTTGTAAACTGCACAAGGGCTGTTTCTTAGCTCTCTGCTAATCTGAGCTGTGGACTAGGCCTAAAGGGGGGGTCAGCACAGTGGCAGCTGTTGATGTGGGAGCACAGGAAGCACAGTTTCTCCCTGCTCCAAAGAGAAGTACAAAAGATTTTGCCTGTAAATGTCTTAGGCACTGGCAGCAACCACTACCCACAAGTGCCAATGGGAAAAGGGGAGAAGTCTCCCTGTGTCAGCTGAGGAAAAGCACAAGAAGCACAACATCATCATGCACAGCAAGCAGTGCTGTCTCTCATAAACAGCACAGATGGTTTGAGGCAGTTTTTTTAGAGGCTTAGAGTAGCCAAATTCTGGGAGAGGGGGCTGGCCCAGAAACGCGAACAGCAAGACCAGTTTACCAAGGGGCCTCACCTTATGACTGCAGCCCTGTCTCAAGCCCTGAAGATGCATATCTCAGTTTAGTTTGTGCTGCTAAACAAATTGAACCAGTTATGACACCCCAACAAGAGGTTTGGCTACCCAGAGGCATCACTGCAGTAGAGGCCATATACAGCAGAGCCCAAATGGGATCAGAAAAAAGGTAGGCACCAGAATGCAGAACTTAAACCGACCTGGGAACAGACTTCACTTTTGCCTGTCTGCAGCCATTTGTCAATTAGAGGGGCTGACAACCCCTGCCCGGTTCAAAATTGTTCAGTCCCTCAAGCACCAGTCTGAACAACACTTTCTTGTTTTGTCAGGTACTATGGTCCAGGTTACAGGTGCAAACAGCTTGTTAATGACTAGGTTAAAAGAATTCTCAGATACTCTATTAGCAGGTGCTCAAAGGTTTTTACCAGCTGGTCTGAAAAAAGAATTCACTATCTTGTGTCAAAATGCCCTTGCCTATGGTGGCAAGAGTCTGTTAATTGTTAACAGTTATCAAAGTTATCAATGCCACAATTATAACATTCTCCTAATTTGTAGAGAGGACAGCCAAATCTTTGTTAATGGTAGTTTCACCAGCAGGGCTGTGCCACAAAGCAGAATCTGGCTATTGAGCCTAAAGGAATCTGGATTTTGCCAATGCATCTGGACTCAACTTTGCCCTCCCTGGCCCCAAGCCTTGCCTCCCCACTCTCCTTTGCAGTTTTGTGAGTAATTAAAATAATTTCCCCTGCCCCAACCCCCTCCTTAAAAAAAAAAAAAAAGAGTAAATAAATAGAAGAATGGTGCAAAGAAGAAAGGAAATATATTTTAACAAAAACTAGCAATTTTAAAAAAAATTTTGATTTGAAATTTTCACATAAAGATCTGCACTTCAGACACATAGTCCAGCATTCCTGGACATTCTTGCAAGCAAATGCATACTCAGACATCAGCATCTTCAGTCTCCCTCCTACAAGCACTATGAAGTTGTGGCCCACAAACAACTTATGGACAATTATTTACTCAGACAAAGCCGTGGCTGGATCAATCTTTCCACATCGTTCTACTTAGAATTAACAAAAAATTGATAAGCAAGGAAAAGCAAGTTGTCAACTTGTCAAAAACTGTGTGTGCATTTGAACTGTGTTGAAATATCTTCCTTCTCTTTCCCCAGATTTTCAACAAGTCTCCAGCCCATTAAGTCGTAGAAATTAAAGGACTAATCTCACATTGATGATTCTTTCCAAGTTCACAATTTTATTGCTGCTCAGACATATAACTGTACATTTCTTTTGCTTATCAAGCTTAAATTATTCCTGTTGTGATTGAAACACATGAAATAATTATGTTTGTCAGCTGGAAGAAAGCAACCATACATTTCTGCAAGAACTAGGTTCAAATCTGAGATACTGCATGAAATTTCACATGCACCATCCATTCTTAAAAGAATTTTTCAGAAACTGACAGAGAAAAATGTCCAGCAAAGGAATGTTGAGAGCATAATTTTGGGAATAATTTTTAAAGTATAAACGAAGTCCCAGGCAAACATAGGTGGGTGGGGATGGGTGGAGAGGTGGAGGGGTAGGAAGAATTTAGACTTTAGGAATTATTTTTTCTTCTGGATTTTACTTTTTTTTCACCCACATTGAAAATGTTCTGCATTTTTTAGCAAAACTTTCTGAAAATTTTGCTTTAATAATTCTCAAACTGTTCTTTGTATGTTGCAGCAGTTAAGTGACTCCTGGCAGAACTGGCTGAGCTTCAGTTTGCTTACCTAAGACATTGCTGGATAGCAGAAGAAGGAATACTTATACTTTTCCTGAGAGGTAAATGAGTGTTTCTCTAACTCCGCTAACAAATGCATTCAAGACTTACAGACTGTCAACAACTCTTACTTTCTAGTGTCAGCTATAAATCTGCCCTCATCCACTGGCCACTTGCGGCAGGTTTGGCTGTGGAGGAGATAACGCTTCCTGCTTCAAAAATTAAATTAATGTCTTTTTCTGACTGAACATTCGCAGGTGTCACAGACTCTCCTGTAGCAACTTAAGAAGCTTAGGTCTGACTCCTGCTATGGGACATACCTTAAGTGCTTTGTGCAAAAACTGATGGCAGTTGATTCCTTGCAGGAATTGGGATAAGTCAGCATACATTCCCTGCTTAGTAGGTATCAGTGAGGTCTTAACACAGAGGCAGAGTCAATCTGCCATAGAGAGGTTTGAAGATCTATACAATTTGCTCTCTAACATTGTACACAGGGCATACCAGTTCCTATCCAAAAAAAGTTTTTTTCTCAGCACAAACTCTGAGGGACACTTACTGAAAGCACAGACACAACCCCCATCACCACTACTAGATGCCAGTGCTGCTCAGCTTTGATGAGATCTGGCCATGGTGTTTTGTTGAGCTCTGGACCACTGTAGCAATTTGCAGAGATTGGTTCACTGTTTTGAGACTGTCTGTAAGGGCTGTGGACAGGATCCTGTCATCAAAAGGCCAAAGTAACTCAGCAGCAAGGTATTAAGGGTGTGTGTGGGTGAAAACACTGGAAGTGGCAGCAAGGCTCTCTTCTTGACACTGATAATATAATCTCATTTTGCCTGTGTCACTCTTCAGTAGGACTGTACTTGTGTGGCTTGAGGAATACGTAAGTATTCAGCTCTAGCTTCTTGTGCTCCAGGATAACTTGAGATCCAAATCAACAGCTAGCCTGACCTCACAGGTGTTATCCTCTTTAACAGGCAGTAAACCAGACACCACTTACCTATGGCTTCCCCACCTAATAATAGCCTTCCTTAGGCTGTAAAAACTTCAGGACATTGGACTGCACCCTGCTATATCCATAATAGCAGCACAAAGCTCTCAGCTGGAATAGCTGAAGAAAGAAGCACAGGGCATAAGCCAACTACCTTGTTCACACATTGATAATATCTCTTAAAGCTCCTTTAACAAGAATGCTAAGCCAGAAAGATCAAGTGCCTCACTGGTGTGTTATACATCCTGAAGTGCACTGCATATCCTACTCCCTGTCCATTGATTAAGATGAATGATGACTTCTAGGAGCAAGGGACACCTTTTCAGAATGGAAAATAGGATGGTGGGTGAAAGGGTAAAATAAAGTTAAGGTTCACAATAAAAATTCTTGAATTCATTAGAAATTAAAAAGTAAACAGTAGTCTTCATGCCTGGAGACAGTAATGGAACAATTGAAAAACTAAACCAGAAACATCAAAAGGCATGAGAGGAGAAGACTAAGTTTCACAAAGCAAAGTTTTACTTAAATGCATATTAATTAACTGAGATAAACAAAAAAGAACTATCTGTCTTTCAAAGCTTATGAGCATGGTGAAAGAATTTAAATGTCTGTTGTTAGACTTCAGTGTGAGTATATGCAAGAACAAGGAGCACATCAACCACTAATCTCCTATGCTAGGCAGCTTCTCTGGACAGCCTTCTCTAAAAGAAAGACAACAGAGAAACACTAGAGACTCTTGCCTAAACACTAAGTATAGCCTTTCTCCCAACTGACCCTTGGTCATTAGTTATATCAGTTTATGAGTGCTAGAAGGTATTCAGGTAGCAGGATAAGGAGTACATCTCTCCACCTAAGTGTGTTGAAGGGATGAAACAATGGTTATGCTTTTTATTAAGCAAACAAAAATCACATAATCAGCATCAGCAGCATGATAAGAAAGAGCAAAAGAAGGCACCACGTTCCTCTGCCACAAAAAATATCCATCTGCGGGAATTTGAGGACATCTGCAATGCCATGGAAATCTTAGGGATCAGTTTTTCCAACACTGTCCACAAAAGCTCTTCTTTTATTTGTCTAACCTGAAGGATCATTTAGCTCAGTTTGTCTGCAGCACTAGACAACAGCAGATGATATTGAGGGGAGTAGAAAAGGGCAAGCATGCAGCAACTGCAGCATGCAGTTTATAAAATACTTTCCTAACATCTAGCAGTTTGCAGTTTAAGGCCTTCCCCAGCCAAAGAAGGCATTTTTTCTGTATTTAAGAGACCTCAATGAACTGTTTTTCTATTAATTTGTCAAGTCACCTTCTGAACCTGTATGAACTTTTACCAGTCACAGTTTCCTGTGTCAAAGAGTTCTACTGGTTAATAGAAACTTGTATAAACAACTTCTTCCTTCTAATTTCAGGCATTGTTCATTATTTTTTTTTTTTTGGTTTGAGGAGACAGTGAATAGTCACACTCTACTCACCTTCTCCACATCACACAAGAATTTACAAGCCCTTGTCATACCCTTTCTCAGTTTTCTCTTTTCTGTGGTGAGGTGTATTTATTATTTTTCATAGTAGTAGCTGTCTTTTTACTCATCTCCAAAGCTATCACGGATCTCTGATCATTTCTCACCTCTTCACTATGCTTTGTACTAAATAGACACTATGCAAAGCAAATACAATGGCTACTGTTCTGCACGGGCATGAAGAGCTCCTCACAAAGACAAGAGAATCATGAGGCTTAGGTAGGCAGGAATAAATGTATCCTGGACAATGTATCCAGGAGCTCTGCCCACTCCCCAGAAAAGTTAAATGAACACGGACTAAGTGAAATGTTAAGCATCAAGGAGAAGCGTTTCCAGTGATGCACAAGCATGTGCACCTCAGAGAGATCTGCAGCAGATATTTGGGTCTTGTTGAAGTTAGTTTCTTATTGGTAGACAAATGGGGTATACGGGATCTGAGGGGTTATTTTCAGTGCAAGTAAGGAAATACAGTGCTGGAACAGATGTGATCATAAAGGACACAGAGATAACCCTGTTTCTAGAAATACCCATCTGCTGACTCTTACTTTTAGTTGTAGGCACAACAAATTTCAAGATGTATTTTACTACTTGTTTCAGGCTTTTTCCTGTTTGAGCTCTAGGGCCAGGTTTTATTAGGTAAATTCTCACATAAGCCTGAGGTTCAGTGCCATCTTTGAGAATTCCCCTTTGAGAAGGGGAATTTGAACACTACAGACAGCTCTGTGAACGCTTATGTTTTCTCTTAAAGCTGCTGGAGTTCTATTAATACACAGAAAAAAAATTGTATTCAATAGTCCCTAGCCCTTGGGATCACAGCACAGAGCTAGATAATACAACTCAATAATGTTGCAAGAACTCTAAAACCATAAGACAAATAAAACATTAAGTTGCATATCATAAGCCAATGTGGTGATTTCATGGTCAAAGATGAAATTTTGTGTATTTCAGCTTACCCATGCTTCCAGCTGAATTTCAAAACTGTGGATAAACACTTCCCAGAATAATAGCTGAGAAAACTGTAATTTCAGTGACTAATATATGAGTATGAAAGAAGATATTGAGAAACGTAGAAAGATTTTCCAGATGAGAACTGTCAGAGTCTGCAAATAATAGGGCAACTCAATCCTTATCTTTTCTAGGACAGAATAAAATCTGTGAATTACTAAATTCTCCCACTGCAGGAATACTCAAGAAAAAAGTCAAATGAGAATTACCTACTCTAAATGGATGAGGAAATGAAAAGCTTTGTAAGCTAGTGCAAGCTTATGACAGCGATGAGCAGAGCTTTCATTCTCTTTATGAAACATGAAGACCACATACAACATGAAAAGGTCAGTACTTTTCAGAGTTATGAACAGTTCTTAGAGAAGAATTGACTGAAACAACACCAAACAGTGGTACATAGGCTCATGCTGGTTTTGTTACAAGGAACATATTCAGAGGTGTTACTGTGCTTTGCCACAGTCACTCAGGGATCCAGTTTCACAGGTACACGTGTACCAGTACCTGGACAGCTAGCTGCCCACTGCTGGAGACAAACAAAAGGAAAGTGGGTTACACACTGGGAGAGTCCCTGAGAGTCAGGCTGCGAGTAGAAGCACATTGTCCTTGAGACAAATCATTAAAAACTGAGGGTACCCTGGCAAGTGCCTTAGTCCTGTTGGGATTTCAGAGGAGTACAGCTGGAATACCATATGTATACTTCAGCAGCTGAGAATCATATCTGAAGTTCAGCTGGTCAGCTTCTGAGGGATTCAGTTGTATCCTGGTTTTGCTGTATGTTTCCTACAGTTATTCAAATCCTTCAGGACAGCAAGGAAAGGATGTCCTGCAGCACCAGGGGAGGAGGTCTCAATGCTTAACCTTCGGCAATTCTCTCTGGGCCCGATGTTCCCTGTCCATCCTGACCTTCTCCTTTCACCTGCACTTCTGTTCTTTTCTCCTACCCCCTTAACTTGTGTTTCCTTCTTTCTAGATAACTTTTTTCCACAACATCTTCATCTTATTTTTCTCTTTCCTCTTCCATCTTTTCTTTGGTTAATTAGTCTACCACAGGTAAATCATTCTTGCCCTCTCCCAGACTCCTGGGAAAAGGTTCTACTTCTCAGTCTATGCACATCACCAGGAGGGTTACTGGCTGAGTCAGAGAGGCACATTTAAGACAATGAATCATCCACATCTATTTCAGCCAGAGTTTTTTCCTAAGATTGCAGTTATTGACATAAGCAAGTGTCATATTTTAGTCAGAGCAAGGGAACATAGGGGAGCCTGCTCAGGCTTTTTACAATCTGACCAGCCTCTTAGGTTCATGACAGCAGCATCACAGGGATAAATCTGTCACAGAAGGGAGACTTCCTTGGGCCCTTTACAATTTCTCTAGCCTGCTGGAATTGCGCTAATAGCATAGCAGGGGAAAGTTCCTTCTATCTCTAATATTGCACTGGCAGCATCACAGGGGCTAGTCCTTTATGCAAGGAAGGACCATCTTGAGCCATTTACCATTTATCCAGCCCACTGGGATCATGCTGAGAGATCAAAGTTTCCAGAAACTCGTATGTATGGACAAACTGATGTTATTTTGCTCTTTTACTAACAGCACCCTAACTGCTATTTCTTATCTGTACTTGTGGCTTAACTACATATTGCTTCAGACATGTTTTTGCAGACAGGATCTATCACCAGCTACTCTTGAATCACTGATCTGCCACAAGTTTATATAACATCAGTGTCAGACTAGCCAAATTTCAAACCAAAATGTTTTTAGTGAGGAAGCATTTATTTTGGAGGGGAAAAAATGTGTTATGTGAGACATTTTTTCTTATTTTAAAAAGTTTCATTTTCTTCAACATCCACTCAGAATTTTAGGAGTTGTTGGCATGAACAGGAAAACTGAGAAATGAGTCATTTTTCATAAAAGTCATATACAGGACTAAACAGAAATTAGGCATTCTTAAAAAAAAAAAAGCTATGAGTACTGCTAATTTAAAACAGCTTTAATTAAGAATTAGAAACATTTTGCTAAATGCAAAAATAGAGATGAGAATGTACTAAAAAATTAACCCACAGAATTGACAACAGTGTGTTTGCAACCAAGAAATAAAAAGGAGTCAGCATGTTTCAGAATGCTTTAATAATAAGTATTCCTCTGTTTTTGGTGCAAGTGAGATTTCGTAGGGAGATTTAGATGACCTAAGAGAGAATCACATGACAGAAGAATGAAATCCTTTGCTGAAACTTTTTGACCTGCAGAATGAAACTGCAGTGATTAAATCTATTTATTAAAAGGAAATTAAGTGATTAAAAGAGAGCATAACTTACTGTAATTCACCGTAAATTTTACCAGATCCGTTCACCTGCAGATTCAAATAAATGCTTGATCGTTATTTCTCTGATAAGCAGGGAGGTATCACCAATGGCAGACGGTCCCATCAAGGTATTATTCCCAACTGCCAGACATCTGAAGATTGCACCATATCATATTAAGCAAAGCCAGTTCTTTGAGAAGCTTTTCAGGGTAAGTCACAGGCAAAACATTAAAGAGGTAAGAGGTTTTTACAGAATTGAAGACTACCTCTTTTAACACAGCCTAGCACTTAAGGTTTTCAATAGAGTAACAAAAGCAATTCCGACTTTATCTTTGACTTCCTCAGAAGACAGCTAAAGAAATAAGTGTAATTCAGCAGAGATAAATGTATGTATTTCCTAAATTCCCAGTCACATAAAAGACAGTGGAAAACCATTGAAATCAAAGGAAAAGTGCCAAACTGTAGCAAATATGGGATTTTTAAGAGTAGAGTCTAAAGTAAACATACACATGTATCTCCAGAAAAAAAGAAAAAGTAAACGTAAAGCTAAGACATAGTGTTTACAATCAATACAAGCAGCTTTCTGTGTGCAGACCTTAATGAACCGTTCTGAACAGACCTGATTGACAAGTTGCAACTATCCCTCCTGAACAATGTTTATATACAGTAAAAGAAGCTCTTGAATTCCACCTTTCCTGTAGCATCAAGACATAAAATCCATGTAAATTTCAGGGTGCAAAAGCCAACAACACTACAGAGAAATTAGTCTACCTTAAACTATTTAAGCAAAAATACTCCATGAATATATAGCTTGTTAAACACTGGTAGGCTGAAATAAAATGGCTGTATCTCATCATTATCACTCAGTTTCCAGCAGAAAAAATATAAAGAATAGGCCTAATGAGGACCTAGTTAACAGCAAAGTAGAAAAATATGAAACAATTGAAATTAATGAGGAAGCATCATGGGAAGTAAAAATGATGGAGTTGGTTTTGGTCAGCACAGGCAGATCAGCATCTCTTGTCACCGACTGATCTGACAATCCTCATTATCATGAGGGGAGCGAATCTATTGCTGCACACTGTAGCCTTTAGGCTGAAGAATGTAAATATATTTCTGTCAGTTGTGAAGGCGCACCAGAGCCTATATGTGTTTACTAGCTTGGGTTTTTAGTTTACAGGTCACTTTTCTCACTCTAAGCATCACAGATCTGCTGGGTCATGGAGCTTCCCCAAAATTCACTTACGCATTTCTGGAAGAGATTTAAGCCATCTCAGGAAATTTGTGAGTAGCATACAATACATTAAGCAAGGAACTTGAGTTCATCTCTTTCTACCTGAGTGTACAGTTATATGCAGCTTTTGTCTTTGAAGAATTCTCGGTTCAGTTAGACAGAGGAAATTGTATCCTACAGTTCTTTATGAGACCAATGAGCACACTACTGAGTCTCACCAGTTCTTTCTTCCATTTGTGAGAAGACTCAAAAACACAGTTCAAGTTTCTCGATTATGACTGAATTTTCTCTGGGAACTGTACGTGTTGCTTGTGTCTGTGTATATGCCAGCTGCACGGAATTCTTGAATAGAATTCACCTGTTTACTAGAGATTGTTTGCACTGCCTTTTCCATACTGATTTCTTCACATCATCTTTCACACAAGGTGCAATACATTTCTTCTTTTGGACCCTGTCAGTACCTTGCTGAACAGGAAGAGAAAAGAATAGTCAGCACACCTGAATTCAACTTCCTGTCTCACTACGTGCCGTCTTATGTGGCACTCCCATAGGTGAAACTGCAATGGTATTATGTTTGATTTGTGTCCTACAAATATGAATGAAAACACTTGCTCTGTCTCGCACAACAGTGTAAATTGGAACCTCAGAACAGGTATCTGGCCCATAAGCCTCTGAATCTAAGTTTTGCATAAGAAGACCAAGCAAAATCTACAGCAACTGTTTTGCTGGACTATGAACTGTGCTGGAAGTCTAGAAATCACTATGCAGAAGCAGCTATAGGTAGCTGGTATAAGGGCATTGAATTGTACAGATGTGCTGGTATAGAAAGAAGTCCAATCACCTTATCCAGTCTTAACACGGGCAGGGATCCTGGAAAGAAGGAAATAGTCATCTAATAGAAGTTTACTGTGAATGGTACATTATCTGGATGATCATCCTTTGACAAATGCAGTGGTGCCTGGGATTTCTCAAGCTGCGAGGAGGTATTTAATCATTTCTTCTTACACAAGGGGGGCTTGTAAGAAAATCAACATAAAACCCAGAAATCTCAAATATTCTGTAAAATCAAGTTTGACTCAGGAGCTTTTAGCAAAAATCTTCAAAAAACCCAAACTTTCAAATACTTAGGAGCTTGTAGTAGAAATCATCATAAAAGCCCAGATTCTTGAATACTCTGTGAAATCAAGTTTCACTCAAGTTATTACAGCAAGAAAGAAAATAAATGATTAATAGTGATCAACAACAAGTTAACAGTGACAGCTTGTAAAGGCAAAATGTCTAATCATTACCATAAGAGAATAAGTATAGTGATTAAGAAAGATGCATCATCAGTTGTTTTATCATCATCCAGATCCACAGTCGCTGCAGGGTGAGGAAAGGCTTTCTTCTTCACAGCGAGGTCATGAGGTCTCCCCACCAGTGCAGTGAGGGACCTAGCTTTCATATCATTGAGCAAACAACCTACATGACCCCAAAACTGCAGAGTCTCTGCCCCCAGCTGCTTACTGTCTCTCTTTCTCATGCTTTCTTGCACCAAGAATAGCACAGCACAGTGACATTGATAATAAAACACTTTCTCACACTCTTATGAGTTAAGAATAGCACAGCACAATTCTACTGATAATAGCAATGTGATAAGTTACAGATAGAACAATACAATAGAAATCATCCATGGATCATCCGTATAATTTCAGGCCTGTCGATCAGGCCCTGTCACTTCATAATTGTAGCTGCAGAAACAGACGTTCACCAGGTAGCTGAAAAGGGAGCAGAACTGCAGCCTGTGGAAAGAAATGTGAGGCTGACAAAGATCCATGGGTTCCCTCAGTTGATCACTTCTAGTCTGAAGGAAGAAAGCCTTTTGCAGTGTGTTGGGCACAAGGGGTTACAGAGGGTTAACAACCCATCCATACTTCACCATGCACTGCAAACCACAACTGAAGTCCCAGTCAATTCTGCCTTACAAGAGCCATGGCATGACCTGGGTGTCAGGCCCTGAGGAGTCCAATACGGTTACCTTGTCTCAGATATTTCTGATATGGGTACTCCTTTGCTTGAATATTTAAGCCTGTCTCAACTAATCACAATAGGAGGTTACAGGTTGCAACTTTGTGAATGCACTCTTTGTCCCAACCTGGCTGATCAATTCTACACATCTCGGCTTTCTGTTTGGCTTTGTGTTTGACTTCTCTCATGTCAAAGAAAGGCTTGGTCAAGGAGCACTGGAAGAACTGCTGTCTCACTAAACTACAGTGTTCATTTGCACAGGGTGTACTCTGATTGCAGTGACATGGAAGCAGTGTCATGTGCTTTCTGAATCCCATGCTTTCGTGTCTGTCCAGTGCTGGCAATCACGATACAATCAAAGTATTTAGAAGGACTGGCCTCACTCAGCCCAGCTGGCCAGAAGCTTCTGCAAAGTCTTCCACTTCACTGAGCTGAAAATTTGGCTACATTTCAGGCCAAACACAAAATGCTTTTTTTTTTTTCTCAGGACATTGAGTGGCACTTTTACAATTTTTTCTTTTAAGCCTGCTCTGACTTCTCAGCAATACACTACCATCTGTATGGTGAGTAGACTATACTTGCAGCCTGGATGCATGCAGGGAACAGGAAGGAGAATTAAAATTGTAGGGGGCGAAAGAGTCACACGGGTGTTACGGAGGTGATTTTGCAGTACATCTGCCTTGATGCAGATCTTTGCCTCTCTATTCCTAAGACTCCTCACTTGAGCTCTTCTGCTGGGAGCAAACCACTGTTAAAAGCTTGGCTGTGACCAAGGAAGACATGATGCACAGCCATTTGACATATGCATACATGGGGGAGAAAGCTAGAAAATAGCCACTGTCCATAGGTGTTCCAGCAGCAAAAAATACAACCAGTGGTGTCAGGTTTTTCAGGTGTCACAGGCCTAGGATGGCAAGAAGGAAAAAGGGAGGCCCAGTAGTAAACTCTGCAGAGAGAAGAGGGTTCTGGAGTAGGGTATAACAGATTTGGTAGTCCTTGAGGATGGTGAATATTGAACTTTGCAAAAGGGGGTGGTTTGAAAAATGAAGTAGTTCTACATGAGCAACAAACAACCTTATTTTGCAAGGCAGGTGGGTTGGGTAGTTGAGTAGTGGTCTCTCAAATCAGCTGAGTGACACCTGGGGTGATGAGGAGGCATGGTGAACAACCAGCTCCCCACTTCTTGGCACAGCAGGCATTGCCAAGACCCAATCAACATGTAATTATTGACTGAGTCTCATCTTGCAGAAAGGCACTGAAGAGTTTTCAAAAAGTATAAAATTGGCACCTGAAAACCCTTTTGTTGGGGAGGAGCCAATGACCACCTTACCTGATGGATGGGTTGATGGGCCTGCACGTCTTCTTGCTCCCCAAGAAAAAATGCCTTTTTGGGTCAGATTCATGCACCTCTGACTTTGTTAGATGTTTTCCAGGAAAATAACTACTAACGTGAGTTTCAGTTATTACTTCTTTTATTTATATGTATGATCATTTTTAAATAGTTCTAATGCAGCAAATGAATTTATCAATGACAATCCCAAACTTGTTTTTATATGTCACTCAAAATAAATTATAAACTGTTTACACTAATTCTGACTGGTGGCTAACATATATGCAAAAAGAAAGGGTTCAAGTAGATCAGCCATGATCCTGGCATGTATCACAGCTTTCAGGTTCTGCAAGTGACAGTTCCCATGTGATGTTTCTCCAAAAAGTATCACCTTCTGAGGTTCTGTGAACAGATCTCACATGCTATGAGTCTGTCTCTAATTAGTGTGAGAAAGATTTTTTTTTCTACTTGAACAAAAAGCTCTGACATCGTAATAGACTTTTCTCCTGCAAAAGGTCAGGGACAGAGAGATTAGCATGTGTCGCAGAAGTATGGTGGTAGGCAGCACTGTGTGTTCCACAATGTGCCTCACTTAGTGAAGGCGCATGATCCAACCCATAATAAACACACCATCATTAAAACTTCACTTTTGAGATGCAACAGGGAATCATAAAACCATTTCATGTGTACAGTAAAGGGACAATCTTCCTCCTTGGCAAATTCATATAGCTGCTCTGTGATATCTCCTTATTCTACTGTGGGTCTTTTCTCACTCCTTTCTGCTCAGTTCTTGGTTCTTACTCTTACCAGAACCTGTTATGAGAAATAGCTTGAGCCTCCTTGATGTATGATGTTTTACCGTAGCGGGCTCAACTGAAAACAATCTTACTCTGATGCTTTACTTACCTTGAACTGTAATTTATACTCTCGGTACAGGACAGAACTTGTCATTTTAATTTGCAGTTACTTGTTTCTAGAGATAGTACTGTGCATCATAATTTTGTAGTTGCTTCATGTAACTAATTTCTTTCTCATAATCTTTGGTTTGTTTATGCAGGAAGCAACAAGAGACAACATTCTGTCAATATCATTTCATAAGATCATGAGATAGAAAGTGTACTTCCACAGTACTTTTATTTCATAAACATGTTTCTGCATTAGCATGCAAGAAAAAAAAACTAACTCCACCTTAATTTGGAAACATCCTTTCTTTTATAGAGGATGAATTCCCTCCTCTGGTATCAAAAAGAGAGGCTCTGTTCTACGCTCTCCTGATGGCTGTATCACAGTCTGTTGGCAGATATTAGAGGCTTATGATTCAACACAAGAATAATACTCCTCAACATTATGCAGAAAAAAAATAACTCCTGGTAGGCACTCATCAGTTGCACAATTTTAAGAAATGTCAAGCATTACTTAAAAGATAAGAATCATGCCATTGATATCCCTAGAATACACGGCATATGATAAGACTGGGGAACATTAATAAAAAAACCAATAACTGCCTTCTCTGTTTCACTCAAAATCCTCTGGAACTCCCTCAGTTGCATGCTTGAGTTTCTGCCTTAAGCTCTAGGTGAAAGCTAATGAAGGATAAAGATGAAATAAGGGAAAATCGGTACTGGGCCCTCCTTCAGCCAAACTCAAGCAGGTAAGGAATTCCAAGTGAATTGGCTTTGAGTGAAAAGAAGCAAGCTGAAGGGCCCAGTCTAAATAAGGCTGTTCTTTGGGTCTTGCCCAATAAATGTACACAAGAGCCAAGTCGTCTTAGGATTTCTTATTAGATTTGCATGGCCAGAATCAACAGAAAATCCTTGAGAGTTTTCTTTAGGCACAAACTCTGCCAGCTTAAACTTTTATTGAAATCGTACCAGCTTGGTATCGTAATTTTTTTTTGTATTCTAGAGGTTTTCTGTCACTATCAGAGTGCTACAAATTAGTCTTGGCTAGTTTCTCAGGGGTAGGATATTTTACCTTACGTAACTTTAAATACCTAGAAAGCAGGTGACTATGGATTAGGCTCAATTTATGATCAACCTGAAGTCATAGGCAATAGCAAAGTAGGTCAGATGAGCCATGACCCAGAAAGAAATACCATCTTCTCTCTCACACTCCTTTGGAATTTTGCTGGTAGAAATTATGGAAATATGCTAGTTCCCCAAGAGGTAGCTTGAAAAGCAGTTAGAATCAAAAGTTAGCAGTTTGAAGAACAAGGTAGAATAGTCGTGTGGAAGTACAATAATGAAAATTCTTACCCCAGAAGCCCCACCCCCTGCAGGCAGACAAATCCGTGTGCCCCAGCGATCCTTCCCCTCTTGCATCCATGGAATCTGCACTACACCTTTTTGCCCTGAGTGTCACAATTTTGGAAGAACACTGTACCTCAAATGCTTAAAAACATGGTATTACAGAGACTTTGCAGCAAGGATGCACTTCCCTTGCATTTTGTTCAGGACTGATTCCCACCGTGATGAACAAATACTTTGAATTTCAGGGCCATTTCCCAGAACCCCTCTCAGCTCATTCTACTGATAACAAAAACATCAGAAATTGGTGGGCAATATCCTTCCTGCAAGGACTGCAGGGGGCCTTACTCTGAAATACAGAGGTAAAGTGACCTTTCTGGGGAGAGACAGAGAGGCAGTATAAAGAGACCTATTGGCAACTCGTTTGATCATGTAAGAAACATGCAGGGCAGAGGATGGCTCTGCAGCAGTGACAAATGCACGAAGTTTGGGGTTTTTTTCTACATCCACTAAACTATTTACTGAATTTCAATAGCTGCTTAACATTTAGCTCTCTGTGAGCTGTTGTGCTGCTTTGGGTATATGCATAAGCTACTGCAGATAAATCATTGAATAAAAGAGGAGAAGGAAGGGAGGAAGGGAGGAAGGGAGGAAGGGAGGAAGGGAGGAAGGGAGGAAGGGAGGAAGGAAGGAAGGAAGGAAGGAAGGAAGGAAGGAAGGAAGGAAGGAAGGAAGGAAGGAAGGAAGGAAGGGAGGGAGGGAGGGAGGGAGGGAGGGAGGGAGGAAGGGAGGGAGGGAGGGAGGGAGGAAGGGAGGCGATTAAAATGAAAGGATTAATAAATCCAAATGCATTATGTCTAAATAAAGAACAGATGTCATGCATCCTTTTAATGTCCATGGTGAGCTAATGTCTCTGTAATGAGCAATGCCTAATTAAGACTGGGTTGGCTAACATGCCAAGGCCCAGAGGAGATTTATTCCTGTTCATCTTGCTTTTACTTCCCAAGAAGCTAAGGAGCAAGGCAAACTGCAATAATTTGTGACTGCAAAGTAAACATAGAGATCTAATTACATCGTTTTTCATCAACAGTCACTTTAAATACACTGTCTTATCTTACATCTGCTTTTCTAAAGCCCATTAGTACTGTCAGTAGTGTTTTTCTTTGAGGAAAAACTTGTTCTAGCTAAGCAGGATTTGATTACTTTATTATCTGAGACATGTATAACTTAACAAAACATTCACTATGCCCCCTGGCCACTTCAAATGCTTGCTGTCTCTCTTCAGCATAGCATGATTTGGTTTGACCAATTCATGCAGTTCAATTGACAGAAAATTGTTTAGTCAAGTTTTGAAGCTAGTTCCTTGCTTGACCTACAAATCTAATTTCAAATCAGCAAGTGCTCTTTGGTTGTCTTAGAAATTTATAGGTAGACAGTAGACAGACATATGTGCTGTATTGTGGTGCCCATTTATTTGTTTTGCCTTCTGAATGTCATGACATACACTTAGAGGAAGCATTCCTTATACATTATCTTCCACCATGCTGGTAGTATGGACACAAGGCAGTAGCTGGTTGACTGTTGATTGTGCATCAGGTATTAAGAAGGCAGCACCAAACCTGCACCAGGGCTGTTGCTTTAAGGGTGCCTAACAAAGCAGGAAGGCTGATTAGACAATTAAAATTACCTTGTATGAGCCTATGCTTGATGGGTCTTTTTCCCAACCTACAGAAACAGCATAAAATGTGAGAAAGTGAACTAACACATAGCTTCTTCCCTTGTGTACAGTTTGAAATTGGTGTTAGTTGGTAGTTACACCTGCAGAAGAAAAAATAAATCTGCTTCTTTCAGGCTGTTCCTAGATTTCTACAGTAGGTTACTTTTACTTGTATCAAGGTATGAAATGGTTCTGTTTGAGCCAGGGTAGATTGTGGCCTATTGCCTGGAAAGTAGTAAAGGTGCTTTGGTTTTGCAATTTGCTTTGTCATTAGATTAATGTCTCCATGAAGTCACTTCCTTTGGCTAATGCCAGATGAAAGAACACCTCTCATGAGAATATTGCTGCAGTTAACTTAAGAAATGGCAGTAGTAATTATAAACAGCTTTGCAATCATAGGGGAAAGTAGTGCATTTAAAACGCTTCTCACTTTGTGCGCTTTCTGTCTGTTACATTGGAGTGTGGAGTGGGTCAGAATGTAACATTGCAGGTGGGTTGTGGATGCAGTCACTCTGGGAACTGGTACACCCCAAGAAAAGCATTCTATTTTTAAGCAATCAGCCATTGATGTAAATGCCTGACATGGCTGGAAATGTTTCCTCTATTATCTTGCCCCCTCTAACACCAATATCAAGCAACAATGAACCTTTTGTAATGCCTCTGTTAATCCAAAGAAGATGGGATTTAGCTGAAGATGTTCTACTGTTCAATAAAACTTGCTGCACTTTCAAGCTCCCAGTGGTAGCCTACATGCTGAAATGTGTAATCAATACTTAAATTAGCATTTAATTCTTCAATTAGTAGACAAAGCATGTGGCCTACTTGACAAAGATTAGCAGGGGCTAAATCTCACTTATGCTTACACTTTCTGCAAGTTTTAATTTTTTATTAAATATATCGATACTGTGGTTTGATCTTGTTTTAAGGGAGACAACCAAGAATAGCAGAGAAGGTTGGTTAAGTTTTAAGAGTAGCAACGGCTTTCCGCAGGTATGATTTTATGTGTATGAGAGCTGTACATATGCTGCTAGTTTTATTTGACATCAGATGTGCCTGCCAGCCTGATGCTGATGGGATAGATCAAAAGTTTACATTTACATTACAAGTTTTCTGTGGTGTGTTTTCTAATAATAGATAAAAAATAGACTGCTTATCTAACATTCTTATCTGGGGCTGTTCTTACAAGGCATAGAAAGAAATGCATATTTCTTCCATACCTAGGATATCCCTGCTGTTTGGTATATTATTCTTTTTTCTTTTCAGCCTGACTCCTCAAGCCATCTTGGCAGCATTGCTTAGACGACAACTGCTAAGGCACTGTTCTTTCTCTCTCTGCCTTGCTGTGTAGCTGTCCTCCTTTCACACATGCTGTCCATTTTCACCAGTTTTATTGAACTACTCCTACTCCCTGTGCAGATTTGCAGACCAAATATTCCCTATTGCTTCCCGTGGCTTTACTGCCACACCTTTTTGCAAACTCTGCAGTCCTACACCATCATAGTCTTGAAAATTAAGCTGCAGAAGAACTCATTAGGCCGATTTCAGAAATGCTTCCCAGTTTACAGAAGCAGCCCTAAAACCAGAAAGGGTGGCTGCCTCCCTGAAAGCCCATCTTTGGAAAACTGCAGCTAATCAGCATTTCAAGAGAAGATTTGAAAAGCTTGAATAGTCTTCATGGGCCAGACAACTCCTGGAGGCACACTGATGAATCATGAGTTTCTTGAGACATTGGAAATGTCACCTTTAACACTGTTCTTCAGTACTGAGAAACTGTTTTTGCAATATAGGTACTAGTCTCAGCACTTAGATTGTAGCTGGAAATGATCTGGAAAGCTGGGTTGCGAAGGCAGTATATTCACGCTAAGCTGCAAATGAAAATAACATATTTTCTGCATTACCTGAGGTCTAAGCAGCCTCTGAACAAAGCCTATGGTAGGGTCACTTTGCATTCAGCAAGAGACAAATTCACAAAAAATCCCAGCGTAAGTCTTAGCAAGTGTGTATGCAAGAAATGGTCTACAGTAGCTTAGTGAGGCAGAGAAGAGGACAAGGTGATTTTAGTATCAGGTAAATTACTCTTTAAAATGAATGAAGGTGGACAAGTCCATACTGCTGTATGTGACTTGGCAGCTCTCAGAAGCAAAGATCATCTTTTGGACTGTGATTGCACACCTACTGATAAAAAGTACTGTTATTAAAGTCTATTACCTAGCAACTGGTGTGCCAAAGATCTAAGACATTGTTGAATGGTTTTCTACTTACAGGGCTCTGAAATTGCTGAATGGGGCAGGGGACTTGGTGGCAAAGGTCACGGAGAAGGCCAGTGTACTCAATTCATTCTCCTCTTGGTCATTACTGGTAAGATCAGTATTAGTGAGTCCCAGGCTTCTGAGACGAGAGGGCTGGATCAGGCTAGGGAGCATTTGAACAAACTGAACATATGTAAGCTCATGAGGCCTGATAGGATAAGGCCTGTCTGTTAAGTGCCTTGCCTCACCTTGGAAGGTGATGCAGCAATTAATTCTGGAAGCCATTTCCAGGTACATGATGGACAAGAATATGGTTGGGAATGGTCAACATGTATGTGTGGAGGGGAGGGGTGGAATGGATGGGCCCAAAGGGCTCTGTTCAGTATCATGAATTCCAGATGGAACTCATTTCCTGGTGATGCATCCCAGCAGTCAATACGGGGGCAAATGTATCTTAAAATCTTCTTTAATGACCTAGATTACAGGATAGATACACACCCTGCCTGTCTGTAGATGACACAGTGATTTGAAGGGTGTCTCAGAAAAGGCTTGTCAGGCTGGAAAGCTGGTCCAACAGCAATCTGATGTAGGTCAACCAGGAAAAACACCAAGTCCTGCCCTTGGAAAGGAATAACCTCATGCATGCTACATATTGCCACTAGCTGGACAGTACCACTGCAGAGAAGGACCTGAGGTTCTTGGTGGAGAGGAAGCTAAACATGAGCCTGCAATGCACCCTCATGCCAACGACAGCCTGGACTGCATGAAGACGACAGATTTCAGCAGGGCAAGGGAGACGATCCTTCCCCTCTTCCTCTTGTCACCAGTGAGGCCACAGCTCAGTTTTGCACTCCTCAGTACAGGAGAGTTGTTGATTTTCTGAAGCAAGTGTAATGAAGATCCCGAAAGCCAGAACAAAAAAGAAAGGGAGGAAGTAACAATTAAATGGGATCAAATTTTTATTTGGAATCAATGTAACTAGTTCAATTGTCTGTAAATAGCTTACTGTTTGTTTTACTAGAAAAAAAAAACACGTCAGTTTCACATTGTCCTAGATCACCTGCATAATTATTAATAATTACTGCCAAATGTTATTGTTTGATATTTGGTCACTTACATGACTAGAAACACTAATTCATGGTCTTCACCATTCCTATAAACTGATTGTGGGTCTTATAGTCATGATCTCTCTCTAGTTCATACCATCCAGTCTTGTATTGTCTCTCACCTCTCACAACCTTCTGGTCTCTCGCTGACATTTCGTTTACGCTAACTTTTAGTACTTGCAGACTACTTTACAATTTTGATTCCTACTTTTCACAGGCTCCATTTTGTACTATCCTTAAAAAAACCAAACAAACAAGAGGTGGTTTTATAGGACAATATTTAACAATGACCTTAACAGAGGGCTGAAATTCCAGAAGTAATTATAGTAATAGTAGTAATAATAATAATATAATAATAATATCATCTAATTTGGATTCTGTGTAGGCATCTTGACTTCTGTGGCCCATTTGTTCTGTTTGCTTTAACAATTTCTTTTCTTTCACTAACCTGCTGTTCCCTCAACTGTCTGGTCACTTACCTTAATATCTCATCTGTTACAACTTTACCCTGCTAATTTGGCTGAACCAAGCCTAAAATTGTTTCTCAGTCCCACAGCTGAACTGTTGAAACCCACTTCTGCTCCATAACCACTCACTTCAATCTCCCTGGGAGGTGTTTTTATCTGGTATGGATAAAAATTTCAAAGCTCCAGAAATACACATAAAGCTGAGAAGACTGCAAAAAGAGTCTACTTTAAACCAAAGAAAAGACCTGGAATGAAAGGCAGAACACTTGAAACACAGAATCACAGAACAACCAGGCTGGAAGAGACCCACCGGATCACCGAGTCCAACCGTTCCTACCAAACACTAAACCATATCCCTCAGCACCTCGTCCACCCGTGCCTTAAACACCTCCAGGGAAGGTGAATCAACCACCTCCCTGGGCAGCCTGTTCCAGTGCCCAATGACCAATGTGAAAAATTTTTTCCTAACGTCTAGCCTAAACCTCCCCTGTCGGAGCTTGAGGCCATTCCCTCTTGTCCTGTCCCCTGTCACTTGGGAGAAGAGGCCAGCACCCTCCTCTCCACAACCTCCTTTCAGGTAGTTGTAGAGAGCAATGAGGTCTCCCCTCAGCCTCCTCTTCTCCAGGCTAAACAACCCCAGCTCTCTCAGCTGTTCCTCATAAGGCCTGTTCTCCAGCCCCTTCACCAGCTTTGTTGCTCTTCTCTGGACTCGTTCCAGAGCCTCAACATCCTTCTTGTGGTGAGGGGCCCAGAACTGAACACAGTATTCGAGGAGCGGTCTCACCAGTGCCGAGTACAGAGGGAGGATAACCTCCCTGGACCTGCTGGTCACGCCGTTTCTGATCCAAGCCAAGATGCCATTGGCCTTCTTGGCCACCTGGGCACACTGCTGGCTCATATTCAGTCGGCTGTCAACCAACACCCCCAGGTCCCTCTCCTCCAGGCAGCTTTCTAGACAGACTTCTCCCAGTCTGTAGCACTGCATAGGGTTGTTGTGCCCCAAGTGCAGGACCCGGCATTTGGCCTTGTTAAACCTCATGCCGTTGGACTCAGCCCAGTGGTCCAGCCTGTTCAGATCCCTTTGCAGAGCCTCCCGACCCTCCAGCGGATCGACACTTCCACCCAGCTTAGTGTCGTCCGCAAACTTGCTAAGGGTGCACTCGATGCCTTCATCCAGATCATTGATGAAGACATTGAACAGGGCTGGACCCAGCACTGAGCCCTGGGGAACCCCACTTGTCACTGGCACAATATGAACAAAACCAAGGCTTCCTTTACCTACCTCTGCTTGTACTGAATGACTGCCCAAACCTCAACCCACTGCAAATATTCATGTTTATTTTATTTGAAGAATGGTATTGTGCAAATTATCCCCTACATTTGATGTAGAAGAAACATACAAAATAAAAATCTTGCATTATTTTCTATTGCATCAAACAGCTTATTCTAAGAGATGACAGGAACAAACGTTATCCAAATTGAGATTGTGAAAACACACTTCTTTGAGGCACACTGTGATTTCCATTTTATTATACCTTATAGAACTAGCAGAAGCTACAGCTAATGTTACATTTCTATTTTTATTCTAAACTGTTCCCTTTTCATATTTTTCTGTTCTACTGAGATTTCATTCTTTTCTTTGTTCTCTTACCTAAGAAAGCAAAATAACAAAGTCTTACATGAATTCGAGGGGAAGAACAAAGATTTTCATAATGGGAGTTCATGACAAATGTTTAAATATGAGAATTTCCCAGAAGGTCAATGGACAGTACTTATCTACGAAACCAACGCATCAAATTGTTAACTAGTTTGCTCATGTTGTTTATTTTAAGGCCCACAGCTGCACTTGAAGGGAAGAGCAAAGCAGTTCTATAGACGTTCTCCCTGGTTTAAGGATTTTCCCCACCATCACTGAAATTCTTTCCATAACCAGTATAAAGATATTCTATTCAAATTTCTGCTAGATTTGCCTACTAAACAATGGTTGGCAAAAATACCATGACAATATATGACACTGCAGCACCCTTGTACATCCTTTTGTTGAACAGTGGAAATGATGAATAGGATTTATTTCCATGTAAGAAAATCCTGTAAGACTTCAGTGGAGTAAAATGGGATAATCTTTCTATGGATCTATGCAGTGTGCCACACCCATTTGATACTTCAGTACTTGGGATTGCCAGCATCTGAAGGGATATAAATTTGTCCATATTATGCTCTCTCTCTTAGTAGTACTCTCTCTAATAAATATAATTTTAATTTTTAATGATACCTTAGAGTCTGAGTGTTTTTCCTGCAGAATCATAACAAACAAAACCTTCCTGATGTTAAATAACATTTGTTTATCTGTATTTTCCACTCCAAATCCTGCAATGAACAAGTATTTTTAGCGCTGCTCAGAGATCTGTAGAGTATGCTAATCAGATTACCATCTATATTCTGGAAAACATTGTAGCTCTTGTTAAAAAAAAGGTTGGGAAGCCAGAAAGAAATTGCTTTGTACCCACTGTACCATGAGATATCACCATGAAGCACCTCTTTTCTCCTCAGTTATGCCAGTGGGATGTTATTGATAAAAGATTCATCATACACATGCTCTGTGCAATGTGACTGCTGAATATTCACCACAATTAAGACTTCTGGTTTTATTAACTTTCCCCAAACTATTCTTCATAAGAATTAGTAGTAGGATGTTAGAAATGGTCTCAGTTGTTCTGATGGGTTTCAAACGTAAATTAGATGGGCTTTTAACTGCCATCTTGTATTTAGTTAATGAGAAGACTTCCCACTGACATGTGTCAGTCAGGCACGTGTATTTTTTTCTCTTAAAGAAGATTTGTAGCACCATATTGTAGGAATTATTCTTTGTAATGCTGCACCACTTCTTGCATGAAGGGATAGTATACTGTTATTTAAGATGTTTTGCTGCTCTTTTTTAAAACGTGGCAAACATTTCTAACTCTTTACAGCTTCTGTTCATTTTTTAAGACCACTGTTAAGCTTATAGGTTACAGGCTAAACCAGCATACCAACAAGGTAATGGTCTTGCTCTCCCCTTCCCCTCCCCACAACCTTGGTAACTCATGGATCACAGATGAAATATTTTTGAAAGAATTAATAGCCAAATAAAGAGACAATCCCTTTCCAAGTGTGTTATGTGAACCATAATTGCCCAAGTAACGTGCTGGACTGAAACTGCATATTCATCTCATTTTGAGCTGTCCATTGTGTTGTAAGTGCTGGATTGGCTCTTATTAGCTTGAAAAGCAGGGGGTGTGCTAATAACAGGTTTGTGAAGAAAGGTTCCTTGTGTAGGTTTGAGAGAAGAAATCATCGCTCTGAGGTCAGAGCTTGTCTCCCATCCTCTGAAACCATTCTACATGGAGTTCATCAAAGGCATTGTAGCAGTTTCACCAGTCCTTGACAGATGACTTGAACAGAATGAGAAAGGTGATTTTCATTCTCTTCTGAGAGAAAGCAACCGACATGCAGGTGATTAATTGTTTATAGAATTCAGAAGTATCTCAGGCTCTATGTCTTGGATTATTCTCGTCTTACCAAGATGTAATGCTTCTTGCCACTGTCTAACTTCAGAAAAAGTTGAACTTGGGAACAGCCTGCATCTTGCTAACCAGCCATCACAGGACTTGTCCATACCTGGAAGTTACAAAAGCCAAGGTATGTGCATTATCATCCTCCCTTCTCAGATACATAGCTTTCACCTTCAGCAGTTCTGTAACTCTGGTTCTTAGCAAGTCCTTCAGTGCTACAGGGGCTTCTAGAGACTGTTTTTTCTAAGGGAAATTTATCTCTAGGAGGTAACACAGGCAGCCTGTTTGCTATTCTTTTAATTTACATGACATTATTCTTTGCATAACCATTTGCGGAGGATCTCTGCTTTACATAATTATACATAGTTATGTATAAATGGGGCACAGCTGCATCTAATTGGGCTCATTTTTATTTGAATATACATCTGTGACAGAAGCCCTTTTCCAGCCATACCACATTACTTGTGGGGACTTTAGAAGACTGAATGACAAATTTTCTTGTTGGATGCTAAACCAGAACCATCTTGGATACTCTTAAAGGGACAGCCCCCTTGCTGTTTTTAAATGTAGGTATCCAAATATTTCAAAATATTTTTTACTGTCTTCCATTAGGAGCACACTGACAGATTGTAAGTCTCTGAGAATTATTCTAGAACAGGTCACCACATCTCATAAAGAGTATTTTCCAGTGATCTCTTCCTGGCACAGAACTGGCTTTCAGAGAAATGGACCGTGTATAGATGCTTTAAGAGCAATAATCTGTGACCTTGCTAATAAGAACAATCAGCAGGTAAATAAAAATAATAAAAATTAAAAAAATTAAAAAAATACAAAAAAAAAATAAAAATAATAAGAATCTCTTGCAACAGTGATCTATGCCACAATGCCTTCCTCATGTGCCCCCAGTCCAAACATACTTACAGAGCCTTATTGCCATCAAGTAGTTCTGATAAGTAACTGGTTTGCACGTGCCAGTTTTCTCCTATCAGAACCACCAGTAATAGTCAACTGTGTGTGGAAGGAAATGGTAGAGCTCTTTCTTGAGAAAGAATGCCTATGCTGCTCCTGATCCTGCCAGACCACTGCTCATCATTACAGTTACACAGTAACAGCCCTACTCAGCCTTGAGAAAGACAAAGGGAAAACTTGCAGATTCCTGCGGGATTTTTCTGATGAAAGCTAGATCATTAAAATAAGCACCCCCCTCAGCACTCCTATTGAACAGGAATTTCTTACACTGTGTCAGCTCCCTGTTCTGTGCCACTACTTGTCCCCTCCCTTTCACCAAATAGGTTTTGAAGACACATAAAACGTAAACCTTGGAGGGTTTTTTTGCATTGTTTTTGTAAACAATGCAGCATGTGAACTCCTCTGAGGCAGCACTCAGGTGTATTTAAGAAAGCTGCCAGTGTTAGTTGCCATTTCTCAAACTTGACAAGGAAATGGAGGATTCATTTTCTTTCAATTTCTCTAGCCCTTAGAGAAATATTTGCAAAGAGCACAATCTGCTCACTGATACCAAAACAGGTTTAATCCTGCAAGTGAATATTTCGCTTTTCCATGCAGATCTGACTGCGGCTTTTCAAAATCTCAGTTTCTCTGCAGTGAGGCAATGCAGTCTTACACTGCAGCCTCCAAAGCCTGCATTAAGAGCTGATGACTGTGCACTGCAGTGCGACATTGTCCTATCACAGTACTGTAATCTGTGCGAGTAAAGGACAGTAACAAAACAAAATCTTCTGGCAGAACTCAGTATCCTGTTCAAGTTCAAGGACCTTGCTTTGCTGAAGTGGATATTAATTGTTCTAATGCAAAACCCAAAAAGCATACTATTGCTTTGACTTCAGTTTTGAAAATGAAATTCTGTGTTTAAAGATTAAATCCAAGGCAACAGTGACACCATGAGAAATTTGGCACTGATTATAGCCCCATATTTCCCTTATTGTCTGATGGAGAGAAGTTCTTAGCCAATCTTTCCAACACTGAGTATCTTGCCAGGTGATACTGGCAGCACAGTAAGTAGCGCCTGAATTTGCATGACTCCAGCTTGACTTGGGGATCAGAATGATTTTAAAATGGAAACATCTGCCCAGTTACAAACTATGCCTCACTCGGAATTTTTTTCTACCTCATTTTGACTCCCTTCTCTTTGTTCATTTCCTGTCCACCTTCTATGACAACCAGAAGAGCAGTTCTCTGTGAGGCTGATCTGATGGCAAATAGGTCAGACTGTAGTAACAAGTGAAGAACTGACACATTAAGACTATAGCTGTTCCTTACACAGCCCGCTATTAAGAGAGATTTAACTGACAGGGCAGAAATGATCACATAGAGCAGATAATGGAGAAGAGAGGAAAGAAAAATATCCCCAAACATAAAAGACTTTTCAGGAAATGCAAATATTGTTGAAAGAGTTGTCTGTTCCTGACTGAAAAACATGAATACCTAGAAAGAAGCAAGAGACTTGAATGAAATACTGCACATACGCTTACATGAACATGGCTAAACACTCTTTCCTGTGTTATAGGAAAAAAAGTGCAGGGTCCTGCACCTGGGTTGGGGCAATCCCAAGCATGATTACAGGTTGGTCAGAGAATGGATTGACATCAGCCCTGAAGAGATTGATTTGGGAGAGCTGGTGAATTAGATTCTTCACTTGACCCAGCAGGGTGTGCAAGCAGCACAGAAAGCCCACCATATCCTGGGCTGCATCAAATGAAGTGTGACCAGCAGGTTGAGGGAGGTGATTGTGCCCCTCTACTCCCCTCTCATGAGAACTCACCTGGAATAATGTGTTCAGTTCTGGAGTTCCCAGCACAGGAAGGATGTGGATCTGTCAGAATGAGTCCAGAGGAGGGCTGTGAAGATGATCAGAGGGCTGGAGCACCTCCCACACAAGGACAAGGTGAGAGAGTTGGAGTTGTTCAGCTTAGAGAAGCAAAGGCTCTGGGAAGACATTATAGCATCTTTCTAATACTTAAAGACGGCCTACAAGAAAGCGGGAGAAGAGCTGTTTATGAGGGAGTGCAGTGGTAGGTCAAGCAATCATGGTTTTAACCTGAAAGAGGGTAGATTTATATTAGATAATATGAAGAATTTTTTTACTGTAAGGGTAGTGAGGCACTGGAAAAGGTTTCCCAGAGAGGCAGTGGGTGCCCCATCCCTGGAGGTGTTTAAGGCCAGAATGCATAAGGCTTTGAGCAAACTAATGTAGTGGAAGGTGTTCCTGCCCATGGTTGAGGGGAGGGCAGTGTGGCACTAGATGATCTTCCCTTATAACCAAAACCATTCTATGATTCTATGAAAAAAAGAATTGCTGAGAACATACTGCTGATCTCCTTCATCTTCTGTTAAAATCTGTATGATTGCCACATGTGTTTTGTCTCCAATGATATTAAAAAGAGAATCAAAAGTTGCAGAACAAAAGGAATCTCAAAGTACACGCAAAATCCTGCCTTGCTGGGCTGCCCACTTACAGTCAAACGGAAGTACTATTTCCTCTTACACAGGACAGAACAAATCCTTTGTGGAAAACTGAGGTCCCAAGCACTGCTGTAGTTAAAGGTTTGCATCCTTATATACAATATTATTCGTGCTTGGCATTCTTTCTTGATGCTTAATGTTGAGTTTGCTCTGGTAATGAGATACAAGAGAGTAATCAGGTGCTTTCATAAAATGCCGCTTAACAGTTCGATGAATCTGAACAGCAGCTCACTGGGTTTCTTCAAACCACAGGACAGACTACTGCAAGTTGTGAGGAATGCTCTTTGTATTTGCCTTGATAAAAATTTATTTTAGCCAAGGTTGTATTTTCAGATTTGAATTTTACAGCACAGGAAATGCAGATGCATTTTTGTTTCCTTTCCCATTTTCTGGTGTGGATGTTTTCCTCCACAGGCTTTGTTATGTTTGTCTTTGACTCCAGAAAAGTAGCACAGATTATTCTAAACCTTTTTTTTGAAGACTGTTCTTCCTTTCTTCAGTCAAGCTGTTTCTCTTTGGTCTGGTCTGATGGCCTGCTACATAACAACTTAACATTTCTGGCAAGTCTGCCAAGACACCAGGTACAGCACAGGCAGGGGACCTGCCAGAAAACTCTGTCTTCAGAGCTATGCAACTTGTTGAGATACTTCCTCTCTGTCAAACCTAATGGCCACAGCCATGCAAAAAATTCCAAAATTCTGTTTGGTATATGATTATGTCTTCTGAACACAGCCCTGAAAGGAAAGTGATGTCTCCAGAAAAGATAATTAGCACTGTCACACCCAGATGCAGAGCACCATTTGCCACAGAACAGAAGAATAATACCTCTGTGACAGAAGCTGTCACCAGCCTACTTCATTGCTTTCTACCATGCTCAGAACCAAGGTGCTGGCTTCTGCTTAAAAGGATCTGCCATGCCACGGCAGAAGTCATGCCTAAGGCATTAGGCTCCATTCCTACAAAATGATTTTATTTAAGGAACCTCAGACCCTCACATTCAAAGGAGTCCCTTGCATCGGCACAAATGTGCCCTAGTTCTTCCACAAATCCCGTCTTTAAAACTTGCCTCAGACTACAGAAAAATAGGAGTTGTAAAACTTCTCTCCTTTGTAAGTAAAAATTACCTACTCTTTCCTGCGATGCCAGGGTGCCCTCCTGGACCTGCTGTTTGTGAACAGAGAAGGCCTTGTGGGGGATGTGGCAGTAGGTGGACGCCTAGGACAAAGCCATCATGAGATGATAGGGTTTTCTGTTCTAGGTGAAGTGAAGAGGGTGGTTAGTAGGACAGCAGCATTAAATTTCCAGAGGGCAGACTCTGAACTCTTCAGAAGGCTGGTTGGCAAAGTCTCATGGGAGACAGTACTTAAGGGCAAGGGAGCCCATGAGGGCTGGGAGCTCTTCAAAAGGGAAATCCTAGCAGCTCAGGAGAAAGCCATCCCCATGTTCTGGAAAAAAAAGCCAGCAGGGGGAGAAAGCCAGCTTGGTTGAATAGAGAGATCTTGAGTGATATCAAGAAGAAGAGAAATGTTTATGGGCTCTGGAAGAGGGGACAGGCCTCTTGGGTGGACTACAGAAGGGAAGTGAGATTGTGTAGAGAAAAAATCAGAAGGGCTAAGGCTTAACTAGAAATCAGATTGGCAAAGTCTGTGAAAGATAACAAAAAATCCTTCTGTAAATATATAAATAATGAAAGGAGGACTAGGGAGACCATACAGTCCCTATTGGACACAGAAGGAACAACAGTAACAGGGGATGAGGAAAAGGCTGAGGTACTTAATGCCTTCTTTGCCTCAGACTTTAACTGTAAAGAAAGTCATTCTGTCTGTGTATAAACCCAGGAGCTAGAGGAGCAAAATGAGGCTCCCATGATCCAAGAGGAGGTGGTCAGAGCCTGGCTAGCCCGACTAGACACCCACAAGTCTATGGGGCTGGATGGGATTCACCCAAGGGTATTGAAGGAGCTGGCGGATGTGCTGGCCAAACCCCTTTCCATCATCTTCCAACAGTCCTGGAAGACTGGGGAAGTTCCACTGGACTGGAGGCTGGCTGATGTTGTGCCCGTCTACAAGAAGGGTCGCAGGGAGGACCCAGGAAAATACAGGCCTGTAAGTCTGACCTCAGTGCCAGGGAAAGTCACGGAGCAGGTGATCTTGAGTGCTGTCATGAAGCACACGCAGGAGAACCAGGTGATCAGGCCCAGTCAACATGGGTTCACAAAAGGCAGGTCTTCCCAAACTAACATGATCGCCTTCTATGACAAAGTGACTCGGCTGCTGGATGAGGGAAAGGCTGTGGATGGATCTTCCTGGACTTCAGCAAAGCCTTTGCCACAGTTTCTCACAGCATTCTGCTTCAGAACCTGTCAGCTTCTGGCCTGGACAGGCGCACACTCTCCTGGGTGGAAAACTGGTTGGATGGCCGGGCCCAGAGAGTGGTGGGAAATGGTGTGAAATCCAGCTGGAGGCCAGTGACAAGTGGGGTTCCCCAGGGCTCAGTGCTGGGTCCAGCCCTGTTCAATGTCTTTATCAATGACCTGGATGAAGGCATTGAGTGCACCCTTAGCAAGTTTGCGGACAACACTAAGCTGGGTGGAAGTGTTGATCTGCTGGAGGGTCGGGAGGCTCTGCAAAGGGATCTGAACAGGCTGGACCACTGGGCTGAGACCAACGTCATGAGGTTTAACAAGGCCAAGTGCCGGGTCCTGCACTTGGGGCACAACAACCCTATGCAGTGCTACAGACTCGGAGAAGTCTGTCTAGAAAGCTGCCTGGAGGAGAGGGACCTGGGGGTGTTGGTTGACAGCCGACTGAACAAGAGCCAGCAGTGTGCCCAGGTGGCCAAGAAGGCCAATGGCATCTTGGCTTGGATCAGAAATGGTGTGAGCAGCAGGTCCAGGGAGATTATTCTGCCTCTGCACTCGGCACTGGTGAGACCGCTCCTTGAATCCTGTGTTCAGTTCTGGGCCCCTCACCACAAGAAGGATGTTGAGGCTCTGGAGCGAGTCCAGAGAAGAGCAACAAAGCTGGTGAAGGCGCTGGAGAACAGGCCTTATGAGGAACAGCTGAGAGAGCTGGGGTTGTTTAGCCTGGAGAATAGGAGGTTGAGGGGAGACCTCATTGCTCTCTATAACTACCTGAAAGGAAGTTGTGGAGAGGAGGGTGCTGGCCTCTTCTCCCAAGTGACAGGGGACAGGACAAGAGGGAATGGCCTCAAGCTCCACCAGGGGAGATTTAGGCTGGACATTAGGAAAAAATTTTTCACGGAAAGGGTCATTGGGCACTGGAACAGGCTGCCCAGGGAGGTGGTTGATTCACCTTCCCTGGAAGTGTTTAAGGCACGGGTGGACAAGGTGCTAAGGGGTGTGGTTTAGTGTTTGATAGGAATGGTTGGACTCGATAATCTGGTGGGTCTCTTCCAACCTGGTTATTCTATGATTCTGATCTGTTATATATATATGTGTAGGTACCAGTCCTGCCTTCTAACACAATTGCGTCTTTCTCTTCAACAGAAGTACCTGTGGGAATTCCCTGTCTGGCACCACTAGGTGCTACAAAAATACACCTAACCAGCCCATTGTGAAAAACCATTCTTGATCTCTTGGCCAAAATTCATTGCAGACAGATATCAGCAGGACACAGGCATGAATGTACTGCTGATGCATTGAAGAAAGCAGTACTATTGCTGCTTGAGTTTTAACAGAGTCAGTGGTGATACTGCAAGACTGGTTCCTAGACATGCAAGCAATTTAAGCAAGGGAACATTAAAAAGCCTATTTAGAGGCCAGAAAAAGATTTTTCAAAAGTAGCATACAGAGTAAGATGCTGCAGATATTTTCCTTATTAGGAAGAGCCATGGCAGTGGCAGATTAAGAAAAAAAAATATTCTAGTAAGGCACAATTCCTTTTTAGAATGGCCAAGTCTTGTTATGTACCCTTGCCACATTGGGAAATGAACTTCTGACTAATTTCTGTCACACAGAAAAGCAATCACATGATGACAGGAACACAAAGCACTCATTTACATGTACCTAAGATCCAAAATGCAGCCTAGGTGGGTTATAAAGTGTCAGGAGAAATATACACAGAATTAGAGAAAAGATCAGAAACACATCTCAAAAGTGCAGCCTGACAGTAGAGGCAAATAATCTGTGTCATCTTTATGGCAGAAAGGGAACCACATCTACTGATGTCCCCAGTAGCAGAACCACTGACATCCTATTGCTTTCTCTGAGGGTGCCATTCCTTTGCTCTGATAGCACATATTGCTCAAAGTGCTCAATACACTTGCCTGGCTGAAGTGTGGGAACTGTCTTGGGATCTTCTCGGACACAGTTTCCAGTTGTTGGCACTTGTATGATGGACTTGCTGGGCTTTGTGATGGCGAACACCAAACACGCCATGAGTGTGCAAAAGAAAGCAGTTTGTGAAAGGGAGAATTTCTACTTGAACAACAGACAACTTTATCTTGCAAGACAGATTGGATCAGTTGATGGTCTCTCAAATCAGCTGATTAACACCTAGGAAATTTTACAGCCTCATGTTGCTTCAGTTGACAAAAACATCCCAAAACCACGTACTGAGCTCCCTGCTCTGGAGGCACGGCAAACTGTCAGGTCCTCGCTTCTGATGACACAGCAGGCATTGCCAAGACCCAATCAACACAAAACTCATTTAGTCTCATCTTGCCAAAAGGCACCAAAGAGTTTTCAAAATGTATAAATTTGTCATCTGAAAACCCTTTATTTGGGGGAGAAAAAATGACCACCTTTACCTGGCAGATGGGTGGATGGGCCTGGCTCTCTATTGCCCCCCACAAGAAGAGATGCCGTTTGGATAAGAATTGTGCACCTCTGACTTTGTTGGATGTTACCCAGGAAAATACCTTACTAGAGTTTCAGTTGTTACATCATGTATATATGTGTGTGTATATATACATATGTATAATATGTATATATACTTACCACTTCAACATTGTGAGATTGTCTCTCTGACAGGCATTGCAAACCTTTCTCAACTACTTCCAGTGACAGCTTTCTCGGGCTCATTGGCAGGAAGTATTAACCTGTGACTGACAGTCCCTGAGGAGACTCTCACAGGTGACACTAGTTCTGACTGGTGGCTAAAACACACATACACCATACAACATGATTCTTTAGTCATAAACAATCAATGAAGTCTGGGGCTAGAGATGGATCCAGTCACACCCAGGCTTCTTTCTGAAGGGAAGCTTAGAAAGCAAGGTGGTCCATCTTGAACCTGATGACTCAATGGGAGGAGCGCCCTCATCCACCTGTCAGAATCTCCGCTTTTAACATGGCAGCACTTACCATGAGAGCACGCTATGCAACTAGGGACACATCAGAGCTTCTTCCTTTGTATGCACCCAAAAAAACATGGAAATGCTCTTATCCAAGACCAATATCATGCAAAGCCTAGTGATTGCTGAAGCTGGACCTTCAAAGCAGTGGGAAGACTGAAGAAATGCCAGAAGCTAGCTGTACTCTGTTGAACACTGCCTGCTGCATACCACCCATGAGATCTGACTCACCAATCCTGACTTCCAACCTCCTCAGCACACAGAGCTATGCCTGACCTAGTTGGGGATTTTTTCCCGTTGGGTGGAGTCTTCCAGATCATGAATATTCTGACCTGTTTTGATTGTCTTTGTCAATATGAGCTGAATCATGGCACTCTAGAGAGAGGTGCTGATTCATCCTGCAGATACAGATGTTCACAGACCTGGACAGAAGAGGTGGCTCATTTCCTAGCTTGCCCTTTGCAGTACAGATCCCAGAAAGCTGATCTCTCAATTGCTTATAGTTTCATCCAGATCCAGCTTTGTACCAGATCATCCTTATGCTGCAGAGCCCTCAGTCCAAGCACACAGTGTGTTATGGTGAATATTGCCTAGTGATGCCCATGCTGTTGTGCTCTGCTTTGCTGCTCAGTGCTGGCCCATGGGCAAGAGTACTTAAGCCCTTGAACATAACTTATCAGCTATCATGGAGCCACTGTTGTTGTGAATTGTTTACATACTTGCTGAGAGTATTTAGCTGGACGTGAGGGATGCAGCCACAACTAAGGCAAAGTAGCCAGAATGAATGTACATTCCCCACAATACAGACAGTTCTGTGTTGCTACCTGAAAGGAACTTTAAAGACATTTCCTTGCAACAGAACTGTTTAACAGAAAACACATAAAGGCTATGGGCCTGGGTTTGTGGCATATATCAGTCTGTTAAGGAAGGGACCAGAAATGGCACTGTTGTCAAACATCTTCCTGCAGATACAAAAACAGACTTCCTGAGCTGGGGATATTGATACCAGCTTCCAGAAACCTTGATAAGGCAAAAGATATAAAAATGGAGCTGTTCCAACAACAGAATCATATGGATATGGGGAAATGGCAGAAGCTTTTGCTCTTATGAAGGGTTGTGTACTGTCAAGTTTGCAAATTAGGCTGTTCTATGTGCTGAACTGGGAAAAAAACATGTAGCTTACAACAAATCACTTGAAGAAGCTGATGAAAGCAGTAGAGAAGGAGTGATGTGATCTCTCTAGCAGACTTTTCATTGTTCCTCGCCTTTGACCATGTGCTGGGAGATGTGTCCATTGATTTAACAGCCATGTGGATACTGTGAAAAAAAAGAATATAAGTCTATTTTCCTTTGAAGGTGAGTAATATTGGTCTTTTAATAATGTGAGATTGGATGTGCTCCATATCACTAGATTGAGAAATGTATTTAGGAGATCAAATTCCCTTCACATGCCAAGGGGAAAATGACTGTATTTTCTGTGTTACTTCCTTGTCTTTTCAATGGGTAAGCAGAAGAGGAAATTAAATGGAAGCTTTAAAAAAAGAATATTTGTGCAGACCTTTTTATTATCACCATACAATTTTTATTCAGTAGCAAATCTTCCACAGAGAACATTCTGGAAAACCTTTCAACAATCAAGCCGGCATCCAGCAGTAAAGCTAATGAGCCCCAGTCTCACATTTGGGCAGGCATATCCATCTGATATGTGTGGCTACAAACTGGGAGTTGCACAAGCAGATCAAGTACACATGAAACTTGCAGGAGCAGTGTGGTTAATCTGCCTGTGCATTAGTATGTCTGGAAAGGCAAGCCAATTATTGGTAAGATTTTATTTTCCTGTCTCAGCAAATCACTGGCAATTCACCTCTATTCATCTATGGGGAAATAATGAAATGTGGAGAGCCCCCAGATTTCCCTGAAGCTCCTGTTAAAGGTTTTTTACTGTGATATCAAAGCAAGGTACACCTGTGGCTCCCAGGAAAGGAATGTGGTTGCCAGGGAAGAAGCCTACCCTGGCTAAGAAGAACATTCCACCTCACTGGAATGGAGAATGGAGCACTGCTTATGGGGTAGCACAGACAGTCTGTGTTTCCAGGATGGGTACGAAACTGTGTCTTTAGCTGAACTTTTCTAATTATCAAGGGAGATGGATCTCAGATGCTGCCTCAGCAACCATGGTGAAACTGTGTAAGTGAGGTATCTTTATAGCAATCAGGCATAAAAGAATGCATGACTAAGTCACTCGAGCTCCACCTGCTACTACAGAAACCTTATAAAAATGAAACACAAAGGGGAAAGTTTAAGAAAAAGGTCATTGAGGCTTTCTGCGATCAGCCAACAGGCTGGGCACTATCTTCCCCTCCTCTAGGGATGCCTATTGGGCAAGTATTCTGTGTTGTGTGTGCTGTATGCTAACATCACAATGACTGTTAGTTCCTATGTATTATGCATTCTTAGAGTTTAAATGCATATTGCTTTTATCTATGCTTGTATTTTTAACTGTATACCACTGAAGATGTGTTCTCATGCTGTCAGTGTGATTCTGGCATGCTGGTCAAACCATAAAATTCTGAGGTGGCTTCCCTGAATTTCCCTTGCTCTAACATAAAATGCAAGACCATCATAAAGGCTGCATAAAAAGAAACCAGAAGGTAAAGAATGATAGTTTTTGTTGTTTCTAAGAAGTTAATTTTTTTTAAAAAAAGCTGTCCCTTTAAGGAATTGATGATAACAAACAATGAGCAATTGCTGAATTTTGGGGGAAATCTTATTAACCAGACGTATCTATTCAAAGGAAAGAAAGAGCAGTTTTGCTCTGTTTTCTCCATTCGGAGTTCAAATTCTACAAACTGGGGAGTGGCTTTACTGTGTGTATAGATGCTTTCAGAGAGGAGGGCTTTACTTTCATCCAGAGACCCTGGAGCTTCTGTGCTAAATGAAGTCCCAGCAATGACGTTTTAGATCACTTGACTGTAATAAGCTATGCTGGTACATTCTATTTCTCACTTTCAAACTTAGACATAACTTCTAAAAAAATAGGAAATAATCACTTTGCTTTGAAAAAATGCAGTGAAGGTGGTACTATTAACAACTACACTATAACAGGACTTTTGAGAAAGCAAACAAATTTTCTAAATTAGTGGTGACTGAAATGCATTCTTATGCAGTCTGGCAAGGGGTCAAGTAGCTAGCACACTGGTTAGAGGTATAAGAGTTCTGGCTCCAGTCCAAAGTCAACAACTGATCTTTTGTATGGCCTTTTTGTTTTACCACAGAGTGCTAACCACAGAGTGCAAGTAGCATAAAAGACTCAAACTCTCAAATACTATGTGAAATCAAGTTTTACTTAACTTATTTAAACAAGAAAGGCAACAAATGATTAGTAGTGATTAACAACAAGTTAACAACAACAACTTTTAGAGGCAATGCACCTAATCATTACTACAAGAGATGTACAGTAATTAAGTCACTGGGGAGCCCTACTTTTAATGAGGATTTGGAGAACCTGTCCTGGCAACTAAGAGGTCCTACGCTGTGTGTCCACTCATAGGCAAGGTCTCCAAATTTGCTGTAAGAGGGTCCAACTTTTATACTATTAAATAAATAACTTACATCATTTTAAATATGCAGAATCATCTGGCTTCAGCCACCCTCCTGGCTCTCCTCCTAGAGCCTGGCCAAAGCCCAAAAGAGGAAACAAGGAGAACTGCTGTATATCTCTTGTCTCTGAAACAAGGGAACTGTTATTAGTGTAATATTCCTGCATTCCTTTCCATACATTGTGTTCTTGGTCAGCCCAGGTGCCGATGACCAGTCAGAATGGTGATTATGCTGCAATCATGCACCATCCATGGGTTTAGAAATTGTTGCTTATCTTTATGATGTACCTTCTCATGCCCTGTGTATATTGAAGAAGTTACAATTAGAACAGCACAGCACAATTCTGCTGATCATAGCAATGTGAGAAGTTGCAGTTAAACAGTACACATAGCAATGCAATACAGATCATCCTTGCGTAAGCTATTTTGGTTTAGCCATTCGATCACACCCTGTCACTTCACTTATGCAAGATATTCACTCTCCATTTCTCCTGCTGAATCTGTTATAATTTAAGTTAGGATACAAGACAGAATTCGAGATACTTCAGAGGCGAGTTTACCAGTCTGCTTAAGCCTTTCTCCGACAATCTCCCAAGAATGAAAATAAACAGTTCATCTTGTTGGGTTACAGGAAATACTGAGCAGTCGTGCAAGGACCATTAGTATTATCTAGCTTGCTCAACACTGCTGCACTTGGGCTCTTATCAGCGATCTCACAAAGAATTAATCTTGTCTAGCTTGCTGATTTTAAATCAGAAACTCCCATTAAATCCCTCTTGACAGTTAGTAAGACTCCTGAGATTTGTACATATGCAAACAAGTCAATTTTATTTTAACAATTCTATTATAACAAATCATGACTAAATAAGGGTTCAGTGTTGGCTGGGGATAAGATATTGTTTGCAAAAGTACAATAAAAGTCAAGCACCCAAGCAGAGATAGGTGCAATATGCAGGTAAGAAATATGTAGTTGAGGTCAAAGTATAAAGAGATGCTAATAAATAGCTTTATAGAATCATAGAATCACCAGGTTGGAAAAGACCCACTGGATCATCAAGTCCAACCATTCCTATCAATCACTAAACCATGCCCCTCAGCACCTCGTCTACCCATGCCTTAAACATCTCCAGGGAAGGTGAATCAACCACCTCCCTGGGCAGCCTGTTCCAGTTCCCAATGACCCTTTCCATGAAAAATTTTTTCCTAATGTTCAGCCTAAACCTCCCCTGGCGGAGCTTGAGGCCATTTCCTCTTGTCCTGTCCCCTGTCACTTGGGAGAAGAGGCCAGCACCCTCCTCTCTACAACCTCCTTCCAGGTAGTTGTAGAGAGCAATGAGGTCACCCCTCAGCCTCCTCTTCTCCAGGCTAAACAACCCCAGCTCTCTCAGCTGCTCCTCATAAGGCCTAGTGTTAAGATACATATTTAGTGCACATAACATAAAGGTCTTAACCCAAACAGCGTCCCAGCTGGGGGGGAAGAAGGGGTCCAACCCATCAACTGATCCCCAAAAGTCTGAATGATGCCTTTCCCCAAACCCTTGCCACTTTGTTTTCATTTTCATAATGACTTGCACCTTTAGGGTGCAGTTTTAGGTGGAGCTTGAGTGACTGAAGTCATTATGTTAGTCTCTTCTGACTGGTGTAGGGAAAGTTCTTGCTTCATTTGTCAAAAACTAACTGTGCATGTCCAATGGGAGTGGTTATGGGAATGGTTTGCTCATAGGTAGGGAGGAGGTGTACAGCCTTCAGTGTGGAGATGTGTTTTAGTATTATAATGATATGAAATTTATACTGTAAGTATATGAGTCAACTGGAGAGCAGGATTGCCAGAGCAGCAGCTGCAATTAGTCCTCTTGGAAATTAATCACAAGTTTGTCCTTGGGTACCATGCTTCATGCTGATAGTGGGGGGCTGGCTATGTCTGTCTTCAAAAGTCCTTTCTGATGAGAAGTGTGCTGTACCTGTATGTGTTGCATCTCCACTGACTTTACTTCAAAAATGCAGTCTTGTATTCAGTCGGGGGTGGGAGGTAGAGTGTATCCAGAAACTTGTAGAATTCTCATTTCTTCCCACATTTAACTTTATTCCCACATTTAGCTTTGTACTAGTGTGCGTTTTCCTAGGCCTTCTCAATTTGCATGTGAATCTTTTCAGGACCAGGGAAAAACACTGTATATGCATACGCCTAGAACAAGGACAACATCCAGTACTGAGTCAGGGCTGCAGCTGCTGAGGTAGCATAGTGCTTAATATATGCATATTGATGCAGACATGGATATGGATAAGCATGCAAGCAGAAGATGTTCAGGGAGAGAAGTTGTTTTTCAGACTGTAACAAGGACTGTTTCTGTTATGCTTTTCTTACCTTCCTTTTTTAATCATAGTGCTTCAAACTCTCATCTAGCCAAAACAGCATATTGCTTTTAAAAACTCACACAATAATTATTTTAACTAAAAGGATATGTCAAACCCTGAAAATTTTAATACTAGCAAATAAAAATAATTAATTTGACATTAAAATAACCTTTAGAAGTCATTCCTCAGAGACATTAGAAATTTTACTACTAATCAGTTACAAGGAATGTAGAGTGAAGGCACCAATGCCTTTAACCTCTAAAGGCAGCTGTCTCAGATGTATCTGGCAATATGGGGTCTTTATTTTTCTGGAATTTTTATTGAACAAAAATGCCAACTAGTGCGGGGATCTATCAATCTACCTTCAGCTGAACATGCCAAGGAATGGAGGAAGATGAAAAGTACCATCACCTTCTCGTTCCCAATTCAGAGCAGAACAGGTCAATCCATCCACACAGAAAATGCACACCCAAGGTCAGGGAATCCGTGTTGTTCTGAAAGTGAACCCAGTTTATGGCCTGTCCTGATTCCACTGTGGACAAAGATTAACCATCAACAAGGCACATGATGATGATGAACCTGGCTCCTGAATGCACCCAGTAAATTAAGAGGTTTTTCTGTTCTTTTTTCTCTGTTGTAATGCTTGAGTAGCAGCACAACAAAATAGACTCTACAAGGTACAAATGGAAAACACTTATAGTAATTAATCCAATTTAGCAAGAAACATAACAAAAGGCATTCGGAGTGAATGCTGGTGTTTTTACAGTTAATTCAAGAATTAACATAAAGAAAATTTGCTGCAGCTGGCATTTAATTGAGAAATAAGTGGGTAGAGTGCTAGCCACTAAAATACCTATTGAGAGCCATGTTTACATTGCATGAGTTAAGCAATCTGCATATTATCTGCAAAATATCTAACAGGATACAATTTTATTATTTACCCAGGAAATTTGGCAAGGGGAACAAAAACGAATCCAGCAATATATTTCACACCATTTCTTAATGTGTTCCTATCTCTGTATTCTTCCATACACAGAAAATTCCCTTTCCCAGTGATGACGGCACAAATCAGGCTGCTGAACGGCTCTATAGTCTCATGATTCCCTTTCAAATATGAATAAAGTGCTGGTCCCTACACTCACACATTTAATGAATTCTGAACACTGTCCAACAGGCTCTTAGTGTCAGAAATATTACTTTCTTGACAGAAATGGTTTCCCAACATGTGTGGTCTTTTCTTACAAACAGCGGTTGCTGTGGTTCAGAGCAGCACAATGTTCCCAACAGAAATCATAACGTAATTGACAAAGATTGCATTCTAACACTACGGCCTCTATTCAAACCTCTATTGAGACAGCCATTATCAATGCTAATATGCAGATGGGTAAAAAATGATTTTAAAAACACTGTCAGAATCTCCTTCCCCACCATCACCCTGTCCACTACCATGATTTAAGCTCTGCAGCATTTTTCTCTGCATTTTCACTGCACCCTGGTTTGGACAAGCCATAGAGCATAAGAAGTCAGAGTCTAGAGTTTTCTGTGTTGTCTGCCCTAATCTCTCCTCATACACTACCACATTCCTCATCCTCCACCATCCCTCACTCCCCTCCCTTTTCCCTCCTGAGTGGGGCAGAGGCAGTGTGTCCCATAGCTGACCCAAAGGTATTGGAGTGCTGGCTCGTACTGCTTTATGCAAAGAGAATTATTATCCAGCTGGATGCTGCCTCATGGAGAACTGAACTTTACATGCCTTTCCATGAGCCAGGGATACTGTATTTGGGTTTCTTTTCCCTCAGAGATCTCCACATAATTAATTTCAACACTGTTTTGCAAACATTTAAAATTAAGGGTGAGAAAGAACAGAAGTAGAGACTTAGAAAAATAGGTGTATAGAAATAGCAGATACATTGGACTACTCTTCTTTACGAAACAAGATAAAAGTAAGTCTGTATCAGGTGGAACAAAATAATATGAGAAGAAAAGCCAACCAAAATAAGTCTATGTCCTTTGGTTTCTAATCTAGAAAGGTTGGGAGAATGTAATACCAAAGCATCTTCCTAGAAGTGGCTTAGAAACAGATGCTGTGTTTTGAAAAGGCTCTAGCTACACATCTCCACTCACAAAAACATAGAGGAGGTAGTAGGGCCACGTCTCTGCTGGACTAGTTAGTACTGAATTGGACCATGTAAGCTGTCAGGAGTGAAATTGTTTAAAGAATAGCCCTTCATGAAGCATGAGATTGGAGAAACATACTGGACTGGTGTGAGCATGCAGAATGTAATTGCTTTGTCATAGAATCATAGAATCATAGAATCATAGAATCATAGAATCATAGAATCATAGAATAACCAGGTTGGAAGAGACCCACCGGATCATCGAGTCCAACCATTCAAAGTATTACACAAAGAAACAAGGTAAGAAAAAGAGTTTGCAAATGATAGAAGGCTGAAGAATGTGTCTTTCACACTGTAGGGCTAAAACTATAATAAGACATTAATGTAATAGTGAGCATCTAGGATGCATGGGGGATGGAGGGTGTTGGCAGCAAAGGGAGACACCATGGCAGATCCCGAATTAACTTTTGATTAAACAAAGGTATTGTAATTTCATATTCTGAGGAAGCCTTACATATAATTGACAGGCGAATGGTGAGAAACACAAAGATTTGACACTTTGAACATGAAGAAGATTGGGGCCTGAAAGGTATCCAGAATTCATAAGGCAGGAAACAGTGTATGAGGTTTTTTTGCTGCAATAGACACTGTAGACTGAGACCATACTGGCACAAGATGCAGAAACAGGCATCAGCCGCCGTTATCAAACTACAAGTATTTTTGGGCACTCATGAACCAAATAGCACTAAAATCCCGAAAACAACAGCCAGGAGGTTGTTTGCAGGAGCAATAGGCAATGCTGTATTGGAAGACAAGTGGACTATCAGGCTGGAGGTAAATGGGATACTTACTCATTTTTTGTTGACAGCATAAATATGACGTGCTCAACAGCCAGTAGACAGAAGTCTGCAAAAATAGTGATGGGAAAGAAAAGATCATTCGATAGCAGGTAAGCAGTTAAGAACCCAGAGCTCACAGTGATGTTTTTGTGCCAACTAAATACATGAAGACAAGTGTTGTTTATCATCCTTGTTGCAAACAAGGACAGTGGGATTGAGAACATCCTCAGCAAAGTCTGCTGGTGACACCAAACTGTGTGGTGTGGCTGATATGCTGAGGGAAGGGATGGCATCCAGAGGGGCTTTAACAGACTTGAGAGGTTAGCCTGTGTGAATCTCACGAAGTTCAACAAGGCCAAGTGCAAAACCTTGCACCTGGGTTGGGGCAATCCCAAGCATGATTACAGGCTGGTCAGAGAATGGATTGAGATCAGCCCTGAAGAGATTGACTTGGGAGTGCTGGTGAATTAGATTCTTCACTTGACCCAGCAGGGTGTGCAAGCAGCACAGAAAGCCCACCATATCCTGGGCTGCATCAAATGAAGTGTGACCAGCAGGTTGAGGGAGGTGATTGTGCCCCTCTACTCCCCTCTCATGAGAACTCACCTGGAATAATGTGTTCAGTTCTGGAGTTCCCAGCACAGGAAGGATGTGGATCTGTCAGAGTGAGTCCAGAGGAGGGCTGTGAAGATGATCAGAGGGCTGGAGCACCTCCCACACAAGGACAGGCTTAAGAGAGTTGGAGTTGTTCAGCTTAGAGAAGCAAAGGCTCTGGGGAGAAATTATAGCATCTTTCTAGTACTTATAGGGGACCTACAGGAAAGCTGGGGAGGGGCTCTTTATGAGGGAATGCAGTGGCAGTATGAGGGGTAACTGTTTTAACCTGAAAGAGGGTAGATTTATATTAGATAATATGAAGAATTTTTTTACTGTAAGGGTAGTGAGGCACTGGAAAAAGTTTCCCAGAGAGGCAGTGGGTGCCCCATCCCTGGAGGTGATCAAGGCCAGGTTGGATGAGGCTTTGAGAAACCTGATCCAGGGAAAGGTGTTCCTGACCATGGTTGGGGTGATTGGAATGAGATGGTATTTGATGTCCCTTCCAACTGAAATCATTCTACAATTCCACATTTCTATGAATTACGTAGATGGATAAATCACAATTTGGAAAAGTACGTGTATTACACTAAAGTGACATTTATGTCATCAAGTTTGTACTTGTTTTGGAGGAACAGCTATAGAAAGATTTCCAGAGAGAGAGTCACCCTCACCAGAACTTAGCTGATAAACAGAAGGTGGTGTCTGGGAAACTGTTGTTCCTCAAAGATCATCCAGGTCTGAGGCATGAGGAGACTCCTGCTACTGAAAACAGTATGCCGTGACCTTAAACAGTGTGATCAGACTTGGAGCCCAGTGGCATGGTCATTGTGTGTCCCTGTGATACAGTACTGCCATTCTCAGCAACACTGAGTAAGCTTTGTACTGAATTTGCACATCCTGTAGACTGAAATTTGTCAGGGTTGCTCTGTCTAGACTCTCCTTGACCTGCCTGTAGCTTTGTTTTTCTTCTCTTAGCTGTGACAGCAATTTCTCCAAGTGAGCAGGTGCTTCTGCCTGATTTGTTTCACTTTTACTTCTCTGTATGTGGAACAACCATAGTTTTACATAGACAGCATTTACAAGCTGGTGCTTTATGTGGAATGAGATATATGCCATAGTATAAAGATGACAAGGTCTTGAGAAATACAGACCTGGTAGGGCAGCAGAGCCATTGAGAAGTGGAGACACAGGATATAGCATAGAGGGGCACAACTGCAAACAGCTTCCCCGGGGTCAGCTAAGTGCAGACCTGGACCTGGACAAAAATGGGTTTTGGAGTAACAAAGAGGACAAAGAGATAACATGTTGAAATTGCACCAGGTATAGGAAATTCGGAGCTGTGGAGAAAGAAAAAAGCTTCACAAGTATATAAAAATGATCCCAAGTAGATCCTACAGGGAGAAAGAAGAAATCATTTACATGAATATCATTCTTCCTGGCACAGGAGTCAAGTGCTGACAACTCATGATAACATCTCCCACCACCACCATCAGTGTGAAACCACCAGAACACAGACGAGCAGAGGAAGGGTGAGCATAGAACCAAGGAAAGGGATGAAATAACAGTGTGTGCATATCACAGTTTTGTTGAAGTACTCTAGCTGCACCCCTTTTTGTAACAATTAGAGCAGGATTAATACTGAATAGTTTCTTAATAATTCAGTTATACTAACAATAAAACCCTGGTTTTACCACTAAATAACATGTGCTTCCTCCTTGACTATGAACAAGATTTTCAGTGTAAAAACTTGTTCATTGCAGGGACCATTGATCAGTAGGAGTTCACGGCTCTAAAGAGAGGAGTGCCTTTTTTCCTTAGCTTACAAAGCAAAACCAAAAGAAAATTCAAGTCTATCTCTCAGGAGCACTAGAACCAGCTAAAACTGACAACACCAAAAGGTCACAGGTAATGCTCAGAAAAAAAAGAGATCATTGACTTCACAGAACCACAGAAAAGTTGAGGTTAAAAGGGATGTCTTGAGATCATCTAGTCTAAATAGCTTACTGAAGCAGGGTCAGCTAGTGCAGGTCACTGAGGACCATGTTCACAAGGGTTCTGAGTATGTGCACAGATTGAGACTCCACATCTCTGAGTAACCTGTGCCAGTAAATACACTCCTCACAGTAAATAAAGGGTTGTCATGCCTTTGGATAGAGTTTTCAGAGATTCTCCTTTCCTATTGTTGTTATGGTTTGAAGTCTGGAGCAAGGCATCTCCCAGCACTTGCTGCTTTACCTGTTTTCTACTTTTTGGACACACGTTAAGGGGTGAGGAGATGTTTGATGCGTAAGTGCTGAGATGCTGTCTATATTAAAGCATGCTCATGAAGAATTGATTACCATGGAAATTCTCCTTTCTGAATCCATTGCAACTTCAAAGAATTTATGTTCCACAAACTTTTCCAGCAAAACTTATCTTAATAAATTATATTTGCTATAGCCTGTTGTGTTAAAAAAAACCCAAACAAATCCAAAATCCAACCCAAACTCCAAACCAAAAACACACACAAAAAACCCCAGTGTCCAGAATGATGTCAGAAATTCTTCTCTATTTTCTTGTCTTGGAAAATGGATCAAGACAGGTTTTTTTTTTAGGTGTTTTGTGGCTAGTAACATCATCAAAACTGCTACTTTTTCTGACAATTCATTTCCCTTTAAAAAAAAAAAGTACGAATTTATAGGGAACTCAATGCTTTACTGTTGTGTTAGTGGTAATATCCAAACCACTGGTTAGCTCCACATCTTGATGAATGGTTCATCTCATACATAAATTAAATATGGACTGAAAGAATAAACAGGGCAAAAGCAAAAGCTTTCCTGAGATGTGTGGCTGGAAGAACGGTCTGCAGAATGTAAGACACAATTCCCATTAAGGTGGAGTACTAAGTCCAATATGGGGACATGACGTTTTTTAAAGCACAAGAAGAAAAAATAAGCAGAGTTTTACATAACTGGAATTCCCAAGAAAGACATGAAGGAAAGCATAGGAATAGTTTCAGACATGTAAAAGGCATGTGAAAAGGCAGAGAATAACCTTTCTTACATATAAATTGGCTAGAACAGGAAGCATTGGAATTAAATCGATGGAAGGAAGCTGTATGTTTGACGCTAAGGAAAGAAAGGTAAAGTGTGCTGCAAAGTCTATTGTGATCTTCATCCTTTTAAACTTTTAAAGAGAGTCTAGACCGTGATGTCACTCATATTTAAGGCAGAGTTTGTCCTTCAGTGAGATATGAAAGTAGGCTACGTGTCCCTTTTACAGCCCTCTTCTATCTGATTCTGCACTTTCTATTCCTATTTAGCAAGTCATTAAACAGAGCTTACCTTTAATAAAATAATTAAAGCCAGTTGATTCCAGCAAAACTGCTTAAGCATTTAGAATTAAAGAAATTAAACTTGGCTGAAGCAGGCCCTGGGAAGAATTTAATCAAGCCACAAATTTGACACACAAAATCCCCATAAAAAATAAAGCTTGCAACTCACATGAAAACTGATTCTTTAAAAAGATCTGGTTTTGTTTTGTTTCTCTTCTTCTTGGTGTTGGTTTGGTTTTTTTCACCCAACAATCAACATTCCCGGAAGTACTGCAGGCTTTATAGCCAAACATGGCATTTCTACAGCCCATTTATGTCTCTCATAACTCTGCAAAAGTGCATGGCATTTTTTCCCAGGATTTTTTAAAGAGGATTTTTCCTTTTTAAGTGGAAAAAACCTCTCAGTGGTCCTGGGAGGTTTAGTCTAGATAAGGGCACAAGAGGAGATAAAGAAGGTTAACTATTTATAATTCTTTTAGGGTAAGATAGCACAGATTTTTGGTCACTGGAGTGATCTCTAAAGTGCTGTCAGATTTTTGACGTCCATGTATACTGTATCTATGACATGATTCCCACCATGAGGTAATATGCAAAGATCTAGAATTTTCTTACTGCCTGATATCAGCAAAAACTGTACCCCAAGTTTCCAAGAAACTCAGTGATGGGAGAAGGGATAACCAGGACAGTTTCGTTTTAGTCTGATAGGGTATCTGCTCACATGTTTATTTTTTACTCTCCCTACTGATATTTACAATAAGTGGATGACGCCCACCAGACCTGTCACCACAAATATTGCTGAAGTGAAATAGCATGAAGATGAGAGAAAAATTACACTACATTTTACAGGTCTCCTGGGGAGTCTATCACCAACAATCCTGTTGCCCTTACTGTCTCACAGTTTCTTACCCATTCTCCCAAGAGTTCTTGTGATGACAAGATCAATATCTTGACCTTCTGAAAGGTGCCTAACTTCAAACACAACATGGAAGTGGCAAAGAAATGCACAATAATGTCAAGCCATAACTTCATAATACACAGATTAAAAGTAATATTCTTTTAAATTTCAACCTTGAATAAAGCATGTAAAGCTACAAAATTAGCTTGATATATTATGTAGAATGTTCTCTTGAAGTAGTTTGGGAAAATCAGAATTTATATAGACAATGAAAGAACACTGAAAAATATTATTAGAATGAGCTCTTTCTGTTTATAACATTATTCCAATACATCTCCAGTGAATCTATACTTAAATACCCTCTTGAGAATATCATATAACTACAAAGATTATTTGATCTATTTATCAATTTTATTACTCTAAGCAACCACATATTGCATATTAAGAAAATATTTATTGAGCCAAGATGATAAACCAGGGCATCCAGTTATCCCTCTGCCTGTACTGTACATGGCACATTAATACCCATTCCCATATCAGGGACTTTCTAGCTATGAACTCTGAATCTTTTGTGGAAAGTAGGAACAGAGCAGTCGCTTTGATTTGTTGTCCCACTTGTAGACCTGCTTGTATCATTTATGCTGTCAGTGAAAAGTCACACCCTTCCCTAGTCAATGGTAATGAGTTGCAGACTACCTGTTCAGTGTGTTTGCTGTCAGCTGCACTGGATGAAAGAGAGGGGAAAACTACCATGTTTGGCTGATATGACCTGGCTCGGAACAAAACAGATTGAATAAGTGTGAGGATGTGCATCTCACTTTTTCATTTTCCACCTCCAAATGCATTTTGCATTTTCACTCCAGACCATGAATGCAAAAAGCTTCTCATAAAGTACTGTTAGAAGTTTCAGAATGACAAACACAAGAAGCCTGAACATAGGTCAGGCAGACAGTTGAACTGGCAGGGCAGTAATCGTGGGAAAATACATAGTCTGAGCAAGGCTCCTGCAATTTGGTTCAATCACATGCACCTCCATTACTGGAAAATCAGCACACAGAAGGAGAACCCAAGAACAGCTTTGTGGCTGCCTGTTCTAGGAAGACTGTGAGGAAAGCAGTGAGATGACATTTAGGTCAGGATATGGAGGAGAGCTAAAAACAATCCTAAACTAACACTTGACAGACTGGACCTATCATTTAATTTTCCCTTGAAAGAGGGACACAGAGTCAGCAAGGGAAAGTCAGTGAAAGCGCTTCCAAGACACCAAGGCTGTGCTTAAATGGCAGGAAAAAGAATATGTACAGTCTGAATCTAGTCTATCTCTTCTCTCAGTTACCACATGCAAAGTGAGATACTTAATAGTGAGAGTATGTTGTCAGTGGAAAATGTTGCAATTAGCAAATGACCGCTTAACAGATTTATTGCTTTTTCCAGAATGTGTTGTTTACTAGTCTTTCATTTGTGGTCTGGATGATGAAATTCTTGCAGCACTACCAGGTTTTCACTTCACATTGTCTTATCATAGAATCATAGAATAACCAGGTTGGAAGAGACCCACCAGATCATCAAGTCCAACCATTCCTATCAAACACTAAACCATGCCCCTCAGCACCTTGTCCATCTGTGCCTTAAACACCTCTAGGGAAGCTGAATCAACCACCTCCCTGGGCAGCCTGTTCCAGTGCCCAATGACCCTTTCTGTGAAGAATTTTTTCCTAATGTCCAGCCTAAATCTCCCCTGGCGGAGCTTGAGGCTGTTCCCTCTTGTCCTGTCCCCCATCACTTGGGAGAAGAGGCCTGAACCCTCCTCTCTACAACCTCCTTTCAGGTAGTTATAGAGAGCAATGAGGTCTCCCTTCAGCCTCCTCTTCTCCAGGCTAAACAACCCCAGCTCTCTCAGCCATTCCTCGTACGACTTGTTCTTCAGCCCCCTCACCAGCTTTGTTGCTCTTCTCTGGACTCGCTCCAGAGCCTCAACATCCTTCTTGTGGTGGGTATCTTCAAAGGTAAAACCAGAAGGCGATAAAAAAAGGAGGAAAGAGATATAGCAGAAATACAACCAATGGGAATCCCAGCTTACAAGCTTTATGCAGATAATGATTTCGGTAACATCTAGCTACTCCGTACCACACAAGTAAAAGCAATGGTCAACTAGAGAAATGAAACCAGCATGATTTGGCTTGTATTCAGGGTTTTTTGACAAGGACTAACACCTTTTTGTGAATGGAATATAAGAATTAATTCTTATATTTGAAAGAGAATATGCAGCAATCAGTTTGTCTTGTCCAGAACTTTGCCTGGCGTGAGACCAGACTCACACAGCTAACCATATATACGACAAATATTTCAGATGGGACTGTCATGTCAGCTCAGAGGCTCAAGAGAGACATCCAATTCCTTTTCTTAACTTCTTTTAGAAAACAGTTCATCTAACGGAATCTAAGAAACTCTTTGAAATCATAATATTCAAGTAAAATAATTTAGTAATAGTAATCCCATAGTTTGTCCTCCATAGTTGAAGTTTATACTTCATGGGCCATGTAAGAAGACTTGCTAAATCTAAACAGATGAGGCAGAAATGGATGTGACTTCGACTTCACAGAAGAGGCAGAATAAACACAGAGCTGATCCTCTGAAGGAAAGAGAGTTTGGTACTATTGCCTCAGCACCCTGACTAAGAAGACTAAAACCTCAGTTGGTCATAGAAAAACAGAATAGTGGCCTTGCAGAAGAAAAGGCTTCAGTGCACTCCTGCAGTGGCAGGATCTGGCAGAGGACAATAGAGGAGCACCAGATAACAAGATGAAAATACAATTTGGTAAGGACACCTGCCTTTGCCACAAGATGTGCCTGTCTCCAACACCTGAGCAGTCTTGAGCTTGTCCTACACGTACTTCTTGTAGTTAGGCTATACCAGAAGGAATGCTTAAAAACTATTAAATTGAAGAGGTTCAGGGCTGGACTTTCTGCTGATAATACATCTCAAGAGGATTTTATGTGTCTGTCCTTCAGTCTGACCTTTTGTGTTCTGCCGGATAGTTGTTCCTCACAGGAGATTATTTTTCTTAATTTTCACTGCACTTCTCATTATAAATAATGTGTCAAGAATCTTCTGGGTTCTCATTTGTGGGGCAGAATGTTCACCTTTGTACAAAAAGACTTCCCTTTCAGTACAATAAAAGTGTTGTGTTCTCTTTTACTTCCATCCAGGAAAATTTTGGTTCTTTGGGAGCCAGTTTATGCTGGAGATTCACATATCCTTCCACGTCTGGTGGGACTGTAGAGATAGAGTTCAGCCTTCCAACCCAGCTCTTTGTCTGGTGAATGCACCCAGTCGAACAAGCGTCAGAAGCTGAGCAGAAATCCATTTCCATTCAGATGATACGTTTGCTCCTAATAAACTATACTTACTTCAGAAAGAAAGATTTACATGAATGGCAAAGGTTGAACTGATGAGGTTACAAGCTATTTTCCAAGCCAGTCTTACCTGTCAGAAAAGAAAGGACTGGCTTCTAGAGGTATGGAAATGCCATTACGAGCAATTAGCTCTCTTTGTTCTGGTTTTCTTTCGCAATGGGCATCCAATTAGAATTTCCAGACCTACTTTGATGTTCAATATTTTTATGTAAAAAGGATTAACCATTACTAACATTACATTTCCACTGCTGCTTAATTTTGTTTTGGCCTGAACTATTTTTCTCACAATATGCTGTGGTCTACCATGCAAGGAAAGCTTCCCTGGACTAAACAATTTGATTTATTGCCCTACCCACCTGCCAGACAAATCCTAGCATGGATGACACAATATTGGCATCAGTGGTCATTCACATATAATAAAATTAGCCTTGAAATGAACTAAATTGACAAGTTCTACTTCTCTTTGCAGTAATTCCTTTTTGTTAACTCACCAGGAACTCAAGCTAGCAGTATACATCCATCTATGGACTTGGCCCAGTTGCAGGCTAGTAGTTTTAACCTGTCTGAAAATATGTAAATTGTAAAAAGAAAAGAGAGCAATGCAACATATTTTGAGGAATATTTTAATAAAAATTAAGACATCGATCTAAACCTAGTATCTTCCTCTGTGACAAAGGAATCAATCTTATACAAACTTGCAGATGCATAGGGCATCAGTATAGCATATTCCAAATCTATTTAATGTTTTCTTTAAAGAGAAAAGATTTTAGTCTTCACAGTATAGAAGAGATCAGAAAAATATTTCATCTTCACTTGTGACTTTTTATTTTAATTAACTGAATATAACCATTGTATTTGGGATTTTACATTTTACTGTACTATTGCAATATAAATGGAAGTCATGATTAATCAGGATGGATATTTTCAAGTTATTGCATTTTAAGACTGTTTAAAACAGTACAACACTTTGGATGTTTGTACTCAGAATATTTTTTTTTAGCATTGGCACGATTCATGAGACAAATTACTAACACAATGTGTGCAGAGGAACGTTTAAGAGAAAACATGCTTATGTGACAGCAAGTCAAATTTGTATAATGGAAGTTCCTAAGCTTGCTGTAGGTGAAAATGAAACATGTCAGCCCATAGTCTTTTTTTTCGAAATAAGGAAAATGAAAACCTGAAAAAATTCTCCTTTACATAAATGTTGTTCCATTACAGGTAAAAAGCAAATGCAACAGCAACTTAAAAAGCACTCAAATCCTAAAAATGCTCAAAACACACTGAAAGAAATATTCCCAGAAGCATTAGAATAGTGCCTGTGCAAAGCAGTAGTTATTATCTTCTTCAGAATTGCCCACTTTTGGCTAGAGACTGTATCAGAAATCCCCTGACCCAAGGCACAAGAAGGATAAATGTCTGTGTCCTCCTAAGCTGTTTGAAAACTCTCCATGATCTAAAGTATGCAGTGGCTGAAACAGACTGAGAATGTTCAGAGGTTATGTACATAGAGGTCATGAGGTTACATGAAAGCAATACAGGAAAGTGAGCTCTACTGAAATGACCATCAGATCATCACAACTTCCAGAAAGCAGTACCATGCAAAAGGGGAGGATCCTAGGTCAATATAAGTATGAGGAGGATGTTCTTCATACCACGTCTCATTGGGCTACTAGAACTTCTTCCAGAAGATATAAATGCTTGAAGTTTGCATAGAACCCCAAAAACATACTAAGGACAGATATCCTTGAAAATACAGAAACATCTGGTTTAGGAAATCCCCATAACAGATAAAACCTGGTATATTCTTAGGGAAAATATATAACTTGATGTGTTTTCACTCTTTTACCAGATATTCTTTCAATGCCACTGTACTTTCTTCTTGGTATTGCTTTTTTTCTTTAGTTTCAGAAATACTTCGTCAACAATGTCAGAGTCACAACCTTCATCTGGGTACAGAAACAGCTTACAAGCATTTAAAGAATACGCTGCCTCTCCTACCACTCCAGTCAATTATGTACACTAGACTGAAATTTCAGCAGCTTGTTACCAAGCAGGGAGATGTATGCATGGAGTTGCTGGAAAGGCAGAGCTAAAGTTGTATGCTGTTTTCCCCAATGCTGAGGAGAGCACCACAGCAATCTCTGCACCTGGTCACTCCAATGCATTCTTCAAAAAAGAGCATGTATCTAAAGTGCTGATGGTTTTAGAAATGTAGTAGTGCACATATAGTGACTGTCTCAAAACAGACCACATAGGATAGTTCAGGCAAAACAAACCACAAGTGCTCCTGCCACTGCACAGATAGGCTGCATTACTACATATTTCATCAGGACTGAGAAGTCTTCAGCTCAGATCATTCTCTTCCTATTGCTGGTATTTCGTCTCTTCATAAATGAATACCAAGGGACCTGTTAATCCCCTAAATGTAACATTCAACTCTATTTTTTTCTTCTGTGAATGAAGCCAAAAAGCTACAGAGTCTGGAAAGCTCTATAGAGTACCATGGCCTTCAGGATTCCAAGTTATTTATATCTATTTCTTTTGAAGTCTGGGTCTTCCGCCATAATGTAGTTTTCTAAAACAGCCCAGTATTGGCTGTTTGCAAGGGACAAAATGAGTCAGGAAAGCAGCAGAAATCAGCAGAATCTTTGTAGTCAGCAGAAATATGATTCTAGAAGAAAACTGCTCCTAGGCAGCTTAAGCAGGCAAAAAAAGAATAGGGAAAAATAAAATGAGAGAATAATATTTCCGGAGCTGAGAAACAGCCTGAAAAATCTATATTTGGTTTGAGGGTCTTCATTGTAGTTATATCTGATATATTATGATCTTTTAATAGTCTAAATTCTATGGCTCAGGAGATTCAGTTTAATCATAGCTGTGCTAGAAATGTCATTCTGTGACCTTAACAAAGTCCACTTAGCCTCTATTCTTTTATTCATCTATAAAACAGGAACAGCACTTCTCCTTCATTACAGCAAGATGGGCAAGCATATTCCAATTGCAGTCGTGTTGTGGAACTAAAGTAGAAAAAGAAGGAAACAGCAATTATACAATCTTACAATTTAAGGTACAGTTACAGATATACAGGTGTATAAACATATGCAGATGAAGTAATGCACATATGTTTAATGTGGGTTTTTTTAAATGTTCTAGGGGTAGGATTGTAAATGACTGTTTAGAGTAAAGTTACCTTCAAAGGGATATTTCTAACAGAAGTTTAATCAGTAACTGACAGACAATATCATAGTCCAAATACATATTTAACCTTCCAGCATTCTGCATGTACATTTTATTTAACAGCCGTAAGTAGCACTTTCATGACAGAAGTCCTGTAAAAAACATCTGAACAAGTTTTTAATTCAAGATATTTGCAAGCTCATTGCTAACAGTTAAAATGCAAGCATACATGCATATGATCTCAGATGCTGGCTAGAGCCAAAAATCTAGTTTAAAAAGTCACTAAGAGAAAAAAAGAAGTAGTTCATCATGGGGAAAAAAACCCCAGAATTATCTTCTTCAGAGGTTAAAAATCACAGCTGCAGGAAAAGGGTCTCGGTGTGGTCTCTCTCTTTTCAAATTTCTGTGCAACTGTCACAATCTATGATCTTAGGCATGCACAGTAATGACTCCCAAACTCATAGCACCTGAGCTGCTTTTTGCTCCGACAGATTTACCATTCATCCTAATATAACCTGACTACTTTTAATGGCAGACATTCTATAGGTAATTTCTCACTCAGTTCTTGGCATACTCCTGTTACTGGCAAATGAAAAGACATTTATTTTTGATTTTGTAGGCCATCCAAATTTTGTTGTTCATGTTAGCAAAATCCTCTGCAGAATTTTGTACTTACCAATAATACAGGAATTTGAAAAGATTCTGAACGATGGAAAAAATTCTGTTATGCTTTTAATTAATAGAAGACTGAATAAGTTCCATGAACTGCAAGCAACATGCTCTGATTATGTCGTTTTGTAGGACAATTGGGTGTTTGTAGGCCGTGGGCAAATAGGTAATTTCTGGTTGAATCTTACTGGTTGTTTACTTCTGAGATGTCTGCAGTCCTAGTTTTTACTAACTCACAGAACCACAAACCAGGCATAAAGATATGGCCCTTCCAATCAGATGACTGTAAGCTGAGTTTATACTGTTATCAACGTATCATCTAGTTCACATTTACATTGGGATGGAACAAACATCCATGGCTGGTATTTGCTGTTTATCTTACTCCATCTACTGGGACATGCAGTTCTCTGCAGAAGCACAGCAGAAGGCACAAACTTCAGCTGTACTTATGACATCAAAGTATCCTCCTCTGCTTATGAAGTGAAGCCAAATGAGACCAACAAGAACTTCTGTAGTTTTTATGAAAATGTTAGTCAGCTGATCAGTGCTGCAGCTGCTATGTGCCTCTGAAATCCAGATGGTAAGCAATGCAAGCACAAGGAAATGGAGCTGAAAGACAAAAGAAAATGAGGTGAATGTCTGTTCATGAGAAAAACAAAGTAAATGCTAATGCTTTGTGAATGGCAAGAAACAGATGATAAACATCCACTTCCATTTCCTACTTGGAAAGTGACTCAAAGGAAGATAGCATGCAAAGAGTGACAAACCCATCCTGTGTGAACAGCAAGGGAAAACAAAATGTGCTTTTCTACCACTTGTCACGTACTCAGTATGTATATGAACGATGAATTGGTACAAAGAGATCTTGTCTGTGCTCCTCTTTCTGCTGTCATCCTGCCCTTTCCCAAATAATGATGAAAGACAGACACTGCAAAAACTACTGAAGAAGAATTTCAGAGGGAGTCACTTTCCACTAGCTTTCTCAAGGGGTCCAGAATGGTGCACGTAATTTGAAACAGATCCCATCATGAAAGGCTGTCAGCTTCAAATGTCAAAATGGGTGGGAGAAAGGAAGGATCACTGTTCCTATTTAGCAAAAACAAAGCTGGCCCTACCATCCTATCTTCTGAATGACAGAGCCTCTAGGATCTACATCAGTCATCCTCATCAATGCATCTGGAAAGGCTGCAGGAAAGATCAGTTATTAAGAATCACATCTGTTACTAGTGCTGGAAATAAGGCACATCTTTATATATATTTTTCCCCTACAAGCTTGCTGTGCAACAATGTAGACAACAAACATTTAGCATCATCATTGGGTACTGTGCCTCATCCTTCTAAACTGATATCCAAAGCACTATCAAGAATTGATTGTGCCAGGTTTGTTTTCCCTTATACTGGTGCAAGTGCAGAAGCCACTGCAATATACTTCACTGTGCTCAAACCAGGACACAAGTACTCTAAAGCAAAGTACTATCACTGTTCATAAATGGCTTTCAAATTCTTTATCCTCATTGCTGCAGGAAATTCTCAAGAGGAATCTGGAAAAAACATTATTGCATGCAAAAAGAGCCCATGCACTTGCACGCATACGTATCCAAACCAGGTGATAAGGTTTCAGGCATTGTATTCTATTGGTGAATATAATTCAAAGACACAGCCAAACAAGTAGTTTCATAAAACTTTTGAACAGTTATTCTCCTAAGGATTCAAGAAGAGTCCCTATGATCCAAAAGGTTTGAGATACTTCAGTGATATTAGGTAGATTTTGTAAATGGCAGATGTCAATGTAAATTTATCTCAAAGCAGCTAACCTACAAAATTACCCACACCTAAGGAAATATTCCACACAGTTTCACACAGAGGGGTAAGATCACATTAGCTCCTACTTTGAGACCTGTATGCTTCTCAGTTCACACAGCAGCCAGGCCAGCTGGTCAAGGATTGTCTGATGAGCCCCAGACTGTTTACACATTTTATATCACAGAATCATAGAATCATAGAATAACCAGGTTGGAAGAGACCCACCAGATCATCAAGTCCAACCATTCCTATCAAACACTAAACCATGCCCCTCAGCACTTCGTCCACCCGTGCCTTAAACACCTCCATGGAAGGTGACTCAACCACCTCCCTGGGCAGCCTGTTCCAGTGCCCAATGACCCTTTCTGTGAAAAATTTTTTCCTAATGTCCAGCCTAAATCTCCCCTGGTGGAGCTTGAGGCCATTCCCTCTTGTCCTGTCCCCTGCCACTTGGGAGAAGAGGCCAGCACCCTCCTCTCTACAACCTCCTTTCAGGTAGTTGTAGAGAGCAATGAGGTCTCCCCTCAGCCTCCTCTTCTCCAAGCTAAACAACCCCAGGTCTCTCAGCCGCTCCTCGTGAGACCTGCTCTCCAGCCCCTTCACCAGCTTTGTTGCTCTTCTCTGGACTTGCTCCAGAGCCTCAACCCCCTTCTTGTGGTGAGGGGCCCAGAACTGAACACAGGATTCAAGGAGCCGTCTCACCAGTGCCGAGTGCAGAGGCAGAATAACCTCCCTGGACCTGCTGCTCACACCATTTCTGATACAAGCCAAGATGCCATTGGCCTTCTTGGCCACCTGGGCACACTGCTGGCTCTTGTTCAGTTGGCTGTCAACCAACACCCCCAGGTCCCTCTCCTCCAGGCAGCTTTCTAGACAGACTTCTCCTAGTCTGTAGCACTGCACAGGGTTGTTGTGCCCCAAGTGCAGGACCCGGCATTTGGCCTTGTTAAACCTCATGCCATTGGATCCTACAGGTTGGCACTAAAAGCTACTTGTCTCTCAGTACCTGTATTCTGTGTGCTCATACTGCAGTGCTAAAAGGATTTTCCTGGCTTTACTTTCCTGTAATTCTATGCTCAGAGACAATTTGACCCCTGCCTCATACTGCACAAGATGATTTACTCATCTCTTTTAAGAATTCCATTACCAACAAGCAATGACTCATCATGACCAAATTAGCAATGCTGAGGTTTTGTGACTCTGGCCATTTCTCAGGGTTCATCCTCTGAATACCTGAAATTCTGCATGGTCATAAAGCATGGGAATTTGGAAAAGAATGCTTTGATTCTGCTGAGCCAGTCATTTTCACTTCACAGTAAATATGCACTTGCACTGCCCTATGGGCTATCCAGTTCCTCATGAATACACTTGAACCAAAGGTTTCACTGGGCAGACATGAACATTTGGCAGACAGCTGTGCGGAGCTTTTTGGAGATGGCAAAATCAGTTTTGGCAAAACTAAAGGTCTTTAAACCATGCTTCTTCACTTCATCTAGCTGAAATGCAGTGGGAATGTAATTTGTTTCTGACGTACACATTTCTGGTAAATTTGGTACACTGATAATCCTGGAAAACAATATTTATTATATTGGAAGGTGTTTCAGCAGCGATTTTTAGATCTTGCCTTTTAAGATCAAAGTGATCAACTTCTGTGCTTGCTTTTTATACCCTCAACTTACCACGAAAACATTTCATGCCACTTTACTGCAGCAAAGATAGCATAAGCAATGTGGGCTTAATTTCAAGTACATTAACCAGCAATCAGGCCCAAAACAAAGACAATGGGTTAGCCTTCACTGGCTGCAGACCTGGGACCACGTTTAAGAACAGGTGGAGTACTGTACATCTGGTGGCAGCAGGATGGGGCAAAGCATGGACCTTGCTGGATCTCCCTTCTGCCAGGCATGGCTGAGGGAAAAAGTATGAATCTCTTACATATCACTTTCTTTCAGCCACTGCTCCTCCTCAGCAGCTAAGATCCAGCAAAGCTGAGGCCTGCCCACTACATTTACACATCTGTCAAAGGAAAATTAGGCTCGTTATCTAAACCAGCTCTTGAATCTTCAGCTCCAAATTCTCACTGTATGCCACAGTAATGTATCAGTTGAGCACACAGCTTTCAGAAGCTAAAGACAGGTAATTTGGTGAACAGCTGCTTATTCTACATTCATATTATTTCTTCAAGCAAGTCTGAGTGGAAGATTTCACCAGGGCAGACACAGGATTTGACTGGCTGCTGAGACACTGCACTGATGTAATTCATGTGGAGTGACATTCAGCATCATTATTAGCAACACAGCACCAAGGCACATAAAGACAGGGAAGAAATTGATTTTTTCTGTTGCCATAGGTAATAAGGTCATGGACTACTGAATCATGTTTAAAGTAATTATTTTCTTAATTAGCACATGTTGCACAGAAACTATAATCAGAGCCAGATAATTCTAGAAAGGATTTACATGAGTTAAGGTACACAATGTCACTTTCTTAAAGCCCTCTGATTCCAAGACATAAGTTCTAGGGCCTTAATAATTTGTCAGCAATGAGGAATCCTGGACTAATGCAGCTAACAACCCTGAATATCTAAACATGTCAGAATGACATAGTATTCATTCACTCTTTTTAAAATAGAGACAGATTAAAGAAAGGCAAAAGTAACACTGTTTCTCCAACAAGGTTAAAAATGAGAATTTAGTTCCACCTTCATTTCTAAATTAAGGTGCCAGTAATACCAAAGAGGGTAAGGAAGCAAACTTTTCCTATGCTGCCCTTCTTTAAATGCAAAAGGGCCCCTATGTAACAATTACTCATCATTTTCCCTCTGTTTTTGGTAAATTGCTTCGCTTAAGATATTAAGGTTAATTTGGTTTAGGAAACCAAACAATGGATGAAATTGGAGAGATATTCCAATTTCATGCATTTGTTGAATAGCTTCATAATGTTGTGCAAGTTTGACTTTGCCCACAGATTAAGTAATGTTTTTTGGGCCATTTGTCTCCTTACTGATAGTGGTTGAATATATTAACTCATATCTGAACTCACAGCATTATTTTTTTAATCCTCCAAAGGAAGGAAAGGAGTCATGAGAGATGAAAACACTTCCCATGCTTGCAAATGAACTCTGGTCAAAGTGCTGTCTGTAGCAGGTGTTCAGAGTACCAGGTATAAAGTAACAAGTTCTAAAACCCTAAACAAGGTTCTGCCTTCATCAGTAAAAAAAAATACACGTATCTCCCTCACCACCACTTAGGGGCTTCTGTTTTCTCAGTCTGAAAGTAACTGAATATAATTAGGTCCATATTGCATGACGTCAGATGCAACAGTCTAGAAGAGACCTTAAACCATTTGCGTCAAACATGAGGAGTGTCCAACACCACTAAGTAATGCTGCTTGTTTTGCTAATGCTCTTTCACTCCACACAGTCAGGACATCTCCCGAATGACCCGAGGCCGCATCATCACTAAGAACAATGCTTAGACAGCAAAAATAAGACACTGAACATCAAGCCAAAGCTGGAAAAAAAAAAGATATATTTCTTTGTATATGTTAAAATGAAAGTCATTAGGATTCAAGCTCTCCCTGTCAGATTTAAAGTTGCTTGGTGATTTTAAAGTCGCAACCAAATAACTGTACCTGTAGTTTTTCAGTCATTGCTAGTACAATTCTCACTCCACTGGCTTGCAGAAAAAAATTTCAATGAGTATTCCACAAAATGAAAGAACATATCATGTCCCCAAAACCTTAAAATAATACAAAACTGCTATGCATACTGGCAGTCAAGTCATGCAGAACAAAACAAGAATTTCCATGACAGATGGCTTACAAAACACTTGCAGCTTAGTCCAAGAATCAAGTTTTGTGTGCAACTTAGTGCAGGTGAACATTCAAATAGAACTGTTCAAAGGAAAATTGAGCACGATTTGAATACACTGTCAAGTGTCCACTGTCTCCATCCTAGTGAAAAACCAGCCAGGAAACAGCTGGTCGCTAAACTGAAAAACATACGTATGCAGCCTGGTGCTAATGGTAAAATGGAGACCAACATTCACCTTTCAATATTTAATAAATAAGAATAGTCCTTGAGGATTGTATAAATAATATTTACACTACAGACAGTGGGCATTCAGTTCAGGCAGATGAATAGAGGTATGACTGAGGAAGTCACATTTACCATGACATTTACAGCAGGGTCAAATATTCACAGTAGTACTTTAAACATCTTCTCAAAAATATTCAAAATATTACTGCCATACCCTGATTATTATCTGCCTTGTATTTCTCCTGCTGTGTCCTGTAAAGAGAGGGTGTTGACCTGTTATGGTGCTCAAATGGGGAGCTGGAGCTCACAATTTAATTAGCAGATGCTACTCACTTGCTTCTTGCCGGCAATGTCAGGTAGCTCGTCATTACCACGGTTTTATCTATTTGACAACTGAGATTTTTGATCACATAAGACTCATTTTATATTAACACATAAACCATGAAGGAGTTCAACTCTATCAATAAATTTATAAGCTAAGCAGGAAAAACGTCTCTTTTAAAAATAGCTTGGAAGAGTTGCCCTACCAGAGCTTAAAGAGTGCAGAGCTGAAGTCCAGTCACAGTCAATTGCAGTTGTAGTGGGACAAGCAGTTGTAAAGATCTGTTGGTGAATCTGTTAGTACTTACATGGCCCTTGAGGGCCCCTAAGCTATTTATGCTAGTCAAACCTGGTGCATATACACCTTTCATAACACTTGTTCCATCTTGTCTTGCTGGTTCTTAAACTAAAGTGGTTTGGAAAGCTAATGATCACACGCAATGTCACACATTACATATTGCTGTTCACCTATATTTCTGAAACACTTACACCTCATGAAGTCAGTGAAAATGTATGCATGGGATTGTAAGAGGCTTGGGATAATTCATTCATTGTTTCCAGGGCATAACAAATGTCAACTGCCATGTGATTAGAGACCTCTTTTCAATTAATGATTGTCCACTATCCGAAAGATCACAATGGGACTTAGAGCTTCTTTCTGTCAGACAGTAGGATGCAATATGTTCCTATCTAGACCATAGAAGCTTCATCATGGCCTTTCTTGTTGTTGCCCAGCAGCTCTCATTTTACTTAAACAAGTTGAGTTGGGTACTACATATATTTCTTAGTGGGTTTCTCAGCTTTTTTTGAATGTGGGAGGAAATGATGACGTAACTGTAGGTCTTCAAATTACCTGTGCCTTTCAAATTGTCAGTCTTAGATACACCCTTCAACAGTACATGCTTGATAATAATTGAAATACTTTTATTATGGAGTTCTTTGAATTGTCAATATTGTTTCTGACATCATTTTATTTTCCACTTACAGATCCTCTGGGTTTTCTTTTGAGTCTCCTATCTTTCATCCTTTTCTAATGAAGTTTTTGAATCTTATAGATCATCATGATCATCATGTGGTGTTATGACAGCCCAGAGCTTTCTGTAATTCACACTGGAAGGATGAGATGTCATCCAGAGGGACCTGAACAGGCTGGAGAAGTGGGCCTCTGAGAATCTCATGAGGTTCAACAAGGCCAAGTGCAAGGTCCTGTACCTGGGTTGAGGCAATCCCTGATTTCAGTACGTGATGGGGGATGACGTGATTGAGAGCAGCCCTTCAGAGAAGGACTTGGGGGTGCTGGTTGATGAGAAGCCTGACATGAGCCAGCAATGTGCGCTCACAGCCCAGAAGGCCAACCGTATCCTGGGCTGTATGAAACAAAGTGTGGCCAGTAGGGTGAGGGAGTTGATTCTGCCCCTCTATTCCTCTCTTGTGAGACCCCATCTGGAGTATTGTGTCCAGTTCTGTCATCCTCAGTGTAAGAAGCACAGGGAGCTGTTGGAACAGGTCCAGAGGAGGGCTACAAAGATGATCAGTGGGCTGGAGCACCTTCCCTATGAGGACAGGCTGAGAAAATTGGACTTGTTCAGCCCAGAGGAGAGAAGGCTCCGAGGAGATCCTGTAGAGACCTTCCAGTATTTGAAAGGAGCCTACAAGAAAGCCGGAGAGGGACTATTCACAAAGGCTTGTAATGACAGGATGAGGGGGAATGGGTATAAACTGGAGAAGGGCAGATTTAGACTAGATATTTGGAAGAAGGACAGATTTAGACCAGATACTAGGAAGAATTTCTTCATCATGTGAGTGGTGAGACAGTGGCACATGTTGCCAGGGAAGTTGTGGCTGCCCCATCCCTGGAGGTGTTTAAGGCCAGATTGGATGGGGCCTTGGGTAACCTGATCAACTGGGATGTCCCTAGCCCTAGCAGGGGGGTTGGAACTAGATGATCTTTAAGGTCCCTTTCAACCCTGACAATTCTATGACTCTACGATTCTGTGATTAAACGTTCCCTCAGTCCAGCAAATTTGCGTAACAAAGACATCCTATTTCATTTAAGCCTTAGCAACTATCATGGTAAGTTTCATTATAAGACATTTAAATTTCTATTTCCTGTTCCAGAAATATGGTATTCTTACAGTCACTGGCTGTGCCATATAAATTAGTTTCAGCAATTTTATTGGAGAACAGGAAGCTAAATATCCAAAGGAAGGAAATGATTTAATTACTATCACTTGTATTGATTTAGGTGTGCGTAGTAAGTGTTTTCAGCCAAACCAACTGGAATTTAACAGTGGAATTCACTCTGCTGTCATTGGCTATTTCTTCAAAATTACCGGAAGTGGCTGACAATTTGTTCCTACTCACTAAACGATGTTTTCTCCCTAACGAATTATAGCAATCAAAAAAAAAATATAAAAACCAAACTCCACACTGAAAAGATCATAATTTTTACAGTTTGGAGGTAAAATTATAGCCCAGTGTCAGGGCATGGATAGAACATGCTATAGAAAACTGTAAAGAGGACAGCGTGGGTTTGACTCCTCTTGAAAACAATTAACACATTATTACAGTGCAATGTTGAACAACTTGTTCCAGCCAACTTACCTAACGCATAAAACAGAGCTAGCCAGGGGGACTGGGACATCTGAATGTTAAAGCAGCCAGGGGGCCATACTGGGATCAATGCTGTTTAATATTTTCATTGATTATATAGACAGCAAGACCAAGCACATCCTTAGCAGATTTGCAGACGCCACCAAACTGAGTGGTGCAGTTGCCACACTGGAAGGACAGGATGTCATCTAGAGGGACCTCGACAGGCTGGAGAGGTGGACCTGGACAGGCTGGAGAGGTGGACCTGTGTGAACCTCATGAGGTTCAACAAGGCCAAGCGCAAGATCTTATACCTGGGTTACACCAATCTGCAGTTTCAATACAGGATGGGGGATGGTAGGATTGGGAGCAACCCTGCAGAGAAAGATTTCAGGGTGCTGATTGATAAGAAGCTGAACATGAGCTGGCAATGCACTTTCGCAGCCCAGAAGGCCAACTGTATCCTGGGCTGCATCAAGAGAAGCGTGGCCAGCACATTGAGTGAGGTGATTCAGCCCCTCTGCTCCGCTCTTCTGTGACTCCACCTGGAGTATTGTGTCCAGTTCTGGAATCCCCAGCATAAGAAGTATATGGAGCTGTTGTAACGGGTCCAGAGGAGGGCTATGAAGGCGATTAGAGGGCTGGAGAACCTCCCATACAAGGACAGCCTGAGAGTGTTGGGGTTGTTCAGCCTGGAGAAGAGGAGACTCCAAGGAGACCTTATAGACACCTTCTAGTACCTGGAGAGGGTGTACAAGAAAACTGGGTAGGGACTTTTTACGAGGGCACGTAGTGATAGGACTAGGGGGAATGTCAATAAATTGGAGAGGGGAAGATCTAGACTAGACATAAGGAGGAAATTCTTCACAATGAGAGTGGTGAGGCCCTGGAACAGGTTGCCTAGGGAAGTTGTGGATGCTTCCTCCCTGGAAGTGTTCAGGGTGAGGTCGGATGAGGCCTTGGTCAGCGTGATCTAGGGGGAGTGTCCCTAGCCATTGCAGGGGTGATTGGAATTAGGTGATCTTTAACTTCCCTTCCAACTCAAACCATGGTATGATTCCATGATTTTATGACCTCCATTCTTCTTTGCAGGCACCACATGTACACCAGAAATGGGGGGAGAAGTGCTGCATGGCAATATGTCGGTGGATGGGCAGAGAAAGACGTCCTGTTCTGCAGAGGACACAGGAAAACAGCCAGGAACAGTCACTGCTGGCAGAAGAACTAAAGGAAATCTGCTTGAAGTGTGTGTTTGACTGGGTTGTGGGTAGTCCCTGCCTTAAGAAATTTTCAGTTACAATGGATGACTTGGGCTGTGCATCATGCTCAGCACACTGTTTGACATGACTACAGTTAGCCACAGAAGCAGGTGGCGCTGCACTTTCCTCCTGCACTGCACCAGAGTAAAACAGGAATATTTCTGCCCTAGTTAAGAGAAGCTCTCTGTCTGCATCAACAGATGCTCTTGGTTGTTTCCTGAATAGTGTACAAGCAGAAGGACTGTTATCCCTAAATCCTGCCACCTGGTTTCAATCTGCAGGAATGTCACTCAGATTTTAACGGGTATTTGAAACAGACAGCCAAAAAAGCCCCAGAACACCACCACCAAAAAAAATACCAAAACAAAACCCAATCCAACAAATCAATCAAACAAATAAACAAACTAATCCCCTAAATAATACAGCAGCTTGCAGATCCTCTGTATTAGAACTATGCTTTTGCCCAGACTTACTGCAATAAAATGACCGTGATTTGCTATACAAAGGGTAATTCTCCAACAGACACACAGTCTTGCCAGGTTTATTGCATAATCGTCTTCTGATGCACACACACAAATGGGGACACTACAGCAGTTCTAAAAGCTTTGGTGTATTTGTCGTGAAAGAGCTCTTCAGTCCAGCCAGAGTTTAAGTATTATTACCTACAGACCTGACTCTCAGAGTGCCATCATGAATCAGCATGCTGGGAAAGTGCTTGGAAAAAGCTACTACAGATTGCATTATCCCTCAATGAATGAAATGTGCCAGGGAGACAGGAGCAATAATCTTGCTGCTGTCACATGTCAAGAGCAAGTATATTTGAAAATACATGAGACACTTCAGACAAAAGAGCCAGAGCATGAAACACTGAGCAATGACCCAAGGATAATCAATAATATTACCCTAATTGCCCTAAACCATCTTCTTCAGATCCTTATCAACAATGTCACAAAGACAAATGATCTTGTCTACCTTGTTGAGTTAGAATCAGAAACTACCTTTTGAGTATAACAGCTCATGACTAATAACGCTTTTTGGTGGCTGCAGAACAAGGTATTGTTTGCAAAAATACATTAAACAACCCGACATATAACCTACCACTCAAATGTGCACAATAGCGCAACAAGCAATGATATACATATAGCAATAACACCCAGACGTAAGTAAAAGTAACACATAGATAGAAGACAAACAATTGAGTTTAAAGTACAGAGAGATCCTAATAATTAACTTGAGGTTAATATATATATATTTAGTATGCATAACGCAAAAGTCTTACCCTAATAGAGTCTGAGGGGAGAGAAGGTATGGGAAGATGGTGTCCAGCCTGTTGGCTGACCCCAAAAGTTTCAGTGACATTTTTGCATCTCTCTTTACCCTTTGTTTAAACTTTCTATAGTAACTTTCACCTTTGGCGTGTGGGAATAGGTGGAGCTTGAGTGACTGAAGTCATGATATCTGACCCTACTGATCAGTGGAGAAAAATATTCTTGCTTCACATGCCAAAACATAAGTAAGCACGCCCTGTAGGTATGGTTTTGGCTGTGGTTTGCCTCAGCAGTGGGGAGGAGGTGAGTAGTCTTAGATGTGGAGGTGTGTTTTAGTATTATAATGATATATCATTATGATATAATTATGTTATAGGTCAACTGGAGAGCTGGATCGTGAGACCAGCCGCTGCAATCTATCCTCCTGGAAAATAATTGGGCTCTTGTCGTTGCAGGGGCCTTGCTGATCATGGTCTTTGCTGGCATCAGGAACTGACCACACCCGCTCCCATACCTCTCATCTCCCACTTCCAATAGTGAGATGCCCTTGGTGCATCCGTTTCTGATTCACCCCTGTGCATGCTACATGCTTTCCTGACAAGGGTCTGTGTTCTGTCAATCTTTTTTCAGCAGGTGGAAAACATAGGCAATCCTTGTTGAGTGACAATGGATATTTTCAGAGAGGAAGCACCAGGTAAACATGCACTTTAGGGTTACAGTCACAAGCCATAAGAGTGGCTTCAACCATTCCCTCTGTTTTTCCATTTCCCTGAACTGCTTATAGCCTTGTAGTGAACGTCAACACTACACAGGACAATCTACTTGCCCAGATGCATCATTAAATAGCTAGTAGTCCCTGTGCAAAAGGGTCCTCCATGAAATTTTCTGTCAGGGAAATTTTCCCCACACCCCTGAGAATGAAATGTCTCTTCACGATGTGACTTTTATAATGCTGATAGATGGTTGAGTTTCTCCATCTTCCCTCCTTCTCTCCCTCCCCCCCAAAATGTTCTTTGGCTTGCCATTTATGTTGTTTACAGGAGAAATGCCAAAACAGTGAAACCAATATGCTAAAGGGCTTTGAATCAGCAGTGTGAACCTTCCTCAGCCTAGTGTAGCTATTTACAAACCCCATGGTTTCCTCACTGCCCATTAGGGTTTAGGGTTGTGTCTTTGCACTGCACCTCTTGGAGACTCCTCAGCAAAGCATAAGATTCAAATAAGTTAAATAGTCAAGTAGAGTCACTCAAGCAGAAGAGAAAATTTTGATAGGTCTTTCCAACAAGGAAATAGATTGTCTCTGGGTAATCAGTTACTAACAATCAAAGTTAGGCCTTAGTCTTGCCTGCGGGCTGGTGAGGTGAGATACAGAAATGGAGAGAATATGTTCTCTTTGCTGTTTTTGGCTGGGGTAGAGTTAATTTTTTCATAGTATCTAGTATGAGGTTATGTTTTGGATTTGTGCTGAGAACAGTTAATAATACAGGGATATTTTAGTCACTGCTAAGCAGTACTTACACAGAATCAAGGCCTTTTATCACGCCATTCCACCAAGAAGTAAGCTGGAGGTGTACAAGATGTTGGGAGGGAACACAGATGGGACAGGTGACCTCAACTGAACAAAGGGATATTTCATACCATATGATGACACACTCAGCATATAAATGTGTGGAAAGAAGGAAGGGGGAGCAGACATTGAAAGTGATGGTGTTTGTCTTCCAAAGTAACTATTATGCATGATGAAGCCCTGCTTCCCTAAACACATTTGTCCGTGGGTAGCGGTGATTTAATTCTTTGTTTTGCTTTGCTTGTGTGCATGGCTTTTGCTTTACCTATTAAGCTATTTTTATCTCAACCCACAAGTTCTCCTCACTTTTACTTTTTCAGTTTTCTCCCTCATCCTCACCAGGGTGTCATGGGACGTGAGGGGGTGGGGGAAGGTGCGGGGGGGCGGGGGCAATGAGGATGAGCAGCTGTGTGGTGCTTAGCTGCCACAGCTCAGTTTAAACCACAACTGTCACAAACTTTGGACATTCAGCCTTCTCCCAAAAGTCACTAAGTGTCAGGGTCTCCACAAGGGACAGCATGCCCCAATCTGGCAATAACCTAACTGCCAGAAAAGAAAAAGTTCCCCAAACCTACAAGTTAGATTCTTGTTTGCCCTGCTCTTTGCACTGCACTGCTAGCTTCCTGGGTGTTAGTAGAGATTAGAAGAGTTTTTTTGAGCTTGGTCAGAAGCATGATGAGAATAAATTCATGAGAAGCATATTGTTTATAGACTGATGGGAACAATTACCTTCATATGTCTTTTGCTACACAGCCACACATACAAGACAGTTCTGAAACAGTTAAAGTACTGTAGGAACAATAGAGTGCATTAGAAATTCTTCTCCAAAGTGGCAGTGACATTTTGCTAGGATATCATCAAAATTTCCCCCTAGGGTTTTCAATTTAATCTCATGGGATAAAGTCATAATTTGGAACCAGTTTGTTCATTTAGTCACTCCTTCAAGAAAACCACAGGAAAATACTGCCGTGACCGAATCCCTGTGTAGATCTCAGTGGGTTACCTTTTCATCATCTCACATCCCAGCAGACCATTTGTTGTGTGTGCTGTTGTTACGTGACTTTCATGTCACATCTTACAGCATCACAAACAGCAATGGAGCAGCATGAATTAAAGTTGCATGATTGGTGATGCTGCTGCTTGTAATAAATGAAGCTTGTATCTGGGCAGCAAATCAAGCAATCTGTGGACAAACCTGACAGATAAATCATTCTGTCTGGATAATATCACAGACTTCCCACATAGCACAAATGATCTATGGAAACTATTTTCACGGCTATAAAACTACTCTGCCCCTCATTCAGTGTACCCAAGTATACCCTTCTGCCAGTGGTACACTTAAATACACATGCATTCTGTATCTTTATATATTTAAGCTCCGCCTATAGCAGTGACGATCAAAGAGATAGAAGTTGTTTGAGATGACATGGCTAGAATAAATAATAGCCAAACAGAGGTTGTTAGTCTAGTGGATCATGCTATGCATTCTGCAACATGCATCAGAACCTGGAAGAAGGTAGTTACCTATAACACAAACTAAATCACAGCTAAAATCAAAGCAAAATCAAAGCAAAATCAAAACAAAGGAAACTTTTGGTAGAGAAGATTTTTTAAAAGGAATCACGCCAGCACCCCAGCCTGGCCCTCACATCACATGGCTTGGCAGTGCTACTGTCTATCGGAATTGACAGCAGTTATACAACAGACAAATAAAAAAAATGGAAGGGTTTAAGTTTGAAAATAAACATCTTCACAACTATATATTTGGCTATCTCTAAGTACCTTAAACTTAAGTCTAATTTCAGAAATGCTACAATATTCAACAACTCTTGTTATAGTCAAACATGTCTTTTTCACCCTCTCCTTCCCTGTATATGTAAACATATGTGTGAGTATGTGTGTATGAAGGCTTATATATCAATCTTCCTATCCACAGTTTGTTATTTACTTTGCATTTAAATGTGCTACAGGTGAAACTTTAACTGTGACATGGTTTTGTTCTTTAGAACCTTGCTCAAGGTCCTTTGAAATGATTGCACAGTGAGGGAATTTTGAATGGCAGTGTTGGAAAAGCAATAGAAGTCAGCAGCTCTCAGTACTCCATGCCTCACTGTAAAACTCACATCACTCATGAGAATTTTCTCATGAAGTAATCATGTGAAGACACTGATGTGTCACCCTTCCCCAAAACCTACCGTTTATAAATAAAAGTAAAAAGCCATTCTGAGGTGACCATCAGTATTCTGTTACAGATAACTCTGCTGACGTGAGTTTGCTGTGCCCATGTGCCACTGAGGTTCTGGTGTGTTACAGCAAGCTGAGCTTCTTTTATTGTCAGATTGGGTGCTCAGTACAAGACCCCTGAATCCCTGCAGTAATGCCAATGTATTTGAGCCATGGATTGGTTCCTTTACTCCAGCCTGCAGAGAAGCATGAAGTAAATAATGGCTGGAAAAGCAATGCTAGGCTCTGGCTTTTCGAGTATAGTGTTATATACCAGAAGCAGGCTCTAAAATAGCAATGAAGTATTTACTTACACATCCTACTCTCTTCACCCAGTGATGAAAAGCATCACTTGGCTGGCATGTAGATACTTCAAACAAGCCATTTAAATCCATATCTATATATTTGTGTGGTGTTGGCGTATCTATAAATCTATAAATATATATATTTCTATTCAAGAAAAATTGATTAAAACCATATCCTGGTTTAGCCCTCACCCCTGGCCAGGTCAGCAGCCAAACAAATCAGGCTCATCCCAGTAACTCCTGACAGGGAAGGGGGAAAAGGGAAATGAGAGAAAGAAGGACTTGCGTGTTGGTAACTAGAACTAAAACAGCTTTAATGAAACAATATTGAAAAGTGAAAGAAACAAAGTAAGAAAATAATAAAATATACATCATGTATATAAAACCAACTCAAAGTTTCCTAGTGACTTTACAGTCATTCCCTGTTGCAGGGCGTACATGAGGAAAGTCCAGACTGGAGTCAGCAGCATGCAGGACCTAGACTCAGGAACTGAATTCAGGAATACTCAGATCAGGATCAGTGGCAGACAAAATGAAGAGGTCCTCCCTGAATGTCAGCCATCAAAGACGAAAGCCTGACCCTTGTGATCTCTGAGCCTTATATGACATGGGATACTTTGTTTTCAGGTTTGGGTCACATGTTCTGTCTGCTCCTCCCTTCAGCTGCTATGCACCCCTGCTTTTTCACGTTTCTACTTCAGGCATTCTACTAACTCTTAGGATGGTCTTGAATCACATAGGAATAAGTATGAGCAATGTCCTTTCTACATACCAATGCCATTTTCTTGGTCATAGACATCAGGCTTATCACTTCTAGAGGCAGCCACCGTCTGAAAAACAACACTGGTGACTTTCAGAATCTGAAGTTACTTAGACAAGCCTTAGCTGGGAAGTTACGCCATTGGTTCTTCTTTAGCTCAAAACTAACTAAACTACAATGAATAGTAATTATATATTTCCGCTCTTATTTATGTGCCAAGATTATTTTTTAATCTTTCCAGCCCTTACTGGACTTTTCTTGCTCTATCATTATATTGCAAATGCAAAACAGTGAAAGAGACACTACCAACACCCTGTAGGATGACACGTGCAGCAGGGATCTCATGTTATTCTAAGTACATAAGTGGTCTAAGGGCATAATAGGTCTACCCACTTGATAGTACAATTATGTAGGATGTATTGTGAGAAGGAAACATGAAAACACCAGGACAAGATGTTCCTGCCACTGTCTTAAGTCGGTAGAAAAATACCTGTATATCTTGGGCAATACCTGTATCAGAGCATCACTGTCTGTAAGAGGGAATAAGAACAGAATAATCAAAAAAAAAAAAAAAAAAAGAAAAAGGAAAAAACACAGGAGAAAGCAACTAGCAGGAAGAATTGTAATAATCTTCAAAATTTTGACCAGCTATCATCACAAAGATACTTCCAGCACAAAAAGTGAAGGGATAAATTTTCACTGTAGTGGTGTCTCATCTGAGAGATGACCCCTTTTATTCTTTGAGATGTGTGATTTTAAAAACCACAGACAAATCTCACAGCCACACTTTTGCTTTTCAGACTCTTTTCTTGGTATGCTCTACACATGAGTACCAAACTAGCTTAGAAACAATTGATTTGGAAACAATCTTTTTTGAAAACTTGACAGGAATTATCTAAGAGTCAAAGTTTATTCTTTGTGATTTGGTCATCTGTTCATTGAAGAAACACTTCCAAAACATGTAGCCTGCCCACAACTTCAGTGTCAGAATTGTTCCTTCTGTTTCTCTATATAGACTCTTCCATCTGTTCCCTTCCCTACTCTGCCACCTTTGGTGGAGAACAGCATCTATAGACAGAAGAGAGCATGCAGCAATCCTTGGAATAGTAGCAAGAAATGTGTAGTATGTAGGACCAACCACTGTCTTACGGTTGCACGCCAGTGAGAGAAAAGACCTGAGAGGAGGAGAGCATTTTTGGGAGCACTGGGATAGTCAGGCCATAGGAATGAAAGGGAAAAGGACAGGACAGGTCCTGAAACTCTGGTCAGAGGCATGTGCTTCTCAAACAAATAGAGAGATGGGAGTGTGCTGACATCAGCAATTTGCCATAGCATAGCATGTTGCTTAATATTTGTTTGTAAAAGGTCATGACATTTTTTTAATGTCTTAAAAATACCTTAGTCTCATCAGACAAACAGGAGACTTATGCAAGATGGGTCCTAGTTAATGATTATCCTTCATAATTTTTGTGGTATGGGAACGCATACTTTTAATTTAAGCTTGATCATCTACATGGTTCTGTTTTTTATAGATAAGAGAGATTAGGCTTTTGAAAATAATCAGCCTTGATGACAAGGATGGATAAATAACACCCTCCTTTGGTCCAGATCTTCAGGATGTTCCCTACATCTGATTGTGAGCCTTTGGATCTTCAAATTAGTACATTAGTACTGATCACTATCAAGATGTTCATAACAGCGCACGTTCTTTCGCAACAAGAGCACACTGTTTCTCTGTGCAGCCAAAGCAATACCTTTGGCAAGGTCACTTCTCTCTGTCTTGCTTGTCATAACAATATCCAGTCCAGCCTGTTTATCTGTACTATGACTATACCAGCTCTTATCGTGTGCCTCCATACCACAGTAAAATAGAAAAATAAGGTCCTGATTTATCCTGTGACCTCACAGTGATAAACAAACATATAAAATATGAGGGAAGAAACTTAGTTCATTATGCAATCCACACCGTTAGCAAAGGGCTTACAATTCACCCAGTTAACAATGGCCTTGAAAATACTGGGTGCCGGTGTGTGTACATCTGCTGATAAGAAGGAGCTGGAACACAAACATCAGCAGCCTTAAGCAGAAAACTGGCTTTACCCTGCTTCATGGTTTGAGGTATAACCAGAAAGGGTCTGCACCTGCGCACAGATTAAGGTCAGAAAAAGTTCACCCAGAGGAAGAAGAGTTACTTCGTCCCTGAGACCCTGGCCCATGACCACTGGGAGACACTGAAAAGATCCTTTGAGGACTAATTATAATAGGAAGCAGGGAAAGATTATGAACATGTAGATTATGAACACTTATGAATATGCAGGTATTTACACTATAGCTATCTGCTTTTTAGACCATATGGTGTATGAGTTAGGCGGATGACCCCCTTACACTCACCAGTGAATAAACACATACCTACTACTTTGTAACCCTTAATTGAGTTATACAGTTTGATTACGCAAAACAACAGGATAACAGTGCAGATGTGATGACTGTATGATGAAAATTGAATTAAGTGTGCTCGTCATTCCTATTAACTGCAGCTTCTCAACTTAAAATCCTAAGAAAAAAGTCAGCTTCCAGGGATTGGAAAGCTCAGGCCTCTGTTATGTACAACTTCCCACAAGAACTACTCCCTTCACAAAGCATAATTTCCTGCCAGACACTGATTGCCTTTGACCTTTTTGAAAGCAGGGAGAGGAACCTGGCAGTCCTCTCCACAGCAATGCAAATCAATTCAGCTGCCACTGAATAAATCTGGCCCCATCTTTTCCCAGTTCTGTCCTGAGATGCCCAGGAGACTTGCAGAGGAAAGAGTTCAATCCAATTCATACGCAAAGGCTGACATTCAAGAGCTCTTTGAACAATTTACAATGCTCCCTCAAAAAGTAATGCCTTGTTGATAAGAACTGCACACCTCTGACTCTTGTCAGATTACCAAAAATTACCAACCTGAGTTTTCTTCTATTACTACTTGCTTTATCATAGAATCATAGAATAACCAGGTTGGAAGAGACCCACCGGATCATCAAGTCCAACCATTCCTATCAAACACTAAGCCATGCCCCTCAGTACCTGGTCCACCCGTGCCTTAAACACCTCCAGGGAACGTGACTCAACCACCTCCCTGGGCAGCCTGTTCCAGTGCCCAATGACCCTTTCTGTGAAAAATTTTTTCCTAATGTCCAGCCTAAACCTCCCTTGGTGGAGCTTAAGGCCATTTTCTCTTGTCCTGTCCCCTGTCACTTGAGAGAAGGGGCCAGCACCTAGGCTAAGTTTTAATCAGTGATAAGTGTTTAAGTGCTAACTGCAGCAGTGAATTTATAACTGTAATCCAGAATTTGTTTTTACCTTGTTACTCTAATTAAATTACTTATCACCTCAGCAGTGCAAAATTGTCTCCCTGACAGGCTTTGCTGCAAGTGGCTGCTGGCTGCCCCATTTGGGCTGTGAGCACTTTTTAATGCTGTGAGCACCAGTCTCTAAGAGTACCCTCACAGGCCACCAGATAGTGACTTGTGGCAAAGCCAGGTGTAAGTACATAAATATTATCATTTAGTCATAAACCATCAGCCAAGTCTGGGACTAGAGATTGATCTAACCTCACCTAGACATCCTCTTTGAAGGGTGTTTAGAAAGCAAAGGGGTCTTTCTCAAACCTCATGACTTGACAGGTGGGCCTCCTTAGCCACCTGTCAGAATCTCACCTGTTTAACATGACACCCTGAACCCATCTGTATGTCCCTGAATAAAGTTCCTGGATCCAGTTCCTGAATCCAGCTACCACCTGCCACTGAGTTCAATCTAGGACCTTCCCAGTGCCTGTCCTGCAGCATCAGTGGTGTTGATTGGTCATTGGGAAACTGTGAATTGCTTGTAAATACTTGTATATGTTTAACCATTTTCTTATTAATATTATTGCTTTCCGTTTTATAATTATTGTTTCATTAAAGCTGTTTTAGTTTCCAACCTGCAAGTTTCTCTTTCTCGCATTTCCCTTTTCCTGTATGTGTGGGATGGGGATTGGGACTTAAGGCTGCCCATTTTCAGCTACTGACCTGGCCAACAGGTGTGGGGATGGGAGTATTGTATGACTTGATTATATTTGCTTTAAATTTGCTTTGAAGTTGTGCTACCTTGCAGGATGCTAGCAAGATGTAAGCTGTCATTATTGATTAACTCACTGGGTGCCAAATGGCTTAAGCTGAAGTCTTGAAACAAAGACAAACAGTTCTTGTGAGGTGTGGAGCCAGCAGAGACTTGATGGGTTTGTCAACAGCAATAGCTAGAGGGTGAAACAACCTGGCTTGCAGGCCATACATGGAGACTTCAAAGGAAAGTTGAATTGTGGGTTGGCCATCAAAGATTGCTTAAGACACCCAAGACTCTGAAAGACCCCCACCTCAAATAACTGGGCATGTGCAAGGGGAGAAGAAATATCATAGTTAGTTCTGGGATTGTCACTAATATGTATAATTATTCTGGGTATTCTAATGAATATACATGTTTTCTTGTAAAAAAAGAGGAACTGGCTGAGAGGTCTAGTATGCACAAATGGCTTGGAATGATCCTCCGTGCATCCAGTGCTGTCAATAAAAGAATGCTTGCTTCTTAAATACAGAAATTAGTATTAAGAAGTTTTTATTTTATTCCCAGTTTAGGGTGACAGGTGTCGGGGTGTGCTAGACTGGGACAAAAGGGACAGACCACTACACTGCTACAGTCCTACATCATCAATGTAGAGAGGAAGAACAAAGAAGCTCTCCAGAAAACACAACACAGCACAACACAGCACTTCTTTTATTCATGTACCAGTTTGCCTCCCAGACAAAATGGATCATATCGAACTGTGAATGAATGCACTCCATCTTAAGTTGTTACACAGAAAAACATTAGGAGATGAGAGAGGAAATTGGAAACACCATTATAAGTCCATTTTTATCATCAAGGCATGCCTCATTTCCTGTATCAGATCATCCTTCGTCAGATTTCAAGTATTCTTCAGAGCTCCTTCCACAATTCAATAGCATTCTAAGTCATGCAATTCAGGCCCTACCTGACTGTTGTACTGAAGAGAACAAATTTTAGTTTGCACATGTAATTTAAACAAGTACAGACTTATAGACAGCTAATATATACTATTCAGGTTTCCTACAATACTGTAATTTTTTATATGCATCAGTAAGATACAAATATCTAAGCTTCTGTGGGAAATCTGAGAAGACCAGTTTGCCTGACAGGTGAATGTACTGCAGAAGACAAAGGACTGTAACTGAGAGAAAGGAGATAAATCAAGGCAAGAACACACGCTAATATAAACCACCTTGAAAAGGAGACTGTTAACTTCTTGGTGTCAACAAACACCATGGTGTAACCATGGCATGTGTTGCACAGTCTTCATGTCAGAGAGCCTGCACTCTGGAACATACACACAGAACAGAGGCAGGTGGCACAAGTTCAGCTGAAGATGAAGTTACACAAAAGCCTTTGACAGAAGCAAAATCTCTGAAGTCCTGTTCCAGTGTTCTGGTCAGCTGTGTCCCAGAAAAAAAAACATGCTGAAGAAATACATCATTGCAAATGGAGGCTGGCTGTCAATTCATATAACTGCTAAAACATTTCTAAGAAAGAAACATCTCCAGAATGGAGAATTTTGGCATGAACTGGGAAAGCATATTGGAGGAAAGTTCTTCCCATACTTCTGTTTTTTTGATTAAGTTTCTGCAGCCACTGATTGGAAGAAGATAAACAGCTAACAAACCTCCAAGCTAATCTGAAATGGAATCTTTATCCGAATCCTTGCCTTCTAGGTGCAGCATTTTTTGGTGACTCAAATGTTAGTCTCTTGCCTTCACTTAATTGAGACAGACAGTCTATTAAAAATTTAAAGCAATGTTTTCTTGAGACCTCTGTTCTTTTATAAACTTGGCTAAAATTAGCTGACGGGTTCAAAATTTTGGATGGGTACAGGAAAACTTTCGTAGTTTTTCTGCACATCCACACATATTATTCCCTAGACCTTTCCCTCTAGAAAGCCTGGTTTAAAATATTCATCTATATAAAAATAATGTATTTAATTATTTATAATATAGCACATTTAAGTATAATTAAATATTAATTATAATAATACAAAGAAGCAGACTAAGAACAGGATCTGAACCACTAAAATTGTAAAGTGTTAAACAAGGTGGTCACAAAGTGGTGTTCTACTAAATGTTAAGAGCTTTCAGCTTGCAAGCCTTTTACTTAGTATTAAATTTGGGAACTCCCTTCTCTGGAAGACAGTGGAAAAGAAGACCACGTGAGATGGTCTGAAGGTGTTGTCTGTTGTCGTCACTTACAATACTATTTCTGTCTTTCCTGAAGACAGAACAAGACAAATACATGAAGGAAAAAGGAAAGCAGAAGTAGGATAGAAAATACAGCTTCTGTGGCTTAGCATGAAGTGTTCAGCTTTGCAGATCCTCTGTGCTGGTGGACAACTCAATCAGCATCTGGGAAAAGTCTCTTTGGCACACCTGGCAAAAATTGTGCTGGTGTTAGACTGCTTAAGGTATTGCTCTGGAGGGATCTTTGGTCACTGACTCACAGCATCACAACAGAGGCCAGCTCAATCAGACTTTATCTAAACATTGGGTAAAAAGAAAAGCAAGGTTTCACCCAAAACATTGGATAGAAAGGAAAATGGCCATATTCAGGGCCAGACAGACAACAGGATGACAAGTCTCCTGGTCCAAGGGGTGCATAGTACTTTGTGGGCTCCATTGAAGATAAGAATGTTCTCTGGATCCTGTCCCATTCTTTGGCTTAATAAAAGATTTGAAGCTAGAAAATGGATATTCTATGTAACAGTATGCAATTAATGTCTGTAGTGTCCAGGAGACTTCCAAGTGGAGATGGACCATCTTGTTTTCTCTATTATTTGCGAACAAACTAAGCCTAATTTTCAGGGAAATTAATTTTGTTTCCTGCTTTACAGGACATAACTTTTCTCTCTCTTTTTTTTCATCAGCCATTTTCTCTGCTCAGTCCTTATACAACATCAGCAGGATTCTCTGGGATTAAATTACGCTATATTTAGGTTTTGCTGATCTTTGTTAGCAAGCCTGTATAAACGACTCAGCTTGGCTCTCTCTGTTCTTTTCAAGCATGGAAGACTCACACTTTTCTGAAAATTAGAGTCAGAATTAGTCTGAAAGAACCAAAACTACTGCACTGGTAGGGAGATGCATTGTTCCTTTTCGTTTTCTGTGGGGTAAATATTCTCACTGAAAATTTTTTAATATGACTGTTGCTAAAAGTCCCTAACATTTTTAAAATCTTAAAAAATATCTTAGGATCATCAGACATGCAGGACACCTACACAAGATGGATCCTGTTAACGATTATCTTTTGTAATCGTAGTGGTAGGGGATTTAAGTACGTTCAGCTGTATGGTTAGATAATAGTGCAATTTATTAGTATAACTTTTGAATAGGGAGTTGGATATTTAATTAAATTGAGAAGTTCCAAGTCAACGGTTTAGAGATACTGCCAATATTTTGGAGGTGACTGAGAGGATATGGGGAGGAGTTAATTGATGGTTGAACTCAGTAGGTGATCTTTGGGGTACCAACTACTAGAGACCCTTAAAGAACCTCTTGGAGCATCACAGAAGGTGCAAGGAATTACTTGGCTTTTATTATAAATACATGTAAATATATGACTACATGTATAATGAATAATATATGGCTTTGTGTAACATTGTGTATAAACAATGGTGATGAACCCCTTGATCTGCGCCTGATTTGAGGAACAAAAAAACCCTCTAAGCACCTAGGATTTGCTCCAACCTGAATAAACAATGTCTCTCTCAGCAATGTAGTTATTGGCTTATTGCACACCGGGTAATGGATCTGTATCTTGGACAAGATCACTTTAGTGCTACAGCTGCAGTGAGAAAGAACAAAGTTATTTTAGGAAACAAACTTTACATGACCCCACAGGCATATTTTCAGCAATCACAGACTTTAATTACATACTGTTACATGAAAGCTACTGGTTTTCTTTTCTGTGCTCTTAAACTTGCAATTATCTTTTTAGCAAATATCCTGACTATTTCTGAATTTCTATATGACAAAAACTCCTCTCTAATTTTCCAATACATCTTTTTCTCTTACAAATTCTGCACTTTTTCATTTCAATTTTCATCACAATTGTAGTGCTTTTGCATGTGACCAAGAGCAACATGCACACTCAGTAAAGGTGTGCAAATGAAATTGATTTGGGATACCAGTTCAAATTGTGCCAGCATATTTGAGACCACTAAAGCTAAAGGCAGCAAGAATGCAGTTTAGGATCCCAACTCACAATGACACAGAGATCACAATATTAATTAAATCAGAGCCTCACTTGGAAGAAAAGAAAAAAACAGGAACATGAACGTACAAGCATACATATATGTGGAGAGGCCTAGCCTAGAAATCCCATCCACAGCAGGATCCTTAAGCGCTAACTGCTCTAGCAGTGACATCCACAGGAGACTGTATTGTCATATCAACAAGAAGTGAATGGTGATACTTTTGTCATATGTATTTTGATATATCAGCTTGCACTGCAAAGTGTCCAATTGATTCAGAAGTGTTTCAGAAGCATTTGAGATTGGATGTCTGTCAAGCCTCTTTTCTCTGTAACCGCTCCTGCTTGACCTACCCTCTAGGCACGGCTGGACAAACTTTATATTTTAATCCTTCCAGTTTTGAATCTGATCTTCTATTCCAGCCAGTGTGGCTCTGAGTCAGCTGACTGGGTGCAAATGGGAGCTCCACATAACATTTCAATTCTTACATGCAATCCGATAGATAATTAGGCTAGGCATGAGTGCTGTTGACTGCACAGACTTTGTAAAGCAGACAACAGATATTAAACTGTGTTATGCTAGCAGAAGCAAGCTTCTGTACCTGTACTCTGTGGAAGATGTAGAACACCTTTTATTCAAGAGGTGTTTAATAACATGTCTGCAATCCTAAACCCAACTCAATATGATCCTCAGCAGGGTTCATCTTCTACAGCTCAGGAAGCATTGAGAATAAAGAGGGAAAATGGAGGCGGAGAAAAAGGTGGTGAAGCCAGACAGCCATTATTAAAAATACTGTGGTCTTTTACCAACAACCAGACTCCTAACAACAAAATCTGTAGTCCTGAGAATTCAGCAGTTGCCCTGGTTCAGTGAGATAGCCAGAGGACCCCATTGTCCAGGTATTGTAACGATGGTAAGGATGAAACTCCCAGGAATCAAATGATGGAGGAAGCACTTGTCTTCGTTTTGAAACTGACAACATGCCCCAAAGTGGAGGAAGGGCTCTTGTAGGGCTTTCAGTTTCACTTAGAGACTTCTTTTCTCTTCCTGGCCTACCCTACTACTTTCTTGGTAGAGTGTTTTCTCTCATTTCACAATCCACCTCCTGTCCTGTTCCTTTTCAGAAGTGGAACCAGATTTTAATCCAGCTCAATGGAATCCTCTTCTTAATAGGAACTTATAGGGACTTGCATAAAGCCAACAATTAATAAATAATAATTATGCACACAGCACGGAACCGTGGTGGCAGGGTTCACTTTAGCATTTCCTGTCTTACAAGTACAAATTCATGCAATATTTATAGCCTTTTACACAGGTTTTCTGGGGAGTTTGAAATTGTTTGTGAAGCACTTTGTGCATGAAAAGCCTCTGTTTAAATGACACATATTTATTATTAATAGTAATAATGCAGATGCAGCAGGCAAGCACAGTTGTCTTTTTGAGGACCACAGATGCTTCCCATCACTAAGAACAATAAAATGTTTCAAGCGCTGTCTCCAACAGAAATATACATAATCTCTTTGATAGTAAATTCTTGGCTCAACATTGAACAAAGTAGGAGGAAGACAGGGGGCAAGAGGAACAATTATGCACAGAGGAGACTCTGCCTAATGTCCTGTACATTTGGTACACTCAGTGATCCATGATAAAGAAAGCCTCATAGCACTTAAACAGAAAGCATAGTTTCTAGGTACTTATGCACTATGAAATAAAGGAGGCTCTGGGATGGATATTACTACAGCTGCCACAAGCAAAAGTAGCAAAAAAGCATCATCATCAGAGTTTCTAGCACAAGCTAGCAAGCAGCATGTTAGTCCCCTCCCTGCTAATCCAGTCAACAGCTCATCGTCCCTTCGTCCTAAGAAGCAACATGTGAGAGGTGCCTGTACTACAGTCATGACAAAAAGGTCTCCCTCCTCTTACTGTGCCCGACAAGGAAAATTGTATAACCTACACTTTTATCCCATCCTCTCCAGAGCCCCAGTCAGCTGCTGAAGACAAAGCAGAGAAGACCCCAGCTATCTATACATCTCTTCACTCCATGCTGGCCCAGTCAAGGTCAAGACTGGTTTCTGCTGCCCTTTCTGATCCTTGTATCATACCTGAGCACCCTTAGGAAAAATGACGCAAAGGCAGCAGATTTCCTCATTGCTTGACTGCTAGGCAAGGCAGTGACACTAATCCCTCCTCCGAAGGGTCTGAAGGGAAACAAGCAGGGGCCATCATGTGGCACATAGATGCTGGTGTTGGGGATTAAAATAAATTTGCTTAGGGAATGTTAAAATTAAAGGCTTAGAGTTAGGTGAAACTGTAATTTGCTTATAGCTTAGCATGAATGGATAGCTTAGTAAGTGAACTTTGCTTTTAGCATTAGTGAACTTAGTTTGTCAGCAAGAATGACTAAACTGAAGAAGTACAGAGCATCTTGCCCTGCAGAGATATCAAGGACTAAAATGTCTAATTCAATGGAAAAGGACTAAAATGTCTAATTCAATGGAAAAGACCTTCAAAGCAAGCAACAGACTGATGAAGGGACCTTGGTACAGGCAAGGTAGGAGGATGAATACAACAGAATTACACACAAAAGGGCCCAAGGGTCAAAACCAAGCTGGAAGATAAGGAAGTTACCCCAGCTACAAATCTTAGAGATAAGAAAAGAAGCAATGTGCCTGAAAGCAGGAAGGAAAACTAAGTAAGCTGTAGGGAGGCTCCGGACTCTAAAATATAATTGGACCGTCAGCTGCACGGCCAGTGCATGAAAATCATGTGGCAAGGGGGGATGGATCTTAGACTGTAAGGGTGTAATTGTCCACAGATTTTGTTGTTCAGGGTGTGCTTCTCTAGAGGCATCCATTTCAGATTTAAAATAAACTGTCTCTGTGACAGGATCTAGGCTCTGAACTCTTCATAACAGTCAGGAACTTAGGCTCCTGCTGCACTTAGACTCCTCTCTGAAAGGAATTTTAGAGACCGAGGGGGTCCAGTCTGAACATTATGACTCAGTGAGAAGGTCTTTTCTGTCTTGTCTATAAGAGCTGAGGTGGCAGTCCAGCTGAAAGCTTATGGCTTCAGGCTCAGGGCTTGGACTGGATTGCTCAGCCAGGCATATTACTGGTCAACTGGCATGAGAGATACCCTTCTCCACTTTCAGAGAGCTGGAGGTGAAATCTTTGACTTAATGGCTACATTTAGCAAGCCATGACTAGGCAAGTTCTGAGAGACTAGAGGGGAGTTTATTTCATCAAGCCCCATTTTAGATTCAAGCCCTGTTCTGTTCTGGCACACTAGTTTCCTTCAGAAATTGCTCCCACAAAAGCTTTCAGTCCAGACTCCAGTTATGAGGAGCATGTGGGTAGTTCCTGAAGACAATGTGGTGAATGTTAAAACGATGTTTATCACTGGGCTACTGATTTGTTTCCTACATCTGTTCTTCTCTAAATTAGTTTTCAAATTAGAAGCAGATATTCACACTTTCCTGCCTCCCTCTCCCCTGTTGGATATCGGAACTGAGACTCATGGGCAGATCCCTCTTCCTTCCTGCATGAGTAAGGATCCCAATGTGACTGCTGGCTGATTGATGGAAAGTTGTATAGCGCACCCAAACCTACTTTAAGCCAAAAATCACCAGCAGTATTTTCTATGGCTTCAGACTGGTTTGGGGCTGCCAAGTCAAAGAGTGAGCTGCCAAGTCAATAACTGAGACTGCCAAGTTAAAAATTTACTGGCATCTGTGAAAAAAATGTGTGATAAAACTCCCTCCAGGACTTTGAATAACTTCTGTTGGTGCCCTGGCAGGAAAAGCCAGTCAACAACCACAGCGGATAAGAGTGACAGTCAGAGAAGGAATGTGGAACAAGTTGGGTATCATCTCCCACCTGCTCCCCACTCTGAAGCTCTGTGAGGATCCAAAGGAGCAGAAAGCTGCAGGTCCAATACTGCTCCCACAACCAGATGGGTACAGGAGGTGCTGGCAAAGCTACAGCACTGCTCACTTACTTGTAATTTACTAACAGAAAGCTGTGACTGGAAAAAATGAGAAATGACATCTTTCCTCCCATTTCTAGAAGGTCACGTCTCCACCTCACACCAGACAGCCTGAATGTGCTCTGTATGGAGAGTGAAATAACTCTGTCAATTGATCACATCTCCATTTTAACACCACTCATGATTTTTGTGTATAGATAAACACACCAGCTGTGATTTGAATGACACTTAACCCGTTCTGACATATACCTCAGAGTAGATCACAGATAGCAACAGCCATCCCCAAAGGCAAACAAACTTCATAAACCTGCTAATCTCCAAGTCTACTACATAATGCACCATTGCAAAAAATACTTCAGCTTCCCTCTCACAAACCACCTCCAGAATTATCATCAGCTGAGCGGCACCACTCTAGTCTCACTGAACCTCAAAATAAACAGCTGTGCTATTTTCAGTGCCAAGGTTTTAATGCAAAGATACAGAGATATCCCTGCCCAGATCAGAGACAATGCAGGTAGCTCAAAGTACTCCTTGTCCCTGTCTTGTGATGGTTAGGTATCCTTTATCCATAAAAGAAATGGGGAATTCAGGCAAAGCTGTGCATGGCTCCTCAGTCAAGCAGAAGTAGAAATCAGGACTCTGTGGAAGTACCAGAATAAGATCCTTCTTCCCTATTCTTCAACGCCCACAGACACTCCTTTCTGACATCGTCTCTTTTATACTGAATGGTCAATAGGATGAGATGTTTTCATCTGCTTTAAGCAGTTTCATTCAAACAGCTGAGCTATTTGCTGTCCATTTCTGTTTAATATTCTCTGCAACCAGTACAGTGGAGTGAGAGAAAACACTAAATCACAGTACTCTCTCCAGTTGCAACATGCTTACACAGGCTGTTGTACCACTATAGTGGCATTACATACTGCCATATAATCTATAAACACAAATGGTAGCTCTTTCTTGGACAGCTAGATTACGAGCTCCTTATAAAGGTTTATATTTGCCAAAGCACTAAACTTTGCAGTCATGTGAAGCAATGACACACTGAACACAGACATGGGAAATAAAGTCACTATGAAGCCTGTAAAGTTGTAATAATGTTTGAAGAGATCAAAGCAGATTTGATGGGGAAATCAGATGGGAACAATTCAAGTATTTGGAATTGTCATCTCCCACTTTAGAAAAAAATCTGATGTCTTTATCCCTGAATGGTGCCAGAGAGATCCAAAATCACTGAGGGGAATGGTATAAATGATACTTTTTACTAAACAAGATGCACGTCTTTGAAACACTGGATTTGAACAAATAAAAAACCCATATGTGACAGAGCACTGACAGAAAAGCTGCAGCCACTGAAAGTTACTGGGAGACCCTGTCACTCATTGTAATAATCTGCTTAACTGAAACATGAAACACAGCACCCAGAGCCCTAATGCCACCTGGAGTCAAACCCAAAAGCAAAACAAACCTGCCAGCTACAGCCTGCTACAGCACGTGTGGCAAAGAGAAAAGGGAGAGAAAGAGAGAAAAGGGACAAAAGGAAGAAAAGAGAGATAAGGAGAAAATAGATGAATAGTTACAAAAGAAATAGGAAAGATGAGATATAGTCACTCCCTTAGGAACTCTGCGTGTAGTAACATGTATTTCTTTGTCCAGCAGTTCCAGAATATAGCAAGTGTCCACACACAACACAAGAGTCTCCTGGGTGGAAAACTGGTTGGCTGGCCGGGCCCAGAGAGTGGTGGTAAATGGAGTTAACTCCAGCTGGAGGCCAGTTACAAGTGGTGTCCCCAGGGCTCAGTGCTGGGTCCAGCCCTGTTCAATGTCTTTATCAATGGCCTGGATGAAGGCATTGAGGGCACCCTTAGCAAGCTTGCAGACGACACTAAGCTGTGAGGAAGCGTGGATCTGCTGGAGGGTAGGGAGGCTCTGCAAAGGGATCTGAAAAGGCTGGACTGCTGAGACCAATGGCATGAGGTTTAACAACACCAAATGCCGGGTCCTGCACTTGGGGCACAACAACCCTGTGCAGTGCTACAGACTAGGAGAAGTCTGTCTAGAAAGCTGCCTGGAGGAGAAGGACCCGGGGGTGTTGGTTGACAGCGACTGAACATGAGCCAGCAGCGTGCCCAGGTGGCCAAGAAGGCCAATGGCATCTTGTCTTGGATCAGAAATGGTGTGACCAGCAGGTCCAGGGAGGTTATTCTCCTTCTGTACTTGGCACTGGTGAGACCGCTCCTCGAATCCTGTGTTCAGTTCTGGGCCCCTCACCACAAGAAGCATGTTGAGGCTCTGGAGCTTATATGTGTTCATACAAGACATTTTGAGCCCATGAAACCCCACTTCTCTCCTATTTTGTCTGGAAGCAGTACAGCTCTTCAAGCATGCACAAACAAAACCTCAGCATCAGATTTCCACACTTAGTGAAATCCATCCTGGTCTTTGCAGAGTAAATCCCAACTCACCAGAGTCAAAATATGTTTTCAGTTTACTCTGAGGAAACAAGATTGCAAAAGATACAGGAACACTTACAGGTCTGTACTGATTACTTGCATAGGATCTAGAGCCTCTCTGGGGAACAAATGATACCAAAAAGGCGTGGTTCATTTTGAAAATACCACATTCCACGGGGTATTTCCTTGGGGGCTCATATAAATAATAGTTTGTCTTCTTTACAAAGCAGTTTTGGTGGGGTTTGAACATAATTGTTGTGCTTAATTTGCACCTTGAGAAACACTTAGGAGTTTTATGTCTTTGTTTTTCTTTCATTTTAATTTTACTTTTAAGGCTGTAACAAACTTTTCTTACAACAGCCAGAATCCAGGTCACATTGCTTGTTATCAGGGAAACTACCCAGAGCCTAGTCAACTCTGTCGCACACCGTAGAGAAAAGCAGGTGCACAGATGAAAGAACAACTTTAAACTCAATTTTTCCATTTTGTGTCATTGTAAACACTTAGCATCGCTGTTATCGCTGTGATATCTAATGCCATAAGGGCCCTATTCCCTCTAAACTAGTTTAGCATTTGTTAATGATTTGTAAAAAAAGTGATTAATCTCCTTGTATACTGCCTGAATCTTCTAAGGAGAATCATTGAGGTAGATTCATTGTGTTAGCCAGATTGCTTTACAGCCTTTGTTAGCGACTATGTCCTTGAAGAAGAGCTAGAAGACTGAGAAGAAAGTTCTTCCATAGAACTACTGAAGGCTGGATAATTGTCAAAGAAGCATGAAGATAAAAGATCTTTGGAAACTAGGGGAAAGGTAAAGACAGCTCAGGGTGTTACAATACCCATCTCATGGATTACTGGTGAAATAAACCCCCCGAGATTCAAAACTTAGACACTAGAGGGAATGCACAGCTGATTTACATAGCAAGTGAGGATTGTGTTAGCCAATAAGACATAGAGCATTAATTAGTAAGATACATAGCCAATTAATGCAACGCTAACATAATTATGGCCAGAGTTTGGTAAACTGACAATAGGATAAATGTAGCATGAAACTTGTGTCATGTGCTGGCTTTGTGGAATACCACTCAGCACCCAAACTTGCACAACTTCATAATGAAAATCTCATCTCTGTGTAAAACTGGATTATTGCACATCAGGTAAAAAATCTCACCTTTTTTTGGAAAAACACCTCTGGTAACTTTTAAGACACCTCCTACTTACTAAACAAAAAGTTAGAAGTATTGTAAGGTTCTAGCTTCTCAAAACAATCTGAAGATCAAGATCAGATGAGCTTTTGTCCTTCTACTCCACAAGAAATTTCTGTCTTCCCTGGACTGATCCACATAAGCTACATTTTTATTTAAGACACACACCCCGACCTGACACTGTTCCCTGGCACTTGGAGCTGTTTATTGTCAGGGTAAGGGAAAAGAGGGGAATCTCCTTGGACGTTTTGCAGTTAGACCAGAATGCCAGAATCACGCTGACAGTTCACTGAAACAAATCAAAATAGAATAGAGGCTGACTTGGGTCTCTTACAATTTGGCCAATCTGCCAGGATCATGCTGACAGCATCACCGTGAAAAAACCCTTATATGCTTTATATAAATTATTAAAGACTCTGGAAACTTGTACACGTATACAAACATTTTTTTTTTCCCCATTAATTGGTGATAGCATAAGGATTCGGGAGCAGCTGGTGATAAACTGACTGCAAAAACAGATATGGAGTGCTATACAGTTAAAACCCCAAGCACTAACAAGCACTAACTGCTAGTGTGATGTTATTAGATATGTGCATATAACACAGATTTCTTACCCAATAGGCATGCCCGTGGGAGGAAAGATAAGGTCCAGCCTGTAAACTGATACCAGACATTCCACTGTAGATCTTCCCTAAACTTTACCCTTTGTATTTTATTTTTATAAAGTTTCTATAGTTTTAAGTGGAACTTGAGTGGCTTTAGTCATACATAATTTTGTGCTTGATTGGTTTAAAAACCTCATGTTTCACTTTTAAAGGTGTAGTAAATGAAAATTTAGAGTGCATGCCCAGTTGGGCGTTGTTATTGCTTGGAAGCAAGTTGCTTCTGGGATGGAGGTGTGTTTTGGTGTTGTCATGACATTATAATGAGCAAAGTTCAGCTAAAGGACACAGTTTCACCATGTTTGCTGAGGCAGTAGTTGTGATCCATTTCTTTGATAGCAGCTATGCTGTTTTCTTCACAGTTCCATGACCAGAAAGGCAACAGAGACTGGCCATGCTACCTCACAGCAGCACCCCATTCTCATTTCAGTGAGGGAGAACATTCTGCTTAGCCAGGTCTCTTCCGTGGCAGCTACATTCCTTTCCTGGGAGCAGCAGCTGCACCTCGCTTTAACATCACAGTGACATCATTTAAATAGGAACTTTGGGGAAATTTTGGGGTTCTCATTCCCCTCCATTTTTCATTAATGTCCCATAGCCTGGCAGTGTACAAGCTAGAGCAATCTTTGTGTTGTTAATTGTAGCTGGCCAATCCTTTGAAGTATATGCAAGCTTAAAGGAATCAAGTGACAGTGATCCTCTGTTACAGAGGGGATTTCTAAACAACATAAACACCTCCTTGTAATAATCCTACATACATACTAAGACAGGTTATTACTGTCAGATCACAAACAAACTGAAAGAGATCACGGTCTCAAGATCTTAAACATTTCACACAAGACAACCACAGTCTCCATTCACACAGACAGTTACAAATGGAGCAGACAATCAGACAATGACAGGCCACAAACAAACAAACAAACAAAAAGAAGCAAAAATCGTGGTTATGGACCAAACTGGGGACTTTAACCCCAGACCAAACCACCAAATACCAAAATCCAGATTACCAAATATACCAAAATACCAAGCTGGGGACTCTAACCCCAAGCCCAAATTAGTTACCTTTCAAACCCAGCCCTGCAGGGCTTTCACCACTGACTTACGAGGAGGCAATGAACCCCAAATCCAAAAAGGATATTTTAATTTCTTAAATCTTACCAGTGGAATCGTTGCTTCCAATACATGGTCTGAAGTGATGGATGTTCCCCCCTGAGAAGTTCTCAGTTGCCAGCTGGAGCATCCTTGACCCCCACAGATCCAAAATCCTGAAAGCAAGTCCCGTCTGGTGTGCCAAAATTATATTGAATATAATAAAAGTCTCTAAGACTTGTTTTGGAGTTTTAGAAAGCAAGCATCCTTCATCAGGCCTGGGCAGCAATGCAGGAGTGATCTCCATCAACCATGTGCAATGAGACAAACAGAACATATTTCCGATTTACATGCATGAATAAAACTTTTTCCAGAGATCTTATGCATAATGTATTACTTTCCAAGGTCTAATTTTGATGTTGTGAACTTCTGAACACTCAATACTCTTGCCAGTTGGGAGCTGGTTCCAACTTTCTGCTTAACCTTGCCTTTTAAGATAGGAAACTCCAAACAGAGGTGATCAGAGAAGAAGAGACATCTGTTAAGAATATATTATACTTCACACAGTGTTATCATTTTCAGAGAATGAAAAATGTCTAGAAGACACCATTTTAAGGAAAACATGCAATCAGAAGGACATTCTGTCTAACTTTCAAAAAACACAACTACTTAGACAAAACTTCACTTTAGCTTAAATCAAAATATTCCGTTTTTTGTAATAGCAACTACTTCTTGTATCACTTGGTGTCCCATCCTCCTGTGGCTTGTTCTCCTGTAATTATTTGAGGAATTGCTGCAGAACAGATGTGCCAGTATGTCATCCAAAATGACATCTCTCAAAGGTGTGGTGTCACATCAAAACACAGCAGAGTCACAATAGACAAAATGGACCAGGGTAGCCTTCTCCCATCTTCCATGAACTCTCAGGAGGTCAGTCTAGCATACCTGACTAATGGTAAATTTTGGCAGAAAATGCAGTTTTCACTGAAGCTCTTTCCTTTGCTTTCCAGTGCTTTCATTCTTGGAGTGTGAACATTCTTGGACAGACAGATTGGAACATGCTAGTCCCTTCCACCACACATTTGCCTGCAGGGTCTTTAGGCATGTTACCCTGCAGGAAAATTCCTCATTTTTCTCTGCCACATTGCAGCTTCCACAGGTCTCTTCAACCTTCAACTATAGCTCCAAGAACAGGGCATGGAAACACACAGTGTCCATGTGCCCTTCACAGCTATATTTCTAAGCAAGACCCTCCTTGCTACAGCAGTCCCATTCTCTCCCGCTGCCTTCATTTCTTCTTCCACTCACTGCATCAAAAATGGCTTTCTCCCACCTCCTTTGGCACTCAGACATGTTCTTCAGTATCTAATCCCATAAGGGGAGAGGAGACTAAAGTTTGTTACTTTCCCCCCAGTTAGAAATGCAATGAAAAAACACCGAAGGTCCATAAACACAAAACAACTTATTGTCAATATGAGCCCACACTACTTAGTCACATAGAATTTGGGCCAGGCTTAAAAGGGAGAACATTATCTGCTGCTGATATGCAAAGCAGGAATTTACAAGTCCGAGAGGATAAGAAAAGAGGCACTCCATAACAAGATGAAAAAGGTGGCAGCAGAGTCTACAGATGTTGGTGGACATGATTTTCGAAAAGGCAGTCTAGGAAGTAGATAGCTCTTTCAAACTACCTGTTACAACTGCTCTATGCAGAGCTCAGCAAAATTCAGCCTCACTGAAAAATACTGTTTATCCAGGAGAGAAACAGAAAAGGGTTGTGCAGGCATCAGCTAGCTGAGGCACTGCTGTAAAAGCCTGTGCTAAATTCTCTCCCTTTCTTTCAGCAGAACTCACTTCAGATAGAGATCTTCTTTAGTCCCTTTGGAGAAATATATTAATTGCTTGGAAGTTGTGAGCAAGCTTTTTTTCCTAAATGCAAAAGAGCTAAATGCAGTTTTTCATTCCTCAGTTGAGCCCTGAGCTATCCTTGAATGAGCCATATGCAGAATAGGTATCTCTGCATGCCTAGGAAAAACATCCGCTCTGGCACACCAAGGAAACTCTCTTCTAGGGCAAACCACAGTCATGGCATGTTGGTCACACCTTTAAGTCCTCTAGGAGTCTTACTGAGTTGAACAACAGTTGCTGACTGCTCCAGACTTTAGAGAGATAAGATGAAAATGATAAGCTCCATCTTCCCCTGCATGTGAGCTCTGGAACAAGAATAAGCACAAGACACACTTTGCAACAGTCACATAGATCAAAGTGGGAATGGAAAAGGAGATTAAGTCACTTCTTATTTTAATGTATGTATACTTACTTAATGTATATATACTTACTTAATGTATATATACTTATTTAATGCATATATAATGTATTTCTGCAGTACGTCAGTGAGATTTCAAATTCTCTGGATCATTTTCTATTCAAAATTATGGTTTTGTTATCAACTGTCAGTCTCAATGAGTGACACATACAATTTTTCAATCACTCACTGTAAAACACAAAGAACTATCATCTAAAGGCATTTGAAAATAAGCTGTTGGGAAAATTAGATCTACACTGCCGCTGCTCAAACTGGCTTCACAAATCAACAAGCTGGCCTAGAGTTCTGTGCTTCATCTTGTTATTGTTCCAAGGAGTTCAAATCAAATGAAGCTATCAGAAATTAGGGTGGGTTCTCCATATCAAAATTTTCAGTCAAGTGTTACATTTTAGTGTATCGTATAATCATTTTAGGTTGACTAACTGACGCAATATGTATAAAAAAAATGGTGACAGAACTGGTGAAATGCCAAGAATAACACATTATCTGAGAGCTGGTTCGAGGCTCTGAATGCAAAATAGCTGTAACCAAGAGCTGTAGCTGTGGATTTGTCATTTGGTTTCCAGAGATCATACAGTAATTTGGATCAAATCTCTTTTTCAACAAAAGTTACATTAAAAATTACCTAAGATCCTGCAAATTCTTCATCTGATTTAAACCAAGAGATCTGAGGTCCTGTCAGATTTTCTCTGGTATGATTTTCCACTGTTTTCCACTTCTCAGGTCTTCAGACCGTCAGCTAACAAATTTGTTATTGTAGAGGTCTATATTCCCTTTTGCAGTCCAATTAGTTTTTCACAGCTCTGCCAGTGCCATTGCCCCAGCTATAAAAAACTGAAAAAGTCAAGAATTATGTATGAAGGAAACTTCATGATGTAGTACTGTGATGAAACCACAATGATCAAGACAAACATAATACATAGTCTGAAAGTAATTCAGACAATAGGATAATTATTTCCTGGAGAAACTTAGAGTGAAAGTTCAGCTCTTGCTACAAAAATATCAAGAGGCAAATGGAAATATATCTTTCTTGAGAAACACGTAATCAGGAAGAGCAAGCAGTGACCAAGTCTTTTGCAAACTAAAAATCATTGCAACTGCAGAGTCACTTAGCTGGAGCAATCAGGTGGGCGCAGCAGACTGAACTAACGAGGGCATGTCTGAAAACTTCACTGCATCCTTTCTCTAGAGCTAGCTCTGGTTCAGCATAAATACTACTTCTACCTGTTCAAAGCACTACAGTTCACTGTGTTTCAGGAACACAGGGAAGGGAACAAGGCTAGATACACAACAGACACTGAATATATCTGTTTTTCCCAAGACCTGTCCTGCTTTTTCCAGCAACCCTCCAGATTTGCTGAGGTGGAGGTAGACAAGTGTGTCTACCTGCACTTATGAGGTAGGTTTCTGTCTTCATGAACACTTTGCACATGCTTTGCAAAAGCCCCATGTCCTATTGTGACATTTAATCCCTGTCGTTTGGGATACTCTGTGTCAAGATCCACAGAGGTCTATACCTAGAAGAGGGCAACTGTCCTGTGAAGAATGTTGCTATGCGATATACTTCCTTTTCATGTTAGTCATCCACAAGATAAAAAGCACTTACACCGTGAACTGAACTCATTGGAGACTAAACCTCATGCAAAATACTGCCCTTAATGCTGCTTGACTCATTACTCAGGTATTTCATCATCATCTTTAAGGGTCTTTGATTCAATCTGGTTCTGCTAAGCGGGAGCTAGATGGTAGCTTACTGCTGCCTTGCAGGCCCTTGTTTGTGCTTTCAAACCTGATTACAAACAGAGCCTTTCCACCCACCTCTCCTACCACACTCTTTCATTAGCCAAACTCATTTGTATTCTTCCTTCATAGAACTAATGCAGCTAGTTAGGTTGTAAATCCAAGCTCATCTGCAGTTGTATCATTCTGGGTAACGCTCAGAGGGCATTAAGGTTAGCAGGAAACAATAGAGATAAACCTAGGCAGAAAGCTGAAAGAACAGACCAGGGACCTACAGAGGCAGAAAGATCCCAGGCTATGCTTCAAAGTTGCCTCATGGGCTCTTAACTCTGCCCTGAAATTTAGACCCAGAAAGCTGGTGGTGAAAATTCCATGAGTAGTGGTGTAGCTAGAATTTTTTATTCTCCAACTACACGTTCATTCATTTTCACGCATCTTCTTGTGTATAAAGACCTCTGGGAAGCAAGCCATTTTGCAAGGATATTCATAATCCTGTGGCAGGCTTCCAGCAAAGTGAGTGTGTGGTAGCTGTCTGGAACACCTGGAGATCTTGAGAACTGCACTCCATCACTGTTCTGCATATGCTTTCTGACACACACTGCTATGACAAGATTATCATGAGCAGAAAATATTATTTTGCCAGTATTCCAGGGTGTTGCTTTCTGATGTTCCTAGTCTTGCTGACAAATTATATGGTATTGGTAACTGACCCGGCTGATGTAGTCAATTTCTTTACCCATGAAGCAGGTGCAGTACTGTCAAGGGCTTTGTTCTAAACTGCAGACAAAACATTTTAATTTTTTCTTGAATAACTGGTTTTAAGCCATGTTTTGAGAAGAAGTTGTTGAAACTAGTCTGGCAGGACCACAACAAGGACACAGTCTTCCACACCTGCTAAAATGCCCTTTGCACAAGCGTGTGAGAAGAGGTCATCTGCCAGTCACAGCTATGGGGCTCCAGGGGGATCAGGCCAAATATGCACTCTAGTCTAAGACAACTGGGTGACAGCTTATGCAACACAGAGCTCCTCCTAAAGGAACTTTGAGAGTCAAGAGAGAGTCAAGTCCTCGAGAGAGTCAAGTACTCAAGGGAGAGAATCCTCCTCTGAGAGATGTCTACATAATAAGTAAAAAAAATCAAAACCTTCTGATAAAGGTCTTTTTGTCTTAAGCCTGGTAGCTTAACAAAGGATGGAGGTCTGTGAATTTATTACTATCTCCCACCTCATTGGAAAAGATCATCAATTCAGGCAGAAATGACTTCTAGGCTGGGATTGAAGAACACTGCTGCAACTATGCCAGGACTCCTATTACAGGACTTTATTCTACATGCTAGGGAGTGCTCACAGAGCTGCACCAAGAAAAAAAACTGTGCTTCAGAAAATGCATTTGTGTGTGTATGTGTGTGTATTCATATGTTCTGGTCATCCACAAGGTGAAGGAAATATATGCAGCTACCTCAGCTCTGTCATGTCAGAGTGAGAGTGCTGGTGTGGGAAGAGAAGACCCATGGCAGGACTCGAAATACCACGGCAGACTCTCACCTTGAGGACTAACAGTTTGGAGTCTATCTCTAGCTTATGAGTTTGTCACCCCATCATCCTGGGAGAAAATATTAGATCAGGTGTTGCCCAGCAACATCCCTGAAACCAGCTGAACCTCTTCTTTGGAGACGAGCTTTCTTCTTTTTTTCTCCCATGACTATTTAGAAACTAGCTATGTAATTTCTGTGAGATAAAGCACTATGAATCACCACTTGTTGCCAAGTAATTTTTGAGGACTGTGGAAAACAGATACTTTCTGTTAGCTGAGCAATTAGGAAATCCTCAGTCCCTTTGCCAGTCAAAGTACAGTGCTCTTGACTGAAGATATAGTGGACATTACCTCAAGTACACTTTATACTTTAGGAAGTTAAGGAACAAAGCACAAGTTGAAACTAGAATTCATTGTGGTTACCCTCAGCATTTTTATGCAGGTCATGATCCAAACACAAAGGCAAAGACTTGTCGTTAATGCAGAGTGTCCCCTGAAAAGACAAATAAGAGGAGTTCTTTCCTGTTCCTAAGTTTGTCAAAGACTGTGGTTTTGTTTGAGCCAACCAGCAACAGGAGAATAGCAACATCAGAAACCACTTTGTAAAGCCCAAGGTTACTGTAGAGGCATCTTTCTCTTAGCGAAGAATGGTGATTAAGGTAGCTCAAAGCAAAGTTGTAGAAAAGCTGTATTAAATTGACAATAAAAAACTATGCAATATCATCAGCAAGTGAGATTGCAATAAGCAAGACCACTGACAAAACCAGAATACCTCAATCCCCAGGAACAGACTCAAATGTTAGCATTTTTCTTGTTTCTGCATTCAATACCATTCCATGCTTAAACATGCAAGCTTAAGAGCAGTCAAACAGGTACAAAGTTATGCTCAATGAAATAACAAGGTTATCCAGAAGGCCATTCCTGGAGCGATGTTCTGATGGGTCTGACAGGAGATTAAATTCCATCTGAGAACCGATGAAAATTTCTCTGGCTGTTGGCTGTTGTGCAGACCTTTGTAGAAGAGTTTCTCTTTTCTTCAGAGAAGTATACTTCTCTTGCAAAGGTAATATGATAAGGCCTAGTGGGCTTGCTAGTTATGTCTTTGCATTTAAAAAATAACTATATTTTATCTGCTTCCAAAGACAACTAAGTTTCCACATCTTTCAAATAGGACACAGAAGTCCTTTGTCAAAACCTTTTGCAACTATCAATCAGTGGGCAAAGGGAATACTTCAGGGTAATATTTTCCCAAGAAGAAACAGCTTCCCAAAAATGTGCTGAAGGAATTCTCTTGCAGAGCAGATGCAGAGGACATCAAAGACATCTTGATACACAAACATATAAACTGTGCACTAGGCTACTTGAAAAATGAGTTAATTGGTGAATCACAGAACTATTGAAGTCGGAAGAGAACTCTGGAGGTCTGCTGTCAAACTTTCTTTTCCCCCTTAATAAATCCCAAGTAAGTTTGCACAGTTCCACAAATGCACTCAGATACATCATTAGAAATTTACTTATTTGCAGGACACCTAAGATAGTCTAGTTTCCCCATTTTCTGTTACTTGAAAAGTTCTAGTTGAAGGTATCCAGGGATAAGTTTGATTCCTGAAAGGGTCTATATTTCACAGTCCTAACAGCTCTGGTCAACCTATGCATCCATTATTAGTTTTCCTACCTCTTGAATTTGTTTCTTAAGCTCAATAGCTCTTGAACAGTCACCACTATAAAATAGATACCCTTATGTTCTACATGTTTGTCAGTGCTTGTGAGGTAATAATGCTGTTGTAATGCTGCAAATCATGCAAAGCTTTGGAAGGTGAAAATTTTTTTTGTTTCCAGGTAAAAACCTGGCTGACCTACCTGATCTGTACCTAACATTTTGGAGTTCAGTTTATGTAACTTAGACTATATACAGAAAAATCCTGTTTTCTGAATTTTCAACCACACAGCCTTCTTTGGCTGGGGAGATGGGGGTGGGGAAATATAAGATTGATTTATTGTGTAGATTTGATTTCTTGTTTATGTGATAATGAAAATGTTTTACCAGATGAAAAGAACGCTTTGCAAACTGGCAAGCCCATCTTCTGCTCTTTGTGTTCATGGATTTCGTTACACAATGCAAAGCTGTATCCTGTATAGAAAGTCAAGAAAAATCAGAATTGATTCACTGCAACTGCTGAATTAGATGGGTTTTTTACTTTTGTATAGAGACAATGAAAAAACTGATTCAGAAAGCTGGTAGGGTAACACAAATATGAATGTCTAATCCACAGTCCCGAGCTTTGGTCAGCTGGCTGTGGAAAGACTGCCTTCACCAGATTTGCTGAACTTCTTTCTATGAGTATAAACTCACAGAGAGCCTTCATGGAATATCCTGTCAGCAGAACAATTATTGTTGTCACTACTCAAGACAATATGATCAGGTAACCTCAAATTTCCCTCATAGACTTTGAGGCATGATGTCTAATTTGAGTATGTAGGAGTCAGTCCTGGTCTCAATGGCCAAAGTTTTTCTATGAACAACTGGTCTTTCATGAGCTAAAGAGAGCATGTCAGTCTTCCAGACTGTTTTTTCAGCTGTCTGACATGTAGGGGCTCCTAGCTTACATAAGGCAGGCTGCTCAAGAGTAAGTGAAACTTGCCTCAAAAGCATATTCATACTCTGCATGAGAAATATATCATTTCCCCTTTACATAAGAGTAATAAATAGGTGGAAATATCACAATATCTCCACAGGACAGAAATCCCAGTTTTAACCAGATCACCTCCAAACACCGATCACCACAACAGCAAATGCTGGAGAGAGGAACTACTAATTCCAGTTCCTCTCTCTTCAGTATCTTCTCATTAAACAGAGATCACAGAAAGAGTAGAAAGTCATCAGCCATGAGGATTGCTTTTTCTGATGAAGAAATGTGAATGCTGGCATTTAAGAACAGTAAATGGCAATAAGAAAAATTAAATTCCCCAGCAATTTCATAACTTAAAAACTGGAACAAAGCCAATTTTGTTGAAGTTCTGTAAATGTCACATCAGCAATTTAAAAAACATTTCCCAGCAGTTTTCCTTGCAGAACTGTAAATACTGTAGATTTTAAGCAACATTATACAAACAAAGGCCTGAAGCACTTGTACATGTCATGCTTCCCCAAAATGGTCAAAATATCTCAGGGAAAATATTTAAGTATTTCCAAGTCATGTATAATCTTTCAACAGTTTTCAAAAACGTGCGTTGTAAATGAGGAACAACACAAGATGTGCCTGACTAGCTTCCCAAGTCTGTTGGTGCCATGTGTTTCATACCAGAATCCTCCACTGCTGCAAAGCAGCCATTCTGAGCAGAGAACAAAATGTGTTAGTACCGAGGAGCACTGTTACTTTCATGCCCAGAAGTCAGTCCTGCTGCTTCAGTTTAGGATAAAAAGGGGATTCTACTTCAAATTACAGATAATTTTAATGTAACATCAACAAAAAGCCAAGTATGTTCACCAAGGTGTTTTAAATTCTGTATCTTCTCTGTGCTTAATCCTGCTGCTGTGCTCTTCAGAGAGGCTGCATGTGAACATGCAGTGAATCTGGTATTTCTGTTTGCGTCCAGAGCTGGAAATATCTATGAGTCATGCATGCTATTTCCCACCTTCTGTGATCGTTAAGTTCTACCAGAAATCTTTCTGTTGTGGAAAAGGTCCTTTTTAACTTTCATGAATGCAGAGAAATGTGAGTGCACTGTTCAGACATCTTGAGATTGAAAGAGAGAGAGAGGCAAACCTTCTTTACACTTTCACAGGGTTTGTAACTTGAAGACCATTGTTTTAGGCTCCCCACCAACACTAATGACAGTGCTGGTCTCACAGGAAAAGCCTGTTCAGGTGTTGAACAGTGGGACCACAATGTGACTGGAGGTGACTGGACCATAGGATACACTTGGCTTAAAGTCCCCAAATGAAGAGATACAAAGTCATTCAGTCTTCTAGAATGGAATACTGGGTATCACCTATAAGTGTCATTCACAGCTTCTGGAGGAAACTGTGAACAGCCAAAACACAGACCTGCTTTGCTGAATCTGAGTCTTTTAAGTTAGTTGAATTCATTGTTTTTTGACTGCCCTGCCTCAGCCTTTGTGGCAGGCACATATTGCCTTGAATTATAAAAGCCAGAAGCAATCAAGTTCTTCCATTCCTTCCTTGCTGGTGCAGTGGTTAACCTGCTCTGTGTCAGGACAAATCTGCGTTTACATAGCCATCATTGCAGGTGGTCTGAGAAATGAAATCTTGTTTGTGTTTCCATGTAATTTACAATTTCTTCACATGTTTCAATTGTAAACTGGTAAGTCAATAGCTTAAAAATCATGTACAATTTACTCTTCATTTCTTCTGTATGCCGTGGACCAAGCTGAGACCACTCCACCAACTGCTGGAGGACATATAGGGGGAATTCACATTATGAATATGCTTTTCACTATTTTTGGCTGACTGAACAGGAAGTTTCCTAAACTGCCCTGGTGTCACCCATCCTTACAGTGTCTGATTCAAAATTACAGAATTGCTTAGGCCCATAAACCTTACACTGCCAAGCCCACCACTAAACCATGTCCTTCAGACCACATCCACATGTCTTTTGAGTACATCCAGGGACTCTATCACTTCCCTAGGCAGCCTTTCCAATGCTTGACAACTCTTTCAGTGAAGCAGTATTTCCTAATACCTACTTTAAACCTCACATGGCACAACTTGATGCCTTTTCCTCTGGTCTTATCACTTGTTAGAATAATAGAATCATAGAATAGTTAGGGTTGGAAGGGACCTTAAAGATAAAGGTGTCCCATGGCAGGGACACCTCCCACTAGATCAGGTCACCCAAGGCCCCATCCAACCTGGCCTTAAACACCTCCAGCAGTGGGGTATCCAGAACTTCCCCTGGCAAACTGTTGCAGTGTCTCACCACTCTCATAGTGAAAAAATTCTTCCTAATGTCTAGTCTAAATCTGCCCTTCTCCAGTTTATATCCATTCCTCCTCATCCTTTCACCACAAGCCTTTATGAATAGTCCCTCTTCAGCTTTCTTGTAGGCTCCTTTCAGGTACTGGAAGGTCACTATCAGATGTCCTCTGAGCCTTCTCTTCACCAGGCTGAACAAGCCCAACTCCCAGCATGTCTTCATAGGGAAGATGCTCCAGCACCCGGATCATCTTTGTAGCCCTCCTCTGGAACTGTTCCAACAGTTCCATATCTTTCTTACGTTGAGGATTCCAGAACTGGACACAGTACTCCAGATGAGGTCTCACGAGAGAGGAATAGAAGGGCAGAATCACTTCCCTTGACCTCCTGGCCACGCTTCTTTTGATGCAGCCCAGGATACGGTTGGCCTTCCGGGCTGTGAGTGCACATTGCTGGCTCATGTTGAGCTTCTCATCGACCAGTACTCCCAAGTCCTTCTCTGCAGGGCAGCTCTCAACCATGTCATCCTCCATCGTGTACTGAAAACAGGGATTGTCCCGACCCAGGTGTAGGACCTTGCACTTTGCCCTTGCACTCATCTTGGTGTCATCTGCAAACTTGCTGAGGATGCACTGAATCTCACTGTCGATATCATTGATGAAGATATTAAACAGCACCAGTCCCAATACGGACTCCTGAGGGACAACACTAGTCAGTGACCTCCATCTGGGAGAAGAGACCCACAACTGCGTCGCTACAACCTACTTACAGGTAGTTGTAGACACTGATAAGATCCCTCACATCCTCCTTTTCTCCATACTGAACAAACCCAGTACATTTCAGCAGCTCAATATCTTTCTTGTAGTGAGGGGCCCAAAACTGACCACAGTATTTGAGGGGTGGCCTCACCAGTGCTGAGTACAGGGAGATGTTCTGTTCCCTGCTCCTGCTGGCCACATAATTTCTGATAAAAGCCAGGATGCTGTTAGTCTTCTCACTTCTCCAAGAATAAAAACTCTATCACTTCATGATCACTATGCCCAAGACAGCTTCCAGCTCCCACACCACCCGCACATCCTCCTCTGTTCATGAACAACAGGTCCTATGTAACACCTTTCCTATTTGGCTCAATCAGCAGCTGAGTCAGGAAGTCGTCTTCTACACAGTTAAGAAATCTCCTAGACTGTTTCTCCTCTATTGTATTCCATTTCCAGCAGATATCTAGTAGTCAGAAGTGCTCCCCTTGACAAAGACAACATCTCCATATGAAAATACTGGGGATTGTGTTACTCTTGCACCTCCAGCTCACTTTGATGGCAGTTGCTGTGGTCAGTAGGATGGACTGGAAAGCTCATTACAGCTTACATGGCAAGAGCTAGGGAGTTAGGGTTCCAAGAATATGAGAGGCCTCAGCTATGAACACTAATATTTCACCATCCAAGGAAGGCTTTACAGGCTCTTATTTCTATTCATTTCAGGGAATTTGTCTACAGAACCCTTCTCTGAACTACTTTATTAAATCCTGAGTTAAAATGCATCATTAGAAGAGAAAGAGTTTGATTAAATCAACATATCCCAACTTTATTCATTCCCTCAAAATCTGACAAGAGTCTTCAGAAAAGCAACACAGAGAAGATTTCAGAGTTCTGAGGCTGTTAAGTTAAATGAGAATTCTCTTCTAATACCTTTGAAAGAGAAACTGTGCCTTCACATGTAATAAAAGACCAATGAAGAATACAGCCACAAGCCAAATCTTCTTTTTTCCACTCCAGTGTACTTTTAGATAAAAGGAAATCAATAGTAGCTGTGAGATTCACATCAGAAAGATCAGCTTATTTAGGCATGGGCACAGCTCCCTGACGCCTTGTCTGTGCTGTCCTTAGGAGCAGGTCAGCCCAGTACAAAGACAAGAAAAGCCCACCAGAGAGTAATGATACAAGCCTTTGATCTCTGAGAAATTGAAAACTTTGTGGAAGCAAGGGAAAGACATGCAGTTGGTTTTGTTATTCACTATAGCTGAAGAACCTATTTTTAATTCATTTTTGTGCTGCAAAACTTAGATAAGACCTCCTTTTTTCCTCAGCTTCCTTTGTTCCACAAAATTCTTTTTTTCACTTGAAAGGTGTTTCTTCCTCACAGCAGAACAGGGATGGCTTCCTTAGGAGCAATGTCTCAGTGTATTTATATACATCAAGCAATAGACAGTATAATTCTATTTACCAAGGTACTCTGAATTGCTAAATGACACATTGGATTTCAGCCTGCACTGAAGTCCTGAAGCATAGGCCAGACATTTGCAGCAAACAAAAACAGATTTAGCATTGTTCTGCAAGGCATCTCTTGACATGTAGCTCTCACTGTTAGCCTGCTGCACAAGTCCACAGAGAAATTCTCTAGGAGGCTGAACATGGGAACCATGAGAGAACATGAGATGTCAGACTTTGAGAAGGTACCCTGTCTGCACTAAATTGCAGAGATAAGGAACAGGGACACACCCTGCTCAACTATATATGAAAGCTAGAGGCTCAAATAATGGTCATATAAATGCATACCACCTTCAAACGAGGACCATCCTTCCTCAAAAATCTGACTACTTAGAATAACATTTTACATTATGATGCCTGACTTTCAACTTCATTCACTTTACTGGTGTAAGCATTGACAATTGCCTGTAGCTTTTCATTGTTATATTTCCATGTTAGAAAAAATGCCAGTTTACTTAAAAAATGTATTTTCAGATCCAAACTTATTACGAATCCAAGCTCAACTCCATCTCTAGTCTGCGGATATCAAGTGCTGATCAAGAGTGTTGATACACAAAATAAGGTGACTGGACTGCAGGCAGGTTGAGAGACATCTTCATTTTTCAGACTGCCTGAAATTTGTTTCAGAAAAAGTAAATGCTTCCATTTTTGTAATAGAATCACTCACAACGGAGACCATGAAATGCAAACACCTGAGCAGGGCTTTGAAGAGAGTATACAGAGACATCAATGTGTCACTTTCTTCTCTCTTTGGTTTCTAGAGTTCTTTCTCTGAACAAACGGTGCGCATCCTGAAAACTATCTCTCCACAACCACTTTAGCTGCTACAATATAGTGTTGATTCCGACATGATTTCCTACATTTTACTTAGGAATTTATTGTGTACGTCTTGCAGACTGTCAAGATGAGCACACAGGCACTGACATAAATATTGCTGAAATATTAAACAGATTGCATAAGAAATGAAGAGAAGTTTACGTGCCAGATAGTACTGAGAGAGACTCACATGAGCATTAAATCACACTAACTGCATTGGTAAATGCTGTAATAAGCAATAGACAGTAAAATTATATTTACCAAGATACTCTAAATTGCTGAAAACTTCCCTGGCTTTCCATAAAATGTTGCAGCCTTTACTTTAGGTTATAGCAAATCTCATCTAGAAGGAGCCAACTGAGACTATTTAGTTTCATAAACCACCTGTAGGAAAGCAGGCAGAACACCATTCTTCCACTCACTTATTTCAGGAATCAAAGATGACTATTTGGGGAAGTACAACATTTTTTCAAATGTTCCCTAACAAAGAAATTGCAAGACAAAAGAAATATCCTTACCAAGTTAATAACAAATGCACTTAGAAAATCATGTTTTGTTCATGTTGTTCCTGTACAAAATTTGACCTGCTTGGGTGCGAGAAAAGTCTTCAGTCATAAGTGGGTATGTCTACAACTATTCTCCACCAAACAGCAAACTCCAGAACTTCAGTTGAAAGGGAAAGGGGTAAATTTACATGTGCTTCAGCCTTCCTCTCATCCCTTAAAATTCTGGAGGCTCTGAAGAAATTACCAGAATGATACACAAAAGCCTTAGTGAAATCTCTGTACAACCCCTTACAGGCCATTTATGCCTTTTTTGTGTGATGAAACACAGACCAATTGTTGACAGATACTGTCTTCTCTCAGCATACATCTAGCAGGTAAAATAAAGTGTTTTAAAAACTAAAGTAAAAGAAGAACATACACTTTGAGGTCAGGAAGGATTACTTTCTATCAGAGATCTTTGTCCTTTGGTAAGTTGTAAGGGAGTTAAGTCAGGAGGGTCAGGAGAAAAAAAAAAAGAGGTGTGCTGCCTACCAGGGTCTTGTACCAGTGATGTCACCAAGAGGCGCCCAAGCCTTGCACAGCCCACTTACTACTACCCGCTTCTGTTGTTTCAGGTGAGCATCAGTGATACAGCGCGGGGCAGTCTGAGGGGTATCAAGAGGGATTAAAGAGCCCTGGGAGCAATGGTAAGGGACTCTGGAGCACAAGTCATTTTTTCATCAATCCTCTCCATCAAAGGGATGGGGTTTGAAAGGGTTGGTTGAGTCTCGTGAATGAACAAATGGCTGCAGGACTGGTGCCATAGCCAGGGCTTTGGCTACCTAGATCATGGGAGTCGTTTTGAGCAACCTGGTCTGCTGAGGGCTGATGGAGTCCATCTGTTAGAGAAGGGGAGAGCATTTTCAATTATAGACTTGCCAGCCTGGTAAAAAGGGCTTTAAACTTAAGTTACCAAGGGGAGGGGAACTTCAATCCATCTCATTCATACTAGTGCCAGCAAGAGATGCCCAGAGCCTGGAGAAGGAGCACAGCACCTGAAGAGAAACACGTAGGATTTCTAACCAGTATGTCGGCTTCATCAGAGGTCCAAGTTAAGTGCATCTATGAAAACACAGTGTAGCATGGGGAATGAACAAGAGGAATTGGAGATGTATGCACATCTGCAGGGCTATGATCTCATTGGTGTTACAGAGACCTGGTGGGATGGATCCTATGACTGGAATGTTGGGATAGAGGGATACAGGCTGAGGCCCTCAAAAACAGGTAGGCACAGCCTCACATTCACAATCCTTGGTCCTCATGAAGGACTTCAGACACCTTGATCTGATATATGTTGGAGGAACAACACAGCTGAGCATAGTGGGAGGTTCCCTCATCATTAGAAGGGTGAAAGGGAATCTCCTCCTGATGAGGAAATTTGTGCAAATCTCATGGAAGACCAATGGCAGATTAGTGAATAATTGGATCAACTAACCAAAAGGATAAATGCTAAAGAATTAGTCCCATGGAGTCACTCAGACAGACATAAGTTTTGGAATGAACAATGGATCCCAGAGAAGGATAAATACAACCTAAAAAAAGCCATCAGCCTGTAGCTTGTAGTAAAAGCTCCATTTCTGCCAAGGGTTTCCATAAATATTTCTTAAGAATACAGGAGATATATCATTTTCTTTGTTTTATAAATATATGCAACTTGATTTTGGTACCACTTTAACTTCTTCTTTTGATGCATCTGTGTGCAGAGGCTTCGTTTATTATTCTCAGTCCACAATTCACTTTTAGACCTAAACTTTTGTTCTGAGCCTGGAATGGGGGGGTGGAAGCAGGGAAAATTCCCACAAACAAAGAAAAATAAAAAGGTTTTGCAGAACACCAGTTCTTGAAGAAGTCTCAATGACATCTGCCATTTCTCATACCCCCGTGCGATGATCCTCTAACATTGTGTGTGGCATTACCTTACTCTCCTCTCCTTCCCCACAGACTGCTATACTCTCATCCTTCAGAAAACTTCCTCCTTGACCACTTCACACACTACTTCTAGCTGTTCCCAAGACCATTTCAGACTGTTGCAATACACAAAAGCCCTCTAGCAGGCAGGGCAGCTTAAACTTTGCCTATGTAAAATAACCGTCATTGTATAGATCAGTGGAGACTGGCAGAGTGTGTTAGAAAGTGTAATTGTTTAGAAAACACTGTAATTGGAAACATCACTTAGTGGCAGGGGGAAATATTTCACAGAAAGAGTACCAAATAAATAAATCTTTTCACAAAACCCACTCAAGCACTTCTGCACAGAACTGATGTCACTGTTGACATGTTAAACTGTTTATATTATAAGGGATAAAAAGAGAGTGGGTTTTCACTTACAACTGGAGTTTAGTTTGATCTTAGGATAATATCAATAACACAAGAAGTTTCTAATTTTTGCTTCTTCAGTCTCTAATTTCAGAAAACATTTTATACAAGGATATTGATCCCTCTTAGTTCACAGTGTAACAGCAGGCACTTACAAATTTCATAGGGCAAAATGTGCAGGCATTAGAAAGCAATACTTCGGGTTGCTCTAAATCACAGCTTGCTTAGGCTTTTCATATTCTCTTCAAACTCAGAAACTGCATTGAATCACTTATTGCCACATGATTATGAAATGCAATTGGCTCTGAACGCTTAACCACAGAATCACAGAATCACAGAATAACCAGGTTGGAAGAGACCCACCGGATCATCGAGTCTAACCGTTCCCATCAAACACTAAACCATATCCCTCAGCACCTCATCCACCCGTGCCTTAAACACCTCCAGGGAAGGTGACTCAACCACCTCCCTGGGCAGCCTGTTCCAGTGCCCAATGACCCTTTCTGTAAAGAATTTTTTCCTAACGTCTAACCAGTACTGTTTCAATGCAGCAACATTGTCAAGGAATGGATAAAAGCACAGACTGCACATGGATTGTGATATCGCAAGCCCTTTCACTTGGACAAACAGCACCTTTCACAGTCTCAGCACTTTCACAAAGATACTGCCCAGATCATCTGGTCAGCCAACACGTTTTCTGCTTTGTACACAATGACTTAAAGCCTTTATAAGCACAGGGGGGTTACAGTGAGGAAAATGCTGGTTGCTAAGCTGCATATGTTTCCTCTAACACACTAACAGAGAAGGAGTTGCATGAGTGTGGAATCCAAAAGATCCCACACAGTCCTCACAGGAAACCAGCATGGGAAGCTACTATTGGAAGGGCAGGTCCCAGGGAATGCAATATCACAGGCTACAATATTATCCCAAAAAAAGCAGAAAAAATGAAGAAAAGCAGCATCCCTGTTTTTGGCAAGTTAGCATCCTAAGATGTCAAGTTCCACTGCTTGTGCAATCAGAGCCGAAAAACAATCAACTGAGTCATCTTCTGAGGAAAAATCTGGCAGCATAGAAAGACTGAAGAAAAGTGTTTGCAAACATTGCTTTTTCTAGCAGGCAGACACCTATTTCTCCAGCCATGTTCCCAGCCACATTCAGTGGCTTCTTGAGGTGAAAGAGTCTCATATGGTCCCCAGAAAAGTCTCTCTCTCTCTGTCCCTCACCTTCTTAAGCTTGTCTAGTTTCCTTTATACACTGAGCACTGAAACTTGTGGACAATCCAGTAGAGCCCTTTTCTGCTGGAAAATCACAGTTTTAGGGCAATGACAAACTTGGCAAACTTTGCAGATACTTTTTTCTTCTCATGCATAATCAGGCAAACTGAGCATATGGAAAAGGCACTCCAAGAGTGTTGCAGTCAGGGCCAGGAGATGGCATTTTTTTCTGTTCTTTGCAAAGTTCTGTCAACAGAGAGTCAGGAGATTTTGTTACTAGAAGGCAACACGATTGCGGCTTGTATTTCCTATGGCAGAACCTGACAACTCCTGCTTCACAGTTTTCAGATGCACTAGGAGAGGCTGCAACTCTTGGCATCTAGACACAACGAAGTTTCTCAAGAAGGATTTCCCAGCACTTTGCTGAAACATGCTGTGTATCATCCATCAGCATCTGTTTTTTCATCTAAACTGAGAGTAGGCTCAAAGTCCCTTTACTAGATCTTTCAGGTGATTTATATGAATTTCAGAAAGCTTTGGGAATTACACACATTTTTACAACAGATACACATATAGGCTGAAAAGATTTTTTTCTCCCAAAAAAATCACCTAACCAATTATTCCAAGTGTGATAAGATGTGGGATGGCCCAAAAGAGCAGAATCTTTTCCAAGCGGTGAATTGCTATTCTGTAATATTCTTGTGCAGATTCAAGTTTTGCACTTTGGCTGGCTTTCCTGCTACGGTTTCAAAGCTTCCATCTGATTAAAGCATGGAAGAGGCCCAGAAGCAATATTTTCCTGAGTATTACACGGTGCATCTTTCAAAGGACTTCATAATCCCCTTCTCCAGATTTACAGCCTCCACATGCTGGTGCATGCAGCACAGCAGCTTTTCATTATAATCTGTTTTCACCTCTGCAGAATTTGCCTTTTTCTTTGCATCATAATAATGTAAATGCACAGAGGCTGCACTCTACTGCTCATGTGAGCACTACAAGAACTCCTTCAGCAATAAGGCCATTCTGAATGACATGCCTGCTAATTCAAACCAACACTACAGCACAGCACAATGCAGTTCTTAAAACTAGTAAAATGAAGAGGCATGCCAAATCAAGTGCATTTTTACATCTATTTTCAGGACATCACGGCCCCTTGTTGTGGGGAAAGTAATGGAAACCATGAACCTGACTACTGTCACAGAAGTGCTTATGAAGAACTGTGGCTCAGCATATTAATTCTCAGAGGCCTTGGGACTGCAAAGGAGCAGATGATGTTGCAAAAATGCTGTGACTATGAATTCATCAGAACAGCACTACTTCCCATACAATATTAGAGAAAGCCAACACTACAGAGAAGAACCATTTGGTACCTAGAAATGTATTATGTTGAGCACTAAGTATGACTTTTGGGGAAGGGAAGAAATATTGTGGGAATAAAGCTAAATACGTTGGTCAAGCACTGTGAGAAAATTAGCTATGCAAACACAGGCATGCATGGCCATGGATAATTTTTTCTTACTGTAGTAGTTCTGCACTTATAACGCATGACCACAACTGGGGATAAATGTCCTTACCTCTATGAGTCTATCATCAGTTCTCCTCTGCCAAAACAACTGACTTTGATTTGTAGACTTAACAAACATAACCTGGATGCTTGCTTTTATGTTGCTGCTTCTCTTTTTTTATGAAACATTGAAAGTGAGGTGGAAATTCTCCTCCTTTCTCTACTTTTTGCGTTAGTTTAACAAAACACCAGACTGTGGACATCTGTGTGCCCTTTCCAAATAGCAGCGTTCTGTCACTAGTTTTCTCATTATCCTTAAACGTCTTTTTGTTCCTCACCTAAGTCCCTTTAGGCAATGTTTGTATTCACACTTCTGCCACTCATAGCACAGAGCTTAAAGCTCCTCTGTTCCTTTTTGCCCAAAGCTCTAATGGACAATGAAGGCCTATGTGTCAGCTTCTCCCTCTGTTTTTAGTTTCTGGTACAAGCCCAGATAAATTTATATTTATCTGACCTGGTTAACGTGTCCAGACTCTGCTGCTGATTGGGAACCTCTCTAGAGATCAGCAGGTCACCAACAACCAGAGATATGAGAACTGAGGTGCCACAGATCTGCAAGTGTGCTGTCTGTATAAGATGAATTCGCAGATCGTCTTCTGGTGAACGGAGCTACTAGGCATGAGAGCAAACCAGAAATAAACAAGATAAATCGAGGATGGGTCATGGTGGTGTTTGTGCAGGAAACCTATGCTTTACAAAGACTTTAGAGGAGTTGGTTTGGCAAACATGTCAGCTTCAAACAGTTCTGATGGCTTTCAACACAGCCCTTCAGCGACATGAACTTACTTTGGGACAACAGGTTAAAGTTCTCGTACAGACTTAAACAAGTGGTTAAAGCAGAAAAGCAGGAGAAAGCAGTGCGCTTTTTTCCAGCAGAGGAAAACCTCCTGAGAAACGTGCATTAGTGACCTTTGCTGTTCAACATAGTCTGAAGTAAGCTGTAAAAGACCAAAAGAGAAGTAGGGAGGCCAGAGACCTCACTAGACTAATCTTTGTCATCCAGGTAGAAGCTGACTTTGCATAAGTATCTGGTAATATTGAATGACTATGCAGATGAAATTCCATGTAGGTAAGTACAAAGTAATGCACGCAAGTGGGAAAAAACCACCATCAATTTTATGTATAAAATGATGATGTCTGAGCCAATTAGCTAACACTGGAATGAGATCTTGGGTGATGATACATCAAAACACCAGCTCTGTGCCCAGAAGAAATCAAAACCATAACATATTCAGAATTATTATGAAAGGGGTAGAAGACACTGGAGATAAGATCATAATAAACTTTCTGTATAAATGAATAAAAATTGAGTGTTCAATGCAAATGTTTTTCTAGTACTTCTGTACAAAAGGTGCCAAGACATCAAGAAAGACGATCAGATGTCTAAAACAGCTTCTGCCTAAGGAATATCCCCTAAAAATGGTTGAAACAGAAGGAGGGACATATGACATTGACTGCAGAGTATTACTTGCAGTATTACATTACTGCAAGAAATGTGGAGCTGCATAAAATGACAAGAAGCTCAGAGAGAGTGAGAGTGACAAGGAAATACTTGTTCAACTGTCTCCTCTGGCAGAAAGCCGAGGACATCAGATGAATCTATCTGTCAAAAGGTCAAAACAAATGAAAGGATGTTATTTTTGAAACAACACATAATTAATCTCTGTGACTCTTTGCTACAGGGTGCTAGAGATTTACTCAAGTTCTAAAAGAAACCTGGAGAAATCCACCAATGAAAGTCATTCCAAGGCAGCTATCTTATCTCTGCCATTTGCAATAGTCCAGGAGAGAGTGTTAGGAAAGAATCATGTTTATGCATATCTCTTAGTATCAGTTGCTGACCAGGATACTGAGCCAAGGCCAGATTTTCAGTATGATTTAGGACAGCTGAACTTACCTTCTTAGGCTCTTAAACTGACAAAAACTTAAAGCTTCTATAAGGAACAAAGCACTACTATCCGAAGCAACAGGATGAGAGTTTTGGATCTGTCAGAATCTGTTGGCAAGTTTCAAATGATTCCTTCTGTTCTTATGCCCCGTCTGATGCTGAAGCTGAAATTGTTTTAAATGGCAGATAAGGGAAGTTGCAGTGAGAACTCTCTACATCTATAGACCTATAGTTATGTAAGTATGTAACTATAGTCTAACTATAGAATATAACTTGGTTCCCTGACCTGTTAAATTTTGTTAAAATTGAATTTATTCCTTATGCATCAGAACAATCTTATAGAGAAGGGAGTACAGAACATGAAAGAGATAGAGCTGGTGGCTGGAGGAGTTTGCACAGTTAAACAACTTCAGCAACTGTGATGTCATTCTTTGCAGCATGTTTTCTAGGTCAAGTGCAGACCAATCTAATTATAGATTATAACTATAAAGCCTAGCATGCTGGAATACTAGCATGTGCCAAAATCAATGATGTCAAAAAGTGGGCACAAATAAAACCAATATAATTGTAATCCTATCAAGAACTGGCTCTGCCACACTGCACTAAACAACTCAGAACAGATCTATTCTAGTGGGTTCATCCACATCCTAATTAAGCTACACCTGTTTTCTAAGGTTTGCAATTACTGCAATCAAGTAATGTTATTTTCCTTTTTTTTTTTCACTCTTTCCTCTAAAGCAAAAAAATCCTCAATTCCATTTAACCTCAAAGTGCACAGGTTTCATGTCTGGTAAGCAATTTTTTATTGCAGCCTGGCCACGAATCAAACTGGCTTCACCCTTGCTATGCACCCATTTCCACGAGAAGTTTCAAAGTTTTCCACTTGGATTGTTTCAGCTTGTGCCAGAGACAGGCTTAGTGTGGAAGTGGATGCTGTAAGTAAACAAGGCCTTTAGCAGTTTCTCCATCTCTTTTATTTCCCTTTTCAGGTGCCCTTTTTGCCACTTTGTGTTACCACTAATAGACCATTCATGGCATATGTTATCGTATCATGAGGGATACTTCTAGCTGAACCAAAAAATTTCTTTTTCTACATCTCAGAGTTAACATTTTCCAGATGTAGGAGGGAAGAACATTCTAGCAGATCTCATGAGCACAATGACAAGTGAAATGTACTTAGCCAGACAGCAGAATCACTTACCTGCACAGGTCAAATGATCTTCTGAAGCCTCATGGCAGAGCTAGCAGTGAAATGTGTGGTTATTTGCCCTCATCCAGAACACTGCTCTGCACACAAATTGTGAAATTAATCTGAGGATCAGACTGCCGTGTTACAGTCCTTTTTTCAGGGAGAGGAAATATTTGCTTGGTTTTGCTTATTAAAGTTCTTCCCTGTTGATACAGTTGTCATGATTTCCATGTAGCCTTCTGTCCACCTCCCCTTGCCCAGTTCCAAGAGAGCTGTGCCAGGCAGCCCTCTCCAGCTTTTTGATGCCAAGAGCCTTAGACAAGCAGAACAGACCTGCTGGTGACTAACCAAAATGTTTGCAAGAGGGATGACACAGCTTGTGGCTCCAACCACATGCATACTAAGCATCATTCTCAGTTACATTGCTGTGAACTCATCTTTTGGATTGTGATGCAGTCTGTTACCCTTTGAAGCAGAGAAGCTAGCAGGCAGGCCCTAGTGACAGTTTTTTCAGAAACCTCTTCCCAGCCTCTGGCTTCAAGGCTCATCCTGCATACCAATGGCATCCAAGTTCGTATGGTGGAAAGGGCTGCTTCTGTAGAAGATATTGATTAACATTTCATAGCTTCATAAGCATGGAGAGGGGGTGGGGATGTGTGCAAAATGTAAGGCCAGTCAGATCTTAGCACAGTGCTAGTGTCTGACACTTCATCCAAGGACTGCAGACCTTGGAAGGATTTCAATCTGTACCAGCCCAATGGGACATGGTTTGCTTACTCTCTGTGACAAAACATCTGTGGATGCAGAACAAGGAGGCAATCCTTTTAGACCCAAAGGATGTTCCTCCCTAGCGCTCCCAAAAGTCTTTTCTGCCCACACTGAGATCAATTTCCCTAGCCAGAACTTGTGATATAACTTTTAAATTTAGTCTGTCATGATACTCTCTCTTTCCTCATCAGAGAGCTGTCAAAAGGTCTAAGGCTTGTGTGTCCCCCTCTTAATCCTCACTGTGGCCAATCTTTTTACTGTTTTTTCTGGTGAGGATGCACTGCTCAGAACAAAAGAACTCAAAATACATTTACTCAAGTTTGCAAACATAGTAAATGGTGGTTATTTTAGCCTCAAATCAGACTGGTGTTCAAAGATTTGCTTTCTCATCTCTGAGCTTCTTCCTTTTTGTCTTGTCAGGCTAAGATGCAAACAAACTCCACAGACAATATGAGGATCCCATCTGCTTTACTGCAAATTCCATACATGAACATAGAATAGACGCAAACAAGATTCCCAGCCAGAGAAAAAAATTTTATTTGTAAGCCTATGAACAACATGGTTGACTTCAAAGTCTAGCATAACTTTTGATCGAAACCAGATATTTCCACTGATTTTCTAGGGCTTGGCAATACATTCAAAATTTAATTATAGGGAAATAAGGGGGAAAACATAGTGGTACTTTCCCCTGCACAAAATCATCTGTATGATTTCCTTGGTCTTGACAGCCTAAAAAGTTTAATTAAAAAAGAACATAGTTATCAGACTACTTGCAGAAAACACATTTTGATATGAATTTCAAGGTAGAATCTGGCTCTCCTGAGACAACAGTAATTCACTTTTTTGACCTGACTTCTGTAAGCAGTCTAAGCGGACCAGTAGTATAAAGGGATTACACTGAAGAAAATAGCTGGCAAATGTGCATTGACTGCATTAATGAAGACAAGGACAGACAAGGACTTGCAGTTTCAAAAATTAAATACACAACAAGTTTTCAGGAAAATAAATAAAACCTAGATTAATAAAGTTTGTTCTGCACCAAATTAATAGACTTCTTAGTACATTCCTTAGCATTACACAGAATACGCAAGATAGATAATATCCTAAATATATATAAGTGTGGAGGCGAGGTATTACTCACCCAAATTACCTTACTGCAGTTTGACTTTAAGGCTGTAGTCTGTAAAATTAAGTAATTGAATTAATTTTTTGAGAGAGAGTTGGCTGGTTCAGCCTGGGGAAGAGAAGGCTCCAAGGAGACCTTATAGTGACCTTCCATTACATGAGTGGGGCTACAAGACAGCTGGGGAGGAACTTTTTACAAAGGAATGGAGTGATAGTATGAGGGGCAATGGGTATAAATTGGAGAGGGCCAGATGTAGACTGAATTTCTTCACGCTGAGGGCGGTGAGGCACTGGCACAGGTAGCACCGCAGTGAAATTTATCAGGCAGGGGGTGTAATTCAGGAGGAGGAATTGTCTTGTGAGAAAGTGGTCTTGTTCCAGCTCTGCGGGGAAAGTTCAAGGCTGCAGGATTTCCATAACAGAATTCCTGCATAACATTGCCAGCATCACAAGTCTCAAACCACCTTGCTCTCTGACAACGCATCATCCAAAGTATGGGAGTGAATAATTGTGAGTCACTGCACTATCATTATACATGTAGTTAATTAGATACACTGCTTTCTTAGGAGGAGGTATGCAGCATCTCAGGAGGACTGTAAGGGATGGATATGTAGCAAGAATAATTGAAGATTTTGAATTAACTAAAAGCTAAACTAGTAGCTAAAAGCTAAATGACTAGCTTTTGCATCACATTTTTCCTTCACATATGTTGTTTTATTTAATAAAAAATGTGATCCAAAAGAGAAGGGTCTTGTTTTGAAGACTCAACATGTAACTGAGAAATGCTTATATAATTTGCTTTTGCTTAGTTTAAAAAAAACAGCTATAGGCTGCCAAAATGAATACATGTTTACTACTACAGCTCAGCTGGGAAGTTCTCAGTAGCAGTTAATATTGGCAGGTCACAGGATGCAGAAGAAATTGTAACACTGAAACTGGGTGGTGAGCTGTCAGTTTCAGCTGCCTTTCTAAAAGAAATCTGAGTAGTTTGTTTGGTCAAATAAATTTAGTTTCAGCTGCCTTTCTAAAAGAAATCTGAGTAGTTTGTTTGGTCAAATAACTTTAGTTTCAGCTGAGTTAGAGATAATTTTCTTCCCAGTAGCTACTTTGTTTTGGATTTAGTATGACAATAATATTGATAACACATACATCTTAATTGTCGCTTGGCTGGGATAGTGTTAATTTTCTGGATTTTTTAGATGTAGGATGTGAAGAATGTGGAAAATAAACTGATGTTTTTAATTGTTGTGAAATAAAGGAGGTTTTTTTTGGTTTCCCATAGTTTGCTAGTATACAGGGTCAGAGCCAGGACATTGCTAGTATACAGGGTCAGAGCCAGGACAGCTAATCCAAATGGGCCAACAGGATATTTTGTAGCATAACATCCTGCTCAGTAAAGAAATAGGAATTTAGCTGGAGGTCACAGGTGATCTGGATTCCACGTTCAGTGCTCTGCTTGCTGGTGCTGTTACGCGCACTGTGCTCACCAAAATTGCTGCTCAGGGTGGGCTAATCATCAGGTGGTGAGCAGTTTTGTTTATTTATTTGTTTGTTTGTTTATTTATTTATTTATTTGTTGTTATTATTATAATTATTACCATCATCCTTTATTGTTCTTTTAAAACTATTTTTATCTAAATCCATGAGTTTTCTTTTCCTCTTCTGATTCTTCTTCTCATCCCAGCAGGTGAGGAGGGATGAGAGAGCAGCTGTGTACTGTTTAGCTGCCAACTAATGGCTAAGATACAATAACCCATGACAATATTATAGGAGATTTGAATGAATTAAGTGGCCTAGAAACCAAGACCAGAAAAGATGCTTATGCCAATGATGCATCAGAGTCATTAGGACTACCTCTGCACATTCAGAGAGCAAACCTAGCCAGGATGCACAGGGACATGGGAGAAATCCATCAGCAATATCAGTGCACATATGAACATCCCAGGCTGTTTCTGTTAAGGGTTCTGACTGAAGCATCTTAAATCTCTGCAACCACAATCTGACAGTCTGTATGGAATGAAGAAAATGTGTATCTGTAATGACAGAGGAGTTTCATTCCTCCTCCTTTCACGCCTTCTACCAGCCTGAACCTGTCCATCAGGCCCTGGAGCTCTCTGCACAGTGATGTTGCCTGCTGATAGCATCAAGCCACTGAGCAACTGCGCAGTCAGTCAAGTTAAAGGTCTGTTTCCCTCTGAAAGTCTAAAGTACTGACATGTCAATTGGCTTATCAAGACACAGCATTGCCTACAGTATAGTTGTCTAAAAGACAAGGCAAAGAGAAGAAAGGAAAAAAGCATAATTCCTTCTGCAATTTATCAGAATTTGGCTACTCAGAACAGTGCTGTTCTAAGTGAGCTCTGAGTACAGAGGAGTGACAGGTGATTCCACAGTTAAAAAGCTGCACTAAAGCAATCATAATGGTGCTTTCCCTCTAGCAGGCATGTATTGGCTGTTTACCATCAAGCTACAGGGAGAGATCAAACATACATTGGACAGAAATGACTATTCAGTGTTTGATCAGTTTGGGGCATGCTAAGGCTCATCTTGGCATCCTGCAACAGGAGAAGCTGTGAAATAAATGTGTCCTGAGGCTGAAGTAGAGTCTTCTCTCTCACAGAGGGAATCTGTCAAGCTTGCAGATTTTGCGGTGTTGCATTGTATCGCACACGTAACAATACTGGACTGCATCACCAGATCATCGTGCAAAACCTGAGACACCTTTAATTTTACAGGTGCCTGTTATGGCCTCATGACCTTTCCTGACAGTTCTGATTTTTTGGCTAAGATGAAAAGTTTTCCAGAATATCTGACACCTTGAGAGAAAAAAATGGGATGTTCATATGCCATGTCTGCATTGGAGCTACTGAAATAGGGAAGGCCTTTCAAAGGCACTGCAGGAAAGAAACTTCTGAATTGTCTCTGCTCTGTGAGAGGTTCTAAAAGGCAAGAAGTGGAAGAAACCGGTGATTGTTTCTTTCTCCACTACATACTTTTGCTAAAACTTGAACAGAAGTGACACCCCAGAGCACTCTGGTTCAGAATTCGTGTAGTGACACATATTTAACTCACAGCTTTGGCGTTTAGGATGTGTGCTTCACCCAATTGTCTCATCAGATGATTTATCTGTGAGTTTGCTGCATAGCAGGTTCGACTTCTCATTGCTTTCAGACAGCACCACTTCCTGGTTTAAATGAACCACTGCAAATATTCCTCCAGAAATTTAAATAAAGTTCACAATTATGAAACATCCAGGAACTGCTACTGGCTTTCTATAGCTGAGGGTATTGCAAACATCTTAAATTAAATGTTTCCTTGAGTTAATAGTTAATTTACTTCATATGTAAGCTATGAAATCTCACAGAATCCTGGAGTCCTCTAATGTTTCTCTGAGGCAGGCAATGGTCAGCTGCAGGCTTAAAAAAGAGGTATTTATATGTAAAGGAGCACCATGCTTATTTAATAATTCGTACACATTGCTTCTTAGGGTATAGAGACCATAACCTCTGTCCTTCTCCAATGTAACATAGATGGTAGCAATGAAACTGCAGTGGTAAGCATAATGCAAAGTTGACCAGGTGGAAGGAAAGACATCAAACATCATGCTAAATTGAGCTCTGCTTTTGCTGCACTCCCTGGTTCAGGACATGTTTCCCTGAACCCACAATCAGCTCAAGAAAATTGGCTTTTGAGAGTATTAGTAGGGACAGCCCAGAATGGAAACCAGGAGGAGGTATAGCATAGAAATAGCCATGAGTTTGAGTGCTATATAAATGACAACTTCTCTCTTGCCACACAACGCAGACTGTCCCTGACTGTCATCCCACTTCCAGGCTGTCTAAAAAGTCTGTTGCTTTGAAAAGCCATCAGGTAGCATCTGTGGGAAGCTCATCCAATACTTACTTTGCCAGCTATTACCTATTGTTCTTGTCCTAGAGAAACAGATTTCATCTGCAGCAAAACTGAACACATCAGGAATCTGTGCAAAGCATTTGTCACACTCCAGGATGAGCATCTACAGAGGCTTTCCAGGAAGTTATTGCTCTTCCTGCAGAGGTGAGCACCACCACGACATTACAGAGAATTAAGCCAGCGGTCTATGATGCTGGTACATTTCTACCACCCTGTTTCTCTATTTATAATCTTCCTGGCAAGGAACTTGCCACCACCCTAGGAGCCTTCAAGTGTTTCCTTTTTTTCCCAAAAATTAAAGCTGTCTTTTGCTTCTGTTTTGAGCAATACTCCTCCTGCTGAGACCTGCAAGGGACAGAGCTGAGAGGCATAGTAACCCTGACCTTGAATACTTAAGAGTTAGGAGGAATGTGTCAGAAAGCATCACTGGGATTCAGTGATCTGAACAGATATCCCTAGAAATGGGATGTCTATGTGGGACAACCACAGAAAGAAGGCTAGTTGGCCCACACAAGCCCTCAGCTCAGACTGCGCTAGTCGTGGACCTCTGGTGAGGACCAGTTTAGTATCTCTCTATTGCAGTGTATGACTTCAGCCATAGGAAAGACCTTTCTGGCAACATCTTTTGGTTTTATCTCCTCAGGGAACCGTAGATCAAATTAAATTCTACCTATGAAGGCCTAGTCAGCATTACAAATTCTTTCCCCCAAACAATTGATATTAGTAGTCAGAAGTTTTAGTAGTAGTAGTAGTAGTCAGAAGTTTTCCAGATAGCCGTGTAATGAAGCAAACAATGCTAATTTGCCCAATGATATTGAAAACCTTTTTTTTTTTTCTTCTGGAAAGAGGATATTAGTGAATGTAAAGTTTTCATGATCAGAATGAAAACCTGATAGGGAAGTCCATCTGGAAAGCACTCTCCTCCATTCAGTCTGGGTGTTAGAGGCAAGATTGCCTTTACTCAGCATCAGAATACTTCTTCAGAGGAATAAGTGGACAAAGCCAGAGGGGACAATTGTATGCTTTTATTCATAAGAATTTAACACAGCTCCAGTGAACTGGAACAGATATTACAGCAGAGGCAACATTAAAGGTTGTAAAAAGCATCAAAAATGTTCACGTGTATGTAAGGCGGGATTATCCTGCTGAAACACAGGTTGGAGGTAGGCACCTTGATCATTGCTGTCTTTTTGTGTGGTGCAGCCCAGTAAAAGCATATTTTCTGCATCTTTCACTACTACGTTGTCTTTTCTGTGTTAACATAATAGGGTATTGGAAATTATTCAATAAAATATTGTTCTTGAGAGATCTGTGAACTCCAAATCCAAGAATCCTAGGTGTCAACCATCCATATTCTGCTACTGTCCTAGAGGTGTTGCCTTGAGCCCTTTAAATTCTTTGTATGCAGTAGCTTTCAAAAAACCTTCCCATGTTTTTAAATCTCTGACTGATTGCACACAAAACACAGAAATCGAAACTGGGAAAGGATCTGAAATTAAGGTTGAAAGTCAATAGCCATTTGGCCCTCAAAATCAACTGGTTTACAGTAGCTGTGTCCTCTGAATGACAGGCAATATAAATGCTTGTGTGACAAATATAGTTGAAAATGCTTTCTGCAAGTCCTTTATCAGAAATGTGAAAATATGGCTACAGACAGTTGGTCTGGGCACCTGTTCTAAAAAATAAGACCTCATATTCCTTACAAGACACTGTCTTGTCTAGTGGTGCAAACAGCATTACCCATATAAATCTACCATGGCAGCCCGTTCTGCTCCCAGTTGATGTGCTCAAGTTCAATGGTAAGTCAGGAACACACAGCAGCTTTGCTAACAGTTGCAACCTGTTTTCAGGGACACAGAGGGACTTTGCTTACAGCTGTACTTGCCTTCAGATCATGCCAGTTTCAGGGCAAAGCACAGCTCTTACTGTCCCAAAGAAAAGAGAGCATACCATTTAGAGATTTCCAGATACAGTCAACAGCTCTAAGAAAGATCAAGCACTTGTGCAAAATGCTGCAGAACCCATGTTCACCTAGTTTGTTAGCCTTATTAGTAGTTTCAGCTTCATTCACTCCCCCAGATAACTCTCACCCAGACTTCTCCCTTCACCTCTTCTTCCTGTTTAATGGTCTTGTAAAAATGGTAGCTTTCCAGACACACCTGCTTTCTGTGCCATTCTGTGAATCATAACCACCATGGTGGGTAGATCTGTAGTAGTAAAACCACATAACCATGCCCACTCAGGGTAGCACTGTACTAGCAATTTGTACAGCTTTCATCATCCTGAAGCAGCATCAACAGCTCTGGCAGACGTTTGGTTTGGTCCAGCAGAGGAGCTTGCTGGTCTCAGCCTCTAACCTTACCAGAGGAGGGCAAACTCAGATACGATTGGCATCTTACCTCCTTCAAAGACTCACCAGGGTGCACAGGTCAGATGCTCACAGAAGCAGTTTCTGAGATGCTTTGTGTGTACACTTAGAGCTGGACTTGTCCTAGATGCTGCTTTGTGGAGAAAATAGCATAAGAACTGTTCCTTTCTCCCTTCCTCTAGGTGGAGTGAGTGAAGTGGCAGTGGAGTCAGGTATAGAACCAGTTACAGCTCACTAGATCTTCCTAAGCAAGAAGGCCTTAAAGGGAAGAGAGCCCAGTGACAGGGAAGATACTGCAGAAGCAGGAAGTGGGTGAGTCTCTTCTGTCTTTCTGGCTGCAGCTTGGGTCCAGAATATTGCCAAGGTGATGAGCTGAAACTCAGCAGGTGTCTCAGTTGGCACCAGAAGGTGGAGGGGCAGGTGGGAACACCACAGAAAGAGGTTTTCCTACAGTTATAGTGACTTTTTTCACACTTGGAGCATGGTCAAGCAGCTGCCTGAGGAAAAAAAAGCACTAGAGTTCTTTGCTGCCACACCACACAACGAAGGGTCCTAAGCCCTCCAACCCATAAGTGTTCCTTACATGCTATGACATTCAAGAAGCCAGAAGAAGCCAGACTGATGAAGTCACTTGACAGCACATAGTAGCAATGCTCAGCACTGTCAACTGGAGCCAGAACAGGTACACCACAAGAGTGCTACCTCTAATAAATATGCATGTGCTGAGACTGCAACATCAAACAGATCATGGGTCAGGGTAAGCAACCAGGGAAAGATGAAGAAAGTTAATAAGGACAATTCACATCCAGCAAGAAGAGCTCTCCCACCAGAGAAACAAAGGCTGGTCAACCCATCAAAGCCAAAGAAGCAAGATGTGGCCCACAGCAACTTGAAAGTAGACTTCGCTAAGGAGGACACCCAGGTATCAGACCCATGGTACTGAGATGACAATCAGCTATGGAAAATGCTGAAGAAGGGAGCCATCTACTATCTCAGAACAGAGAACTCTCTGGAGGGCAATGAGAGATACCATAGTTGCCCAGCACAGAATGCTAACTCCCCCACTATTAACTTTTCTCATGTGTTTAGTTTCCAGTTATTCTGACTGAATTGAGCAAAGTTTCTGTAAGACATTGTGAACGAGAGTAGGACTATGTAAACCTCGTCTGAATACGAGCATTCACTAATCCCAAAAGCTCTAGAAGAGAGCAACGGTGAAGCAGTCCCTGTTATATCAAAATGCATGCAGACTTGGGACTGCTCATTGCTTAGGGAGAAGAAACAGGAGACTGTTTCTACAGAATGAGGACACACAAGATCTGTTGAAGTTTGTGCCCTGGTTTCAGCTGGAATAGAATAAATCTTCTTCTGAGGAAGCTACTTTTCTAAGTACCACAGAATCATAGAATGGTTTGGGTTGGAAGGGACCTTAAAGATCATCCAGTTCCAACCCCACTGTCATGGGCAGGAACACCTACCAGACGAGGTTGCTCAAAGCCCCATCCAACCTGGCCTTGAACATATCCAGGGATGGGGCAGCCACAGCTTCCTTAGGCAACCTGTTCCTAGGGAACCCTCACCATGAAGAATTTAATTGTAATATCTAATCTAAATCTTCCCCCCTCCTCCAATATAAAGCCATTCCCCCTTGTCCTATCACTCGATGCCTTCAGAAGAAGTCCTTCCCCAGCTTTATTGTAGCCCCCCTTTAGGTACTGGAAGGCCACAATATGGTCTCCCAAGAGCCTTCTCTTCTCCAGGCTGAACACCCCAACTCTCTCAGCCTGGCCTCATACGGGAGGTGCTCCAGTCTTCTGATCATCCTTGTAGCCCTCCTCTGGACCTGTTCGAACAGTTCCATATCCTTCTTACATTGAGGATTCCAGAATTGGATACAATACTCCAGATGGGGTATCACAAGAGAGGAGTAGAGGGTTGGAATTACCTCCCTCAACCTGCTGGCCACGCTTCTTTTGATGCAGCCCAGGACACAGCTGGCCGCCTGGGCTGTGAGTGCACATTGCCAGATCACATCAAGCTTCTTATCAACCAGCACCCTCAAGCCCTTCTCTGCAGGGCAGCTTTCAACCACATCATCCCCTATCCTGTATTGAAACCATAAATTGCCCCGACCTGGTTGCAGCACCATGCACTTGGCCTTGTTGCACCTCATGAGATTCACACAGGCCCACTTCCCCATCTTGTCCCGGTCCCTCTGGATGACATCCCATCCTTCTGGTGTGACAACTACATCTCTCAGCTTGGTGTCATCTGCAAACTTGCACTAGGTCTTGCCGTCTATATCATCAATGAAAACATTAAACAGCACTGGCCCCAGTACAGACCCCTGAGGGACACCACTTGTCATAGAACTCCAACCGGACATAGAGCCATTGACTACTACTCTCTGAACATGACCATCCAAACAACTTCTTATCGACTGAACAGTTCACCCATCAAATTCATAACTCCCCAATTTAGAGAGAGGGAAGTTGTGGGGAATCACATCAAATGCTATACAGAAGTCCAGAGAGATTATATACATTGCTTTTTCTGCGTCCAGTGATATGGTTACCCAGTCATAGAAAGCCACTAGATTGGGTCAGCCAGGACCTGACCTTGGAAAGCCATGCTGGCTGTCCTGAATCACCTCCCTCTCCTCTGTGTGCTTTAGCACAGCTTCTAGGAAGATCTGCACCATGAAAGGAACTACTACCCATTGCTTAGCAGCATGCTGAGAGATAGTAGAGCATCCCAGAAGCACAGACTTTATTTACTGCATCAGCAGTTTGAATTTATCACAACAGCAATGGGGATCTTCATGTGGTGCAGTCTTAGAGCATCCAGTCAAAGACTTAGTGATAAATCCAGGCAAGTGAGTATTGCATCAAAGGAGTAAAATAAATAAGCAGTCTTAAACACTATGAAAACAAACTTTCTCCTCTCTTCGGTATGCAAAGGAACAATTACATGCTACAGACAGAGGCAGAAAACAATTGGCGAGGAGTAAGGACAGCATTCCCTCATGGAAACCATCCAGCCAGTTATTCTACTGAATGCAGTTGCTTGGACTTTCCTTCTTTTCATGGTTATGGTATATGTTTGGATAGACCAGCATATAATCAATATGCACAACATGCAAAACACAGACGTGTCTCATTTGAGTCCATTAATACAACATCTCTAAGTAGTGACAGCACAAGTCCAAGAATATCTTCATGGGAAAGGCTAGACATGTTTAGATAGATGCAGCCCACATCTTTCTTTTGGTAGGGAAATCTCTCAGAGTACTCTTGTAAACATTTTTTTCCACTAAGATCAGGCCACTGCTTCAATTTCCCACAGAAATGCTAATCAAAAGGAAGCTTGTGGAAAAAAAAATCAAGAAAATAAAAAGCTAAATAATGCCCATCTTAGAAGTTAAAGATATGCAGGGAGTTCTATGCATAGAGTTGGATTGCATCATACCTCTATTCACTTATTCAGATGAGGCACTGGATTAACCTTAACTCTGTTGAGAATCAATTTAATTCTGAGTGGCTCTGTCCATACTGGGGTTTAAACAGCTGAATTAATATATCTTAAATTCACATACTCAATTAATATGGATTATTTTTTCTGACTGCTCCAATCTCAGGGAAACCTCAAGGAAGTGATTACACCAAAAGAGATATTCCACATTTAAGTACTGATTTTTGTAGCACAATACTAATCAGTGGAATAAGAGATAATCAGTTACATATAAAACATCAGTTAGAGCTGTCTCACATTGAGTTACCTCTGGGGAAAAAATGCTGCTGGCTGCTACTAGTTGCAGAACAATTTATGCTTTCATGGCTAGATAATATGACAGTTTACACTATTTCTTGTTATGAGGCTTGGAAATTTCAATCAATCTGGAAATGTTTTTATTTTAATTTATTAGATTAGCACCATGTTCAGGTATTAGTTAGATTCCATCATATATTTCTATTGTTTAGGTTTTCCATAATTTTTTGCAGCCTAGTTTCAAATGGCTCACTTCAAACTAACATAGAGCAATGGTAATAAAAGATAAAACATCCAAGAATTATTTTTTCTGTCCAAATCAAAGTCAGAGAACAGTCTGAAATTCTACAAGTATATTTTACATGGGACAACATATAACATCGATTTAAATAACAATTTTTCCACAACCATTTTAAAGGCAACATTCACAGCAGATGTTGAAAGTGGTACTTTAATCATTCCTGAAGTGAGATATACAGGTCACTCCTCCTGCAAACCTGAGTGATTTATTCATTTTATATGTGGCAAGTAAAGAGACTACAGCTTATGTACAGTTGCTTGAACAGAAGAAAGCTTTTGTCATCTCTTAATTACTCCAGCATTTACAGAGGTCAGAAAATAAGTAATCCCACTCTCCTAAAACAGAACCACTACGTTTAAGCACATCCCCTCTAGACTCCTGTAATAAATGCTGAAAACTCAGGAAGGTAAGAAGCAGGCTGAGCAGGCCCATTACTGGTTTAAGAAGACAATGGAAGCAGTAGTAGCAAGTTCAGGAAAGTGTTAGAACCACTAAGAATAAGAGCATGCAAAATGTAATGCTTGCTTAATTAGTGCTAAAACTAGCATTTTTTTTAATTTTAAGTGACTATACACAGCCAAAGGGACATTTCTGCAAGAAGTCTCTCATACAGGTATTTAATTGAAGCTATTAAGTGGCAAATGCTTCATTTCCTCAGGACAATTACACACTGGAACCACCAATGCAAACACAAAATGCAAGTATGAGTAAACCTACTTCAATTCAGCCCATAGCTGTTGGCAATTTGTAACAAGACAATCACAAGAATAAAAGCTATTCCTTCCCTCCTAGTATGTACAGAGCAGTTCACCCTAGAAATTTGCATTACTGCATATAATTTCTTACTGCAAGAAATTCAACTATTGTAGCATCTGCTTTTCAGCTTTACTGTATTATCTCAACTAGGCATTTTGATTAGCTTTACCTAAAAATTTCCATATATCTTTGATCTTTTCAGGTATTAAAATAAATCTCAAGGATCTCAAAGGAAAAAAAAGCTCTTGAAGTTATGGAGAGGACAAGCACCAATGTTTGCCATACTGTAACTGATCAATTTCTATCCACAAACACAAAGACATCAGGTAACTCTGTTTTTCCTCTTTGCAGCTGAAGCTATTTCATTTCCTAACTGGCAATTACTTATCACACACTTGTCACAGACATTGCCATCTGGTGCAGCAGAGCAACACTTCCAGCTATCCTTGTGTTTCAAGTAAAAGGCTGACTATGACAATGCAGTGCCACAACAGCACTGTTTCAGCCACGCTGTGTTTGTTCAGTGTTGTCACATTATGACTTGTTCCTTATGTTCTTCAGAAAAAAGGGACAATAATTTCCAGCCTGACAGTACTTCAGTTAGTTTCTCTGCTTTTATTAACAAGCATATAATATTAATTGGCAAAACACTGGATACAAGCTTCACTATCATAAAGTCGAAACACTAAGCAATTATCCCAAAAGGCTTATTCAGACAAAACTAGCCACCAATAGTACAAAAATTACACAGCAACACAAACCATAAAAACTGTAAACTTTCAAATGAAGCTAAGCCAAAAATATTGTTTTACACTTTTGACAGTTCCAGAATCTTTATTACGCCACATAAGAGGATAAAGGCTTAATGGTTGCACTGGCTTATTGTCCCTTAACTGTAAAATTGTTGCAGAAGGAAAGAACAAAACTTCCCTTTTGTCCAGATAAACAACTTCCATTCAGGATTCCATTAAACCAAGGCTTTCGTGTTTCAAATAAAAAAACATTGGAATATCAGTATTCAAAAACCAGGACTACTTCTTTCAGCAACCATTTAGGTTGTTAGTGAAGTTACCAATATGTGCGTTCACAGAACTGGACACCTAGTTCCTACTTTTCCCAGTAGGATGCAGACAGATCATTTTGGCTTTGACAGATTCACAAGAAGCCCTAAAGGCAACCCAAACATGGATCAAATAGCAGGACCAGACCTTTAATTTGTACATAAAGAAGTAGTAAGTTTCTCAGTAAAACATCCCCTATGATTGCTACAAGATGGAAATTCCTAGGAAGTGTGTACTGATGGCAAGCTTTGATTAAAGCAGAGATCGAAGCGTTGTTCCATATTCTTTAGCTGATTTTTGCCATCTCTTACTGCAACAGATCTCAAGACCTTACTTACAGTAATTATATCTTATAATTCTAGTGTACGTGACAATTTGTGCCCTGTTATCAACTTCATGCAGACTAAGTGAAGTGTATGTTGCACTAACATTTCCAGTGAAATATCCAAACTGAAGTAATTACCTGAGGAAACACAGAAACTTGATTCTTTTGTACAGTCTTCTGTACAAAATGCATTTTAAGTATTTATTAAGATTCATTTCTCATGTAGAGACTGGTTGGCTTTTTCCTATTACATTTAGCTCAATAGTAAGATGCATAATGCTGTAAAACAGCCTCGTTGTATGCTTATACTTATCATCCAGTAGAAAAAACCTCAATGAATCTCCTAGGATTAACTATTTTGTTATGAAGACAGTAAGAGCCATATAAGCTTTCAAAGGCTCATAGCCTATTGGAAAAAAATAGCACCATCATCATTATAGTCTGATAATTTTTATGGTCCCATAGACCAGAGGTGACAGTGTTTGTGTATACTATTGCACAACCAATAATAAATATTCCCACGTTTGATGGTACAAATATACCAGACAACAATGGCACAAAACATTTTCAGACAGGCTTTAAGTCTTGCCAACTGCTTCCACAATTCACATTAAGTTTTCTTGCAAGATCATTTATTTTAAAATATTGCTGACAGACAGTTCTTGTACATACACAAATTTAAATCCCACACTCCACTCTTTAAATAAAAAGGAACAAATAAAAAAAGGAACAAATAAAAAAACCCACCACCCCTCAAATAATAGCCCCAAATAAAATCCCATTTGAACAAGTGAGAAAAGCCATCTACATTCCTTTTAAATTTAACGGTAAGTAGATGCTACATTTACAATTTAAACATATGTCTAATAAATGCATGTTTCGAACCTATTGCACAAAAGCATAAGTAATGCTCTTTATCCATACAAAACAAAAACATACAAATAAAAGCTACTCAAATTCAATGTAAAAGAAAGAAGATTGTAAAAACATCTTACAATTTCATTTTATACGCCCGTAAATACAGCTGGACCACTGAAACCAAAAATATTTGGATGGTAAAATAAGACAGAAGGCTTAAAATAGAATAAATAATCTTATAAAGTTAAAATTTAAAATCCCCAATCTCATTTAAATTTGATATTATATATTCTATTGGAACTCTATTTTAAATGAAACTATATTTAATGAGTCTCTGAGCCTGGCTGACTCAGACTCATTACTGCTGAGGATAATGCAACAAGATACTTCCTTACTGCAATTATTTACCAGCATTAGCAATTGTGAAAACTACTTCACAGTAACAACACCTTCATGAAATAACTGTCTCTTAAGCTTCAAAGAAGTGAAACAAGGCTCTGATTCAAAGATGACCTCCCTCTGACCTCAATTCAATTGCATTGTAGTCTTTTAGTAAGGCTAAAGGAAATAAACATATGGTCTGGACACAGTCACATTCCTGCCGAAGGAAAAGTTTCTGTAGCAAAGATGTTGTGATATGCGACTCAGAAAAATAACTCTGTAGGTTTGGTTTTTTTCCTTTTTACTGTTGAGGCTTTATCAAATACATTGCAAAAGCAATTGCACACAATTATGAGAAAAAATACCAGCTGTAGGTATTAATACTGGCTCAAATTTAGCAATTTATCCATATAGGTATAAACAATCTTCAACATATTGATAGCACCATAATAAATTCAACTGATTCTAAAGATGGTTATAAACTTATAAATGCATTTTCTGTACTGTAGATCATTACAGCAAGAGACAGACTTGAAAGACTTCTGAATTTGCTTGTTCATAACCGATTTCTCTGTTACACAAGTACTCAGCAAAGTACTAAAATCCCAATGTACTCTAACAGCACTGCATCAACATCTAGTCATACGAAAAGTTTCCGCAGTGCACACATTCTGAGGTAGACAGATCTCACACACACACATATATATATACATATATATATATATGCTTTTATGTATATATATCTCCTGATTGAGTTGGTTAATCAGAATGCTGTCTGACAGCTTTAATTTCATGTCTACATCAGGTTACATCCAGTGTCTGCATACTCATGGTGCACAGAAGGTGGACACTTAACAGCACTGTTCATACTCTCAGTACCTCACTGGCTAGAGTCTCCACTGTCCACACTAGGACAGTAACAACCACATAAACAGCCATAAAAGGCCCAATATGTCAATTTGTGCACACATCCAAACCACCTGCATTCATTGTTTCATGGAAAGATTATAAAAATGGTAGACCCATGATCTCATTTTTCTTTTTGCTAAAGACAGGAAAAAAAAGCTGAAGTACATATGAGGTCTGACACAAAAAATGAGACCACCTGTACCTTTTTATTTAACAAAATAAGACAATCAATTATAATCACCTTCAAAATAGCTGCCTTCTGAGTTGACACACAGCTGCACATGACGCTGCCAGCATTCAAAGCAATTCAACATAGAATTTTCTGAAGGCTGTTGAGGATCTCCATTTTTGCTTTCACATCTTCTACCAACAAAATACAGGTTCTTTTCAGCACAGATTTGATCACAAGTAGGGTAGGCGCTGAAGCACATTTATGTCACTAGCTAAAAAATGCTTCATAGATAAAGCATTGTGGACTGGCACAAAGACTTTTTCCAGCTGAGGGTAAGATAAAGTCTCTATGCGACCACGCTTCCACTCAAACTAAGTGAAGCAATCGAGTTGAGCCTTGTCTCACTGTGACAGGTTAGAACATGTTCTATAACCATCTCTTTGTCTCTCCGCTTCCACTCTTGGTTCCTGAGCCACAGGGTTAGTCCTGGGAATGGGGGTGGTGGGAGGGGGTGTCTGTGTCCGACTCTGTATATCTGAATGAGCAAACAGAACAAACAGCAAGACAAAACCAGAGCCATGATCAATTCCACTGCTCATATGCATGGACACACACCTTTCCCACACAAACCCAGCCTCCCAGACCAGATGTGGAGATATGCCTAATGCAAACACTCAAATGAAGCTATCCTATACTCATTCACTGGGACAGCAGCACTTTTTGGCCTTTGTGTGGCACTCTTTTCCATCTCCCACAGTTCAGTAGCCTCCCTTTTCATTCCCTGCTTGCATACTTTATGATTTCCTTCCAACTGACATAAATAACTAAGTAAAAACGAGGAACCCCGTTTTCAAAGGTAAACATAGGCTGGAGCATTCCTTTTTGCAGCAGCAGAGCTGAGAAAGGAGGACTGAAAACTCCATAGAAAGAAATTATGGAACATGTGCTGAGGAATGTGTTGCTTCGAAAACTAAGAAAAGGAAGGAGATTTAAAATGCTTTGATAAATGTCTTGCAGTATCACCCTCCTGTCATTGAGTAACAAGTAACAGTTTCTAACAGAAAACGGGAGGGAGCACAGCTAGAGGAAGCAGGGCAGTTAGAGAAAAACCTATTCCCTTATCCAAAGTCAATTTATCAAACAAATAGTAGGGTTTAATAATAGAAATAGCAACTAGCATCTTTAGCTGACTGGAAAACTCTTCAAAAAAAATTAGGTTAACTATTTCCAGTTGCTATTAATAAGGCATAGCCTGTTTTCAGTAACTTGACACCTGTGCCAGACAAATACTCTCACAATCACACTATATATGCTCTACTGTTTACAGCTTGCAGAAATCACTCTCAACTACTGTTTTTAAAAAGTCAAATATTTCAAAAACTCTTATAAACAGTGCAGTGAACCCTGCTAAGTGCTACTGAGGGTGCATTCCACAAGATATATACTTACATACATGTATAGATGTATGCACACATATATACATGCACGTGTGCGTGTACTTGCATCCATTAGGGCTGATGCAAGCAAAAGTACCAGTTCAGGCCAGAAGGTGCTAAACCAACATTGTCTGCCCTAACTCCCTGCCCTAAGACAGACAGGAATTGCACTAAAAAATTATCATGGTTTCGTAAGTAAACAGGTAAAGCAAATATAAAGCTGCGGAATTTTTAATCACTGAAATGAAAACTGTGCAACATCACCCAAAGTTGCCCAAGACCCGGCATTTCAATAGTGAGAGCAAATTCTCTTTAAAATTAAAAACTGATTTCTGCAAGCCACAACTATATAAGAAATGTTTATTTTTTAAAAAGTTCACAAATCTAGCACTTCGGAGTATTTGTCATTATGTGGTGCAACTTATGTCACGGTAAATCATCAGGGAATGTTAAAATCAACTGAAATTATTTCTACAAATATTATCAAATCAACATGCATAGGGGAGGATCAAAATTTTTCTAAAACACAAAGTGAGGGAGAACAGTAACAGGGCAAAAATGACAAACTTACTGGCTTCCCAGATACTCAGAAGTTTTCAATGCAGCATAATAAATTATCACCAGTCACTATATCATTAGGTATGTTCAATGCTCTAGAGAACAACTTGAATAAAGCAAATTCAGGCATACTATATAAGACAATAACACTTTGCAAAAATATAATTTTCAAAGAGTCAAAATGTGAAAAGTAACTGAATTCAACTTGGTGTCAAAAGCAACATTTTTTAAATCACTCCACAATATTCTAACATACTTCTGTATAACTCTAAGAGATAAATCAGGCTGCGTTACATGGAACTGTGAAGTGTTTTCACTATCTGTAAACTTAGTGCTGGTAGTGTCTTGTTGAGTTGCGCCTTCCTTCTTCCCATACAAAAAAAGTATAAATATTTTCTGTCCAGAAATCTAGGTAACACATCCCTAAAAGAAATATTCAGAAGGACAGTCTGCTTTGAAAGCACTGCAATCTTCCAGCATTATTCAGCTGCTTTCTGTCATGATTAGCGATGCACTAAGAAGGTGCCAGATGATAGTCTTTGCAAAAAACTCTGTCCAGAGGGACAATAAAGTTCTCTTACAGCAAGTCCATTTTGGGTCTGTAATGTAGCAGTAGAGGTGCTTTCTGCAAGACAGAAATATCAGGTAAGTAACAAACCCAGAACTAATCTGTTCAGTAAACAAAATTTCCGTTTCATAAACTAAAATGTAAAAGAACTATCAGAGTAGCTATCTTCCCTGTCAAAATTTCACCAAGGAAAAGACAACGTAATGTTATCTGTGGAGCTCAAACAAGGGATGAAGAATCCTTCCCTTATGTCCCACAAGCTAATCACCTCAAGACTAGTTATATCAGGTCTCTTAACTTGGAAACCCCATTCCCAGTAAGGGAGAAAAGCTGATGTCTAGAAGGCAGCACAAAAGCATCTAGTACTATATATTCAACAGCTCCAATTTGATTCCCCTTCTGTGAATGTATCCATTGCTTTTTTATGAATAGGTAAACTTCTAACATCCACAACATCCTGCACCAAGAAGTAAAGAACTGCTTCCTCTTGTTTGTTCTGGACCTCTGGCCTCTGAGTTTAATTTTACACCCCCCACCTGTTTCATTTGAGAAAGCATCTACTGTTCCCTTTTCCACATTTTTCACAATTACATAAGACTTCTATTATAAAAGTGAATAGTAGACTTGTACAGACACACATCAACTTGATTTTGTTTCTGCCTCCCTCCTCCTCTAAAAATCCTTAACATTTACTTTGTATCTTTTTTATTTACTTGCATGGAACTTACGGTGCTCATTAATCGCCTGTCACTCAGAACTGTAAAGGCTTGCTTTAATCCTCTGTCATTGGTCTTTACTATCCTATACAACCACAGCGTCATCAGTACATTGTTACTGCAAGACTCAAGACCCTTTCCAGGTCACTCAGGAACATCATATAAACCAGATTACAGTAGGATTCCACTCATGACCCCTTCACATTTCAAAGACTGACCACTGACTTCTATTCTGTGACTCTTATGCAAGTCAATTATTCTTCTACATAAAGACAGAAAAATGCTTCACTATTCCCACCTGCACCTCTTCTAGATACACATCCAAAGCCACTAAGTGTTTCTACCTCAGTAGGCACTGCAAGCTCGGACTGTGTTGCTTGTCCATTAAACATCCCAGAATCATAGAATAGTTTGGGTTGGAAGTGACCTTAAAGACCATCTATTTCCAACCCCCCTGCCATGGGCAGGGACACCTCCCACTACATCAGGCTGCCCAAGGCCCCATCCAACCTGGCTTTGAACACCCCCAGGGATGAGGCAGCCACAGCTTCCCTGGGCAACCTGTGCCAGCACCTCACCATTCTAACGGTGAAGAAATTCTTCTGTATATCAAGCCCAATCTGACTCCTCCAGCTTGTACTTGTTCCCCCTTGTCCTATCACCACAAGCCTTTATGAATAGTCCCTCTCCAGCTTTCTATTAGGCCCCTAACAAATACTAACTCCTAGCTCAAATATCTCCTAATACACATACAATGACTCTGTAGGTGTGACTTGCCTCCTAAATGTCCAGTTTTGTCATTCATTCTTACACAAACTTCACCTGAATTGCCATTATTAATGTGATAACTAATAGCATGAACGCCCCACTGTGTATTATTCAGTTTCAAAGCTGTTTAAAGAAAACAAAACAAACAAGTCAAATATGTACTCAAACATTTTTAACCAGCCTTCTTCATGCCTACTAAATGCTGCTACAAATTTCCTTAACTAAGGCAGATTGCAACTACTGCCTCTCCTTGAGAAGCAAAATGGCCTTTCTGAGCTTCAGAAGAGAACTGTGTTGAAAATTTCTCCTTTTTCTGCACCACAATTTCCCCACCCACACGGATTAAAAACAGTTTTACCTAAAATAGCCAAAAATATTTTTTTGTGGCCCCCAATTCCCTTGCCAGGCTTGATAACAATTTTGACAGTTGATGCAGTCTTCTCTTTTCCTTTGTCGTTAATACTTAATTCCCCTTCCCTTCATTTTCTTGGAAATAAAACTAATACTTGGTGTTCAAGAATGCTGTATTAGATATTTATTAAAATATCTTCTTACTGAGTTTGCAGTTACTGCAGTATAATTCTAAATGATGCCTATTTCATAAACATTTTATTTGGTCACTTAATGATTTGCTTGGAACCACTGTGTCATACCTTAAATCTCCATCTAGTAACAACTACAAACTTCAGCGTGTGGTCCTTCCCAAGGATCTCTTCATTGCATAATATGTCCAGCTGACAAAACAAAGATGACAGTTACTTCCTTGGGACACAGTACATGAAACAACATGTGCTAGATAATGCTACAAATGTTTGACAAAGTATTTCTTCTCTGAAGACGCTGGAGTCATTCATCTTGCAGCTGTCATGCAAACAAAAATAGCACCAGGAAAGAAAAGACTGCATTTCCTCAACAAAAAAAGTACTGGAAACCCACATCTGAGCCTGCCTTGGAAATAATTGCACTTAACTATTTAATTTAGCTCCCCAAACAGTACTAATGCCCTCTCCTGAAAACTTTAAATGCTTTTAAAAAGTGCTAATAAAATAATCACATGAAAGCAGAATTCATGAATCTCGAAGACAACTCTATTAATTAACATACTATGAATTTTTTTTTACCTAACACCAGACAGGTTGCTTTCTGCTATTTTTATTTAATATTAAAAAAAAATCTGCCACCTCCCTCGGATACTATATTTATGGGTTTTTAGCAGATACTCAATAGCTATTTTTACTCTTCTATCTCAGTGCTGAAAGATCTTAACGTTAGAAAAAATAAGGATATAAACATAAAAACATGAGGATTATATGATTACTAATCAGCTGCACTACAATAGCTGAGAAAGAACCAAACCAGGAAACATGCAAGAAAACAGCAAATTCTACCAAGGTAGCTTATATTAACGCTTTACCTCATAACCCAGAAAAGCGTGAATGGGCAAGCAGTCAGCTTACACAGCTCATCTAATTGGCAATAACTCAAATGCTCAAACCTGCAATAGTCCACAGCAACCAAGCAAGCGCCCACAAGCTTAAATCCTTCTGGTATGAACCCATTACTTGGTATGGGCACACAGATTACACTACGATTTATGGACTCTTTAAGAAGGTACAGAGGGATGGCAAATGAATGAACAGTACTCCTGAATGTTTGTTCCTTCAGTAAAAGCCAAGCATTGTGTGCCAGAACTGGCACAATGAAATGGAGTGCTTAAACATACACACATACAAAAATATCCCCCTTCAAACAGTGATGATAGCTATGTTGGTGCTGGGCTACAGCCAGGAGTCAACCACTTCCAAAGACAGTTCAGGAAAAGACAAGTGTTGTTTCAAGAAGACTAGGAGAGTTTGGGGATGTATTTCAACCACTGCACAGAGTATTGGTTTGATGCATACAGAAGCTAGGAAGGAAGAGTGGTAGAGATGCAAATTGGTTGTTGAAAAGTTTGAGAAGAAAGGTGCTGGACTGCAAGCAGATTATTCTGCTTACAGGAAAGCTGGGGAGGGGCTCCTTATCAGGGAGTAGAGTGACAGAACAAGGGGTAACGGTTTTAAGCTAAAAGACAGGAAATTCAGGTTAGTTATAGGGAAGAAAATCATTCACAATGAGGGTGGTGAGGCACTGACTGGCACAGGCTGCCCAGAGAAGTCACGGATTCCCCATCCCTGGAGGTGTTCGGGGCCAGGCAGGATGAGGCTTTGAGCAACATTATTTAGTAAAAGGTGTGCCTCCATGGCAGGAGAGTTAGAGTTAGATGATCCTTATGGTCCCTTCCAACCCAAACTATTCTATAATTCCATATTTTTCTGTGATTTGATTTGAATGAAAAGTCTTAATGGAATTCAGTGAATCACTGACATCAGGTGGGGTTGGGAGACGTCAAACAGAGTCAATTGAGATGTCTACAGAATGTGTTCAAGACCCAGCAAAGTGGTAAACAGAGGTTGCATTCATATGTAAGCCACTGTTAATTTCCAGTCTGAACTAGGAGGAGTGCAAAGAATTGCCTTAGTTTCTGTACCCTTCACCATGAATTCTTCCTATGACTCCAAGTGCTCCCTGAAAAGGAAGGGAAAAGTAGGAATCTGGTAATACTCTGCTCATGGTAAGCCGCAGCTTTGGGTTGAGCTTCACAGAGAGCATGGAAAGGAATAAAATATTCTTGCTGCTTCCTCTTAACTTGTGCTTCAGTAGCGTTAAAGTGTTTGTTACTACCTGTCCCCTGTACCAGGTGTGAAATCTCTGAAACAGTGGGGCATACCTGACTACAAACTGTCAAAGAACCTTGCCAGAGTCCATTTCAACACACGTGGAAGCACATAACCAAGACTTTAGCTTAAGTATTTATATATTGACATGGAAAGATACACTGCAAACCGAAGAAAAGACAAGAAAATGACTACATGACATATAATTCAAGAAACAGCGTATGCTTCTGTTTTCTGAAAGCAGAATCAGACTAAATGACTTTCCTTAGCAAAGGAACATTGCTGCACTTTTAGTAAGGCTTTTATATCTGCAAAATAATTTATAGATTTATAATATTACCTCATTAAAAGAAGAAAGGTTAAGTTTTTTGGCAATGAACTTCTTTAGATGCAAGACTGTTGCTTGTGCTGAGCAGCGGATCCATTTTCGTTTCAATCCACGCAATTTGCTGCTATTGCATTCCAAGCAGATACTCACCTTCAGGAAAAAGCAAACTGTCAGGCTTGGCTGGAACAATTTTCAGCAGTCCTCATCATGTATTCCATATGTATTTTTTATTAATACAAAAAAGTGAAGCATTACCAGTATTCCTTAAACAGAAATGCCTGTAGTCCTATTAAAGAAAACATTTTCTAACATCTTGTCACTTTAGTGATAAGCACTATTGCCACCAAAATAGATCTAGACAAACTAAGTCAAGAAAATTTTTTATATTGGAGCAAGGCTGCTCCAGTCCAAATTCACAGGCTGCTAGTAGTTCAAGAGGACTCTTATGTCAAAAGCCAGAATAAGATAAACAATAAGAATACCATTGCCAATTTTCAACGATTGCTTCTAAAATAACTTCTTGCTTTTAATGCTGTGCTAAATATAGTTTAAAAGAGAATATTAACACATTTAAAAGAGAATTTAAATTTTAAAAAGAACAGATGCAAATGACCACTTTTTAAAAAGGTCTCCAATTTCTATGCTTCAACTCTCACTTCTTCTCTCATCCAGCTATTAATTACTTAATATAAGCTCTTTATAATGATTTACTTCATGCAGTAAAAGGATCTAGTACAAGGTACAATCACTTTGGAAATTTCTCTACATTACATTTCTGAGAAGAAAATCAATCCAAGTTTTACTCTGGAGGCATGTTACAGGAAAACATAAAAAAGATTATATATCCCAAAAGGAGATTTCACTTTCAAACACGCTTTGTGTTTAAAACTAAATGGTGAACATTTCAATTTTCATACTACTTTTATGCTACAGAGCTAATACTGCCTTAGTATTAAAGGTTTGCAACAAAATAAATAGTAAGTTATTAAAAGTGGAAAAAGTTTTTTATTCATAATTATTAATACACATTCTGCTGAATTTATCACAATAATACTGGAATATGCTTTTTCAGAAGTGGGAGCAGGGAAATAACCTAAATTCATTCTGAAAGAAAATAAATACTTTGGAAACTCATAAACAAACTGTCAGAACTACCAAATCTTAATGCATGTGTCTTTAACATATTCTCCATTCCTGCCAAAACCCAAAGATGAATCATATGCTTCCACAAAAGCATTGGGCAACATTGCATCTTATTTGTACGAAAGGAAAGAAAAAGTAGGTCAAAGCAGTTTTTACTTCTCTGTTAGCTTAACAAAGCACCAAAGCTAAAATATAAGATAAAACTAAAACATGCCCTATGAGTTTACCTGTTCATCACTTCGGTGGTAATCATTATCTTCTTCCTGTTTTTCCTCAGAAGTTTCTTTGTTTGAATTTTCATCTGTTTTAGTCTCACCTTAAACAGGAAACCAGATACATGGGACAACACTCAGCAGCAGCTTGTAACACAAATACCATTATAACAGCACAGCTCAGGACTGCAACACAGAATAAACTTTGCTTTCCACAAGTTGTGCTTATCTGCTTAGGCAACGCTACCTGCCAACAGCCCCCTGCATAAAAAAAGGAATACATACAGAGCACAACCTTCAGTTCAACTGCTAGCACCCAGAAGGTGGGTAATTTCAGCGAGTCCCCATGTAGGCACTACTATGGAGATCATCTTCACCAAGAGTAATATGCTATGACCAGCTGAAAAGAAAAGATTTGGTGCACAACTAAGGGACAAAGCAACAATCCTACACTCACTTTATTGTACAGTGTTATAAAACAATTGTAAGTGTAATGAATCAACTAGGCACATACCTCCAACAGGTCTGTTTGTCCTTTTACGAGCCATCACCCCCCCCAGACAGAATAAATAAGGAACCATTTACCATTTCGATGGGAATCTAGGTGCTGTTTTGTAGAACATGTCTCCCCTTTGATGTCCCCTGGAACTTCCATGCCCAGTTTGTGATAAAATTCCCTCTGCTTTTTCATTTCCGCTGTTTAAAATTGGAAATATTAATCCCTGTAATAAAGTTCTAATACAATATTTATGAAGTTATTCCAAATTCCTTCGCTCTAAAGTGAAAAAGGCTGCCAACAAGTAATGGTATTGTCAGTATTTACTGCTTTTCCATCTTTGGTACTACGTCAAGTCATGTCTGCATTTTTCAGAGTTAGACTAATAAAGAATCATCTGCATAGATACTATTATACTATCTACATAGATACTAATAGCATTCCTATTAGCATTACATTGTGCCAACATTCAAACCACTATTCTTGCTTTATTTAATAATACTATTCAGAGAAATATCCCATCTTTCCTTCCATCTCCCCAGTTACTGGTAGTTCAGGTATGAAATTACCACTTGAAATTCCACAAATGAAGGAACGTGGTCTTCTATTGTGTTTTTCCTCCATTTCTCCCCCTGTATTTTCATGACCTGAAACTTTTTTTTTTCCTAGAAGTGTCGAAGTAGTAGAATCATAGAATAAATTAGGTTGGAAAATACCTTCAAGTATGTTCAAAACAATCTCTAAAAATAGTCATACCATAACTTACCTTCTTGGAGGCCTGGCACAAGTTTGTAAACAATATCTTGCATTGTTCTGTCATGACTAACAAGAAAAAAACAAAATGAGAGGTTTAACTCAACCATTTTGATTCAATCTTAAAAGAACTACAGTATTAAATTGATCTAAAATCTTCAAATTCACTTCAGAAGAATTTTAATTCTCAATTCAGTATTTATCTCAAAAAGAGAGGACAGTAACATGAAACAAAGTAAGAAGTAGTACAGGCTAAGACAGAAACCCAATGAAAAATTTGAGGAAGAATAACCTTCACGTGTGGAGGATCATGCCCCACAAAATACGGCCTTTTGCATCAAGAGAAGTGTGTTATTAATAATCTCAAAGTTCTTTGAGAACTTTAAGGTAAACCCATTTTTATTACAAAACAATGGTGTCTGGTTCTTATGCTCAAAGACTCATTTCTCACATTTCTAGATGCCTTTGTTATCTTTACTACACTTTCCCAAAAACGCCAGAAAAGAGCACACAGAAAAGAAGACCATAACAATAAAATTTTACTTTGTTCTTAAAAGCCACCATTTTAATTGTGCCTGTACAGAAGACTGTACAGGTGGTGTGGTTTAAATAAAAGAAAGTTAATAATCACAGTGGAACTGGAAGGCAGCAGGACCAGATTAATTCCCAATTCACCTAGATGACATCCTTTTTTAGTCTAAAATAAGTAACCATCTGACAGAAAACACATTATCCTAAATTCCAATTGATAAATAAAATCAGAAACATTTCAAATCTCTGCCTCGGCTGCTGCAAGTTCATCATTCCAATAGAACTTGTAATATCAAATCCTGAATCTGACTTAAAGAGGACAAAAGGCTTACAAGAGTAGCCTCAGGCTTGTCATCACCTGACATGAGCACTTCACAGCAGTGGAGACCAATGAATAAATACAGCACTGGTGATAAATCAAGAGATCAGCAATGGACCGTTACAATTTTTTAAGCAGCGCTACAAGAAGCATCAGAATATCAGTAATTCTACAATACATGTAATTCCAACCAGCAGTAAAATTCAGTAATTCCAACCAATGCAAGTAATTCCAACACATTTGTACAGATTTGAGATTTTCAAGTGTCACATATGAATTGCAGGAACATCTCCAAAAATACTTCAACATAAATGAGTAAATTAGTCATCACTACTAGATCAGAGGTGAGACTTTAATGGCATTCAGAAACGTAAAATAGTAGACACGTTTCATTTAGCACAGGCAGCAAACTCCTTTCTAGCTGTTCTCAATTTGATGCTGTTCCTAGTACTTTTGTCACACAGAGCAAGCATCTGAAACAAGGCACTAGCGTATTCCTGTAGCCTTAGAGAAGACAAACATGCTGTCTTAAATGTAATATATCTGTTCTTGCCCATTGGCATCTACTTCTCTCTTCAAAGGACACACCCATACAGAGTATCGTCAGTGTATCATGAAACATATTATCAGTGTACACTATTATTCTTCAAATGCAGAGATGGCATGACTAGTTTCAGGTCCCTGAATCAGTATCAATTTAAGTAATCTAAGTTTGCATAGAACATTAACAGTTTTCTGTAAAAGCAAAGAGAAATCAAACTTATTTTCTATAACCATTGATTCAGAAGTTGTGATAGAACTGAGAAAGACACACTGAAAACTGCCACAAATGAAAGCAAACTTCACAAAAGTATGCAAAACACTCCTACTTTATATGCAACAGCCAGTGCAAACACAACGTCACAAGGGATTTTCATCAGGGAAAATTACTAAAGTTCAGTAAAATGAAAGGAAAGCATTAAATGAAAAGAAAGGGAAAGTCTCCTTCTCCAAACAAAAACACACTAAAAAATTCTTAGCCAAAAAAAAAAAAAACACAAAAGAAAAAAAAAAACCAAACAAAACCCCAAGAGAATCAATGAACATTCATGTTAGGTCAGAACATGAAAGCAAAACAAAAAAAAGGACAAGATTGTTCCATTCTAGAGATTAAATCCACTGGTTTCATATTTTTGCTGCCACACTCTTACTTGGTCCTATGAATTTAGCAGACCTTTGAAAGGCTAACTGAACAACAAAGCTGGCAATTATTTCTCTCATTACTCTGTCAAGACACAGAAAACCACTGCTAAACTGAGAGTAATTATTCTGAAAATTGTGTAAAAGCATGATTTCTACAATTAATAGTTTAATTTCAGTATTTTAAAATTCAGTATATTAAAGTTTAATTTCAGTATCCTTTATACCTCAATCACACAAAATGAGGAATGACTAAATCCCATTAAAACTTGCACAGAAATTAAACAGCAAATGCACACTTTGCCTGCTTTCAAGTCTGGAAGAAGGCAACATGTTGAGGAGTTGCAAATTAATAGCAAAGTCTGGCCTCTCAAACATCTTCAACCTTCCTTTTAAATGTTTAACATGCTGATAAGCAAGTAAGAAAATCTAAGAAAAAAGCTCTGCTGTATTAAAGAGGCTGCAACAGTGTAGAGTGAAGCTAGCTCCATTTTTGCTTTCGTACTTACCCAATATACTGTAACGGGTGGCTTTGATGTATAACAATTCTACAGGTCGGACAGGTGTTGTTTTCCTCCAAATATTTCACTAGGCAGCTTCTACAGACTGATAATAAGGACATTCATAATTAAAAGCAAATTTAAAAAGCATAGCGATAAACGAAAGTTTGTTTTTATACATTTACAGAAACACATCTTACTGAAATTTAGGTGAAGTTAATTTTTTTACATCATGTAAGCATGACATCTAATCATGCATAAGACTTTCCAATAGCTTTCAATTATGTTCTTGATAAACAGAATTAATGTGCTAGAATTAAGGCATCTGTACCTAGTCAGAGTCTTGTCTTCCTAGTAAAGCAGAGAACGCAAAATCCCACTCTGGAACTTACTAGAACAGCAATTTCTAGCAGGTCAATACCATATTGCTTGCACCATTCAGCTTGCACATGTGATTTAACAAGAACTGCATGCCATAAAGCTATTGAGCCTATTTGCTTCAACCATGGCCACATACAGAAGCGTACAGTGGCAATGAACCAAATAAACACACACAAACATATTCCAAAGCTGGATGCTTTTTCATGAACAGAAAACTTTCAAGAAGTGGATATTCAGGTGGTAGTTTAGTTCTAACTTTCACAGACTATACTGCAGTTAAACCTCCACTAGAAAAAAAAGATTACATGGGCACAGATCTTCAGTATTTGTAAGATGTCCTGGCAGAAATTGCTAAAGCAGTTGTTCATTATAAAGCTGCATGGTTTTGCAACTGTTTCCATGCGCATATACACAATCACCTGTATCTGATTCAAAGTGAACTATTTACACTACCTGCTTCCCCTGAAACAGTATTCATAATACAGATGACTACATGATACCCTGGCTCAGTTGAAGTTACAACTCAGAAATGTATTAAAAAAAGGGTGCGGGGGAAACAGCTCTTTCTTTAACAGCAGCAGTTCATTCAATCTTGGTATTAATGCATTCATTCTTATCACATAAAAGGCAAGAATCTTTGTAACTATAGTGCCACCTACCTCTCAGGAAAGATTAATGTACAGTTAAACAAACACTTGTTAATGTAAAAAATTAAAACAGCAGCAAATAAATTTTGCATTCTGCATTGTATTTACACACTTAGAATGACAGTACCATTGCTGGTATAGGTTATGGTTAGACCAAGCCATATACCTTCACATACTGAGCACTGACCTTGCACAGCAGTCTGTTCCAGAGGAAAGCTACCACAGTGGATACATTCACAAAAATGAAACCAAACCCTGGGTTTACCAAGTCAATGAAAGCAGAGCCTGACCTTGCAAGAAGGCACAGGTATCATGGGAACAGTAGAGACGTTGCCCAGTTGTATAGGAATGGGGGCAGGAAGGCCAAAGGGTAGCTGGAGTTGAACTTGGCAAGGGATGCAAAGAACAACAACGTGTTGCTATAGGTATGTCAGCATAAAAAGGAAGGTTAAAGACAGATTATGTACCTCCCACAATAAACACTACTGGCAAACTCATAATACTAGACATGGGGAAGACTGGGGTACTCAACAACTTTTCCGCCTCTGTCTTTACTAGCAATTTCTTACCACACATGTTGAGTAGATGGACCACAAAGTCCAAAATGTAAAGGCATCTTATACTATGTAAAGCTACAGAGGATATTTCATGTCGCTGCTTCAGGTCTTGTGGAGTGAATTTTGACTCCTCAGCTGATACCTACTTAGCGCCACTTGATACCATTTTGGACTACAAGGATGCTTCTCCTTAGAAGGAATCTTTCCAGATATTTAGTTAGAACTGTGTTAATATGCAAGATTTCCATCAGAATATTAACCCCAGCACTCCTATATCCCACAATGTCAGCTACAAAAATGCTGAGATGGACCTACACCTTTGACATACACCTTCAGTTTTCTCGAAGCTTAAAGCTTTGCAAAGTACCAGGGCATACTTGACCAGAAATTCAGAGTAGCATAATAACAAACCACTACCTCATCACTGTATCTTAGAACAAAAGCTTATTTCTAGGGTACAATACAATGCACTTAATTTTTATCAATAAACTATGATTGCTTTCTGCAGAGGAATAGGAAAGCAAAAGACATTTGGAAAGCTTCAGGTGGAGAACATATGCTACGTCAACTATCACTGGAGTGAAAACTAGGTATTTCACATTCCTTTAGCAGGAAGACATACTACATTCCCGAATGAATATATTACCACTAACTGCATAAGGCTTCCAGTTTGTGCAGAGCAGCTTTAATGTTCTCTCAATCTGCTTTCTTAAAAAAAGCAAACAGTCTGTTAAACAAAGGAGTGTCTAGTGAAGCACAAATTATTTTGGCTGGTGCACAACAGATTTTTTTAATTTCAACAAAAAAATATTAAAACACGTTGCAAATCAAATTAAAAAAGAAAACCAAAAAAACCAAGCAAACCCCAACTTCTTTAACTTAATTATAGTTCTACTTACAAGTATGTAAGCATTCTGTTACAGTAGTAGCATCAATCAGGTATCCATTGCACAGACGACAGGTTATATGGGCATTAATGTCCCAAAGCTTAATCTTTCTCGTTAGCATCTTTGGTGTCTGCAGAAAAGACATATTATAAAGTAACACAGCTGCAGTGATCAGCTAAAGGTAATCTGGGAAGAAATTATTAACTATAATTAATCCTAAAGATAGCTTTATATGACATCAAGCTCTCATAAACTGTATATAGGTGTGCACGCACACATGCGTAATGATGGCGCTAACTTTTTAAAATGTCACAGAAGTGATACAGTGTCAAATCCACACTATTTTGCAAGTCAAAATTTCAACAGCACATAAACCAGTCTTTCAGCGTGCTACTATTAAGTTCCTTTATCAACTGAGGGAGCTTGATTTAAGGTGAAATCATACTATTATACTGATCTCAGTCATCATATTCAGTCTAGTAACACGATAAAAAAAAAATCACAAAAAACCCCCAAACACAAATATTGGGAGAAAATGCCCTAAGATATTTGAGAATTAAAAGCATTAGATATCTGAAAAGTAAAAATAACTAGGTCTGATTTGGCATAGCGGGTTTACTTGTAAGTGTTTGCCTTATGCCACTACAGTTAAAGCATAATTTTGAAGCTGAATGTTTGGTGCTGAAATCCCATTTTATTTAAACTCAGGTTAATTAAAGAACACATTACAAATCACAAGTCTCTTTGGCAGAGGTGCTGTTCGTTGTACTAAGGAACATTGATCTAGAAAGTTTTTATCTCTTCAGAGCAAGGGTTGACATAACCATCATTAAAAGGAATAAATATCAGAAATTAAAAAAGAAACAGCTCATTCAATTTTTTTTTGCAGCAACCTCAACTGCTTTCAGATAAAACAACACACAAAGCCCATGCCTTAACAAACTATTACGTTTTAAATATAGCTATATTTTATTTTTCACTATACACTAAAAAGAAAACTGTACTGTTACCATAAATTTATAGCATTAGAGTTGATTAGCAGTGCAGGCTAAACTCATTTGCCTATTTGGTTCCTGGACGGCAGAAGACGCTGAATTACAGTGTTCTCCACTGCAGTGACTCTACTGAACTTGACTCAGAAATACTAGTTTTCATCTAGCTTAGTCTGGAATACATTTCAGAATTTGAACAGTGACACATTCACCACATTCCACAAAAACATTTTAATAAAGTTGCCTGATCTTTAATTTGCTGTATTGTTCTATGTATAATGAAGTGGTATTAAGCAAAAAGAACTACCATAGGCAAACTTTCACACTAATCTGAACTGTAACTATAACACTGAAAAAAAGTATTTTATATTCCATTGTAAACTATGGAAAAGTACATCCAATACCCACCCATTACAATCTGGACTGTCCTACACAAAAATGACTAGGATGACTTCCACTTCTCTTAGTTAAATAGTAAATAACACAAAAATTAAACTTATTTCATGGTATTTGAGACTTCTTAATTAAGCTAGTAACTAGCCATTACAGAAGAATGAAAGTGCAAAGACGCTATGCTAGGAAACTAAATTACTTTTCAGAACAGTATTTTATAGATATATTTCTAATCAAGTGAAAACCAGCCACGTATTAAACCCCTAGGAACTAGTTCATGAGGTCTCCATTTCAAGCAGCTACTGCATGAAATATGTACGTTTTGATGGCGAAAGAGAGAAGAACTTCCAACATCTTAAAGAAAAGTTCAGGAGATGCCTTAAAGTCAGCACATTAGAAAACATAATTCATGACAGGCAAAAGAAATCAAGCTACAAGGATACTTAAAAAGGCACTATCAATACAGCTCTAGTTACTTGCCCAAGCAGTAATTCAGAAAAAGGAGTTCAAGATCACCACAAACTGAATCCAAGCACTAATAAGGCAGAAGACCCAAAGAAGTTACAGTGACAAGTGAAAAAACTATTTATTTTCTAGAAAAAGTATGACAATTTTTTCCCCTCTACAATAGAGACAAGCACTGCCACTGGTTGACATAACCATCATTAAAAGGAATAAATATCAGAAATTAAAAAAGAAACAGCTCATTCAACTTTTTTTGCAGCAACCTCAACTGCCTATTGACTCTATTGTAGTGAGAAAAAAATGACAATAAACAGTTTGGATAGGGTATAATATTATGAGAACAATGAATGAACTATAAAATCAAGAAAGTAAAAATACAACATAGTAACTACATAGTAAACTACATTGTACAGAAAAAGAGAATAGGAAAGATAATACTTTACTGACTGAATGGGAAACAAAATCACACACTTTTTGGCAAAAGAGAAAAACATGTCTTCTAGAATATCAAGAGCAAGCCTGTCAAATCAACCTTATGAAAATTTTGTACACCTTTCAAGAATGACACAAAACCCCTCCCACTACACCTTTAAAATACAGAAACTGGCAACTACTGGATAAAGCAGAAGAATGAGAATAGATTTTTCCAAGGCATTAGATATCTTGTTCCAAAGAGACAAAACCTACAATAAGTAAGAGATTTCTCCAGAAGGCCTGGCTCACTGCGCTATCTTGCAGTTGCTAAAACAAGACAATGACCTCTTTCCTGCAGATGCAGAGGTCCAGACATGATAGCTTCAGTACAGTCTGAACCTGTAAGCAATGCACCTTTTAAAGTCAGTAAGCAAGCTGTCAGCTCCACTTCAGTATGTATCCTGTGCAATTGAGACCCATGCCTTATAGCCTCAGAAAAAAGATGACAATTGGAATCCCTCACTTATTTTTAAAAATGGTTAACCTGTAGCAATTGGCAGCCTTATTTAAGAAAGGGGGGGGGGGGGAGCAGAAGCCAGACCAGTTCATATCTGTCTAGAAAATGAGGGAGGAGTTAGCAACAAAATGGCCTATTAACAAGATGTCTATTCAGTTAGACAACATATTAAAGACTCAGACTTTGAAGACAACTTGAATTGCGTCCCAGAGGGAAAGAGGACAAAAAAAATTTAGCAAAACTACTGACATATGTAAAGAATAATTAAAAGGAATAGTGTTACAGCCTCATATAAGAAATTAAATTCATTAATAACAGCAACAAATTAAAAATATAAAGAAATTCCGTATTAATCATTTGTCTGTTCTGTACCACTTCAGAGGAAAGCAAATAAGAAAATAGCAAGTTTCATTATCACCTACTTTTTTATCATTATTAATGTATTTGAAAAGGGGACAGTCATACTTCAATATACCAACTTGGCTAATAGAAGATATCTTCCATGTTCCTCTCTGGAAAATGTTAACAACTATCAGCTGAGAAAAGGTATGAGATTACATGAGCCACACACAGGAAGGAGTCCCAACATTCCCATGCTCCTAAAGCCTACCACCAAACAGAAGCTGAAAATCACTTTCATTGTATGAAACAGCCAAGTTCTTATCACCCCACCAAGAAACGCACTTTTCAAGTAACCACATGTACACTTAAGTGCACTGCTATAGGGGAAAAAATATAGATTAGACGCAAACAGAAGGTACAAAAAAATTTGAAGACATTAATGATGACAAACATACCATAAGTAAGTTCTCAAGCCCCAATTCTATGTGATTATAACTCCATCTTGATGATAAAGACTACCCGCTATTTCAACATGTCGGTACCCAATCCGGGCAGTTCCAAGGGTTGCTGGGGTACGACCCAGGGAGACCCCATAAAATTTAAGGGTTCAGTGCCTGCTGGGACAAATGAAGGTAGTGATGCAAAATGATTGGTCCAAAAAGGAATTTATTTGTACAGGCATTCTTTGGGGTAAGATTGGCACTGACTTGCTAAATCTGTGGTAAGGGAAAAGAAAGAGAAAGGGACAAAAGGGGAGAGACAAAAAAGTGCAAACACATTACCTGGGCTCCAGTGCAGCCATCAAGCTACCAAGACAGTGGGCCAATGCCCAGCCCTGTATCACAGATTTATATTATTTATAGATTTATATTATTTACAGATTTATATTACTTATAGATTTATACTATTTATAGATTAAGGTCCAAGGGGGACAGATTTCTGGTGCACCTGTGCAGTGGTCCCACTGGAAGGTTCTGGAACCAAGTTTGTGGATCCTAGGGGAGGCTCTGGGGTCCTTGGTGAGTTCGAGGTGTAGTTCTGCCCTGCTCCCACCACTGGCAGGATTGCAGCATAGAGCTCCAGGCAGCACACAGACTTGCAGGGTAAGGTAAGCACTAAAGGACACTGCCTCTTCGCTGCAGGCTCAACAGCCACAAAACAAATTATTTAAGGCAAACCATTTGAGTATCAAGAATTAGCTTTTGACACATTACAAGTACACTAAGTAAATAAAAATCTAGTTACTAAAAAGTTTAAATTTTACATCACATCTATGAGCTTGCAAATTTCAGTTGAAATAGTATTTATCAACCAAGCAACTGAAAACCCGGTCAGTTTTTTTCAGCTACAGGGCTCCCTTGAAAGCAAGGCAATACCTATCTTGAGAAAAATCTCAGTATCCTACAGAAGCGTCAGCACCTGGTTTTGCTATTTAGGTAGCACTCTCAAAGAGCTACTTTTACCATATTAATACACAGAACCATAGAAAAAGGAGAAAGAGCATGTTTACAAGCTGTTGGATTTCTCTGAACAATCCTGAACGAAGTAACTAACCTACTTCAGCTTAGACTACTGACACTTTCTGCACATACCATTATTCGATATTAGTAATCTCATACAAACTGGAATTAACCTGCAAGAATACACAATGTCCAAAACATGAAGTCTCAGTAAGAACCAAACAAGATTAGGCAAATCCGTATTTCTCTTCAATACCTTCCCCTTGAAAAACAAATAAGTTTTTCCAAATCTGAACTCCAGGTGGAAAGCTCCACAAACTTCATCTTCCCATCTCTCAAACAGTGATGTGTTGAAAAGGAAGCTTAAAGCGAATTCAGAAACTTCAAAAACAAGTAATCTAACCTTAAAAAGAAAACCAACAGAAGTCCAAAACTGTCTCTGAATACACATTGCCAAGCAAGCCTGCAGCTTAAAAGCATGGAAATGTTCAGACAACTGATTAAAGCACTGAGAAACCTGGTCTGACCTTATAGCTTATTCTGCTTTGAGCACTTGGATTACATGGTCAGATATCTGTTCCAACCTGTATTATGGTATGATCCTATGAACTTACTATTATTCTATCTTTGTCTACCCACACAAGCAGAATTTCTTACTATTTTGACAGCTCTCAAGTTGCTCATTATTTCAAGAAACTGTTACCCAGCCATAATCACATATACATCAACTCAATGAATTTAGCATGAGCTCAACATCTAAAATTGGTTGCTTTAAAAATAAAACAAGGAGAGTTAGGTTGAAGTTAAAGTCACACACACCAGCTTGAAGTAATAATAGGAGGGGATGATAAACTTACTTTTCCAAAGCACCAACTAGGCCAATACCTTCTTGCACAAAATCGTAAAAATCAAACAAAAATATATCGCAACGTTGAGACTTCTTTATAGAGACATTATAAACTGACTAGGCTGCGCAGAAGTTAGTAGGAAAAGCAAGCCTCTTCAATTAATTGAGACTATCTGAATATGCCTCATTTTACAACATGACCCATCAGTGACTGCATACTCAAGAGCTTCTGAATCTTTCACTGGATCGCAGACAAGCTCAGAAGCTTAAGTCTCAAGAAAGTTGACCTACATAAAAGCAGTCAACTTCAGAGGACAGACCAGAACGTGAACATTTACAATGTCATTTTCTGAACCTAACAGCCCCTTTTTCACAGTTGTATCTGCAAACCTTAGGCTCCCATCAAGCCTCCATGGCAGTTAGCACACAATTTAATTTTTAGAAAACCAAAGCCAAGCAAGGGAACTAGAGGACACAGAGGTTCATTAGTTCATCCTCACAGAGTAATCTGCTTAAATAGTAACTTACTACATCAAGTAATCCCAAATAAATTTTAACAACTGCATGTAAGTTTGAGACTTTTGATCCACTGACTGAACAGCAATATTTGATAAAAAAATTAGTTTCTCATTCTTTACCTAGCTAACAAGTAAACACTGGAGCCCAAGCATGATCCTTTGCCCTTAAAATCATGTTGCCTGAACAGGAGGAAGTTACTCTAACTCCTTGGTTCTATCATCACAAAACACTCCTCAACTACAGATGACTCTTTCTTAAAAACAAAAAAAACAACCCCAAAACAACAAACCCATCAACCTGAGCCTCACCTGGTTTTACAGTAATTAAAAAATGCCAAAAAGTGGCCTCTCAGCAGGTTACATAGAGTCTTAGGATAATGCAGATTGGAAGTAACGTCCAAACTCTAATTCAAACCTCCAAAGCTCTAATCTCTAATTCAAACTTGTACTCAAAATAGGCCAACTTCAACTGAGTTGTTGTGGACCTACACCTGCTGCATTCAGGAAACCTTCCAGAACGTGGATTCCACAGCCTCTCTAGGCAACGTATTTCAGGGTCTGACCACACTCAGCACATCCACTCTCTCAAAGGAATATCCTGTGCTGCAACTTGTAGGATAAGAGGCATTGCACACAAGTGTGTACTTGGAAGAATAGTGCAGCACCACCTTCTTCATTTCTGTCCACAGATGTGTTGGAAACAGCAACATTCCCTTACTCTTAAGACCCTTTTTCCTTAGGACCTTTGTAAACATAACATAAAACCCAGCAACACTAGAATCTCAGTCAATAGCTGAAGAGCCCCTTTTAACCCATTGTTTAACCACTATACATTGGGGATTATTTTTTAGTCAGAACATAACAAATGACCACTGTACTGCTATACAGAAACAAGAAATCTTCTAAAGTCTGAGACTCAAGTCACACCTGAAAATGCATTAAGAGGTCCTGTTTAAAAAACAAACTAAAACAGACACCAAAACAAAACAAAACAAACCACCAACAGTCCTTCTCCCCATTCCCCCCCCAAAAAAAATCCCAACAAATGAGCCCTGAAAAGACTAGGTTATATCAATCTTTCTCTCTGAAAAAGAAACAAAGTGTACTTTCCTAAAATCTGTCACTTATGAATCCTGAATTGGATGGCAGACGTAATAGAAGAGCCACACAATTCAAGTCTTGAAGAGGCTGCTTTTGTAATGGCTGTAAACCAACAAGTTTTTCAGAAATATACCACAATGGAGAGAGGAGAAGCAGAATCCATAAATGTTTGAACGTGAAACCCCAAACAAACAAAATATTCCAAACAACCAGCTAATATGCAAAAATGATCACTTGCGTAAAGATCAGTATTTCTTCATCTTGGTTCCAACTCACGTTACTTCATAGCACATTGCTGGCATAGTGTCAGCCTCTCAATGTCTAGCAAGCCTTACATCACATCAGGAGGAACTCAGTGAAGACATAAGGGCATGTAGACTAGATTCCTAATTAAAAACCAAGCAAACAAAAAGACCCACACATGCAGTCAGGAAAAGTTTGCAGGGGATATGCACACATCAGATAGGTTAACTGGTTTTGTTCATGCTATACTTCATCCACTAAGGTAGTGTTCTGTTAAGACGATCAAGCAAAACCAGAAGGTATTATTACAGATCTCCTGTGTCACCAATAAGACAAGCTTGAATGTCTCTAATACAAGCTTCCAGAGAGATTTCAGGACTGAAAACTGCTATTCGTGCAGGCTTACAGAAAGGATCAGCAGATGGACTCCTTAGAAATATGGCCTTATAACTTATATGTACACTAGTCAGTAATGTTTTGGCCTACATGAGGCATACCTCTTAAAACAGCATTTCTTTTCAGATTCTGCCATCCAGAGACCTGAAAAGACAGAAAAATAGTCTGAAAGTTAGCATCCAAAATTCCTTAAAATCCAGCTACCATAAATACACACTAAACTGACCTGAAAGTTTCTAAATATCTATATTAATTTAAGATAACAGCAGGGCACAGGCACTTCTGAGTAAGAAAAGAAAGGGGGAAGACACTGTCAGATCCTCGGGAAAAATGTAATATGAAAGAACATAAGCAAGGAAAATTACTCAAGAATCCAAGCAGTACTATCACTACATGATAGCAAAATTAAAAGAAATCATCTTCACAAAAGTTACGGAAAATAACCAAATAATAATCGGAAACCTTGAAGCATAACATATGGACTAGATTAGTCAGTAAGAAAACAAAACATTTTGGATTGAAGATCCACAGCCAGATGAGTATTATTCTCAGTTTTCAAGCTATCTCTGCAAGTAAAAAAACCAGAGTCCTTTGCATTACCTTTAGCCAGAGGATATTCTCACACAAACAGTTTAGCTTTTTTAGCAATTTTTCTTATCAAGTTGATTCACACAAGAAATTATTCAGGTATTCCAGAGACAGGTAAAGAGTACGACTACTTCTGTCTTCCTGCTCCAAAAAAACAAAAGGCATAGCCTGCAGCTACTGACAGAATAGCTGTATTGCTAATGGAATTTTAAGTACAATGCTACAAGATACTAATGACAGCACTAGGTGGAAACTTCAATACAATGCAAATAATCTCCTAGCAATTCAACTGTGAACTTCTTTGGTGGCACAAGATACTCATTTTTTTGGAGGCCACAAAACCAGTCCTCGCTTGTGGAGTGAGCCCATCATCTGGACACGAGAAGAAAATCCAGAAAATATTTGCGACTAAAAAGATGTATTTCTGTAGCAAAATGTGAAGAACAGAGCAGCCAATGACATCTCCATTTGAGATGGATTGTGGCGATGAGGTTGAGATCGATTGTGGCGATGAGGAGATTGAGTGCCTGTGGGTTAAAATCAGAGGAGCCCACCAGAAGGTAGATTTTGTGATGGGAGTCTGTTACAGACCACCCAGCCAAGGAGAAGCAGCTGATGAGCTCTTCTATAAACAGCTGGGGTTAATCTCAAAAATCAATGCCTCTCGTTCTTGTGGGAGACTTCAATCTCCCTGATATCTGCTGGGTGTACAACACAGCAGAAAGGAAGCAGTCTAGGAGGTTCCTGGAGTGCGTGGAAGACAACTTCCTTGCACAGCTGGTGAATGAACCAACAAGGGAGGGTGCCCTCCTGGACCTGCTGTTTGTGAACAGAGAAGGCCTTGTGGGGGATGTGGCAGTAGGCGGACGCCTAGGACAAAGTGATCATGAGATGATAGGGTTTTCTGTTCTAGGTGAAGTGAAGAGGGTGGTTAGCAGGACAGTAGCATTAAATTTCCAGAGGGCAGACTTTGAACTCTTCAGAAGGCTGGCTGGCGAAGTCTCATGGGAGACAGTACTTAAGGGCAAGGGAGCCCATGAGGGCTGGGAGCTCTTCAAAAGGGAAATCCTAGCAGCTCAGGAGAAAGCTACCCCATGTTCCGGAAAAAAAGCCGGCGGGGGAGAAAACCAGCTTGGTTGAATAGAGAGATCTTGAGTGATATCAAGAAGAAGAGAAATATTTATGGGCTCTGGAAGAGGGGACAGGCCTCTTGGGTGGACTACAGGAGGGAAGCGAGATTGTGCAGAGAAAAAATCAGAAGGGCTAAGGCTCAACTAGAAATCAGATTGGCAAAGTCTGTGAAAGATAACAAAAAATCCTTCTGTAAATATATAAATAATAAAAGGAGGACTAGGGAGACTATACAGTCCCCATTGGATGCAGAAGGAACAACAGTGACAGGGGATGAGGAAAAGGCTGAGGTACTTAATGCCTTCTTTGCCTCGGTCTTTAATTATAAAGAAAGTCGTTCTGTCTGTGTACAAACCCAGGAGCTAGAGGAGCAAAATGAGGCTCCCGTGATCCAAGAGGAGGTGGTCAGAGCCTTGCGAGCCCGACTAGACACCCACAAGTCTATGGGGCCAGATGGGATTCATCCAAGGGTATTGAAGGAGCTGGCGGATGTGCTGGCCAAACCCCTTTCCATCATCTTCCAACAGGCGTGGAAGACTGGAGAAGTCCCACTGGACTGGAGGCTGGCTGATGTTGTGCCCATCTACAAAAAGGGCCACAGGGAGGACCCAGGAAACTACAGGCCTGTCAGTCTGACCTCAGTGCCAGGGAAAGTCATGGAGCAGGTGATCTTGAGTGCTATCATGAAGCACACGCAGGAGAACCGGGTGATCAGGCCCAGTCAACATGGGTTCACAAAAGGCAGGTCTTGCCAGACTAACCTGATCGCCTTCTATGACAAAGTGACTTGGCTGCTGGATGAGGGAAAGGCTGTGGATGTATCTTCCTGGACTTCAGTAAAGCCTTTGACACAGTTTCTCACAGCATTCTGCTCAGGAAACTGTCAGCCTCTGGCCTGGACAGGCGCACACTCTCCTGGATGGAAAACTGGTTGGATGGCCGGGCCCAGAGAGTGGTGGTAAATGGTGTGAAATCCATCTGGAGGCCAGTGACAAGTGGGGTTCCCCAGGGCTCAGTGCTGGGTCCAGCCCTGTTCAATGTCTTTACCAATGACCTGGATGAAGGCATTGAGTGCACCCTTAGCAAGTTTGCAGACGACACTAAGCTGGGTGGAAGCGTGGATCTGCTGGAGGGTAGGGAGGCTCTGCAAAGGGATCTGAACAGGCTGGACCGCTGGGCTGAGTCCAATGGCATGAGGTTTAACAAGGCCAAATGCCGGGTCCTGCACTTGGGGCACAACAACCCTATGCAGTGCTACAGACTAGGAGAAGTCTGTCTAGAAAGCTGCCTGGAGGAGAGGGACCTGGGGGTGTTGGTTGACAGCCGACTGAACATGAGCCAGCAGCGTGCCCAGGTGGCCAAGAAGGCCAATGGCATCTTGGCTTGGATCAGAAATGGTGTGACCAGCAGGTCCAGGGAGGTTATTCTCCCTCTGTACTTGGCAATGGTGAGACCGCACCTCGGTTACTGTGTTCAGTTCTGGGCCCCTCCCCACAAGAAGGATGTTGAGGCTCTGGAGCAAGTCCAGAGAAGAGCAACAAAGCTGGTGAAGGGGCTGGAGAACAGGCCTTATGAGGAACAGCTGAGAGAGCTGGGGTTGTTTAGCTTGGAGAAGAGGAGGCTGAGGGGAGACCTCACTGCTCTCTACAACTACCTGAAAGGAGGTTGTAGAGTGGAGGGTGCTGGCCTCTTCTCCCAAGTGACGGGGGACAGGACAAGAGGGAATGGCCTCAAGCTCTGCCAGGGGAGGTTTAGGCTGGACATTAGGAAAAAATTCTTCACAGAAAGGGTCATTGGGCACTGGAACAGGCTGCCCAGGGAGGTGGTTGATTCACCTTCCCTGGAGGTGTTTAAGGCACAGGTGGATGAGGTGCTAAGGGGCATGATTTAGTGTTTGATAGGAATGGTTGGACTCGATGATCCGGTGGGTCTCTTCCAACCTGGTTATTCTATGATTGCTTCTGAAGAAACAGTCAGAGGCTTATCTTCATTACAACAGCACTTGACAACATTAACTTTTGAGTAACAGTTATTTCAAAAGGAACTGTCATGTATTTTCCCTCACTACTACTGGAAAACGACAAGGTAACAGTGGTTCAGCCAGAAGAAGAAAATGGCTCTCAACTTGTGAGGAAAAAGCCAACAACCAAGTTGGTCCTAAACCACCACCATATTCTTTATGTTCTGATTACAGGAAGACAGTGATGCACTATAAAACAAAAATTGGTTCACGGTTATATCTGAACAATTGTTGAAGATTTGGGCAAGTGAATTGCTCTACTGATCATGCACACTAACAAGCCAGAAGTGAGTACTAATATTCCAAAACATTCTTTTTAAAGGACTTTTCAACTGCTATAACCACTTACGATAACTTCACAGATTACAGACTCATTAAATTGTTAAGGTTGGAAAAAACCTCTAGGAGTCCAACCATCTACACATTACCAACAAGCCTACTAAACCATATCCTGAATTGCCACATCTATGCATTTTTTGAACCCCTCCAAAGATGGTGACTCCAACACTTCCTTAGGCAGCCTATTCCAATGCTTCATCACTCTTTTAGTGAAGAAATTTTTCTTAATATCCAATCTCTTGCACAACTTGAGACCATGTCCTCTCATCCTATCAACTGTTACTTAGGAAAAGAGACCTGCATGAGATGGCTCCAGCTGTCCCCGTCCCACTGTGCTCATGCAGCACCTGACAAGTCTCCTCCTGGGTTCCTGCCTAACCCAGTCCTGGCACAGCCAGCTCAAACACCCCTATAGATGCATGTCAGCACTAATGAGACTGGGGAGCACAAACGTCCTTGCCCGAGGGGAGAGGGAAAACTGGAGGGAGGAGACAGTGGTTGTCCCAGACCAGACTGCAGCGAGACTAGCTTGATCACTAGAATCCATCTCCAGATGGATCTCTGCACTGCATCTGGTCTGCAGCACAGAGCAGCGACACAGAGGGTTTGGTTTCTTTCCTAGTCTGTCTTCCCCTTGTGTGCATCTCTGTCTAGAGAGCAGAAACAACCTCAAAGCAAATATTGTGTTCATACTGGCAGTTGCTCACCTCCTCCTCCCCTCCCTACACAGTACTACGCACCAGTTAATTTTCTGTACAAGTCTTCAGTGACCATAAGAGGGGGAAACTGTAATTCTCATTTATAGCACCTAGCTTTGTAAAGCAAAGCAGGTGGTTACTCCCAGGAGGTACAAATCCAGAACTGAACTGAATGCCTGAAGGATTTACAAATCATTACAACCTTGCTCTATTTTTTTTTAAAAAAAAAAGCAAATCTATTTTTCTTTTGTTGAAATACAGCATAATAACATTAATTCATTAAGAAAAGAAGTATACTTATTACAACGGAGAGAACCTGAGAAAGATGCTATATGTGGCAGTTGCTAGTAATTTTGCTGAATAATTACCAACAAGTACTAAGGTCATACAACCGAAAGCTAAATGACAACAGTAATAGAAGTACTAGGTATAACACAATTCAGAAGAACAAAGTCACTAAAGTGAAAGATAACAGCTGTAAGAACAAAACATTACAACAACGGAACTTCACTCAGACCCAAAAGCTAGCATGGGAAAGAAAATTTTCAAACCTGATGCTTATGACTACCTGGCACAAGCTTTGCACGCTTCTGTCAGTAGCTACATACAATTGAAACCTAGTAGACAAACCTAAAACAAGCTGAACTGTAGGAAGAAAGACAGTCCTTGGTATGGCAGTTAATTTAATTCCTCTCAAAATCATGCAATTAGCATTAATAAATTATTTAAATATTTGTTTGAATATTAATTTCTTAAATACTGTTTAGTATTTTCAATTTTAACAGGCTATTTCATCTAATTACACCATCTACGCTAGCGAAACAGTCCTGCCAACATCTCATTCCATCAAGACAGGATCCCCAAAGGGCTCCTGACATTGTGACTACAACCATGTAAGCAGAGAACTAAGGCCTTGTTAAAAGGAAAACCAATTCACACTTAAGCACTAAGCAACTGAAGACAGTATTGTATAGTCATGAGGTCAGAGATTACAAAGAAACAGAAGTACAAAATTTGTGCTCTTCAGCTAGCTCGATTAGAACATAAAACCAGCCTGTTATTGCAATCAATTGCAACAGAAATATATGAGTTGTTAATGGCTGAACAGACAGATCTCTATCCCAGAATGAAATCTATTTGGCAGTAACTTATTAAATAATATCAAACAGACCTAAAATAGATCAAAGTAAGTATGACTAAGTGAAATGAATTAAAAAGCCCACCAGCTTAATATAAAGTACCTTGCACTTCTACAAGTCCTTCCATCACAGGACAAGATATTTGTAAGTCAGAAATTTATTTCAAGAGAAGTTGTGAAGTAGTCCTAGTCCTATCTTCTTTGCTAACAAGGTCAATGCAGCCTATAGAGTACTCTAGACAACGATGAAGGCCTTACCTCAGGTAAATAGCAAGATGCAGCATACCTTTTTTAAGAGAGTGAAGGACAAAGAAAAGAGAGTATTTGTGGTTGCTTTGACTTGTGATATCAAAGTGGGTTACTTCAACTGCTATCAGTTTTATGTTGTGGAATTTTTATTTTCAAACTTAATGTATCAGTCACATCAAAAACATTAACAACTTCAAACATACTAGCAGAAAGAAAGTTTTGCTGGGTTTATCAAAATAACTGGAGAAATTTTTTCTTCCAAAGTGAGTTTTAAAAAATTGTAAACTTCAACCAAATTCTTTATGTTGTGTTTGCAAACACTGGTTAAGAAAACAAGCTACTAGAAACAAGCCTTTTTGTAGAGCAGAAAGAAATATAGTTAAAGATTTAAATTTGCTTTGGGAGGCCAAGTTACGATTAACAGCCCATGTGCAGCCTTTTTTGACTTACTTCACCCACATAATTATATGTTAAGGCAGCAAACATATTCGTGTAGTCTTTTTATTACCATGCCAGCAATTTCTCAAGTCTCAGTGGTACTCTTTGCAAGTCAGTTTTCCCATTTCTGCGAATGTATTACCACCACCAGATGGCACCAATGCCCTACCTTCAATTAAGCAACTCTAAACAACAAGAAAAAAGGAACTCTCCCAAGCAGAAAAAAATTAAAAACAACTTTTATTCACTTGTTGTCCCTGTCTTCTTCAAACAAAGACCTACTGAGCACAAACACAGCATGCAGTTAATTTAAATCCATACGTGGTATTTTGATGTTATTGTGAAACCAGCACTACACCCACAACACAGAAACTAGCATACTTCTTGACGTATTTGTTCTGGGGCTTTTGTTGTTATTTTAAGTTTACCTCCTGTTGAGTGGAATACTGCATTTCAGTTCTGTGATTATTTCATGGTTGTGCCGAGCAATTTGCAGAGATCACATCACACATGAACTAGCTGACACTTCAGGTTTCTGCAGTTCCAGTGGCAATAAAGGTATTAATTTTTCACAATCTCAGAAAAAAAATAGAGATGGCACCACACACTACTTTTTTTTCACTTTCCTGAATATTTGTCTCATTGTCACATTGCGAGAACACTACTAAAAACTGTTATGCCACCAGTCCCAATTTAGCATAGCCTTAAATGCAAGAAGTTATTTTAGAAGCAATCGTTGAAAATTGGCAATGGTATTCTTATTGTTTATCTTATTCTGGCTTTTGACATAAGAGTCCTCTTGAACTACTAGCAGCCTGTGAATTTGGACTGGAGCAGCCTTGCTCCAACATAAAAAATTTTCTTGACTTTTTTTTTTGTCTAGATCTATTTTGGTGGCAATAGTGCTTATCACTAAAGTGACAAGATGTTAGAAAATGTTTTCTTTAATAGGACTACAGGCATTTCTGTTTAAGGAATACTGGTAATACTTCACTTTTTTGTATTAATAAAAAAAACATATGGAATACATGATGAGGACTGCTGAAAATTGTTCCAGCCAAGCCTGACAGTTTCCTTTTCCTGAAGAAAAGACACATTGTAGCTGTTCCCTGGATCCCAGTCTCCAAAGTTGCTCTCACCTGGACATGCTTTCAAGGCCACTCCCACTGCTAATACAGACTGCCTGGGGTCTTGGCTGCTAGTATGCACACATTTAAAGAGATCGCTGTGACTCTCCTGCTCTCCCAGTAGTTCCCTCCTATACCATGGTCTCATACCCAGAGACACATACACAAAGATGCCTGAGACTCCACTGGTCTCCCACTAGCCTGGCCCCCGTGGCCTTGCTGTCAGAGGAATGCATTCACCAGAAGCTTCACATTTAACAGCTCCTGAGATCCCATGGTGTCACTGGCAGCCAGCCAGACTCACTTGGTCACCCTAACAGCCCCTCCTCTGGCCTCCCAAGTCTGTCCACATAATCTAGCAGGCTAGCCTGGCTTGCTCTTCACTAACATTCACTCACTTACTACAACTGTTGGCACTATAGACAGGCTTCTGACACCTGGACCCACACCAGTGCCTGGCACTTGCTTTTGCTCACTCCAGTCTGTCCAGCTGCTGGCAATGTGGCCTGCAGTGGCCCAATCCAGCTGCAATTCCCAGATTCTCACTTGCTCTGCTTCCTGGCACCAGGGACACACAGGCTTCACTGACCTGAAGTCCCACTCGTGTTGCTAGCACTTAAGTCCACTCATGCCACTCTCTCCAGTTGCTGGCACCCTCAGCCCTCCAACTCATAGATTGACTGCAGCTGCTGGCACTCAGGCTCTCAAAGACATACTTGCACATGGAACAGAGCACCCCTTGCCCAGGAAAGCATTCAAAAAGGAATTTAAGAAAGGAAGACAGATGGGACTAATCAGACACAGGACATGGCCAGGCACATGTACATTACACATGCTTGGCTTTTTAAATCACCATGGCCCTGTTTTCCTATGTTTGTTCCTCCCCAAATCACCCACATGCGTCCCTTTCCCTGCCTCTGGCTCCTCTCCAAAGCATCATATAAATTCTCTGCAATCCAAAAATTATCTTGTCCTGCACTCTAGATGTTCCATACCCCTGGAAGCAATATTTGCAGTTCAAAAGGTGCTCCAGCATTGACACAGTCACGGGTGTCAAGTCTGGAGAATGGGGTTTACAGCTTTCCAACAATTGCCCTGGTTACATTACTATCATGGTTTAACCCCAGCTGGCACCTAAGCCCTACACAGCCACTCACTCACTTCTCCCTTGTTGCAGGTGGGATGGGGATGGTAATGGAAACAAAAAGTAAACCTTGTGGGTTGATTGAAGGACAATTTAATAAGACTGCAAAAGGGTGACAGAATAATAATACAACATAAAAAATAAAAAGTGCACAGTATTCACCACACAACAATAACAATAACAATAATCAGCACCCAATGACTGATGACCAGCCCATTCCCAAGCAGCAATCACTAGTCCCAGCCAACTCTCCTCAGTTTATATACTCAGTGTGCTACAGAATATCTCTTGGCCAGTTTTAGTCAGCTGTCCTAGCTATACCCTCTCCCAGCTTTCCAATAACAATGAAAAATAAACTACCTTATTTTGTTGGACAGCAAGTAAAAGCCCCTTCAAGACAGATACTCTCATTAAAAATACAAGATTATTACTATCTCCAGAAGAATACTGGAGAAAAGTTTTTTAAAAAAAATCCCAAGTCTCACGATTCCAGTTTCAAACTATGTGAGTTGGGAATTCAAAGGTGTTTGTGTTTATTTTATTTTTTAATACCGCGTCTTGGTTCTATAACTAGACAAGTAAGAGAGATGCTTCTTCTCTCTCTTCCTAGAATCACCTGGCAGATGAAATCCACAATGTCTTAATGCTTCTACAGTAAAATTGCCTGTACATGGGAAGTTTAACTCGATCTTCTGTATTACTCCCCAACATACTGCTGCCATGACGGGTCTTACACTAGTCAGATTTTTAGGTCAGAATTCTTACTATTCACTAGCCATTACACTTAAGTTTTTTAACAATTTATTCATGTCAAAAGTCAAAGCTAGGTGACTAGGCAAGTCAAGCAAAGTATGTCTATGTCATCTTTAGCCAAGTGAAATAAAACCATGTTATTTTAGAGAATTTAGACCATGACTAATGGTAATGTCAGCCACCACAAAATCAAAAACAAGGAAGAGACTAATACCATATTACTTTCATGAAAACATCCTCTGAAAACTACCATGTAGTATTCATTTCTTTGATCTATTACACTCAAGAGTACTTTCGTCTTTTTTTCAGGAGACTTGACTAACAGGATCAAGAGAAACTACTGGGGATGTAGTCATACCATTACTAATAGTTACACTAGGGTAGCTTAAGAAGTGTCCACCCCAAAGCAAAATACATTCACTTTAACATGGGTTTCATTCATTTTAATGCAAAGTAAAAGACAACACTGTTAATACATGTAAAAATGATACAACTGTTTGAGATAAAGCAGAAATAATAATCATGACACAGTAGCATTAAACCTACCCTTTTCGTCTCTATTCACCCCACATACTTGTTTTTTATAGTACAATAAGAGGCTGATTTACCCAATATTTTTCCATAAAACACTTGTTTGTCTACACAAAATGAATTGCTGACTGTGCAATTTTGTAAGCCACTGGTGAAATAGCTTCCAAAATGATGTTCAATTCTAGTTGAACACATTAAGAAAAAATGACATGAAATTCCATCAAGTACTGGGAAGAATTATCACAATTAGGAGAATGAAGGAAACCTCAGTCTTTCCTATATTCACCTATCATATCCTGGGCGGAGAGGGCAGTATGACTGCTACTTCTAAGACAAGGAGAAAGAAAGGAAGTTATTTAAGCTGAAAATACATGATGGTAAGAAACACACGCATAAAGTATCCAAGAGTGAAGCTTAGGATGACTCTAGAAAAAAATTCCAAAGTATCTGTAATAGTCTTACACTGTTAAATTCAGATAGGTAATCAGGAACCTTTTTTACTTACCTAGAGAAAGTGGAAGATAGTAGAGACATTAGCGAAGTTAACTAAATGATCCAGACAATAATTCAGACTTTTATTGTTTCTCTAGTATGAAGCCTGTGATACAACAAGGCCACAGCAAACTCAGGAAGACAGCAATGTGCTTTTCCTTCTCAGTATGCCAAATGCAAATCAGAAAATGCAAACTATGTTATACTTTGAACTCTTTCATTTGCTGTACGTCCTTAATCCCCTCTTGTAAAGACTACCTGCAACCTCTTTAAATCTTTCTGGTAGAAGCAGGCTACAGAGTTTTGTTGTAGGAATATATATACAAGGGAAGAAAATTAAAGCCCATTTGAAATATACAAATAGGAATTCAAAAGAGCACATAAATTAAGCAACCTGCTTCTGCCAAGCTGGAGACAGATTTTGGCATTAGATCCTTTCAGATACTTTCAAGGTGAAAGAAAACAACGTGCAAACAAATGCAAGACTAAGCTTTTCCAGACTCCAAGCAATTATGATTGAAAAGTTGCAGTATACAAATAGTGAGTAACAGCCAGCATTCAACATGTCTTATCAATGCTCTGAAATTGTGTTACAGTCATGTAAGCCATTTCCATTTCATCCTGGTACAGCTCAGGCAGCTGCAGAATAAGCCAGGAACTAAAATGGCAAAATAAGGAAACAACACTGTCTCGAGTCAGGTATTTCACCTAATACTGGATAACCTAAAGATATCTTCCCATTTGTAATATAATGCAATCAGCAAGTAAATTTAAAAAAAACCCCTAATTTTTATTTTGATGGAATTTTTTAATCAAATGGACTTATTACTGTCCTTGTACTTTATTGTTTAATGCCTGTATATGCACAAAGTTCTTTCATATGGACTAGTAAGACATACAATTAAAATAAAGTTTTATTAATAACATTTTTTTAAAAAAAAACTTTTATAACTTACATAATCAGTAAACCGCCTTGCTAGGAAAAAATTCCGTTTCCATTTCGACATAGAAAACATTTTTCTCTATCTACCATCTAGCTGTCTTAATTAGCAGAACTTCAGATTTTCATCACTGTATTGTTAAATGAAGCTCTCTTAGAAAGTCTCATTAAAACAGCATCTTCTCTACCGGTAGCGCTGTTTCAAGGATTAGGGATGTTTTGGAAATGACTCACAAATTTGTGGATAGTCTTCTGCTGGACTAATAAATTCATTTATTCAGGGAAGGTTAAAGGAGAACTTGAGAATGCTCAAAGGAAGCAGATAAACTGCAAAAATCAAAAAGTGAACTTTGTTCGGCAGCAGCAAACCATTAGCTTGGCTCCACAGCCTGTGCAACCACATCGTTCAAAACTCAAGTGGAGCGTATTCAAGACACCTCTTCCAATTAAAACACACTTAGTTGTTCAGATCATGAGTTGTTCATGGTGAGGTTTTGACACGCTCCTAAGAGCAGACTAACAAATATTGGGATTCAGAATATCTATGCAACAATAGTCTATTTTCTGCTAGACAGTCTGGATGAAAACAATGCCTGATTGGCCAGATTTAATCCTACCAAACCAATTTTCCATTTCTGACAAAGAACCACTAGTTTGGTTACACAAAGACTACTCTTCACAGTCTGCAGTTTCCTTTGTTTATTGCTGAGGGTTTACGATAATTTCCAACCAACACAGATCACAACCACTGATAAAACTGGGAAGAGTTCTTAAAGCATCAATTTTCTTTAAATCTTTAAAAATACTATTTAAAAAAAACACTATCTCAAGAGTGACCTTCATTTAATTAATGACTATTGCTACAACCAGCTCTAAATGAAATCTGGCTCATTATCCAAAATCAAAATCACTGCTAGAGGTAAGAGGCTTTTGAAGAAAAGACTACTCTTGACCTGGGTACTATTTCAGATTAAGTTACAGACGCATTTGTCATACACTGGAAGAATATGTTCCAACATCCTCCTTGTCAAGAATTTAGAGACAGAAACTACAGGCCAATAAAAAGGCACTTTCTTTCAATTCAGTACACATCTCAGATGCAGACATAGAAATCCCTGACTTCCACTAATTAAGTCAGTCAAAATCAGCTATGAATCTCATTAAGAGCAAAGTCCTTTTGCAACCAAGCCTTCAGTGAGATTCTGCTATCTGAATCCACATCTCTTTCTGAATGTTTAATATCCATGCACTTTAGAGAAAGTAGTTTTTGGGTTTAACAACAACTGAAACAGACCGTAATCTTCATTACTAAGTCCTCTGCAGAACAGATAGGCAACTCAGAATACGAAGTGACTCTTAGTGGTCATTGGAACTGACAGTTTACATTTGCACTGATTGCCCTATGACTGACACTGTTCAAGGGCTTGAAAAGTTCACCATGGAGAAGCAAGAAGCCTTATAGACTCAGGCCATCACCTCCTAAAAAACTTAAAGCTTTTATAATCTTTCTCTTCCTCCTTGTCATTACCTACATATGTTTTAACTTCCACTGTTGAAAAATCCTAATCCTAGGCACAATGAAAACATCTAGTTACATAAAATGCCATTTCACAGAATCCCAGAATCATAGAATAACCAGGTTGGAAGAGACCCACCAGATCATCAAGTCCACCCATTCCTATCAAACACTAAACCATGCCCCTTAGCACCTCACTCACCCATGCCTTAAACACCTCCAGGGAAGGTGACTCAACCACCTCCCTGGGCAGCCTGTTCCAGTGCCCAATGACCCTTTCCGTGAAAATTTTTTTCCTAATGTCCAGCCTAAACCTCCCCTGGCAGAGCTTGAGGCCATTCCCTCTTGTCCTGTCCCCCGTCACTTGGGAGAAGAGGCCAGCACCCTCCTCTCCACAGCCTCCTTTCAGGTAGTTGTAGAGAGCAATGAGGTCTCCCCTCAGCCTCCTCTTCTCCAAGCTAAACAACCCCAGCTCTCTCAGCTGTTCCTCATAAGGCCTGTTCTCCAGCCCCTTCACCAGCTTTGTTGCTTTTCTCTGGACTCGCTCCAGAGCCTCAACATCCTTCTTGTGGTGAGGGGCCCAGAACTGAACACAGGATTCAAGGAGTGGTCTCACCAGTGCCGAGTACAGAGGGAGAATAACCTCCCTGGACCTGCCGGTCGTGCCATTTCTGATACAAGCCAAGATGCCATTGGCCTTCCTGGCCACCTGGGCACACAGCCCCAGAAAACAACCATTTAGTAACAAAGATAAATTGAAGATGTATCCCTAGTGAGTAATTGAATGGTAACCTGAACACTTGGATTTTTATATCTTCTATTTGAAACCATTACAAATTTCTACTGAAAACAATAGTTTCCCCATTCTCAAGCAAATATTGTCTGTTTTTTAAAAACAGAGAATATTCATGTAGGAACCAAAGACAATTCCTTTTTTTATGGTGTTTAGCAAAAAGCCTTTAAAAATTCAGGTTTTCAGTCACCTGACTGCACTTATTGGTCCAGACACCATGGGAACCCCGTAAAACAGTAGCTGTCAAAATGAAAATCTGTAGTGAGAAGCCAGAAGCTACCATTCAACTGAATGCACGTTTTACCAGCAATCACTTTTCTTTTTAACGTTCCCCTGAAACACAGATTATAATACCTGATGGTTAATGAATCCAAACAGAATTTAAAGATTTGAAAGGACCTGAAAATTACATATCCATGCCTTTCATCAAAAAAATTCTGTGAACAAAGTTTTTACATTCACTGATCTGCCCAATAGCTGCCTATGTGCTGATACGACAGAAGATGAGCAAATGTTGCTACAATTGTCCCATACCTTGTAAATGGTTAGTAGGCACTCTGTATTCTTTCTAGATTCAAATGTACACACTATACCTTAAATAAAGTTAGCTACCCATGAACTATACAACTCAAATGAAAAGGAGCCTTTCAAGATTTTTCTCTTTTTGTTCTTGAAACCTCAGGAGGGCTTTAAAATGGACTCTGCTCACACTCCTCCTATCATTCCAACATAAAGCTGTTTCATATATGAAATGAAGCACAGCTCTTTAGCCTCCTTTGAACTCTTGCTATTGCAGCTTTCTTACAAGAGGCACAATTCTAGTCTTTCAATTGACTATGAAAACAAACCTCACAGATAGCATTATTTATTTAGTATTAAATAATACAGCAGAATTTAAATCAATAAAGCAGAAAAGAGTTTCTTCTTTCCACCAAAAAATGTTCAGCCTTCTATATGTGTCAGAATTCGATTGCCTCAATTCTTACCTTGAATTCTTGAAACTTCAGTTTTGAAAACACTTCCCCTCTTTCTTCCTCTCTCAAAACAAATAGAATTGTTGAAGTGAAAACATTGAGGAAAGGACAGAACAATGCAATACAAAATCAGGACCGTCTGAGCTTAGACTTGCAGGTGTTAAAATACAGCAAAAGCACCAGGGGCTTGTATGTGTTATTTCCAAAGGCTGCAAGGTTTCTCCTTGTTAAAAGGACAGTAGAATGCACTATTAAAGGCTTCTTTTTTCTTAACAAGGAAACATACAAATAATTTCAGTAATACATCTACCCATTAACAGCTGGAATAAAGCTACGCTTACCAATCACTGCCAGTAGGAAAACAATATTCATAACTTCTGAAGTTCACTCCAATTGCAGGCTTATTGACAAAGAATTACAAGCTAAGGCCTGGATTCATCATCTAAAAATTGACTTTATCTAACTCCTGTGGCAGATTTTTCAAGTATCCAAGCAATCTCCCCTCAATATCTTTAAAAACATTTCACTTTGTTCAACATAAAGGAGTTTGTACTGCTAGGTATCATGAACAGAAGAGAAACAGTTAGCTTTGAGTCTTCACTAGTACAAATCCAACTGATTTTCAAAATGAAAATTGTGCAGGTTTTAAGCATTTTGTCAAATTTAGATAGTACTGCTAATTTTAAAGCAAAAAGTACTCTGCAAGCACTTTATGTTTAGAGGATACAAAGTACAGGGATCACAAATAGCACAGAACTCTGGCTTTATTATGCAATGTATATAAAAGCTTTCTTTTTAATAGGTGTCAGTGCTAATGAAATAGAATCTGTTTTCACGGTGATCATTTTCAAAGTTTTATAGGAAACACTTGTTGCAACCATTAGTCACTGCTTTACGACCTGAAACAGAATAGAAGACAGTAAGATACTCAAATCACCTGCACTGATACCACTTACGATTAAGACTAAACACTGCAGAGCAAAGCCAGTTTTCTTGGTAAGTCCTCATTAACTTTTGGATTTCCAGCACTGCCAGGTTCAGCATAATGTGAAGAATCTGAGGGTGCCAAAACAAACTGTAAAGTCTAGTACACCTGCACCTTGAGCTCACTTGCTCAATCAAGGACTTGGGCAACAGGCTGTGCCAATCCAGTTCTACACCACAATTTGCACTGTGCTATGGCTATCTGCCCCTTTCCATGAAAAAAACACACCAGTCTGAGCACACACTCAAGACATTCAAAGAGCTGCCTCAGTCCAAAACTAAGCTCAGATAAAAATCACTTATTTGCCCAAACACTCAAAGTACAGAAAAACCTCATCAGGTGATAAAACCCCATATCAGTACACTTTTACTTCTCACTAATAAAGCTGACTACACAGGTCAAGACAACCTAATCAAATTCAGCACCACTTTATCTACAAAAGGCTTCATTATTTTTATAAGCAGGAACAAACTGGTCATGATATTAGCAGACATAGCAACATCTGACTTTTCTGTTAGGACTTTGTGTTTGCTTCACTAAACACTTTGCACTGTGTCAAATAGACCACTAAAACATATTAGTCCTAAGCTGAACAGACCAAAGCCACAAGTTTCAAGTTTTTAGTGAGGTAAGAATTTTCGCTTCCACTTCTTTGCTGAGCAGAATCTTAAGCATAAATGAAATATTAAGAACTGAAACATTTAAAAAATAAAACTAATCTTTAGTTCAGTGTACTTCCGATAGTAGAGAATGGTATCTAGAATAGTCAATTCTATCTTTCCAGGTGCTTTAAGGGAGAAATCTACAGTACTTCATTATATTAATTTCAGTTCTAACGCCTTAGAAGATAATCATATTGTGAAACATTTTGATCACAACAGTAGCACAGAACTTTTCAAATCCTACCATGAAACTTGTAGACTGAATTACGTCATCTAACTTCAAGCCAAGCTACACTACTGCTTGTTTGCAGTCTCCCACTCTACCTCCCCTTCCACCAGTGATAGCTATACTAAAATACCAGGAGGAACTCATCACTTATTAGAGAGGGTGCACTTGTAATGAAGCAGCACTGCCTTCTAGTCTAGCAGACTCTTCTTTAGAGTCAGCTCTACAGGCTTCATGGCGACAAACCTCCCTTGACAGATGGCAGGACAGCCAGCCACAATGCTGAAGGCCCAAGAGGCACTTCCATAGATCTGCAAAAGAGCAGCTGAGCTGTGAAGACAATGTGTGGTCCTTATTCCACAGCTATGCAAAAAAACTTCAGGGCCAGTTGCCCTCTGCAGAATAAAGGGCAATGAATAAGCACTTGTCAACCCTACAAAAGCAGTAAGGAAACAGCAACCTGGAAGAAGAAAGTAGTGCTTGGCCTAACTCTCCTCTTCTCTTGTACCTACGTAAACTGCACTCAAATCAATGGAGAAAGCTCTTGGCTTATTTTGACATTCTGACCACATACCACCCTTATCACAGTAAAAGAAACAAGAACGTAAAGAGCAGCCCTGATATTCTAACCCAGCCAACTTAATTGCTAAAAAGCTGTAGAGATAAAAAACTGTTAAGTGTAATAACTTCACCCATTAGAAGCAGCAGACAGCACAGAGGTTTGAAAGTATCTTTTCTTAAAACACAGATAACATTCAGAACATTTCATCAACCACGGTTTCTGTAGGCCATATGTTCTGAACTCATCTTAAGATGTTTGTACTGGGGATTGGTCATATTGCATAAAGGAAACAGTCCATCTCACTTCCGGCTGGCTTAATAAAATCAGTACAATCACATGAACCTGATATCTCTGAAATTTCCTTAAACTGCTATGTGTGCTCATGTGAAACAAGTAGTACATTTTCAAGTCAGAGTGCACAAGCCCACATTCTCAAGTACCTTTCTAACTGACCACAGATACTTGTTGGGTTTCTTTTTTCAGAAGGGGGAATGCTGAGGTGTTAATTGTCTTAGGAACAACTATCCTCTTCCACTGCAACTCCACCACAAATAAAGAATGCTGCAATTTCAAAGAGGTTCGCAATATTCTCAACGGGGTAACAGTGTTAGAAAACTTAACTCATAGAAAGAATTATCCCTTTAAAGACTCCACATTCCATTTGCTTTCATTTCCTCATCATCATTAGATGTAGTGTTCTGCAAGTGTTTAGGTCCTAGAGAGGGAGGGAGTTAAGCATCTACTGATACAAAAACATGCATTATCTTCCACAAAGACATTACAGTTTTATTAATTTTTTGTCTTTTTTTTCTTTTTGGTTTTGGGTTGTTTGTATTTCTTTTTTATGTTTCATTGGCCATGTAGCAATAAGGAAAGGAAGAGATATGAAATTCCTTAACTGTTTAAGACTTTTTATTTTCCCAATGCATAATCTAATAATGAGTCGCAGTTCAAGAAAATCTCACAGCATATATGGAATATCATTCAATCATTCTAAAATCTGCATCAAAGTCATTATTAACCGGTAGTTCTACAAACTGACAAAAAGCAGAGCAACAACATTACAACATAACTCTGTTGTCGGTGAGTCCTAACACTGTGACATGACACCAGTTTAAGGGGAAAGGACTCTTGACAAAAAAAAAAAAACAGAGGAAAACAATAGCATGAGAGGATTCAGCACTTATAAATCTATTTTCCACTGACTTGATCACTGATGTGACCTGACTTTTGCTGTTTTATTTAAAACAGAGGAAATCTGGTCTGCAGTAGCAAAAGCTGGAAGTTCTAAATTATTAGAGCAAGAAAATAATCTCACCAAGAGACTAGTTTAACTTGAATAAGGGCTTTGAGAGTCTCATTTCTGCAGTTTTAAAAATTACTGGCCGCAATTGTCCACCTCCCTTGATGGAGAATACCACCCTGACCCAAAAATTCCTTACACACCAGGGCTTATTTTAACAGTACAGCACAAACCACTGATGAAGGCAGCTTTATGCCAGCAAAGGCTCAATGTTGTGGAAGACCAAAATGAAACTTCAGGAAAAGAAACTTCCCAGTAGGCCATAATTCTCAAGTGCTGTTTTTACATCATACATTGGTAACAGACTATCCTTTTGGGAGATCTTATTTCCCTTCCTATATTCAGTAACAGTTACACTTTAAGAGGCAGTCATGAAAACATTTTCTAAATTGTCAAATACCAACAACTTAAGTGAATATCAGTGAAAGCAAGCCATTATCAGTTTCTCTTACTACAACTTACTTAGCACCTGCTGCAGTACTAACAGAAGCTTCACATTTTCCATCTAGCAAGAGAAATTAACTGTCTCTTGAACAGACATTTCCGTTTCCAGTCCTGCATATAGTCATTTTGTCAGGTATTCAAGTCCATCTCTCTAATCAGAAGACACACCTTTCAGCTGCACAAAAGTTGAATCACTCTTCCTTACTCAGTCATGGTAATGATACTCTGCATACATAATGTAGTGTTAGTCCATAAATGAGTTGGGCACACTCTGCATTTAGATCTTTGCACAAAACTCAGAATCCCTTAAAACAAGGCATTATGACAGCTTTTATAGATAAGGGAAGACTGTTAATGAAAATAATGAAGTTAGAACAGAAAAACAATACCTAAGCAGTTAACTCTTTCCAACTTCAAGTGTACGACAACACTAACATCCAGACAAATCAAAGTAATAGACTTAATAAAAACCCTAAAATTAACTAGAAGAATAGATCAGAAGATCGACTAACTTTTTTTTTCTTTTTTTTCTGAAGCTGTAGACTTTTGCACAGGGGGCAGAGGAACTTGCACTTGTGGGCAATAAATTCTATGCGAGTGTTTAACAAATTGTGGCGTTATGCTTGTTTTATCCTGAGAAAGACCGAGTAAAGCTTTAAAGCCAGTGGGTAAACCACCACCTGAGGGAATCACTTGCTGTAGCACTGCAGCTATGGGGCTTTCCTAAGTGCAGACAGAATTGCTCTGTTGGACACTGTACACTGGTTTAGGGTCCACACCTTAGAAGAAAGGAATAATTCAAAGATGGAAATAAAAGCATTTCAAGCATTAGAAGACTGGTTTGATTCCTGTGTCTTTTCACTCTCCTAAAGTGAGGAATTAGTATCAGAAGTATCTTTAACTTTTGGTTTAACAAAAGATAGAGTTTTAAATACAAATAATTTCATTTAGAAACAGGGCCATAAATATTTTCAGTTTGCATGATTAGGTACTTAAACAATCACATTAAGAATCCCTTCTTATCTTGTTTATTTTGAATCCCCAAATCAAGGCTGGAGTCCTTGTCTCTGGAACATACTTTATATTGTAGGAAACAACATAAAGCAAAATCTAGTTATCATCATAATGGAACAGTATTAAACACGACTATCTGAGACACAGGAGTCAAGGAAAGATCCCTGTCCATTTAGTCCTTAACCTCAAGACACAACTTCTAAATGGCTCCATGACTAAATGATTTTTGGGAAAAGTCAGTCTGAATGAAGAAAGCATGCCACCATGTTAAAAAAGAGTCCCCTTTATCAAATAAATTCTAATGATTGCCATTGCTTAGTATAACAAATAAATGAATTACAATAAGCATCTTGTCTAGTAAGTTAAAATAAATTTGGCAAAGTCCTTCAGCTAAGTAATCAACTGATCCATGGCTTTCATTGAGCCAATCTGTGTATTCAAACTAATAGTTCAGATACTACAAGAAATGCCAGAGGCAATTATTCATAAATAAAGAACATAAGTTAGCCAGTTACATGGTAACTTTCAGCTTGTTCTTTCAGGTCACAAACTAGAAAAAGCTGTGCCACATAACATATTACATGAAAAATCAGCAAACACTGCACTGGCAATTCTTACATATTTTCATGAATAAGTGACCTTTCTGGTTGGTAACATTACACTAATGTTTGCATGCACATGGCAAGAAAAGATAGCAGAGAAGACCTGTTCCAGCATAAGCACACGTAATCCACACAAGATTTGTGTTATAACCAGTAACATCACAATACTTATATAATAACTGACTAAAGATAGCAACATACATCAACTGTATGGTTAAGCAGAAAGTAAAAAGAAAGGTCTTGACTAAAACCAAAAAACTTGACAAGATGATGATTTACAAGACAGCAAATAACATGACACTCGTCCTGGCAACCTGAAAAAATAATTTTCCCTCTCAATTAAGCCAGTACTCCACAGCACATTCTTGCCCACACACCATAAACACAGAATGCTTCCTACCTTAAATCAAAAGCTATTTATGCTATTCACAAAGCATAAAATAAAAGTACCCTCAAAGATACCCTCAGTTTGCAATAATAAGGACAGCCTCAGTTTCAAACAAACAAGGACACAAAACACAAGTCCTTTAAATACAGATCAATTTCTATGCTATTGTCAGTCAAAATGTCAGAATACAGAATAGTCATCTGCTAACACCAACCTCAATACAAGTCTGTCTCTTTGCAGAGAAACGGAAAATAATGATAGAGCTAGTTTAAGTAAGTTCTTCCACTAGCAGCAAAACTACAAAAAAGCCTGAGTTTCTTCAGTCTTGTATATTTCTTCCTTACTGTTTTGCCCTGCATTGTAGTAATGCCAACACACACCTTAACTACTTCCAGTTCCCCCCACTTTAACTCCCTCAAAAATTTCACTGACTCCATCAATTTACAACTGTGATTTGAAAAAGAAGCAGTCATAACCCATGAGAGCAGTCAGCTTTTAGCACGAAGAACACAGTACTTGAGCTCACCATACTTTGTCATTCCTCTTACTTTTGAATGATCTCTACTACTCCCTACTTTTGAATAATACATGCTGTGTTTGACAAAGGAATAAAAAGTTACTCCTAAGTTCCTAGTATAGCATGAAGTTTCTAGTATAAATTACTGTTTCTGAAAGGGAAAGAAGTATTGTTGGTCAACTCTGCTGTTTTATTCCTTCCTACAATGCTGGCTCTGCAATGTAATTGCAACACATCAGGTCTCTGCAGTGGCAAACTTCAATCAAACCAATCAAACTTTCAATAGTAAATAAGGCTTTCAATCTTACTAGTTGTCACCACACTGTGTATTTCATTTCCATAATCTGTTGATTTAAATCTACATGCATTTATTCAGTAAAATTAACTTGAGAAAATTTAGTTCAGGTAGGAGCAGCACCTTTTTCTTGGGTTTTTAGAGCACTTTTGGAACACACCACTCTTTACAGTGTGTCTTTAGTGCAGCAATCAAAATGTCACACACCATAATAGCAAATATTGCTTTTAATGTAGAATAATCCTTTTCCTCTGGTCTCCTTTACTGCATTTAACTTCCACATATTAGCTAAACTTACAGTCTAACACAACAAGCTTTCATTTTAAGAAAGGAGTGCAAGAATTTGAAACTATAAATTTAATCCAAGACAGAGCTTCAAAAATAAATCTTGTATAGGCTAAAAGACATGAACAGCTTCTTCCTGGCTTTTAACCTACTCCAATCAAACTGCCCTGAGCAGGTTTTCTCTACACTTCCTTTAGACAGGACACTGTAACTAACCTAGCAAATCAGAGTAGTTTAAATCATCATTAAACATCTCCATTACCAATGACAGAAAGAGTTTAAACTACTAAACTCTTAGGAATGCCATCAGTGTTAAGTTCATTGCACCTCCAAACACAGCTATCAACACAAGTTTCCATTTAGTAATCCTACTTCCACATATACAACAATTTGACAATAGTTCCAAAATAAAAAATAGATTGTTTGTTTTGTAATATACAAGATGTCATTACACTTTCTTGCAAGCTCATATAATCCCTTAGGACAGTAGCTGAAAAGTAAACTGCTATCACCATGCACGCTTTTCAAAACATCATGTCCACATCCACTTTATAGGTTGTATTTGGCTTAGACCTTAAACGGAAATGCTTCTACTACTGCTTCTTACAGAGTTCCCAGAGAGTTCAGGAATATAGTCTGGAATTATTTCAGTTCTGACAAAAGCTAAGAAGGCCACCTAGACAGTCTTTTGGGAAAAAGGAAATGAAAGCTATTAAAGCAAATGTGGAGAGGTTCTTGGCAAGAAAGCTTAATCGTATCTCAGATATAAAGCTTAGACATGACCTCCTGTAAAGCATGTAGGTAGTCAGGAGAAGTAAGTTAGCCACAGCAACTAGAATCTGTACTTTCCAGTCTCTTAGACGCATAAGTCTTGAATCGCACGGTAATTAATCTCTGCCATTCTAGACATTACTACTAGGCTAGCATAGTTAGAAACTTTAGGTCAACTTTAATACAACATTTACAAGTGCTATGTCTTGATTTCCTAAGGTGACAGCAAAGTAAACAGATCAAGTGGGCTGGATCAGCCCACATAAACAAAGGAAACAGATTTTACTCAAAAAGCAGTTTACAAAATGCTTTAAAATTTCTTTCTTTCCAAGCTTTCTGCTGCAGGACCCCTATAAACCTTCTCAGAAAACCGCCTGACCCTCTTCTGATGCACCCTACAGGATCTTACTGAGTACCTTCAGTTCTGAATAGGTTCTATATTCTTTTAAAAACATTATAAAACATCTACAAGTACAACTTAAATTAAATTGTAAAACTACTGGACAGCTAAAAGGTTTCTATGGTCACATTGTCACCAAAGAATTTAATGAATTCCAGAGCACCTTCATAAGACACATCGTAAGTATTGCAGTTCAGATTCTCATCTAACCTGCAACTAAAAGATCAAAATTTGCAAATATCTTACCCAACAATAATCAATATTAATTTTTAAAAAGCATACTACCTAGCACTGAAGAGAGACATACGAACATATTTAGCATATGCCTAATTGCTCATGCTGTATAAAGGAAAGCAATTTACACTGGAGGATACATACAAGGGATGCTCCTTAAAGGTAAATTTCATCTCAAACTTTGTTTGGGTTTGTTTTTTTTTTTTAAATTCAGACTTTCTTCATTCATCAACTTAATTCTTTCTATGAAACTCTAGAAGACAATTATGTAGCATTACTTTGAATACCAAACAAAATATTTCCAAAAGAGCATTCCAGAGTACACAGCTAATAAAACAGAATTTCTTAAACTGGTTTCTCACAGGCACACATTTCATACAGAAAAGAAGAAATGGTTAAACTAATTCGACACAAAGTGTGCATAAAGTGATAGTACAATACAAATAAAAAAACCCAACCATGAAATAACAGAAGAACATCCCCATACTTCATAAACTATACAATCAAATCAACTGTGAGTCTTATTAACTTCAGGATGTGCTAAACTTTCCACACAGGACCCTCCGAAGTAATATCCAACACTTTCAGACTAAGAGAGACCAACTTAACAGATTAAATTTGAGAGCCCCACAACTCCCTAAAACTCAATGGTTGTGAAAATAATCAGAATTTTATAATATCAAATACATATATATACATGTGTGTGCATATGCATATATATATTTAGACTCTGAAGAAGCTAAAATCACAATCATTTTATATTCTTCCTTTGAGTACCATTTCATTCACCTCACTTAAAATCCCATATGCCACTCTAAATTAGACAGCATTGAAGCCACGAACCTGAGGTTGTACCCGAAAGCGACACGAAAGGTCAATGTTCTCTGGCTTATTGGAAATGGTACCTCCGCCACTACCAACCACCTCTCCAAGCGACTCTTTCTCCCAAAAGTGTTAAGTTTTGGAGCCTTGAGAACTCCTCGCCTCTGAAGGTGCAGAAGCATTCACGGACAACTCAGGACAGCTCCATCCACTCCAGCTCCCAACAGGCAGCACCACCTTGCCCACAGCTGAGCTGCCCCAAACCCCTCGACCCAACAGGCGCCACTGCTCGGGGGTAGGAAGGGGTGGAACGGGAGGGCTTCATTTCCTTTCCCCCAGAAAACAACAGCCACCTTCCCCTCGCCGCAGAGGGGACTGGGGTGGTGGGGGGGTAGGGAGGGAGAACAGACAGAAAGCCAAGGACAGACTCCCGTGCTCTGGGAGGGACACATACCACACAAACCCAACCTTTCCTCTTCTCACACACAGACACACATCGCGCTCTGCTGGAGGGCAGGAACTTCAAGCACAGCCCCCTCCCCGAACCCCAAGCACCGCTTCACACCCCCCCCCACCCAAACCCCACAGAGCCCTCGGGAGGAGAGGGGGCCTGCGGGCCCGTCCCCGCCCCCAGGGCCCCCGCCGGGCCTCGCACTGAGGGCAGGGCCCTCGCCCCGCCGCAGCCCCGCACTGACCTGGGCGGGGGGCGGGGGGGCCTCACCGCGCCGATCGCCGCTCCCCGGCCCGGCCCCCCCGCGCCGCCACGGAGCGGGCGAGCGAGGTGACGCGAGGAAAAAAGGGGGGAAGCCGGCCCCCCCCTGCCCCCCCCGTCTTCCCTTCCCCGGCCGGAGAAATTAAAAACGAAAGAGGGGAAGGCTGGGGTTGAAATGGAAAGGCTCGGCCCGGAGTTTTAAAACAAAGAGGCGGAAATAGCCGAGCGCGGCCCGAGCGGAGCCGAGCGGGGGCGCCGCGACCCGGGGCGCATGCGCGAGGGGCGCTCGCGCACCCCAGCCCCCTCCCCTCCCCCTCCCCCGCCGCGGCCGGCCCACGCGCGCACCCTCCGCCCCCCACTGCCCCCCCCCCGCGGCGTGCGCGTGCCGGGAGCGGGTAGGGGAGCGAGGGGGGCGGAGGGGGGTGTCTGTCTGTCTGTGTCTGTATGTCCTATGTCGTGGTCTTGAACCCTGAAAAAAACAGTTGAAGTTGCCGACAAGGGTGAACTTCGTGACGGTGGTTTTGCTTTTCGGCAAGGTTATGGCTCTTAGTGGCCCATAAGCTTTTCCTCAAAAGCGCTTGGGTGTCTTTCTAACCCATGAATGTGGAGACTCTGAAAGGGGCTGGGAGGGACAGTGACGAGACATACAACTTTGTGATGAACTGCAGGCAGTTCAAGCGCTCCAACTGATGAAAATTAAGTTTTTTAGGTTCCTGATATTTGGAAGGGCTCAGGTCTTAGGTCAAGGAGCAAACGTAAAACTTGGGAAGCCCATGCCAAGTTCACACCAAGTGGCTGAACACAGTTCCTCTCCTGTGAGACCTCATCTGGAGCAGGGTGTCCAATTTTGGAATCCACAGCATAAGAAGGACATGGAGCTGTTGGAACGGGTCCAGAGGAGGGCTTCAAACATGATCAGAGGGCTGGAGCACCTCCCATACCAGGCCAGGCTGAGAGAGTTGGGGTTGTTCAGCTTGGGGAAGAGAAGACTCCGAGGAAATATTATAGTGACCTTCCAGTACCTGAAAGGGGCAACAGGAAACCTGGGGAGGGACTGTTTACAAAGGCTTGGAGTGATAGGACTAGGGGCAATGGGTATAAAAACTGGAGAAGAGCAGATTTAAACTAGACATAAGGAAGAATTTGTTCACACTGAGAGTGGTGAGGCACTGGCACAGGTTGCCAGGGAACTTGTGGCTGCCCCATCCCTGGAGGTGTTCACGGCCAGGTTGGATGGGGCCCTGAGCAGCCTGATCTGGTGGGAGCTGCCCCTGCCCATTTCAGGGGATTTGGAACTAGATGATTTTTGGGGTCCCTTCCACCCCAAACTGTTCTATGATTCTATGACTGCAAAGACAAGTATTTAAAAATTCAGCTGTTCAAACTCTATAAACACCAGAGCAAGCTCTGCATTCCCAATTAAGCATATATTTTTAGTGTAATGCTTTAAAATACGTGCATATTTCCCTCTTTCTTGCCTGCCAACCAAGAATGATCCACATGACAGTCTTCCACCTTGTCTATGAATGCAACTGGAAATTGAAATAGCTTGTGTGATATGGATCAGCCCTGGGAGGTGTTTCCTCGTTGTCCAGCAAACTACTGAGCCTTTATTGTGTACCAAGAGTTCAGGGTCTTGGCTTTAGAAGCTATGCTATCCACAAGCTAAGGCTGAGTGTTCCAGCTAAGCAACTGTTCCAGCACTGTAGATTTGCTGTTTAACTTCACAGGGTTTGTGGTCAAATGGATGAATCTTGCCTGTCAGAAATTTAAATTCTGTTTTCAGTTTAACTACAAATGATTCTGTGTGGGCTTTTACTTACAGAGATACATTCTAGAAAGAAAGGGGGCCTCCTGCCTGACTTCTGGGGTTGGGGCTCAAATAGCCAGAAGCAAAAGTAACTGACTATAATAATATGCATAAAATTATAAACTGGATGGCTGCTTTCTTTTTTTTCCTCTTTCTTCTTTTTTTTTTTTTCCCTAGTGCTTCCAAAGCAAAACACTGCAGATTGGGAAAACTATTAAGGCCAGAGTCTATGGATTTTGGCTTTCTCTTACTATGAATATTTTTTAGAAGATCGTACCTGCAGCAAGATGGTATGTCCATGCCTACTCAAACATTAATCTGATTTAATATACCCCCTGTGACAAGACTGTTGTGACCCTCAGTGAGCCAAGGAATATGGTTTGCTCTCTTTTCAGTCTCATTACCCTAGCATCAGTTTTAATGCCTTTGGCAATGCCATTAAAGGGTGTGTTAGCTTTTAAGTGATATTTCTGAAATATAAGCTTAGCCAGTGACTAGAGTATCTAAGGTCATAAGTCTGAACTGCAGCACTTAGTATCAGGAGAGAAGTGAAACTTCTTGCTGGCTTTGCAATCAGTGAGCTGTGATCAAACAACAGAAGTTCAGAGAATGACTTGGAGGGGAACTAGAAATAGCATGTAAATTATTTTTTTCCTGTTAGCTCTACATGCATTTAGTCCTCACAGTTCTCACATAAGTAAAAGTATGATATGAACCCAGGTAAGCTGAGTAGGTCTAGCTTCTGGAAGTATCTATTTCCTAGCTAAAACCATTCATGGAAGAGAATCTATCTGTGACATCTTGGCATGAAAAAAAGACAAACATTTCAGCTGAAAGAAGTTCATTGTCTCCTTTAGGACTTCTAACAGTGGAAAGGTATTGGTCAGCATGAGCATATTAACGTTATAAACAGAGAAATGTCTAGAAACCCAATAAAACTGCATATTTTCAAGAACAGTAGTAAAGTACAAAAATAGGCAAGTATATGACAAAATGATTCTAGTTTAAGACTAACCATAATACAGTGTTTACAAACACAAAGTTAAGAACTAATATTTACAGTAGTTACTCAGTTCCTTTCCAGAGGAATAGAGCTATATAAATCTTACAGGTCTGTGGACTAGACTCTTGCATCCGAGGGTGCTGAGAGCCTGTTGGCACCATTGCAAGGCTGCTCCTTCTCTATTACCTTTGTAAGATCGTGGTAACCAAGGGATTCCTCCTGTGTTGGAGAATGGTAAATATTTCACCCATCTTTGAAAACAGCAAGAAAAATAATTCAGGGAAACACAGCCACACTTTGGTCCCTGAGAGAATCATGGTGCCAGTCCACCCGTGCCTTTTCTGAGCACATGAAGAAGAATATGTCTTAAAATAGGTAAGTCAGTGTGGGCCAACCTGGTTGTCTTCTATGACAAAATAACTGGTTTTGTGGATGTGAGGAATGTGGGGGATATTGCATACTTAGGCTTTAGCAAGGCTTTCCCACAATATTCTTGCCCTGTTTTAGGACATTATGGCCTGGATGGGTGAAATATTGGCTGGGTTGTTGGTCTTAAAGAATACTGGTTAATGGGTCATACTCTGTCTGAAGGCTGGTGACACCATGAAGTTTTTCTGGGACTTGTTTAATATCTTTGTCAATGACTTGAACATGCAGAAAGAAATCTGTGGACAACACCAAAGCAGGAGTGCAGTCTATGTGCCTGAGGACATAACTGTCATTAAAAGGGACCTAAACAGGCTGTAGGAATAAAATTCAACAAATACAAAGTCCTGCATTTGGTACAGGCTTAACTTCCTGCAGTGGTGTGGACTGGATGTGACCAACTAGGTGGAAAGCAGGTCTTGTATTAACAGCATATTTGGGATGTATTAAGGGGTCAGTGCATTGGGAAATGTGATTGTTCTCAAAATGAGTCTGGCCTGATGTGTCTGGTCTTGGGTGCACCCATATGAGAAAGATACTGATAAACTTGATTCAAGTCCAGGTAGAAGCCACTAGGATGACAAAAGTTCTGGTGAACATGTCCTGCAAGGAAATGCTGAGGTAAGTTGAATAGTTCAGTCTGGAGAGGAGATTGCTTCAGGGGGGCCTAATAGCAGACTTCAGCACTTAAAAGAGGTCCTTGTACAAAAAGCAGAGCCACACTCTTTAGTTAGGCTAATGATAGCTGAATGAAGGACAGTTGTCATAATGTGAGTTAGGGGAGATTTTGATGGGACAGAAAGGAAAAAATAAGAAAATATCACTATGAGGATAATTAAACTTTGGAAGGGGTTCCCTAGAAGTTTCCTAGCAGGCACTCACCAATTGCTGTCACTCTGTGTACACAAATGCATGTTTTGTATAGCCAGTGCATGCCATGTCATGCTGCTTCAGATGGCTCAGCATGAAGAATTATTTGCTAAGTGGCCTTTCTGGTACAACCATCATGTACTTTTTTTTCTGGCACAACCTTCATATGTTTTGCCAGCAATGCTGGCCTTAGAAGCTCTCTTCTCCCTTTTTTCCCCCACGATTTGCTGCAGATGAGGTAGGACCGTGCGGGATCATTTGATCTACCAAGGGATACCATCAATAAGGAGCTGTGTAAGCTCCTGGTAGGTGAATTGTGAAGACATACAGTGGCTGTCCTCTGAGACTTTGGATAGGTTCAGCAATCTAGCCTTGCTTTGTTGGTCTGATTATTAAAGTGTTTCCCAGTTTCTAACCATATTCTTCCTGTTATGATTTTAGTAGACAAAACAGTTCATACCCTTTGTCTTTGATTATACTTGTGACATATCTGACATAACCTCCCATCAGTCTTCTCTGGAGTAAGTAATCACTTTACACCTCATTTTACATCCTAGCTTCTGGGCTTCCAAACTTCTGTCTTTGTTTGCCAAATCTTTCCTTGCTATCTGTCCCTGCAGACCTTTCTTCCTCTTCAAAAGACCAGCCACCTCTTTCCAAGACAGATAGACACCTTGCCCTGTTCAGGAAAGTGCCTTTAAAAAGATGCAAAATGAACAAGAATTTAACAAAAAAAATTTAACAAGAAGCAAAATGAGGCTCCCATGATCCAAGAGGAGGTGGTCAGAGCCTTGCTAGCCCGACTAGACACCCACAAGTCTATGGGGCCGGATGGGATTCATCCAAGGGTATTGAAGGAGCTGGTGGATGTGCTGGCCAAACCCCTTTCCATCATCTTCCAACAGGCGTGGAAGACTGGGGAAGTCCCACTGGACTGGAGGCTGGCTGATGTTGTGCCCATCTACAAGAAGGGTCGCAGGGAGAACCCAGGAAACTACAGGCCTCTCAGTCTGACCTCAGTGGCAGGAAAAGTCATGGAGCAGGTGATCTTGAGTGCTATCATGAAGCACATGCAAGAGAACCAGGTGATCAGGCCCAGTCAACATGGGTTCACGAAAGGCAGGTCTTGCCAAACTAACCTGATCGCCTTCTATGACAAAGTGACTCGGCTACTGGATGAGGGAAAGGCTGTGGATGTGGTCTTCCTGGACTTCAGTAAAGCCTTTGACACAGTTTCTCACAGCGTTCTGCTTGAGAAACTGTCAGCCTCTGGCCTGGACAGGCGCACACTCTCCTGGATGGAAAACTGGTTGGATGGCCGGGCCCAGAGAGTGGTGGGAAATGGTGTGAAATCCAGCTGGAGGCCAGTGACAAGTGGGGTTGCCCAGGGCTCGGTGCTGGGTCCAGCCCTGTTCAATGTCTTTATCAATGACCTGGAGGAAGGCATTGAGAGCACCCTTAGCAACTTTGTGGACGACACTAAGCTGGGTGGAAGTGTGGATCTGCTGGAGGGTCGGGAGGCTCTGCAAAGGGATCTGAGCAGGCTGGACCGCTGGGCTGAGTCCAATGGCATGAGGTTTAACAAGGCCAAGTGCTGGGTCCTGCACTTGGGGCACAACAACCCTATGCAGTGCTACAGACTAGGAGAAGTCTGTCTAGAAAGATGCCTGGAGGAGAGGGACCTGGGGGTGTTGGTTGACAGCCGACTGAACACGAGCCAGCAGTGTGCCCAGGTGGCCAAGAAGGCCAATGGCATCTTGGCTTGTATCAGAAATGGCATGACCAGCAGGTCCAGGGAGGTTATTCTCCCTCTGTACTCAGCACTGGTGAGACTGCATCACAAATCCTGTGTTCAGTTCTGGGCCCCTCCCCACAAGAAGGATGTTGAGGCTCTGGAGCGAGTCCAGAGAAGAGCAACAAAGCTGGTGAGGGGGCTGGAGAGCAGGTCTTATGAGGAGCAGCTGAGAGAGCTGGGGTTGTTTAGCCTGGAGAAGAGGAGGCTGAGGGGAGACCTCATTGCTCTCTACAACTACCTGAAAGGAGGTTGTAGAGAGGAGAGTGCTGGCCTCTTCTCCCAAGTGACGGGGGACAGGACAAGAGGGAATGGCCTCAAGCTCCGTCAGGGGAGGTTTAGGCTGAATATTAGGAAAAATTCTTCATAGAAAGGGTCATTGGGCACTGGAACAGGCTGTCCAGGGAGGTGGTTGAGTCACCTTCCATGGAGGTGTTTAAGGCACGGGTGGATGAGGTGCTGGGGGGCATGGTTTAGTGTTTGATAGGAATGGTTGGACTCGATGATCCGGTGGGTCTCTTCCAACCTGGTTGTTCTATTATTCTGTGATTCTATGATTCTAAGATTTGCTTTAACCATCCAGGTGCTTTGCTCTAATATACAAAAACTCAGAGGTGCAGTTTGTTGATGCAAACCTGACCTGGGACCCACACTCTTCCCAGAACTCTGTGACAAATAGGGAAGTTCAGTCTGTAATACAAATCCTGGGAGCTGTAAGTCAGAGGCAACTTTGAGATTCAGTGCCCCACGTATTCGGACACATTTTGAAGTATAAATCAATGTTTTGTTATATAATTACTTTAGTTTAAGTGTAACTCATAACAGTTTTTAACTCCATAAGTGTTATGCAACCTTAGAATTATAGAATAGTTAGAGTTGGAAGATCATCTAGTTCCAACCCGCCTGCCATGGGCAGGGACACTTCCCACTAGATCAGGTTACCCAGGGCCCTGTCCGACCTGGCCTTAAACACCTCCAGCGATGGGGCAGCCACAGCTTCCCTGGGCAACCTGTGCCAGTGCCTCACCACTCTCATGGTGAAGAAGCTCTTCGTAATGTCTAGTCTAAATCTGCCCTTCTCCAGTTTATATCCATTCCCCCTTGTCCTATCACCACAAGCTTTTATGAATAGTACCTCTCCAGCTTTCTTGTAGGCTCCTTTCAGGTACTAGAAGGTCTCTCTGGGATGTCCTTGGGGCCTTCTCTTCTCCAGGCTGAACAAACCCAACTCTCTCAGCCTGTCCGCATAGGGAAGGTGCTCCAGCCCTCCAATCATCTTTGTAGCCCTCCTCTGGACCTGTTCCAACAGTTCCATATGCTTCTTACACTACGGATTCCAGAACTAGACACAGTACTCCAGATGAGGTCTCACAAGAGAGGAATAGAGGGGTGGAATCACCTCCCTCATCCTGCTGTCACACTTCTTTTGATGCAGCCCAGGTTACATTTGGCCTTCTGGGCTGCAAGCACACATCGCTGGCTCATGTCGAACTTCTCATCGACCAGCACACCCAGTCCTTCTCTGCAGGGCTGCTCTCAATCACATCATCTCCCATCATGTACTGAAAATGGGGATTGCCCCAACCCAGCTGTAGGACCTTGCACTTGGCCTTGTTGAACCTCATGACGTTCACACAGGCCCACTTCTCCAGCCTGTCCCTCTGGATGACATCCTGTCCTTCTGGTGTGACAACTACACCACTCAGCTTGGTGTCGTCTGCAAACTTGCTGAGGGTGCACTCGATCTCACTGTCAATATCATTGATGAAGATATTAAACAGCACCGATCCCAGTACAGACCCCTGAGGGACACCACTTGTCACAGATCTCCATCTGGACATTGAGCCATTGACCACTACTCTCTGAATATAACCCTCCAACCAGTTTCTTATCCACTGTACCATCCACCTTGTTTATATGTAAAGCAGTAAGATGCTTCTATTTCTTTCAACATTTTGTTATCTTTGAAATTTGGAAAGTTGATATTTTTCTCCCTGTTGTCCCTGCTATAGAATTGACAAGGTATGTTGTCTCAATCTCTAGCTGAACAATTTTATCCCTATTCTGAACTGCAGCTTTTTTTCCAATGCTTGAAGGATACCATACCAGAGAGATTTAAATATAAGAGAGGTACTTACCTATATCCTTAGTCATTTGAACCCAACTGAGCTCTTTATCAGTTATCATTTGGCTGCTAAAATACCAGACTACGTATATATAAAACACTGCTGAGATTCTTGACTGCCTACATGTGTAGAAACCACTAGCATCACCACTTAAATTCCAGCAATTCCATCACAGATAGACTCGCAGGCAACCTATACAAAATCAACAGTAGAGATGGAAAATCAGAATTAAGCATTGGGAAGAGGAGTAAGGCTATAGGAGGAAGTGACGGAGGTGGGAAAAGAGCTCAAAAAATTTCTTCTTGAATTACCAGCATGTGCTGCTACTAAGTTGTAAGGGTAAGTTTGGGGTTTTTTTAAGCACATAGGCTCCAGGCTATTAGAGTGCAGTACAGGATGTCCTTTCCCTTGAGGACTTTTGATCTGAGTTGCAGCTTTGAGACAAAACTGAGGTGCAAGATATTGTGATTCCACATGCTACCTATTCATTGTGAAGATCCAAGACAAACTTTGCAGAAGGCATGCTTGACTCACATTTCTCCAGATTCCTGACTTCTTTTTTCCAACAGGTTGCTGTGAGACCAGTGTGTAAACTTGGCAGGCTTAGAAACCATGTTAACCAAGTGGATGCAGTTGTATGTGTTCACCATGCTCACATTATCTGCTGCAGTGTTGTCCCATACACACCTTCAACTCTCCGTATGTTTTGCAAATCATAGTACTGGTTATAAGACAGTGTAGTCCACCTGCTACTCCAAGTAGTTTTCTGCATATAGTCAGTTCTGACTCTGGTTCCTTCTAACAGAGAGAAAGTAGCCACTCTGACTTGGATATTGGCCAACCACTGCTGATCAAAACCAACTTATGAGACCTTTGCTTCCTTCCAGTATTTGCATTTTTTTTGAGGAGAGGGTAAAATCCATCTTTTAGCAGACACATTTTGTTAAGGTTATGGAGTAAATGAAGGTGGTTCATTTGTCTTACAGCTCACCATATCACCTTGATATATGTTTAAGATCTGGATTTTTTTCCACCATATACATATTGTAGCAGACAAATGTTCCTCTCACAAATTATGCCATGTATTTTTATGCAGTACAGTTACCAGTTACTTCATGTTCACTGATCTTTAACATTTCTGTGGATACTGACTGAAATTTCAGGTATCTGTTCTTGAAAGATTTGCATTATTTAAAAGGAGTATGACTTAAGAGGTCAGAGATATATTCAGATCTCTAGTTCACCCCTTTAAAACACTTATTTCATGGAATGGAGTACCAGGAATCCCAATTAGGTCTCCCTTGAGAAAAAGGGATATACATTCACATAGTGTATAAGTTTCACCAGGGTTATATAGATGAGAGGAAAACCTCAGACAGTACTCTTGAACTAGAATGAAGTTACAAATGAAGGAACAGGCAGAATGTCAGCTGTAATGTAATTTGGCAGTCTCCCAAGGTACTGAAAATGTATCTTTTTTTTCAGTCAACAAAGTACCTTCAATTACATCAGGGAACAACAAAGGAAGAGGTGGAGAGCTGGAGGAGAAAAGAAACCAGGCATGAGGATAAACAGCTGTAGAAAATACAAGCTAAACGGAAAGACTAGTCGGGCATGGATTTAGTCTAAATGCACTTGAGGGAGACAGATAAAAGATAGCATAGAGTTCTGAGGTATTTAGGGGGAGAGGGGCATTTTTCCTGCATTGCGTTGTGTTTGCTCAGAGGGCTATAGCACCTCCCATATGAGGACAGGCTGAGAGAGCTGGAGTTGTTCAGCCTGGAGAACTCTCCAAGGAAACCTTATAATGACCTTCCAGTATGTGAAGGGGACATACAAGAAAGCTGGGGAGGGACTTTTGATAAAGGCATGTAGCGATAGAACTAGGGAGAAATGGGTATAAACTGGAGAGGGGCAGATTTAGAGTAGACATAAGGAGGAATTTCTTCACTTTGAGAGTGGGGAGGCCCTGGAACATGTTACCCAGGAAAGTTCTGGATTCCCTCTCCCTGGATGTGTTCAAGGCCAGGTTGGATGGGACCTTGGTTGATCAGCCTGATCTAGTGGGAAGTGTCTCTGCCCATGTCAGGGGTGTTGGAACTGGGCGATCTTTAAGGTCCCCTCCAACTCAGGCCATTCTGTGTGATTCTATGTGTGTGTGAAGATGCAGGGAAGATGTGTTGTTTCTATCTTAGGAGGCTAAACAAGCATCTGCCAGGCTGACAGAAACATGTCTGTAAATCCTGTTGATCTAACCTTGGGGGTGGGGGGGTGGGGGGGGAGGTGGGTCGCTGGAATTTAGATTTCCGAGACAGGAACAGCTTAGGTGACTGGGAAAAGGGTAGCATTATCACCATTTTTATAAAGGATAAAAAAGGTGACACCGGGAGCTACCAACCTGTCAGCCACATCTCTGTGCCTGGGAAGATTCATGGAACAGATCCTACTAAAAGCTATGCTAAAGCACAAGGAGGATGGGGAGGTGATTAGAGGCAGCCAGCACAACTTCACCAGGGGCAAGGCCTATATGACTCACCTAGTGGCTTTCTATGATGGGGTAACCACAGCAGTGGAAATGGGAAAACCAACGGATGTGATCTATCTGGACTTCTGTAAAGCCTTTGACATGGTCCCCCACAACATCCTTCTCTCTAAATTGGAGAGATATGGATTTGATGGATGGTTTGTTCGTTGGATAAGGAATTAGTTGGGTGGTCACATTCAGAGAGTAGTGGTCAATGGCTCAATGTCCAGATGGAGATCTGTGACAAGTGGTGTCCCTCAGGGGTCTGTACTGGGACCGGTGCTGTTTAATATCTTCATCAATGATATTGACAGTGAGATCGAGTGCACCCTCAGCAAGTTTGCAGACGACTCCAAGCTGAGTGGTGTAGTTGTCACACCAGAAGGACAGGATGTCATCCAGAGGGACCTGGACACGCTGGAGAAGTGGGCCTGTGTGAACGTCATGAGGTTCAACAAGGCCAAGTGCAAGGTCCTACAGCTGGGTTGGGGCAATCCTCATTTTCAGTACATGATGGGAGATGATGTGATTGAGAGCAGCCCTGCAGAGAAGGACTGGGTGTGCTGGTCGATGAGAATCATAGAATCATAGAATAACCAGGTTGGAAGAGACCCACCGGATCATCGAGTCCAACCCTTCCTATCAAACACTAAACCATGCCCCCCAGCACCTCGTCCACCCGTGCCTTAAACACCTCCACGGAAGGTGACTCAACCACCTCCCTGGGCAGCCTGTTCCAGTGCCCAATGACCCTTTCTATGAAGAATTTTTCCTAACATCCAGCCTAAACCTCCCCTGGCGGAGCTTGAGGCCATTCCCTCTTGTCCTGTCCCCTGCCACTTGGGAGAAGAGGCCAGCACCCTCCTCTCTACAACCTCCTTTCAGGTAGTTATAGAGAGCAATGAGGTCTCCCCTCAGCCTCCTCTTCTCCAGGCTAAACAACAACCCCAGCTCTCTCAGCTGCTCCTCATAAGACCTGTTCTCCAGCCCCCTCACCAGCTTTGTTGCTCTTCTCTGGACTTGTTCCAGAGCCTCAACATCCTTTTTGTGGTGAGGGGAAAGAAGCTCAACATGAGCCAGCGATGTGTGCTTGCAGCCCAGAAGGCCAAACGTAACCTGGGCTGCATCAAAAGAAGTGTGACAGCAGGATGAGGGAGGTGATTCCGCCCCTCTATTCCTCTCTTGTGAGACGTCATCCGGAGTACTGTGTCTAGTTCTGGAATCACGAATCATAGAATCATAGAATAACCAGGTTGGAAGAGACCCACTGGATTATCGAGTCCAACCATCAGAACATCATAAGGATATGGAACTGTTGGAATGGGCCCAGAAAAGGGCCACAGGGATGATCAGAGGGCTGGAGCAACTCCCATAACAAGCACAGGCTGAGAAAGTTGGGGTTTGTTCAGCATGGAGAAGTCTCCTAGGAGACCTTATAGTGGCCTTCCAGTACATGAAGGGGGCACACAAGAAAGGCATGTAGTGATAGGACTAAGGGAGAAATCTGCACTGTTTTGGTGAGGATTTTTTGTTGTGGTGGGTTTTTTTTTTCTTTCAGAGACAGCACAGCTGTCAGGTTGGGAGCTTGCATTTAAGGTTCTGTGGTTGCTGAATCAAGTGGACCTGTGCTGCCATGTACCAAACAGGGAAAGGACAGTCAACATTTGCTGGTGTTTTTGAATGGGTGCACAACTGTCAGTGGACATATTGGGTGACAGGTCAGATGCTAGACAAGGCATCTGTTTCAGCATAAAATGCTTTTGAAAGACTCTTGGCCAGAATACCAGGTGAAGTTTTTCAGCCTCATTGTCTTTTAATCATAGAATCGTAGAATCACAGAATAATAGAATAACCAGGTTGGAAGAGACCCACCGGATCATCGAGTCCAACCATTCCTATCAAACACTAAACCATGCCCCTTAGCACCTCACCCACCCATGCCTTAAACACCTCCAGGGAAGGTAAATCAACCACCTCCCTGGACAGCCTGTTCCAGTGCCCAATGACCCTTTCTGTAAAGAATTTTTTTCCTAATGTCCAGCCTAAACCTCCCCTGGTGGAGCTTGAGGCCATTCCCTCTTGTCCTGTCCCCTGTCACTTGGGAGAAGAGGCCAGCACCCTTCTCTCTACAACCTCATTTTAGGTAGTTATAGAGAGCAATGAGGTCTCCCCTCAGCCTCCTCTTCTCCAAGCTAAACAACCCCAGCTCTCTCAGCTGTTCCTCATAAGGCCTGTTCTCCAGCCCCTTCACCAGCTTTGTTGCTCTTCTCTGGACTCGCTCCAGAGCCTCAACATCCTTCTTGTGGGGAGGGGCCCAGAACTGAACACAGGATTCAAGGAGCGGTCTCACCAGTGCTGAGTACAGAGGGAGAAGAACCTCCCTGGACCTGCTGGTCGTGCCATTTCTGATACAAGCCAAGATGCCATTGGCCTTCTTGGCCACCCAGGCACACTGCTGGCTCATGTTCAGTTGGCTGTCAACCAACACCCCCAGGTCCCTCTCCTCCAGGCAGCTTTCTAGACAGACTTCTCCTAGTCTGTAGCACTGCACAGGGTTGTTGTGCCCCAAGTGCAGGACCCGGCATTTGGCCTTGTTAAACCTCATGCCACTGGACTCAGCCCAGTGATCCAGCCTGTTCAGATCCCTTTGCAGAGCCTCCCTACCCTCCAGCAGATCGACACTTCCACCCAGCTTAGTGTCGTCCGCAAACTTGCTAAGGGTGCACTCGATGCCTTCATCCAGCTCTGTTTCACTTTGGAAGAATAGTTCTGCTTTTGTACATTTATGTGCTCCAAGACCCCAGACCAGGCTTTGTAGTTCTGCACATAAAGAAGGGTTTGAGAGAAAAGGATTATCTTTGGAAGCTGTAGGTGGGCTTTGCTCAGTTTCCTTGGGTTTATTACGCTTAGGACAAGGCAACAAAGTAATTTTAAAGCCTCAGCTCTGACTAAGATTTTAGATGTTGGAGAACAAAAAAATCTTCCCCAAATAGTGCAGAGGGCTAGGGCTGATAAGCCCACAAGGGGTGTACCTGCTAATGCATGTCTCCCTGAACTTTCAAGCTACAGAAGAATTTTAGCCAGAACCCTCCACTCCACACCATAGGCAACCTGGACAAGCTGCCACAACAACAAGACTTCCTTACAATATATTACTGACTATGGGGCAAGCATCAGTATCTCCTTTGACAGCTGTGAGGACTTCTCTGGGAAAAAAACAAGTCAGTAAGACCACAAAGGGACAGACCTAGCTAGAAGCAATGGGAGAAGATTGATGTCCAACAGATCCAGGTGCTAAACGAAGCAGAAAGTTGAGAGGGAATAGAAATCATGGCCTAAAGTGAAGCAATACTTCCAGGCTTATAACTAAGATAACTTTTTAACAGTAATTTGTACTGGAGAACACTAAGACTTAGATAAAGTCTACTAACTGCCTCCTCTTAGTCCACTTCACACTTCCATTATCCTTCCTGCTCTGTAACTGTACAATGGGATGCTGAAGAACTATTCACATTGAATGAAAAAAATAATTAGAAAGATAGAAAATAGATATGGAATATTAGAATGTTTAAAAAATAGTAAAAGGTAGGAATAAATCAACTATCTAAGAGGAAAAATGCAAGTTACTGCTCTGAAGATCTGTAACTGCATTATCTAAAAACATTTCTGTAATGGCCACAAAGGTACACAGGAGAAGAATCTACTTCTGTCATGTTTCACTGAGTGTAACAGGGGAGGTGAGGCCTCTGGCTTCTGCACCCTTTCTTCAACCCAGGTATAGTGAGGACTGCAACTCTTTAGATAAAGAGGGACACAGTAACATGATATCTCTTGACCCAGCCATCTGCTATCACAAACCTTTTGACAACAAGTGACTGATGTCACTATTTTATTGATGACTTCTTAGGAAATTGGCAAAGGAAAGCAAAGATTTTAGGAAGGCAGAGAAAAGGCAGGGATATAAGCCATGTTTATATAAGCCATATTTCTTAGGAAAACAAGGATCAAAATGAGAAGACCCAGTCAGGCATTCCCATAAAGGAGCAAATCTGAATCATAGCTTTCTGGCACACAACTGTCGCCCACTGATAAGCAATCTCTGGTTAATGAGTCAGCCAAATCACCCACATATTATGAAAACTATGGATAAAATTTAAAAGTGCTGTCATTTTCCTTGAGGAGAAGGCAGTGCTGATTAATGAATCTTAGTCTGCTGAGGTCACCTGTCAGTGACAAGAACATATTTACCCCTTCTGTGAGTTCTGAAGATGATGTTATTTGCCAGTGACTAGTGATTTGGGGTGTTTTGAAAATGTGCAGTACAGGCAGTGTTGCACGCTCACTCTGAAAGTCAAGCATCTGGTTTTGGTTTCTGAAAGGGATAACTTTAGTCCCTTCTGAAATATTTTGGTTTTTGATTTTCTCCTTTTATAAGGAGCAAAATTAGGTTAGCAACCTAATTCTATTCTTAAACCCCATTTTATGGTCTCTAAAGTTTTTGACTTGAAAGAGAGTCCCATGTTTCTCCAACAATAAAGATTGCATAGACCACTTAAATAAAACTGCAAGCAGTTCTGAAGTATCAGCCATTGTACTAGCTTGTTTTGAAACCCTGAGTTTCTCCCTAATACCTTTCTACCTTCTTTGGACCTCAATTGCTAGCTTTTTAGCACCATTTTGTTATTTTTGGGTAGTAAGTCCTCACTGTTAACCTTTGGCAAAGCAGGCTGACAGTTTGGAGAACGTGAGCAGGTGACTGGGCTAAGACCAATGATATGGCTCCTCCAGCCAGTGCCCTGCGCTATCAGGTTCAGCCACCAGTGTCAGCCTAAACAGGATTGTGAATACAAAGTTTTGTCCTTAAATAAATGCTTCTGATATTTAAAAGAAATTTCTATTACATGTAAAAAGGGAGTCGAATCTTCACGTATACGTCCAGTCTACTGGTGTCGGTGGTCTGCTCAATAGGCTCTTTCATGGACTGAAGACACTATTGGAACCATCCAAATACAGAACTACAGCTGTACTAGACCCTCATTTGGAGATGGCTGCCCTGGAAGATTCCTACAGGAGGACCTTTCTGTTTGGTGGGGTGTGGGTGAGGGTGGGTATGGGTCCCACTATGGACATGAAATCTTTGTCAAAAAGATTCCTGTAGAGTGCTGCAGGTTAGAATTTAATTGATAACTGAAAATAAAATCTCTAGTGATTAATCTGTATGCATTTACTTAAAGATTCAACTTGGCTTGTGTAGCACTGAATTATTTGCTTCATGACATAATACACAGTTTCCATGCAGCTGCTTTCTCTGTTCAGAGTTCAGTGTCATTGTAGCATTTGCATACTGAGCAGCAATTCAGCCCTTTGTAGAAATAGCCTGTTTCACCAATAATACTACTTCAATTACCGTATTATCTGAAACACATATAATGCTCAGATAAAGTTAAAAAACATAGCAATAAAAACAAAACCTGAAAGAGCTTAGAGACCTATCCTTGGGAAAGTGTCATCAAAAGTAATTCCTCCTCCTGGATCAAGGCAGTCTGCAGTTTCAATACAGGCTGGGGGATGACATGATTGAAAGCAGTCCTGCAGAGAAGGACTTGGGGGTTGATGAGAAGCTGAACATGAGCCAGCAAAGTGTGCTTGCAGCCCTGAAAGTCAACTGTATCTTGGGCTACATCAAATGAAGTTTGGCCAGCAGCTCAAGGAGGGTGATTCTCCCCCTCTATTCTGCTCTTTTGAGACCCCATCTGGAGTATTGTGTCCAATTCTGGAATCTCCAACATGAGAAGGGTATGGAACTGTTGGAATGGATCCAGAGGAGGGCCACAAAGATGGTCAGAGGGCTGGAGCACCTCTGCTATGAATCCTGCTGCCTTCAGCAGCCTGGTCTAGTGGGAGGTGTTCCTGCCCACAACAGGGCAGTTGGAACTAAATGATCTTTAAGGTCCCTTCCAACCCAAACCATTCTATAATTCTATGATTAGTCCCATATCTAACTCCAGATGGACACAAAACTCCCCTGAGTACAAAACAGTGCACGGTATTCTCTTGAGGAGGAGGAATTCTCTCGCTAAGATTTTCAGTACATACTGATTTGGTAGCATGTATCAACTTCAAGTGGTGCAGCATGCAGCAGTTATTGTGCCCTGAAAATAGGAGATGTGAAGAAACAGCTTAGCAGGGAACAGTAGGGAAAGACAGAAGTTACTTCCGTTTGACCTTTTCTGATCCTTTTGGGTTCCTGGGTTGTAACTCACACTGCAAGCAGAAACTGCACATAGTTTGAGCACTTTTCCTGACTGTCTTCCCTCACTGAAAATCTATTTTTCAGCCTTCCTAGAAGTGCTGAGAAATCTATTTCTACTGTGGGTTTCCAGAGGTAATCCTCTGTCCAGAGTCTGAAGACAGCCTCTCAAGCTGTGCTTCTCTGTCTGGGACAAGACCCAACCCATACCTGGGGTGTCACAGCTCTTCCCCATATTCTCTTCCTCCCACCTACCTCATGAGCCTCCAGTGTGTGGGTTTAAACACTGACAGGATTTTTATACATAGCCACTCTCCCCCAGTATGTATTCCCCACTGACAGTATTGCTGCATCTGTGCCACATTTCCAAGCACATGGGGTAGGATCTGCAGGCTTCAGGATAATTTCAGTGGCATAAGAGTTCCACAGTTTTTGCAGCCTTGACTGGGAAAGACTCTGAGGGCAGGGAAGGTGCTGTCCCAGGTTTCTCTCTTCCCTTCTACCATGTTAGCCTGAGTATCAAGGAGCAAACGACAAACAGAGGATAGACCAAAGTGCCAGGCTCCTACAAAGTAATGACAGTGATTAATAGTGTCATGCCAGGACACTTGTGAGTTAGCTTCCTGCAGTTCAGATTTAAAAATGAAAACTGAAAAATGTTTTTGAACGATGAGAAATGCACGAAAGACACACAGCAACAGGATAGTTCTATGGTGATCAGTGCAGTGTCATATTTAGACTACATCAATGTGAGATGTTAATGGTAGAGTCCTGGCTTCTGAAGCAGCCAGATCTTTAGGGAATTACACTCCAAAAGGAGCAAGAATAAGTTTCAAATGGATAACAAAACAAAAATATAGACAAAAAGACTGTCCCAGCTGTGTAAAAATTTGGAGCTGCAGTATGAGGGCTCTTGGATTCCCAAGTACAGCTTTGTGACTACAATACTCTTTTTTCAGTATTTCTAGCTCAACAGGCAGAAAATAAGCAGAAACAATGGGCACATTTGTGAAGCTGGATACCAGAGGAATACAAAGGCTGTATTTTCAGCTTCTCATTAGGAAAACTTCACAGCTTACTTATTTCAGCATGCACATTAAGTTTTTGTTACTAAGGAAGCCAAGGCAAATCATGGAACACAATGCCCATATCCAGGAAATACAAAATAATTCCAAAGTCCATATCTAGATATAAACTACACAGTCTTCCTAAGAAGAGCTATTTGTAAAGGGAAATCCATTATCCCTGAGGTCTGTGCTGATTTCTTCTGAAGAATCTTCATATTTTGAGCAAGTCAAACTGATAGTATTCCCCCTTTTTGACAAACTGAAAGCATATATCCATGTTAGATTTCAGCTATGTCCCTTTCCTTGCTAAACTGCTTCTGCTCAAGTAAAACCTTCATAAACATCATTTTCTGCTACTTTTCTCTCTGGAGTAGATCATTAGCCCTTTCTTCCTGCTTGTATCTGGTGCTGCTGCTACAGTTTGTGCCATCAGCTTTCCCAACCTCTCTTCAGTAGCCACAGCATCATTTAGGTGTACTTACAGAAGACCCAAACTCCCTTTCTTCCTGTAAGGCTTTCTTAAAGCTTTATACCTGGATAAATATCATCTTATTTGCCTGGCTGTAACATACCACATTAAAAATCACTTTTCAAAACCACAACTAACTTCTGAATTCCGGATAAATTTGTAGATCATAATTTGATGAAGAGCAGGCAGTAGAAACGTATTTGATGGCAGCTAGGGCAGTTATCCCCAGTACTACACTTTCATGACAAAGAAACCTCACAACAAATTATCTCTTCTTGCCTATATTTGTCCTCCAAAGCGAGGATTCAGACAGCACAGTGAGTACTACCTCTGTTACATCTGGAATGCTAACATGTTGCAGAAGATATTTCAGGAAAATGAGCAGAGCTGAAGCAATGCCTAGGAAGCTGTGAGATATAATTGTGGAATAATTTTCTTCACAAGAGACCTCTGGAGGTCTGTGATCCACCACTTGCCCCACCACCACCTTTAAAGCTTGAAGGAGCGTCAGCTGAATCAAGCTGCTTCAGGTCTTGTCCAGTAGAGCTGGGAAGATCCACAGGAGTGGGGATCCCAAGTCTTCTTTGGGTCTCTCTTCCTGGGTCAAGCACCCGTGTGGGGAAGAAGGGCTTCGTTTGGTCTGTGTTGAGTGCCTTAGTGCTGTCCCTCTGCAGCTTTGAGAAGAGTCTGGCTCTTTCCTTTCTGTGCCCGTACCCCAAAAGTGTGAAAATGGAGGGGTGCTCACCTCCGCATGGGTGCAGCACTGCACAGCAGGACTGCACCACCAAAGCTGAAGCCCTATGTGTTCCCTGGCCTCATGTCGGGGATCAAGGAGACCCCAAAGCTTAGAAGCCCAAAAAACACATGGTCCTACCTGAGGTGGGGGTAGAAGTGTCTTTCAAGTCACACTGGCTGCTTCTCTGGAAGCCTGTGCTGGTGATGAAGGTGGCTTTACATAGTTATGGAAGAAAAGAGTCTATGCTTGGTGCTGAAGAACTCACTGCTTGCTGTCACTGCATATGGGAGGAAGCCCTTTGTACAGGTAAAGCCTTTTATTGGCCACAGTGAAACAGGCATGGTCAGTACATGGTATGTGTTGGCTAGGCAGAGAAACTAAAAGTCCACAGGCCCAAAGGTCCAGAGCTGCACTGTCCTGGCAGGGACAATGACAGGAAGCACAAGTGCGGACAGTGTGACAAATGTAAGAAACTCTCCCAAACACCACAGGGTTTGGGAGCCCTGACTTGCCTTTGTACTAACATTGCCGCACTCCAAACATCCTCCCATATCCACCCACAGCAAACTACCAGCAGGAAAAACAGGCTGCACACCAGAGGCAGAACATTCATTTTGGCATAGAAAGAACTGACATGAGTCTCAGGTTATTTTTCATGCCTTTTAGAATATTGTTGATGTGAACAAATACATTCCTACTTTGAAATTATTTTAAAGAGTGATTTTACAGGTTATCTGAAGAAATAACCCAAACATGGATGACGTAATTTATTATGTTCTTTAGTGTTCTTTCAAGAAAAAGATCATGTCATCCTGCCCTCAATGCAAATTGTGTTTAAGAGGATGCTTAGAAGAGTCTCAGACTAACAAGTCGTTCTTGCTGGATATGAATTGAGCAAACATAATTCACCTGCTGACTCAGGCAAAATACCTGAATACAGAGTAATTTACAGATGTGGGTAGGGTAACAATATGTTGCCACATTTTATGCTGACCATGGGTCTGGTTATGAAGGCCCACAAGGGAAAACAAACTGGACACTGCAGAGGCTGCTGCAAATGGTGACTGGGGTTTTCATGCCCTCTTGCAGTCTAGATCTTTCTGCAGTGAGATCTAGTTCTCATGGCACTGAATGACAGTACGTGAATATCAACATTTTCAATAAAAAGACCTCTTGAGAATGCAGGAGTGGAATTCTAGTCTTCTGGACAGAATGTGGATATCAAATGAGGGAACCTTAAAACCTTGGAGATCAGGAGGCAATGATAAAGTTTAGATTTTATTTCTCTTAAATGAGTGATTTACCATCTGGGTAGCATGGGCAAAACAATGCAAAGTACGGATTAACTTTTCTTCATTACTAAGTGTTTAGGTCAGGCAAATGTAGGGCTGATCACTAGATCAAAAGCTTCTTCATGTTTTACTATTGTTGTATTGCCTGAAAAAGGATTTTATGAACCATGTTGTCATACCACATGTGCTGTTGTCTGAAAGTTGCTCTTTTCCCAGTTTGCTCAGGAGAGAGCTGAGTTTTATCAGTGACATTTTTTCACATACAGTTATTGCTCATTTAGCTGCCATGCCTGTAAATTATCTTATTAGAAGACTTTTTTAGGAGGATTTGGTGGAGATAGGTACTTTGCTGTACAAGAAGATTCATTATTTGGAGATGTGCTTTTGCTCCCAGTTTTAAATACAAACCAGACCCTTCAGCCTATTCTGCAGAGGGAATGCAGCAGCAGATTTGAGAAGCTTTTCTCCCCACTTCTGAAGCAGCGACCTTGCTGCAGGCTAGAGGCTGTAGTTCCTTATGTCTGCACTTATAGATGGAAAATACTTCATGCAAAGAGGAAGGCAGCTTCCCATCAGAACCATCCATGGCTTAATTAAAACCAACACAACTGTACCAGATGTTTTCCATCTTGATAACTGGGCAGATTCCACCACTTTATTTTTTTTTTAAGATATTTAACATCAGCAACTCATGACAAATACACTAAAATAGGGTTTCTTTTCACACTGACACTACAAAAAGAACTCTGACAGTTTAATGCAAATTAGCTTTAGCCTAGCAGTTGCCCTCCAGTGTGTATAGTATGTATTGTACTATGTTATTAGTGAGATTAGTTAAATTGTGGTATTTCTGATGTGCCCTAGAGCTACAGGTTAAAGGGGAATTGACTGCCAGTATGTGATTGACTCTTGTTCAGCAGCTCTTCGACCATATTTCCAAGAGAAGACATTAATGTATTTGACCCTGGGATCCAGAACAATCCACAGCAGGAGGAATTAAGCAAAGGGTACTTAGGGTGGCTAGTGAGGGAATTTGGAGCCCAGGTGATTTTTCCCTCCCTCCTTCCAGTAGCAGGTCGTGACATTGGAAGGAACAGACAGACCCAGTCTATGAACACATGGCTCTGTGGCTGGTGTCACCATAATGATTTTGGGGTTTTTTGAAAATGGGGTGGCTCACATGGCCTTAGGTTTACAGGCATCAAATGGGAGCCACCCTACTCAAAGGGGAGGGAGGGTCTTTGCTCAGGAGCTTGCATGGCACATTAACAGGACTTTAAACTAGATGTGAAGAGGAAGGGGGATGATATCAGCCTTGTCTATGACAAGCTGCAGGAGGTCACACTGTGATTAGAGGGATGGAGTGTTTGTATGGGCCCTCCACTTCTTGCCCCAGAGGATGGATGGGGACACTGCAGCACGATTGAAGTCTTATGGAGATGAACTGGGGGCTTCTGAGGTAGAAGCATAGAAGGAAACTTCCGTGGAGCACTTTAAGGGAAATAAGAGGTGTTCCCCTAAGAAGCGGATATGGCCAACATCCCAGCTGAAATGCCTCTACACAAATGCAGGCAGCTTGGGCAAAAAAAACCCAGGAGGAGATGGAAGTTACTGTGCTGCCATTACTGAAACCTTAACATATACTGGAAAAGTAGCATAGCAAGCTGTAGGCAATCCAGGAAACTCCTAGATTGAAGATAATTTTTTAACGCAGGTAATAGGCACCCCTACCCAGGCGGATGCAATGCTGGACATGATGATCACCAATACAAATCAACTCATCAGTGATGTCAAGATTGGAGGCAGCCTAGCCTGCAGTGATCAAGGATTGGTGGAGTTCAAGAGGCTGAGGGATACAGGACAGGTGAGCAGTATAGTCAGGACCCTAAATTTTAGGAAAGCAAACTTCCAGCTCGTCAAGGAGTTAGTGGGGCCTCCTGGCAAATGGTCCTCAGGGATGAGGAAGTAGAACAGAACTGGCAAATATTTAAGGAAGCTTTCCACAGAGCACAAGAATGCTCAATCCCCAAATGCAGGAAATTAGGCCGGGAAGGGAAGAGACCAGCCTGGATGAGTTGAGATCTGCTGGACAAACTGCAGGGCAAGAGGGAACTGCACAGGCAGTGCAAGCAGGGACAGGGAAACTGTGAAGATTATAGGGACTTTGCCCAATTGTGTAGGGATGGAGTTAGGAAGACTGAGGTACACCTGGAGCTGAACTTGGCAAGGGAAGCAAAGAATAAGAAGAAGAGCTTCCATAGGTATGTCAACCAGAAAAGGAAGGTTGAAGAAAGCGTACCACCCTGATGAATGAAGATGGTGACCTCATACCAAGAGACAAAGAGAAGGCTGAGGTACTCAATAAGTTTTTGCCTCAGCTTTCACTGGCAACCACTCTCCTTACCCTCCTGGGACAACTGACAACAAGACTGGGATGAGGGTGTAAAGCTCCTCCCACTGTAGAGGAGGATCAGGTTCGTGACCACCTAAGGAACCTGAAAATATATAAGTCTATGGGACCTGATGTGCTGCATCCCAGAGTCTAGAGAGAACTGGCTGATGTGATTGCCAAGCCATTCTCTGGGATATTTGAAAAGTCATGGCAGTCTCTGGTGACTGGAAGAAAGGCAACACTGTGCCCACTCTTAAAAAGGATAGAAAGGATGACCCTGGAAACTACCAACCAGTCAGCCTCTTGTTTGATCCTGGAAAGATCATGGAACAGATCCTCCTAGAAGCTATGCTAAAGCACATGGAGGATGGGGAGGTGATTCGATGTATAGAAGAAAGGCATAACATAGCCAACATCACAGAGCATGAGAAACTTTGGTCTGAGTGGAGTGGGCCACATGCACATTCTTACAAGGGCCAGTCCATGCTGTTATGTTTTATCTACCTTCCCCTATTAGTGGACTTCATCATAATAGGTATCTGTTCATGGTTAGTTCACCATTAACTGCAAAATAGTTACTCTAGTTTAAATATTGAACACTATCTAACAGACTTGCTGTTCAGTAAGGTTATTCTAGTATTTTATTTCCCATGTTAGTTAATATGCTATCACTTGAATTGGCGTTTATCTGCCAGATTAGAATCAGACTAAAGAAAAGAACAGAAACTATTAATTAAGGACCTAAATACGTGCCTGAAAAGCAACCTGAGATCTTCAGCGGTTATTTTACTACGAAGTCTTTCATCTTCATAGAGAACCTAGATGTTGATCTTAAAAAAATTGGGCCAGTGTCAGAGGTGATGATTTTCTTGCTGACTGCAAGGAAGGCGATGCACATGTCCCTGGGAGTCTCTAAGGCTCTTGTAGAGAACAATAGTTTAAAGCCCATAGCAGATACCATCTCTGCCCTAGCTGAGGGTCAAGAAATAAAAGGCATGGAGGATAAAGTGAATCTTAAGATGCCACCTTCTCCACTCATGTTTTATTGCTGGGCCTCTTTCTCTGTTTCAGTGCCAAATCAGAAGCTTATCTTGACAAACAAAATTCCGAGTGCCCTGTTGACTGTCCAGTGACCAGGCAGGCTAAACAGTTTTACTGTGGAGGCCATAGTGACTGTACTTGGAGAAAGAGAAAGGAGAGTAGGTTGATATATAGTCAGCAGGAAGCTGTCTTTTCCACTGTGGGAATCTGGTGTCTCAGGAGGCAACAGAAGCTTCTGCTGCAATTTACAGTACTTCTGAAATAAGAAAGATAAGGGTATGCTTTTTTTTCCCCAGTAGTGTTATACATTTCCTGAGTGCGTAAGTGAAAAGTAAGTAACTTCACCTTTAGAAAATGAGTGCGCACATTTCCCCATTTATATTAAAAATATAGGCTCTGACTGGAAACCTTTCAGTTAGCAAGGGAGCCCATCTAAAAATGCAGTTGATGGTGTGCTCCATAAACATCAATGTAGTAAAATTTTAGTAATTATTTTCATGTAGTTTTTTCTTTGCATTAGTAATGAGTCAGTGTAATACACTGCAACATCAGCCTGAACAGCTGACTGCATTTGCTTTGCTATCACAGGTTACATTTGTTTCACATACAATCAATTCTACATGGATTATCTTCACTGGCCTTTGTGCTATGAAGTTTATTCCATGCTATTTGTATGAACAACTCCTTATGGTGTTTCTATGTAACACATGCCCTCCTGAGCATGCATAACAGAAATTTCTAAGGCACACGTAATTTATTTTTGCCACAAAAGTCCAGTTGTCAGGTTGGGTCCACCGTCAGCAGGAATAGTCACAGTTACAATGACAAATCTGTACTTTGCCTTGGGAAAAGGAAAAGTCCTCACAAGGAGGAGCAAGCCAAAGTGTAGACAAGCCTTTTAAACTGTATTCTGTAGAAAAATACTGAGAGATAAGACTGCATAACAGACTAGTCTTCCACTTGTCTTCAGAGTAGCAGAGGAGACTGTTGGCTTCCTGCATTTCTGCCTGCAGTTAGCTGCCTGCAGTTCTCTTAGGCGACATGTTTGTTTTCCAGGCTTACACCTACCAGAGATAGGAACAAGAGGAACCGTTCACAGGACCTGCCTTGCTGTGAAGAGATTCAGCCCCTAAACAACAGGATTGCTACACAACGTGTAGACGTGTGTTTTTCTGTCTCCTAAGGTATTTCATCTTATTTGACTGGCCTGTTTTGCACTCCTTGGCCAAGTGAGCAACTAATCTTCATGTCTGGAAGAAAGCGTCTGGTTCAGAATTCTGCAAACATGCCAGTGCATGTTTGCAGAATTCTTCTGCATTCCCGTTTCCTCTCCATACTTGCCAGTAACGCAGAACCTGCATACACTGTAATCTTTTGCAGTCTAGGAGATACCGTGTGTGCTCGTGTGCTCATGTGCCCTCTTTCTATCTTTCTTTTTGTTTTTTTAAATGTATGATCATCTGCTCCATGAAGGGTCTTAGACTTTCATCATGACAGTCTTGGAAATGCAGATTTAACTGGATTTTTCTTCCAATTCACCTTCGAGTGTGCACTGTGGAAACAAAAAGGATGCTGGCCTTCAGGCATGCAGAATGAGACTTTGGAGCTCTCTTTGCCACAATTGGTACAAATACACACTTCAGCTAGCATTAAACGGTCCAAATAAACCAAGATCCAGGATTCTGGGAAGTCTCTATATGCTTCTAATACCAGGCTGAGAGACAGAACAGCAGTGGATGGTGCATCCAATTACGTAGCAACAACACTTTTCACTATACTTTCATGGAATTAGAATTAATCAAGGCTTGCTAATTTAAAACATCAGGTAAAGCCAGAATAAAAATTGTTTGAGTAATCCTTATCCATGTCCACCCCCATATACACACTCTGCACCTAATGAGAATGGATGGTCTATGGTTACATTTTCAGGTACTATTGCAACGTGGGCTTCTTAGATTAGTAAGGAAAGAAGAACACTATTCCTATTTCCTTACCCTCCCCCCACCCTTTTATTTTTTAATGTTAGCTACTTTTAATGGAACTTTACAGAGAGACAACCTTCTGAAAACCAGCAAGGCTCCTATAGCTTCATAAAAATCTGTGGCTGAAGACAACCTCTTAGCACCCAAACAGAGAAAACCCGCAGTGCCAGCAGCAAGCAGATAATCCATGCAACGTGGTGATATTACCAACACCTCAAACATGACGAATGGTTGCAACTTGCTCAGTGCTAGTCAGCCCAAAGATGAACCCCTAAGATATGTGGCTTCTTTGTTTTGTAGCTCAGAACATCTTACTCCTTGCCTCCTTCAGTGCACATCAGGGGTAGAAGCAGCATTTTGCTCTGCCACTGTTTCCAGCAGTGAAAAGGCCTCTGAAGCTTCAACCAAATGCAAGAACAGGCCATTTCAGTATTCAGGAAAAAAAGAAGACATATCAGCCGCCCAGCTTTGCTAAGCACAGAATTGTGGCAGAACTCAAATGCAAAAGAAGAGCATACAGAAGCCAGGAGCAGGGATGGGCTACAAAGGAGGAATTTAGAAACATTGCTTGGAAGTGTATGGACGGTGTCAGGAAAATCAAAGCCCAGCTGCAGTTTCAGCTTGCACATCAAGGGTAACATGAAGAGTCCGAGTGACTGAATTAGTGGTAAAGGGCTGAACCAAAAATATGACAGATGGCTACTGAATGGGCTGTGTGATTTAGTCAGAGTGGAGATGGCAAGCCTGAGGAACTCAATGCCTTCTTTACCTGTATCTTCACCAGCAAGGTCTCCCTTCAAGAGGGCAGGGGATAACCCTGAGTCAGGGACTGCTGGAGAAAACTTTACTCATCCAAGTCCATGGCACCAGAAGGGCTGTGTCCAAGGGTGTTAGAGATGGCTGACGCCACAGCAAGGTCACTTTAGATCACCTTCGAGAGGCCATGGATACCCCTGCCAGCTGGAGAAATGGTGCCCCTGTATTCAGAAAGCACTCAAATGACAGTCTGAACAACTGCAGGTTGTCCAGTCTCACTTTAACCCTTGTTAAAAAAAAAAACAACAAAACCCAACCGTGTTCTCTTGGATAATATTTCTGGATTCATGAAGAAGTAGACAACTGGGAAAAATCAGCATGGGTTCACCATGGATAAATCACACCTAGTGAAACTGCCCAATTGCTTTTTCTGTGCTTGGTACTCCTGGATTTTCCCTTGGTGAGTTTTTGAGAAGAAGGCAACAGGTTGTATGTGCGTCTTTGCATCAGGGGAAGAAAATACTGCCGTTTGCAGCAGAGTTAGCTATATGAAACCATAAGCAAACTGTTCATCCCACGGCTGATAGACCCCCACGGGCCTCAGCGTGTTTTTATTCTCTCCTAGTCTCTTTTCTACTCCAGAAAGCGATCACCTTCCGTAAGGATTCTCCCTTCCGCGGCTACCAGCAGCCCCAGACACCGAAGCTGGCTCTGCCACTGCCCCGAGGCAGAAGTTAACTAAGCCGAGCTGTCAGCGGGCACCCGTGACGCTGCTGCTGTCGTTTCAGTGACGCGCGGGGAAGGAGAATCACTTTGCCCGTGCCGGCTCCAGGGCACCAGGCAGCGCGCTCAGGGCAGAGCAGGCTCGGCTCGGCTCGGCTCGGCTGGGCTCGGCTCGGGGCGGCTCGGCTGGGCTCGGCTGGGCTCGGCTCGGCTCGGCTCGGCTCGGCTCGGCTGGGCTGGGCTCGGCTCGGGGCGGCTCGGCTCGGGGCGGCCCCGGGGCGGGGCGGCGGCGCGATGGAGGCTACGAGGCTGCTGGGGAGCGGCGATGCGCCCCGGTACAGGACCTACCGGCGGCGGTGGGTCGTGCTGGCCGCCGTGTGCCTGCTCAACTGCTCCAACGCCATGGTGAGTGCGGCCCGGCACCTAGCCCCGTCCCCGCGGGAGGAGGAGGCGGCAGGGAGCGGGCAGGGGGAACGCTCTTCTCCCCTGCCTGCGTGCGCTGGGGCTGTCCAGAGGGGATGGGGTGGCAGAGCCAAGCCCACCTCCTGCGTCCCCCTAGAGCTACCCTCGGAGCTGTCTCAGACCCACCCCTCATCCCGGGAGCGCCGGGACTCGCACGGCGCCGGAGAAACCTCAGCCTGGCCGCGCGTTAGGGGACCGAACAGGCGACTTTCCCTTTGGAACTTCGTTTCTCGGGTCATGGCTTCGCTCCGCTCGCCCCCTTTCCTGGCCGGTGGGTCAGGCACACGGGAGGGCGGTGGAGGGGGAAGGGCAGGATGGGGCGGGAGTGTGCGTGACCCAGCAGGGAACAGCAGGAAGTACCGCAGCGCCAGGCCGGGCTGGGATGGAGAGGGACGCGGTCGGGAGCGCAGTCTTGGCTGGCGGGGAGGAACAGAAAGTAAACAGTGTCTGTCAGGGACACATCGCAACCCTAAGGATAGGACAGAACTGTTGGAACTCCTCGGGCAGAGGAGCGGGAGTTAGCTCTACCTTATTGCTGGCCAATGGCATCTTGGCTTGGATCAGAAACGGCGTGACCAGCAGGTCCAGGGAGGTTATTCTCCCTCTGTACTCGGCACTGGTGAGACCGCTCCTCGAATCCTGTGTTCAGTTCTGGGCCCCTCACCACAAGAAGGATGTTGAGGCTCTGGAGTGAATCCAGAGAAGAGCAACGAAGCTGGTGAAGGGGCTGGAGAGCAGGTCTTACGAGGAACGACTGAGAGAGCTGGGGTTGTTCAGCCTGGAGAAGAGGAAGCTGAGGGGAGACCTTATTTCTTTCTACAACTAACCTGAAAGGAGGTTGTGGAGAGGAGGGAGCTGGCCTCTTCTCCCAGGTGACAGGACAAAAGGGAATGGCCTCAAGCTCCACCAGGGGAGGTTCAGACTGGATATTAGGAAAAATTTTTCAGAGAAAGGGTCATTGGGCACTGGAACAGGCTGCCCAGTGAGGTGGTTGAGTCACCTTCTGTGGAGGTGTTTAAGGGATGGGTGGATGAGGTGCTGAGCTGCATGGTTTAGTGTTTGATATGAATGGTTAGACTCAATGATCCAGTGGGTCTTTTCCAACCTGGTGCTTCTATGATTCTATGGCAGCAGCTTTAACTGGTCAGAAAAAGAAGCAAGTGGGTTTCTGTTGTGCATACAGGACAGTACAGGAGGGATTATGCACTGAACATATCGGTATGTGAGCTTCTTATTGCCTACAGGTACTTTGTTTGGAAAGACCTGGAAAAAAGGGTTATACCAGATCACACCCCACCTGAGGAACTAATTAAAACTAGGTTCAGTAATTATTGAGTTAAACATATAAAATTTCGCCTTACCAAGTCCTAGTACGTGAGATGGAATCCCAAATTTTTGCTGACTGAATCATTACAGACATCACTGATAATTATCAGACTGATGTAGAATTATTCATGTGCTTGAGGTGCTTGAGGATTACCGTGCTGTAAATGTCTGGCAGCCCAGGCACTGCAGCCTGCATGCATTTAAATGCTGAGAAGGAAGAGTAGTTATTCCATGATGCAACAGTGCTGGAGTAGGGAAGTGGAAAGTGGGGAAGCCCTGGATGCACCTTCCCCAGGAAAAATCTGTGTGTCCTTTAAGAGTGTAAAACAAGTGTCCTGCAGAAAAAAAACAACATGAGGCTCTGCTGCTTGCTTGCAATTAAATTGAAACATCAAACATTATGCAGCAAGAAAAAAATCACCCTGCTAGAAGTGGACAGTGTCTGCATGGGTAAGGGCATTTGTACAAAACTTTTCCAGAATGCCTTGTCAGACTTTGACTTTGCTGGAACCTTAACGGTGTAACTGAAGGCTTACTTAGAAAGGTAGTTTCAATGCATCTGCAAGTATTGCTATGTCATGCGTCATGTTGCTCAAAATTTTGTAGCCTTTGAAGTTTGTACTGTTGTCTCTCTGCTTGGACCCTTCCTAACTTCCTGACTACACACAGTATTATTTTCCCATAGTGTGAATTTAAGCCAGACTTCTCCACTTCAAAACTGGGTGCTTAATAAATACCCAAGGGTGGAAATACTTTTTCTAAACCACTGCAAAGGCCTGGAATAGCAAATGTGCTGACATATAAAGTGATAACCCAGCATTTCCTGTTGCTAATGTTTCTCCCAAAATGCTCCTGTTAAAAATCACATTAAATTGGAGGGAGTGGTTGCTGTTTAAAAGTTCCGAGTGGAAAGATTAATTTACGACTTTTGTGGTATGCAAATTGCCTTGCAAGTTAAGATGTGTCCTCAGTTCCCCTGCAGAAGTTGCATGCAGCACTTTGTTTCTATGTATTCCTGTGCCAGGCTGTTTGCAAAATGTATATGATAGGGACACATGACTTTTGAATTGTCTGACTTGGAAAGCAGAGATCACCTTCCAGGATGATGCCTTGTATTCCCCGCCTTTACCCATGCATATGTGCAGTTTGCTATTAGTGGCCTTCCGTGTCATTCAGAGTGGCAGACAGGAAACCATCCTGAGAAGGAGGGACAGCCAATGTGAGGAAGACAAGGTAGTAGCAACTTAACTGCAGGAAAGCACACTTGATCATGCAGCGAGGGCAGGTGGAGAAAAGAGGGTTTACTTTTCGATCTGTTTTATGACTGTGATTGAGCAAAGCCAGGCTAGACTATGTGGTGATGAAAGGGTCACCGTTCTCTGCTTACTCCTGCTTCTCACCATAACATGAAACATGTTGTTTAATGAGAGCACAGTGGGGTAAATATGATATAAGGGAAGCTTTTATACCAATGATAAATAGCCCCTTACTTGAAACTCTATTATTGATCTGAGTTTAAAAGCCTCTGTCTCTCCCTGCTGTACGGAGTGGGTACTACCTTACCCGGGATTGGCTCTCATTTCCTAAGTACAACTATTTAGGAAATTCTTAGCTGACAATGTAGCGCAAGAAACCCTTACATTATCTCAATAAGGCCATAAGTAGGCATCGGTGTAAATCACTTGCTGCCTGAAGTCCTAGGCATAGAAGCTGTTCTGACCACAGCTAAGCTTAGGGGACCGCTCCCTAGGTGTCTCTTGCAGCTCTCCTGGTGAGGGGTGACAAAACTATGCCAGCAGTTCCTCTCTGGATTTGTTTTGTCAAACTGATGCTGTGGTTTTGAGTGTCTGGTGTTTTTAATCTGAAGACTTAATGTTTCATGCTATCTTGACAGCCGCTGTAGCAGTAAACTCCTGAGGCAAATACCTCCTTTTTAATTGCTTCCTTCCCACGAAGCTGAACAGGTGGGAATGTGGTGTTTCACAGGAGCTGCTTTTTTCTTAACACTGGGGTCAGAGAAACACACAGAAGAATGAAACCATGAGCGTTCCCAGCCCTGTTCTGTGCTTGTCAGCATGAGCAAGCTGGAGGGGGGTGTTGGGGCTTGGAGCTGTGTCACGCTTGACTGAGTGGTTCCTGACTCACTAGCCTGGAGGACTTCCACCACTGCTTAGTGTACTTAAGAGAGGAAGGAGAGCTGCACAAGTGGAGATTGGCATGCTCCAGGGCAGGGTGTGCATACTCCCCACTCACACCTGTCTGCTCCAGTAGTGCCCTTGTAGATACTCATGCACTCACAACTGCTGCTCCCTGCTTGTTTTGTCCTGGTAGTCCTCCTGAGAGATGTAAAGTTAAAAGTGACATCTAGGCAGGGATCTGACCTTTCTGAAGATCGTGTCCTTACTTCCTAGGCTGCTGTGTCAGTGTGGCTGCCTTCAGCTGAGGCTAGGGGCTGTTTGCTTCCAAGCCATGTGGCCCTTTTGATATTGAAGATGAGGAATCTGGTGTGAGAGCTTCATAGGCTGGTCCCAGAGGAGGAGGAGGCAGCCTACATGTCTCAGAAAGACAGCCTACTTTACCTTCAAAGCTGTATCTGGGTGTATGAGAGAGAGCATGCTGGGACTGGAAGAGCTGCTGCAGGCAGCGCCTGCCTGAGGGCTGGTGAGCTGTGCCTGTACCTGTTACAAAGCAGAAGATTCCCTTTCATGTAAGTTGTCCCCCTTGGCTTTCCCTTTTTAAGCTGTGTATAAAAGATACTGCAAGGGCTTTGTTATGCTCTGCACAGCTATACAGCATGCCAGACGGTGAAGAGCACTCCACATGGCAGCCTTTGTGAGCTGATACCACCATTGACATGGCAAAATGGCTGGCTTTCCACCCTGCCTGATGGCGTGTGCTTGCCATTCTGCAAATGACTTTGCTTTTCACTTTTAGAACCTTAATATGTTGGTGATGAGGGTAGACATTGGTTAACAGCTTGCCTTTCATGAAAAATAACATTTTTGGTACTACTTTTGACAGGGCTATGCCTGATTCTATATGGGATGCATCAATAAGTCATTAGTGCTCTTTGAGCTCTGAAAATCCCGTGGCTGTCTTTGTGCTGCCTTCTACAGCACACACCTATCGCTTTTCAAAGCACAGAGTCTGTATGGAATCCTGGCTTCAGCCACCACCTTGCTACCAGTGCAGACAGAGAACTGGTGGCTTGCAGCCCACCAGTAACCTCCTGCAAAAGTGGGAGGGGGGGGCAGGCAAATGTTGGGCCCTCTTGGGATGGGTTAAGCGAACCTGGGTTCTGCAGGTGAACAGACAGTCTGTGTGTGAGTGGAAACAGTAGAAGCAATAGGGCAGAGGAACTAAACCTGGAGAAGGCTGAGGTAGAAAAAGAATGAGAGCAGGAGGAAAACTAGAGGGTCTTAGAGGAAGGGGGCTGTATCCATTTCTGAGAATCAGTTATGTGTTTACAATGGTGTGAGAATGAACAACAAAGAAGCTTAGAAACACGGGCAGGATGAAAACAACTGTTCTTGGTTACAGGAGTGCCCAAGCAGGCCTGCAGTTGATGAGGAAGGGAGCAGGCAGTCTCTGGGAAGTGCAGGTGAAGTGAAAACAGAATGTCAGCTAGCAGAAAATTAAAGCAAAGTGAGGGAGAGCTGGAAGTGGATCCAGTACGCCTCCAACATCAGCACCAGTCAGATGGTTTGTTTCAGTGCACTTGCTTTCCCTGGTGGTCTTACGTGCTTCTTTGTTAACGGAAGTGTAGAAGGGGCTTTCCTGTAATGAAGGATGTAAATAGACTCTCAGTGGAAAACATTTCTGTACTTTTCTTCTACTGATGGAGCATGGCTACCCAATCAGAGCAGTGGGAGCTGCAGCTGTACTCCAGTGTAAGCCAGAACAGGCTCATGAGTCTTCAGTGGTCATTTGGTCCTCTTCACCAGTTGGTGTGATCACTGTGTAATGCACAAAATTTTATAGTGAATTGTGTGCTGAGGTGTGACTGCTTTCTCACGTTTTCGTGCTGTTTCAACATTCTACTAGATACATACCTGAGTGGAGGGATGTCCATCCAAAATGCTGAAGGGTCAAATACTATGGTCTACAACATGAGTGACAATGGCCAATGATATTGGTTTATACTATGGCAGGAGCTGTCATTGAGAACAAATAATGCTAAATCAGTGAGGTAATACCGGGGGAGTGAGTTTTGCCAAGTATTAGGGGTTTGAGTTCGCACATTGTGGTTGCTTGGTGTTCAAAGGTAAGTGACTGGTTTTGAGTGACTCTGCACGGGCTCCTGTGTTAAATACTTGACCTAACTATGCCATAGCCCAGAGAGTGGGCTCCTGCTGACCTCCAGTGTCATCCACTCCAACTCGCTAAGCAGCCTGGCTGTGCTGGGCTGTGGGGGACGCACAAGGTAGTTGTTGAGTGGTCAGGGTGTGGTAGTCTGGGTACTTTGAAGCCTCAAAGACAAGACATTCCTGATCTGTGGGATGCCAAGCTGGGAATTTTCTCGAAGTTTGCTGAAAGATGTTGGTTAATTGTAGCCCTGAGGGGGCTCAGGAGGAACATAAGCTATAGTGGGTGATGGGAAATTGTTTGTCACCATTGCAAGTCAGGAAAAGATGCTGACAAGGGGCTGGACTCTCTCAGTTGTGCTGTTGTGACATCCATTGAGCTGCCTTCAGAGGAGTGCATGTGAAGATGTGATGTAGCAATGCAGTACTTAACACAGACTCCCCTTGATGTTTTCTGCATCTCACATTGAGGCTGTAGGTTTGTCTGGCTACACAGGCAATAGAGCTCAATGCAGCTTAACTAGACCTTAAGTGCATATTTGCACAAAGCAAGGCTTGTGCAGGGACTGAACAAGTGTGTCCTGCAAGGACAGAACTGTCTGTGTGTTTCTCCTTCCTTTATCTGTCCTAGGAAAAAACGATATTTGGAGGCTGGTACCCTGTAACTCTGCCCAGCCTTCCTCCTGCGTCTGTCACCATGATTTACCGTGGGGGAGCTTTGCTACTGGTTTTGGCGTACCAAAGCTGAAATAAGACAATGGCCCTTGAGGAGTGAAGGAGAGAGGACACCCTCTCAGTCTGTATTCTGCATCTTTAGAAGTTACAGGGCCTTAGACATCACCAGGAAAGAATTGCATCATCCGCACCCTCTTCTGCCTCAGGAGGTGTGTATCAGGGTAGTCCCTGCGTAAGAACTATACTTGGCAGTGCAGAATCTCAGAAACAAGGTGTTGAAAAAGGTAAGATGAGGACTTCAGCTCCCAGCAGAAGAGCTTGCTAATTACTGTGGATGAAGTCATTGTAGCTGGGAAAACCAAAAGCAAAAGGTGGAATTACTCACTTAGCATGGCAATTTCCCTGTGTTGGCAAAACCCAACAGTGCCATCTCTTTGTTGCAGCTGCTTAGACCACAGCTACAACTTGAACTCCATTGTTGAATTCTTAATTTCTCTGTTAAAGCAGCACATATTAAACAACCTCTGCTTGAATGAAGGCAGAAACATGTTTTTTTCTTTCCAGACCCATAAAGAAACCCAGTTCCTATTTTGAAGTGCAAACTCAGACTTGGACAGCCCGCAACTTCCCACCTTCTGTGCACTCCCACACATATGTTTGAACTAGAACTCTTGCTCAGGATAGAAGTACAGAGCAGCCCAAATGCTTGGTTTTCAGCAAGGAATGCTTTCACTAAGTCTAATGGAAAATATGCCAGAGTGCTTGCTCCCAGCTTGCTTAGATGTATACAGCCATTGAACACAAAATGGTGTGCTCTGGCTTGTGGGATGTTCTCCTAATGATGTCATGCATCAATGAGCATCTTATGTGGAGTAATAGGGGAGCAAAAATGTGCCCGAGGCTGGCTTACAAAATATATTATCTCTTTAATTACACTGTTTCCTGGTACAGTGCTTCATCACCACCACCCCCACCAGGCAGTGAGGAACTGAGAATTACTGTTGCTGGAAATACACACCTGGGTTTTGTTTAGCAGTGGTTTTGCATCCCATAATCAAACTAGTGCTCATGCCTTAGTGATACTTGTAACATTTAAACAGTTACATTAGCATTAAGCACTTAAATTCCCATGCCAGTCTGATGACGATCAGTTCTGGAAAACCAAAGGTGAGTGAAATTTCTTCTTGAGACCAGCTGGTAACATCATTCTATTATAATGTATTGTTTCAAAGAATTTTTAAAAAGGTCTTTTTATTCAAAGTCTGTTGCAAGTCTCCTGATGATCTGAAACAGTGTCCTTGTCTAACAAGTAGACTTTCTTTCAGTACCCAGCGTCTTCATTCACCTGGTTGCAGAAGCTGAGTAAACAGCAAGTTCCCCCCCTACCAGACCTTAGAATGATCCCACATGGGTGTGTCTGAGCCAAACATGATGATGTGAGCTTCGTGTTGAAAGCAGGAGAACTGGCATGTCAGCTCCTTTCAGAGAAGAGGAAAGGGCTGATGCTGGAGAGTCCTTGATAGCACACTGATAACACACTCAGAACTCGGTTACTGCTGTTTAATCATTGTGTCCCTACTAGGAGAAAAGCATAGCTAAACATTGATTTGCATGTAGATACTCTCACACAGTGACACTAACAAAGAAGAAATCTCTCTTCTTGCTTCCATTTAATGTGGTAGTTTTTATGGTCTCTAGTCAATGTAAGAAGAAAATACAAACACTGGATAAAGCAAGTTGGAGAGTGTAGGGACACACCTTCCTCAGAGGTTACCCAAGCCCTCTTTCAGTCACATGTTAAGCTGTGGCTGATGCTGCCTGCAGGCTGTGAAGAGGAAGCTTGTGATGACAGAGATGGGTACCCAGAAGGAGGCAGTGGCTGGAGTTCTCCTGTAGAAAGTTATAGCAGAAGTTTTTGTTCACATTTCTGCAAACTTTATCACCTTGAGTATTTAGCAGCTGGGAGATCATCTCCTGAAAGTGGCATAGCTTACATCCACATTATTGAAACCTGTTTGCAGATAAGGCCAGTCTTTTTGAAAAGCACCAGAGAGGGCATTTTCTCAAAGAATCCACAGCAACATCCTTAATTTTGGGGTAGTATCCTAATTTCTTTCTTGTGGGCATGATCTCAGGACCTAATCTGAGGATCAAGTCAGGCCTTGCTATTCCCAGAAGAAACAAGAAGCAGACAGCAACCTTATGAAACCAATGCCTAAAACAAGGTTTAGGGAAATATTTTCAGATATGGCACTGGAAGGGAAAGACGGACAGTTATTAAAGTACTTCCTGTGTTGCCCTGCTACATGTTCTGATTATTGAATAATATACATTTCTATGTCCTTTTCTAATCTTTGAGTGTGTGTAGGACAGCATGAAATAACATCTGTCTTGGCTGACATGTAACAAAGTTGTTTTTACAAGGCCACATCCAGGGCTTACTGACGCAACCATAAATCTATAAATATCAGGGTGAGTTTAAGAGGCTTTTAGTTGCAGAGAGGTGATGGCAGCCTCTGTTTTGTTTATGCTAACAAAGAAGGATTAGGTAACTAAGTACATCAGGGCCAACATGTTGAACCAGGGGACAGAAAAAGTTACTGTCCTCTGCTTTTGCCAACTCCCAGGAGCAGGACTGGGAGATTGGATTAGTGGGGTGCTCTAGGCCAAGATAATGGTGGTATCAGTGGTAAAACAGTCCCAGTATGAGTAACTGCAGATACTGGATGTTTGAATTTTTATTACCAGCCTTTACATCCTAATTTCAAGGAGAGACAAAGATAGGAAGACCTCCATAACTCAGTTAGACAGTTTAGGGGTATGCTCAATTTTTGTTCAGGTGGAGGTGTTCATGCTTACTCATCTTTTCTCTCTGCTCTGCAGCTGTGGCTGACGTTTGCTCCTGTGGCTGATAAGACAGCTTCCTACTTCCATATTTCCCTGGAGATGGTCAATTGGCTCTCAATAGTGTACCTCCTCATCTCGATTCCATTTGGTCTGGTGGCAACATGGATTCTTGACAGCGTGGGGCTCAGATGTGCTGTGAGTTGAACTGTTCTGTTTCCCTGACGGCATTTCACCTGTAGATAGCTGTAGCTGCACAAAGCACTGATATGCATACTGTGCCTTACCAAATGGTGCAGCAGATGAGCATATTGAAAGCTCTGTCCTAGTTCAGTAATAGTTGTCACTCTAAGTTGAGGTGCACTGGGAAAAGTCAGAAAATGTTGCATCCCTGCTTGCCTTTTCCTGCTTCATCTTTTTTTGTCTTAGCTGTCTGACAGGGTCAGATACTGTGAGCTGACTCTATGAGGAGTTTGCTGTACTTGGGTAGGTTTGCTATGGAAGAGTGTTAGCACAGCTCTTTTGTTTGCAAAACCAGTTTAAGGAGCATCAGGGAAGGGTGAAAGCAAGGGACCCCTGTCAACTCAGTCCCTGGCCTATGCTAAGCCAGCTTGGGATCTCTACACTGTCTTCCCAGAACCAAGAGTGTTTGTTGTGGAATATAGCACTGAGACACTAGTGTGATAGTGGTATAGAAAAGTATTTGCAGCATTTGTATGCCAGATAACTAATTGCCATGTTCCATGGATTGTCACAGCCAAATATGGATGATGGTGCAAGCTTGGAAATAGAGTGGAATTAGTGAAATTCAGATTTCTCATCAAATCCATGGCAATGTCTGCTGTCTTGCATAAGCTACGTTGTGGTGTAGTCCTTATGTGGGGCTAGTACAACCACCTTGCTCCCTGAGGAGATGGTTAACTTACTCACTGTTGAACCAAGAGCATTTTGCGGTGGCCCAAGGGGGTGGGGGTGGTCTGCAGGAGACTTTCTTTGCAATGATTACTAACACCCAGTGTCTCTGGTACTGCATGTGAGACCCTGATCGTGCTACTCTGTTGCATTAAGTTCTGCCCTCCAAGCTTCAACACACAACCTCTGGCTGTTTCTGCTTGCTGCAGGTGATCCTGAGCGCGTGGCTGAACATGACTGGTAGCATCGTCCGGGTGTTCAGCGTCCTGAAGTTCCTGAGCTCAGGTTCCCAGAGTTACTGGTACCTCTTTACTGGGCAATGTCTTTGTGCATTGGCACAGCCTCTTATCATCTTTTCACCAACAAAACTGGCAGCACTATGGTTCCCAGACCACCAGAGAGCTACAGCAAATATGATGGCATCAATGTGTAAGTGTATGCTGCAAAGTAACTTTGCTGCCTCCCAGAAACTGATAGCACTTGTTTGCCTTTCAGAAGCAGCAGGCAGAGGTAACTCTCTGGGCTACTGCCAATTGACCCTGAAGATACTGCCTCACACAGGAGTCTCACAGCCATGTGCAATAAACCAGTGCCTTCTAGGTCCTCCAAGATAGGCAGGCAAAAAGTGGGTCTTGGCCATATCCAGGTGCAAAGGTCAAAGTAAGCTGTCCAGTCTCCCAACTTTCTTCTTGCCTGTCATGATGAGGTGATCACCTTTGCCTAAATGTCATGGAGGCTGGGGTAGTCCTCAATGTTATTGTATCTAAAGTCTCTAGTGGCCTTAATTCTGCAGCTTGTTAGAAAGATGTCCAAACTGCGGGTGATGCAGTGTTGTCACAGTTGCCAGATTCTGTAACCAGATAGAGGTGAGACTGCTGCAGTGATTTTGTCCATCAGTTTGTCCAGTAGCAAGGCTGAGCATATATTGCAGAGTTGTATGTATGCACACAAAGAGAAATTATACGTAGCTGGCCACACAGACACATTGAGGATGCTGAATACAGCAGAACTACCCATGCAGAAACCACATCTGCCTTGCAAAGTGCCTGGAAGCTGGGAAACTGGAAGGAAGGCATCAGATATGCTTGTTTTAATCTTATTCCTCTCTTAATTTTTATGGGCCCTTCTAGAGACAGGTCACTGCACTTGATAGACCTGTTTCCTCCCTCCATGTGACATTTTCCCTAGCAGTCAGAAGTCTCTTCCTACTTTCTATGAGGACTTAAGAGGTGCCCCAGAAACTGGGAAGGCTCACTGGTTCCAGCTGGGAAATCTCATGGTACCTACATGTGTGGGGGAGCCCCACCTGCTCTTCCTTTGAAACAACCAATGTCCGCCTTCCCTCCTCACTGCCTTGGGGAATGGGGAATGGGTAGGCATGGGGGAAAAGGAAGTGTAAGAGTCCCCCTATCTGGCTTTCCCACTGCTGCTGCAAACCTAGAGCATGGGCACTGCTGTTTAGCAAGAGTAGTTTTGTGTTGTCAGAATAAATACATTCTTTTTGCATTGCCTTCCCCAAATAGGGTGGACCTGATGGTTCACCTTGTTTCCCAGGGCTGATAGAACTTTGTGTTCCCTGTTGGAGAAGGGGCTGTGTTGTCAGTGTGGTGTAATACAAATACTACCAGGAACCACTGGGGCCTCAGTTGTTTACTGCCCTGAAGGACCCCAGTTTGTAGACAGCTTCCTCTTTTTTAAGTAAGAGGGTATCCAGAACAGCCAAAGAACATTTCTTTTACTTAGTGCGCTTAGTCCTTACATGGCAGATGGATCTTACTATGGGAAAGAATATAACTGAAGAGCAAGGAACAGCAGAAAACCAAGACTTGATGCTGTTCAGTATGTGGCATGTTAAGATGTCGGTGTCTGGACTGAATGGACTGTGATGATTACTGGCTGTAACACCTGCATATTGCTGTGTAGAGGGCTTCCATTATTAATGTTTTGTTAGACCCATTACCATCTGCTGTACAAAATCAGGATTTCATTTCAAGAAAGTTTAAATATTGCCTTGAAAGAGCATCTGCCACAGCCGCAGTCTGTGATTCACTCCAGTGATGAATTACCTCATTGGCAAATGCCTACAAGTTAACTCTCATCTGGATGCTCCTTATGCCCCAGTCTGGTTGCACTTGTTTGTCAGGTACTTATGGACAGTCACCTCTTTTTCCCTTTGTCTAGAGAGGCTGAATGGCTCCAACCCAGTCACATGTTTCCATTTGCCTTTTCCCATGTACCTCCATATCCACCCATTGCTCACATCATCTTTTTTCTCTCACTTGCTCCAATTTATCAATACCCATTTCCTTTGTTAATGCCAGGGCAGCACTCAGCACTGCAGTACTGTTGGTATCACAGAAACTGGCCCTAGTCTCTTGTTGGTAGCCCCACAGCTCCTGTTGTTGTCTCTCTGTAGATTTCCCTGTGCCTGTGTGGAGGACCTACACCCAGAATCCTGCTGAGCAGCTGCAATCCATATCACTCAGCTGTGTTCCTGAATATACATCATATCTTGGTCCTCCCCATCACCTGTAGAGACTTACTTAGAGAAGTAGTGCAGTGCCAGTGCCAAGAACTGAAACCCTGTTAAGACCATGAGAAAGTCTCTTGTGTCGAGAGAAGAAAATCTGAGTCTGCTGAAGTGGCCTCTGCATCATCTGTAGGATTCTTCATTTACTGTAGTCTGTCAACATGTCATCTTCTGCACTCTGCAGGGTTTTAGCACATCACCATCTACTGTCCAAAAAATAGATAGCCCGATTGCAGAGTATTGCAAGCTAATCCACCAGGACTCCTGAACTGTAATATACAGCTGAGCAACTCCAGTGATGTCCTTTATGTTCTTAGCGTAGGCCTGCAGTGGGATCTGGACAAATTTGAGAGCTGGGCAATCAACAGCTGCATGAAGTTTAACAAGGGCAAATGTTGGATTGTGCACCTGTGACATGGCAACCCAGGATATACCTATGGACTGGGGAGTGAGAGGCTGGAGAACAGCTCTGTGGAAAGGGATCTGGGGGTTCAGGTTGAGAGCAAGTTGAACATGAGCCAGCAGTGCCCTGGCAGCCAAGAGGGCCAACTGTGTCCTGGAGTACATCAAGCACAGCATTGTTTGCTGATCAAGGGAGGTGATTGTCCTCTCTACTCCACACTGGTGCAGCCCCACCTTGAGTACTCTGTGCAGTTTTGGGTGCCAGAGTATAAAAAGAATATAAAGCTCTGGAGAGTGTCCAGGGGAGGGCTACAAAGGTGGTGAAGAATTTAGAGGGGAAGCTGTATGAGGAGTGGCTAAAGTCACTTTGTCTGTTCAGCCTGGAGAAGAGGAATCTGAGGGGAGACTTCATCACAGTTGTCACGTTAAACAGGTGAAATTCTCACAGGTGGCTAAGGAGACCCTCTCATTGAGTCACAAGGTCAGTGGTTTACAACTAAAGGGTTATGTGTACGTGCTTATACATGTTTTTGCCACAAGTCAGAATCCAGTTACTTAAGAGTCTTCTTAGAGACTGGTATACACAAGGTTAATATGTGTGGTTTGCAGCCCAAACTGGGCAGCTGTTTGCAGCAACGCCTGTCAGAGAGAAATTCAGGATTGTCTTGAGAAATTCACTTGCTGTGTTAGTGGTTGAACACTTATAACCAGTTAACAATTAGCATAAGTGTGTGTATATATATATATATATGTTACAAGTAACATGAAAAACTCAAATTAGTAGTTATTTTCCTAGGGAAACATCTGACAGAGTCAGAGGTGCACAATTCTTACGAAGACATTTCTACTTGGTAGAGGAACAGAGGTCTAGGCCTCCATCAGGTGAGGTGGTCATTTTTTATTTCCCCAAAGAAAAGGTTCTAAGTTATCAATTTTATACCTGTTGAAAACTTTCTGTTGCCTCTTGCTGAGGTGGGACTAAGTCAATTAATACACATTGACTGGTCCTTGGCAAAGCCACCTGTGTTATCAGAAGCTGGGACTCAGCAGTTCACCATGATTTCAAGGCTGGGAGCTCAGTGTGTGCTTTTGGGGGCATTTTTGCTCTTGACTGAAGCAACGCCAAGCTGTGAGGTCTCTGTCTCACCTCAGGTGTCTCTCAGTTGATATGAATGTGAGACCACTACCCAATCTACCTGTTTTACTAGGTGCAGTTGTCCATTGCTGGTTGCTTCCTCTTGCCAACTGCTCTGTTTTGCAAAACCAAGCTCTTTGCCATCCAGAGGGACTAGCAAGTCTCTTACACTACAACAATTTACTGCTTCTTCACAAGGGGAGGAGGAACAGCCTCTGATCCCTTCTCTCTGGCAACCAGCATTAGGACCTGAGGCAATGGCAGGAAGATGTGCCGGGGAGGTTTAGCTTGGATATTGGGAAAAGGTTCTTCACCCAGAGAGTAGTAGAGCACTGGAACAGGCTACCCAGGGAAGCAGTCATGGTGCTAAGCCTGTTGATATTCAAGAAGCATTTGGACAACACCCTCAGACACATGGTTTGAATGCTGGGGTTGTCCTGTGCAGGGCCAGGAGTTGGACTTGATGATCCTTCTGTGTCCCCTCTAACTCCAAACATCCTATGAATTACTCAGATAGTCTCAGTCTTTTCAAAATTAGCTCAATGCTTACGCATTTCCACCTCTCACCTGTACCTTCTGGAACTGCTTCAGCATGCTGACAGTTCATGGAAACACCCGACAGTAGTTTTCACAGAGTCCCGTATAATGCCCAGATGCATTTTAGCCCAATGGAGAAGCTTTAATCCATCTCCTTGGAAACTGTTGTTTAATTGTGTCCATTACTTAGAAGCAGGTGACATTTCACCAGGATCACAAGCTAGTAGTTCCCCAAATACAGAGCATGAATGTTACAGCCGTTGTGTGCTACAGCACTATTAATGGTGCCTTAGCAAAATCACAGAACAGACGAGGTTGGAAGGCACCTTTTGGGATTGTCTTGTCCAACCCCTTACTCAAGCAGGGTTGGCTAAAGCAGGCTGCCTAGGGCTGAGTCTTGTCAGGTTTTGCCTGTCATCGAGGATAGAGATGTTGCAACTTGTCTAAGCAACTTGTTTCAGGGTTCAACCACCATCACAGTAAAAAAGTTTATATTTGTACAGAGTTTCCTGTGTTGCAGTTTGTGCCCATTGCATTTCATCCTGCCACTGGGCACCACAGAGAAAAGCTTGGTTCCCTCTTCCTTACAATCTCTATCAAGGTTCTTTTGTCCAGACCAAACACAGAATCCTAAAATCACTAGGTTGGAAAAGACCTCTCAGGTCACAGAGTCCAAAACCAGTTCCAGCTTTCCCAGCCTGTTTGCATATGAGAGATGCTCTGGTCCCTTGATCATGTCTTTGGCCCTTGACTAGACTTACTCCATTAACTGTGTAACTTTCTTATACCGAAGAGCTCAACATTCCAGATGTTTCCCACTAGGACTGAGCAGAGGGAAAGGATCACTGCCTTCCACCTGCTGGCAGTGCCTTTCCTAATGCACCCCAGCATGCTTTTGGACATCTTTCTGCAAGGCTGTATTGCTGGCTCATGATCAACATGCAGTCCACCAGGACCCCATGTCCCTCTCTACAAAACTGCTTTCAAGCACCTTCTCCAGACTGGTAAGTTCCAAGTCTCTCAGTCACTGCTCACATGACAGAAGTTCCAGTCTCTAAATCATCCTCTTGGCTCATTGCTGGACCAGTAAGTCCAAATCTCCCTCATACTGGGGAGCCTAGCATTGGACACAGTACTCCAGATGTGATATAACTAGAGCTGAGTAGAGGGGAAGGATCACCTCCCACTGACAACGCTCTGCCTAATGTGGCCTAGGATGTTGGTGGTCTTTATCGTGAGGTCGTGTTGCTAGCTTATGGTCAAGTTAGTGTCCACCAGGTCCGTCTCTAGCGAGCTGTCTTCCAGCGGGTCAGCCTCAGTGTGTACTGGTGGATGGGGTTATTCCTCCCCAGGAGTGAGACTTTACATTTCCTCTTGTTATTCCCCTCTTTGAGGTTACTCTGAATGTCAGCATAGCCATCTCTTCTATTAACCACTCCTCCCAGTGTCACATCATCTGTAAACTGGCTGCAGGTGGACTCTGCCCTGATGTCTACTATTTTTAATAAGGTAGAACTGTATGGGCTTCAGTATCAACCCCTGGGATGCAGCAGTCGTGCTGCAGACCTCCAGCTGGACTTCACGCCAGTCATGATAACTCTCTGGATCCAGCTGTTTAGCTGATTTCAACTGATCTCATTGTCCACTTACCTAGCAAGTACTTCATCAGCTTGTCTGTGAGGATATTATGGGAGATTGTGTCAGCAGCCTTAGTAAAGCTGAGATAAAAAACCATCTACTGTTCCCTCCTCATCCACCCAGCTATCTCACTGTACAAAGCTAGCATGTTGGTTAAGCATTTCTTCTTTGCTGACTACTCCTGTTCACCTTGTTGTCATTCTTGTGCCTGGAAGTGGTGTCCAGGATTAGTTGTTATGACCTTCCCAAAGGTCAAAGTGAGACTGAAAGGCTGGAGTTCCCTGGGTTCTCTTTCTTGCCCTTCTTGACTTTCTTGAAGATGGGAGTTACGTTCATACTCTTCCAGTTCTCAGGAGCCTCATGGAATTGTCATGGACTTTTACAGATAACCAAGAATGGCCTTGCAATGAAAACAGCCTTCTCCCTCAGCACTCATTGGTGTCTCCCATCAGTCCCACTGGCTTGTGTATGTCTGGTCTAATAAATGTTCCCTAACCTAGTCATCCTCCACTGAGGGTGAATCTTCCTTGCTCTAGACTTAGCCTCTAGTCTCAGGGCTGAAGGCTGGTCTTACCAGTAAATGCTGAGGTGAAGAAGACACTGACTACCTTGGCTTTTTCCATGTCCTTTGTCACATAGTCTCCTGCCCCGTCCAGCAGCAGACCCACATTTTCCCTAACCTATCTTTTGCTGCTAATGTACTTTAGTAGCCATTCTTGTTGCCCTTTGCATCTCTCACTGGACTCAATTCCAGGTTGGCTTTGGCTTTCCTAACTGCGTGTCTGCACACTAGTAGAAAAATCAACTTAACTTGCTTGATTGTTTGCACAGCATTGCCTTGAAGTTCAAAAATCAACTCCTGCTATTTTGGAACTTCCCAAGCTGCATCCCAAAAGTGCTGCTTCACACACAGCTCAGCTCTAGCCCCATAAGCATGGAACCCCCTACTCCAGTGCAGACGAGTGTCCAAGATTGTCTTCTGCCATGTGATTTTCATAGATGGTAGGAGTGATCAACTTGTGTGTCAGCTTGGGCTTTACTGGGGTAATGTATTAGCTTAAAAGGTGTCATTAATGACTTGATATCACTTTAGAGTGCTGTCACAGGGCTTTCCTGCTTCCCATGCCCTTTTGTCAAAGAAGGCCATTTGCATCCTGGTGGCCACTGGGAAGAGCATTGCGAGAAGCTTAAGAGATGTTCCCTGCCCATATCTGAAGAGCTGTGTTCACTTCTAGGCTCCTCCATGCAAGAAGGACATGGACAGGTTAGTGTAAGTCCAGTTAAGAGCCACTAAGAAAATTAAGGGAACGGAGCATCTGTCATGCAAGCTGAGGCTGAGAAAGCTTGGAAAGCACCTCTATTATACTGCTGTTATATGTCAGCCTAAAATTTACTGAAGTAGTCTTGTGAGGTTGAGGACACTAACTCATAAATGAAAACCAATTTACAAGTGTCAGGGGTTGTAGTGAAATGGGTTATAGAATGAACTTCATAGCAGTGAGGCAACAGATATGGCAAAGGTAAAATCACACCGTCCGTTTCTCCAATTCCCGTCATGGTTTCTCCCTATATATGCTTTGTGCTGCCCTTACTTACAGCGCTGCTGTGCGCTGCAGGACTGGTGCTGAGTGGCAGTAGGTGTGGACACACGAATATGACTACTTTCACGAAAAAAGTATCTCTGTTTTATTTCCTTCCAGCAAATCCCTTGGGTATTCTTATAGCAAATGTGCTGTCACCTGCACTACTTCCTGAAGGAAAGCACATCCCATTGATGGTAAATGAAAACTACTTTATTCAGCTAGCTGGGCTCCAGCTGATTTATTTCTTTGGAGGCAGTTGAGCTGGAAAGGCTTGTAACATGTCTTTACTTTGTATTGTGTAGCTGGGTGTTTATGCTGCCCCAGCAGTAGCAGCCTGTGCTCTAGCAACTGTGGGGATTCATGAGAAGGTTCCTCCAATGCCTCCTTCAGCCAGTGCCACTAACTCTACTTCCCAGCCATTCGTCATGGGACTCAAAATGGTAAGTGCTGTAGCAGAAAGAGAGACCAGTGCTGGAGTGGGGGATGCAACTCTGCCAGACAGGGAGATGCTGGGCAATCTGTGGACAAAGCAGACTCTGAACTTCACCAAACCTGACATGGAAAGCCCCATGAAGAAGACCAGGATCCCTTCCTTTCCCAGGGAGGGGAAGCTACTCACAGCCAAGCTGTCAGAGTTGCTATCTGACCATTTAGCCGTTGGCTGACTGCCATCTGGGTAGCTCAAACAGCCACACCTGGGCACATCCAAGAGGACCACACAACATGAGCCTTCTGAGCAGATGTGGTAACATGTAAGAAAGGACATGGCAAAGTGAAGGTAGAATTTGGGCACTGAAGAGATCCTTCTTCTGTATGTGGTCCCCATTTTAACTTGTGCACTGGCTTGAACTGACAGGAGAGAAACAAATTCTTCTAATGATCACAGGGTTGCCCTATCAACATTTCCAGCTGAGGACTCAGAGCCACTATCCTTCAAGTCTACTGACACAACCAGGCCTTGATTCCCCCTCTGCTTGTTTAAATGTTTTGTTACTTCTTTCTCTAGCTCCTGAGAAACAAGCCATACGTCATCCTGGCAGTGTGCTTTGGAGGAGGAATTGGGATGTTCACTTGCTTTTCAGCTCTGCTAGAACAGATCCTTTGTGAAAAGGGGTATTCAAATGTGAGTATTACTCTTTTCCTCCCCATTGTCCACATCACCTATGATACAATCAAAATTATTTTCTCTGATAAGGGTCTCAGAGCAAAATGAAGACAGCTGAATATACTGCACTGTCTCATATCTTATTTGCCCACATTATCTAATATAGATTAAGCAGTATATATTAAAGTAGAGCACAGTCAATCATCTCTTAGTATAATGGATGATCTGCATCTTCATTACTGCCCATGCCCAGGCTCCCATTTGCAGGTGAAAAAACTTTAATGTTCAAAGACTTTTTAGGAAAACTTGAGTACTGCAGTTTTTCTAAGCTCCTCCAAGCACTGACTTCTATGCAGCCTTCTGTCTCCTTTTGCAGATCAGTATGTGGCTCAGGCAGGCCCTAGCGAGAAGGTGAAGGCAGGCTGATGCAAGCACCTTTTACTTTTTGCACAGTTTTACTTGAAGCAAGAGCAGCAGAGAAGTCGCAGGTACTGACAGCAGTTTCCCAATCCTGTCCACGACACTGACCAGGTGCTGCTTTCACAGTTGAGCACAATGTGTGCACAGCTGGTTCCTCCTGCTCTCTCTCTGCAAGAACATGGAGTTGCCTCCGTTCCTGCATTTCTCCTCAGGCCAGCAGTACTTCAATCCCCCTGCTTGTTTCTCCATGGAGGTCCTATTAAAGCATGTCTCCAGCTGTTACGTATGCACATCTAGATGTCTGGTCTCTGTCCAGTCCCTCTCAGCTCCCAGGTCTGATATCTGGCACAACACTCCATAGCCAGATCACATTTACACACTCCATTTGCTTTTAACTGGAAACCCTTCAAACTCTGCAGCCTTTCTTTCTGTGCATTGTAATGTCTGTGTGTGACTGATGGTCCTGGTAAGAAAAAAAACAGGAGCATGATTATAGCCAGGAGCAGATCCCAAGACAGTTAGACCTGTTACCACCAGTGTGGACAAGGGACCTGATTGCCTCTGGAGGAGCCAAAATTTAATTTAATTTAATTTTTTTTTTAAAAAAAATAATGCCAGGCAACTGCTGCTGCTGTGCACTCAGCCTCTGTTTCCAGCTGTGCAGAGACTTATCATTCATTAAGATCATGGGCGCACTGTGACCCTGCTGTCCCCACGCACTGGTGGCAGCACCTTATCCCTGTTATTTGATACTTGGAGCTCTGTGAAGGCCTCAGCTATTGCAAAGGGCAGGGAAGCTTGTCCTGCCTCAGTAAGTGACCCTCAAGCAGCAGGCAGATGGGTCAGTGACATTAAAACCTCTCTCCTAACTGCTCTATTTGCTCAGTTAATTGTTCTTCTGCTTTCCAGGAATTTGCTGGCCTGAATGGTGCACTCTTCACAGTATGTGGCTTGTTGGGTGCTTTCCTGCTAGGCTTGTATGTCGATCGGACAAAGAAGTTCATAGAATCCACCAAGATTTGTTTCTGTCTGAGTGCACTTGCCAGCATTGTGTTTGCAGTGGTGAGTTCTCCCTTGCATTGCACCATATCTGAGGGCTTAGTTCTGTTGCCATCAGATAAATCATCCACTCAAACCAAGGCCATTTAATATCCTAGTATTTATTAAGCCAGGTGTTATGCTTTGAGATTATGTTTCTGGGCTGGGAATGTTTTAAAGAGAAGCCCTTTACTGAAGACTTCAGAGTCACTGTGGAGCCTGAGAGAGACTGCTTCAGGATATAAATAAACTGGCATAGTTTAACATCCTTACTTTGGATCACCATGCTTGTTTACTGGCCCTGAGACCATTCTTTCAAAAAAACAAATGAAACTGCAAAATATCCATCTTACAAAACCGAGCAAGAATGCCTTTTTTTTTTCTGACACCTGCCTTTAACAGTGGTTGCCAGAGTGTCAGATTAGAAGGAAGGACCTACTTATGTGTCTAGTTCTGCAGTAGATCCTTGAAGAAGACAAGAAAAGGGAGATTCAGAAAATGGGGACAATTGATCCAGCTAGGAAAGGAATGCAGAACTTGAAGCCTTCACACCCATGGGGATGGAGTGCAAGTACTGGACTCAAGCATAGTCGTTGCCAATGGGAGCTATAACCCAGCATGAAGCTGAGCATGAGGCACAGGACTGCTAGCAGTGCAGAAAACCAGACTGGTGCAGGTCTCTGCTTTCCCAACAGGATATGCTATGCATTTCTCCTATGTGTTGAAAAATCCAGACTTTCCATGCATCGTGATCACACCTCCACCTAGGCCACAATGCCAGTGATGATAGCTCCACTTTGAAGAGGCAGACAAGTGGAGTCCCTTTCTCAGTGTAGGACAAGGAGCTTAAAGCAGACCTTGCATTGCCCCCTTTATTACTACGACATTTGTTGGAGGCATGCTCTGATTATAAATCAGCCTGCCTGGGCTCAGATAAAGCATACAGTAGGTAAGGGGCTGTGCTGGGAGCAATAAGAAAACCATTCTTTTCTCCCCTTTCCTCTGTCCCCTTCATCCCACACAGATAAACTCCGAGTACAAAGTGGTAAAATAAAAAATGCCCATTCAAATCTGCTTGATGCCTTGACACTTTGAACTCAGATTCCAGATCCGCAGTTTTCCTTGACTTTACCAGTTTAACTAGGCTAAGCCTGTTGCAGCCATTCTAGGACAGACAGCTTGTGTGGAAGTTTGTTATATAGTTAAGAAAGGAGGTGCCAGCACTGTGGCTGCAGAATTTATACCCTTGACTTTACTATCATGGGCTGGACAAGGCTTTGCTCTTTCCTTCAGAGAAAGGTGCAAGGACTTCGAGGCACTAAAAAATGTCAAGGGTTTGTGAATGTTTCATGTGGATTTTTGTTTGGTTTGTGGGTTGTTTTTTTTTTGTGGTAAAACCCCAATGTTACAAACAGGAATCTGACATGATAAGGAGTAGTTTTCCCTATCAATGAGCTGCAGTGACTTAGTGAATTCTCATATGTAAGACAATGCAAACACCACATCTGAAATATTAGCTTGTATTGGGAGGAAGGCGTGTGTTTCACTTGGTGCTGGAGATATGCTGAGCACACTTCTGGTAAGTTACTGACCAGGAAGTCAAACCACACCAGTGTTTTTCTAGTAATTCTGCTGATCCTCTCTCCCCTTGCTTAAGTTCGACAGACAGATTTCCATCATGTAGCCATTTGTTGAATCTAGATGGTTGGAGGTAAAAGAAAGATTTCATGAATAGGTAGGGTAAGTACAGGTTATGGGCTCAGAGACTTTCTATGCAGCAGTACTGACACTGAGGCTGTGGTTTTGCTTTTCTGCCTGCAGGCTTCTCGGTTCAGGCATCAAGCCATCATGCTGGCAGTCAGTAGCTCGCTCTTTGGTTTCTTCGGTTTTGCCATCTACCCCATTGCTATGGAGCTGGCTGTGGAGTGTTCCTATCCTGTGGGAGAGGGCACATCTACAGGCTTGATCTTTGTTGCAAGGTAAGCAGGGACATTAAATCCAACTGACGGCTCTCTTTCTCTCTCATGAGTATGTGGGATTGTTGTAAGAAAAGCCAGAAGGTAGATGAAAGTCTGTATGTCAGTACAGGGACTTCTTGGTTCTCAGTGTTCTGCTGAGGGAGATGGGGCTCATCAGTCACAGGGCAGCTGGTCATATCAGATGGGGCAGTGACAGTCTTTCCCATATCAATTTACATGCCTTGGGTTGGCACTGAACTACAGCAGGAACGACTTGGAGCCCTAAGCAGTGTTACGTGTGGCCTGGTGCAGTGTGTGTATCAAGTGGAGCTGCAGGAGCAAGAAAGTCTTTGTCAAATCACTAAGCCTCTGCTCCCTCACAGCTGTAGTTCAGCAACTGTCTGTCTCCAGACAGAGTATATAGTTCTGAAAGGCTGACCTGGATGCCCTGTGAGCCAGGGCCAGTTAACCAAGTTCCTGGACAAGAGGAAGGCAGCAGGTCCTGCTTCAGAAAGTGGTCTTGCTTTCCTCCCATTGGGGAAAATGGGATTGTCTACAGCACTGATGAATCAGGCAGGCACCGTGACTGCATGTTGGCTTCTCCCCACAGCCAGATTGAAGGTGTGATTTTAATGATTCTGCTACAAGCTCTCACCGTGCGTGTTTCTGAGGATATATCCTCCACCTGTGTCCTTGACCAGGATGGAGCCCTGGACTGGACAAGTAAGTATGACCTTGGGGAATGGTGCTGGAATCTTGGTAGCACCCCACATACCCCCTTCTCTTCTCCAAGTCTCAGTGTGAGGGCGCCTGCAAAACTGATTCCTCTTGTAGCCTAACTCTTAGCCACCTTTCCCAACCCAATGGTGCACTGCTTGCTGCTCCTGTTGAACCAGGCCTGCAAGATTGAAATGGGAATGCCTCTAAGGTGCCATGAGTGCTGACGCTGGGTCTGGGTTAAATTATCTCTTATGGCCTTGCTGCAGCTCTTCTGGGGGAACACACTGTCCTCTTTGAACAGCCTGTGCTGCTTTGCAGTGTGGGAGGCCAAGACTACAAATATATTGACCAAAATCTACTTCCCTTGCTTCTTCACACTCAGCTGCCTGGGATTGTAACATGCTGGTACAGCTTTGTTTTGACTTATTCCACATTTCCTATCCTTTCCTAGCTGGTCAGGAGAAGAGACAGCAACTCAGGTGAACAGAAGCACAAATGTGTTTTCACTTTAGGCTAAATCCTCAGCTTGATCTCTCAGATGGTTCATATATATGTAATACTGACACCAAGTCCTGGTGACACTCGGTGACACAAAGGCTGGCAAACACCTTTTAAGTATAACCTGCTTGTCTGAGCAGAAACTCTCCAGAACAAGCTCCACTAACTGGCTGAGAACAAGGCTTTATAATAACTTCCCCAATAAGAAATTTGACTGCTTCATGTCTGAAAGCCTACAACTCTCCATCTCGTCAGATCACAGCTGGTTCTCATGGTCAGGTACCCATTCCTACTCATTTTGTGATCTGATACATTCAGAGAAATCTGTAGAGAAAGGCATGTTTATTTGAGACGCTGCTGGAATGAGAATGTAATTATTTCTAGGCCTTGTTGCTTAGCCCTTTAGATGTGTAGATGTATTTTTTCTTTTTATTCAGAAAAGGCTCTTTCAAAGAATTTTCTTTGATTAAAGTCTATCCTTAGTGAAACTTCCCTACGCTTTGCTATTGGATGATATAAAAAGAAGCAGTACTCATGTGGACCCATTCTCTTATGAAGCACAGGTATTTTGCATCACTCTCCAACACACAAACGTGTACACATGCACAGAAGCACACAGTCCCGTAAACTTACTGTGTGCACTGGTGTTACGACCTCCAGCCTGTGGGGTTATGTAGGACAAGAATCCTGGAAACCTTTTATATTTCAGACACATTTCTTCTTCCTATGCCATCAATACATTAAACAAGGTTCTGCTGTTACAAAACTGGCATTGTCCTACTGTGGGCTTCATGCTATCCTCAGGTGTAGCCCTTGGCTGTGCAGTTGCTGGGAAGCAGACTTCTAGACTTCTGCACACACAGAGAGTTGTAAATTCACCATCTAAAAGTGTATCTTATCTTCTTTGCAGCTCCAGTAATGGTGCTGGCTGGCCTCTGCAGTGCTATGGCTTGTTTCTATGTTGTTTTCTTCCACACTGACTACAAACGGCTCCATGCTGAGACAAACAGTGATGATTTGGTCAAGGCAGAAGATACAGCAACAGCAGATGTTCCTGAAGCCTAACCAGGCCAAAAAGGGGATGATAAAGGCCCAGCAAGGGAAGAACTCAGACCATGACTACAAATGCTCAGCTGACACACTAGGATATCCTGGTCTCCTGGTCTTGTTGCACAACAAGCAAGGGATAAAGCAGATTCACTGGGGCATCTTTGCTGTGCTTTCCTCAGTCTTGTATTTAGTTATGAGTATGGGCTGTAAGAGAGGCTGTGCTGCCAGAAGGCTCAAAGTGGAACTGGGCAGCTGTGCAGGTAATGGGGATTTTTGTCTGACTCGATTGAAGCTGAAGAAATGTTGCAGAGGAGAGGAGCATAATATTTCAGCCACTTTTTTCATTTTCGTTTACTTGGATTGGGGATAAAGCTTTCAGAGGGGTGAAATTGGTGCCTATCACAAACCTAGTGGAAAACTTCTGTTTTCTGTGGGTTTTGCACAGCAAACCAACTCTTCTATTCTAAGGTTGGAGCTAGTTTTTCCTCTTAGCTGAAGAACCCTAGGAGCTAGAGCATCTTTCCATTGCAGCAGGGAAATGTAGATATGTGATCTGTAATACAAGTCTGTTTACAATGAGCCACTTTGCCTTCTCCTACAAACAGGGAAAGAAAAGCCCTGCCTGTAGTGCCACCTGTAAAAGAAAATATCAGTAAGTAGCAGAAGTTAAATAAAGCAACATCCCTTACCCTTCTGGTCCCCTGTCAGATGCCAAAAATATTCAGGATAAGCTTGTTTCACTTGGGCTTCTGTTGTTTCTTCACCTCTCCTGCAATTCCAGTGATCTAAGTTTTCCACAAGAAAGTGAAGCTGCTTGTGTAAGATTAGATCAGCATACAGAAGACCTCTCTCAGTGCCTGAATTCTCTTCCCCATTAGCAACTTTGTAAAACACCTAGTTGCATGAATCCTTCTAAGGAGCTTCCTAGTTCCTAGAGCTCCATCCTTGTTCTTACAATTAAGCATGTTTGTCAAAAAGAGCAGGAAGGAAGTCTGAAACTGAGGTGAAACAAGATCAGTTTGAACCTGCTGGTGGAATGACACTAGTTGTCTTTTGCAGAACTAGCTGGTCAGTTCTGTTGCCTTGGGCCTAATATAAATAAGAGGTTAACACCAAATTTACCTGCTAATTCTGAGTCCTACTGTACTGGGAAGGAAGAAGCACTTGGTACTTTATAATTTTATATATTTACAAATGCTTGTTTTTTAATAAAGGGTGGTTTAAGAAAATTTTAATCTTATCTCACTATATTAAACTTAAATAAAGGGTTTTATATATGCAAGAGTGCATCAAATCTGCTATGTATTACAAACTGACGGTCTCCATATTTGCCAGATACGCATGAAGTTGTGCTCAAGATAATGATGTGAAATACATTGTAATATACCTTGTAATATGTTTAGCTATGGCCTTACCTGATAATTTTGGGCCTTATTTAGTGAGCCTTCTCTTTACACTTTTGGCCTTTTCTGGGGTAAGATTGACACTCAGCTGCCAGTCTGAAGGGCTGGACTGGGGAAATCATTCTTTCTCGTACTGTACTGAGCTGATTCCATTAGATTTTGAGCAAAATAGCTTTATGTCACTAATGATGCTTCAGAGATTATTACTCAATATTTAAGTGACCACCTCAGCTTCCAACAAGTGCACAGCTTTGATAAAATGCCCTGCAAAACGTGGATCTACACCAGCTGCTACTGTATCTCGGAAAGTAAGAACCTTAGTATGTAGAGAGCACAAACCTTAACAAGAACCACAACTGTGTAGAGAGCACCAGACCTCTCAAGCACAGCAGCTATGCAGACACATACTCAACCTAAACCTGTGTCAGTGGCCACAAACACTATAACTATGCCAAACGCTATCAAGAGAATCAGCCACTGGATGTGAACTAGTTCTATTTAGGCCAAGTACTTGGAGGCCTACTGACTCCATACTGGTGTCAGTTGCTTCTGTGAAGAAGAAGAGGAAATAAAAACAAACCTCAGGAGGGGAGGTTGAACAGGCATTTAGCAAGGATGAGGATGATGATGAGGGTGATGAAGAAACAGGTCCTATTCCAGAGCAAAAGAAAGACCCAGGAGAGGGTCCTTAACATGTCCCAGAACAACATGTGCTACAAAATGGGAACAAAACTAGATTTCTTGGGAGGTTTTGTGGAGAAGGAACCCAGAAGGGTGACAGGAAAAATATTAACTAGATGAAACATTTATTATGGTACTTTCTGCCTGGGTATGTTTCCCTCGTGTACGATATCACAGAATCACAGAATAACCAGGTTGGAAGAGACCCACCGGATCACCGAGTCCAACCGTGATCCTACTTCAGGAGCTATGGGCATTAGTTACTGGATATAGATGATGGATAGTACTGGCCTTATTTAGTTTGCCACATCGTATTCCTTTAATAGAAGAGAGAGATTTATTCAAGTGCATTCCCTTGGAGAAATAGGGTATAACAGCATGCTTGAGGAAGAAACTTGGTAGAGACTTGGCTTAGCTTCATCCTGTCTATTTTGCCTTATCTCTGTGTTCTAAAAAACGACCCGCTCTTGTTTCTCTTCCCTCCGCCCCAGGTACTCCCCCCAACATTTCCCTGTTCCCTTTTCAAAAGCTGCTCTTTTGAGCTTAAAGGCCCCTGATCTATTTGGCATGCTTCCTTGTAAGGATAAATCTAGACAGAACCACTTTCAATCACCAAAGCTCAACTTTAACCTTATTACTTCAACAACTGGTACTACCACCACCACCACATCACCACCACTAATATTCCCCACTGTAACCCTCCTTCAAGATTTTTTCTCTTCCATTTTCTTTTCTTCTTTCTTTTCTTCCTGTTGCCAGGCTATTGTGGCACTTGTGAAGGTGTTGTGTCCAGACCTGTTGTTGGGAATGGCTCTGCTGTGAGAAGGAGTCTGGACCGAAAATGCCCTGTCAGCATCACATCTATGATTCCACTTTCCTGCACAGGACTCAGTTGCAGAAAACAATCATGTGGCTGATTTATTGTGAATCTGTACCCCAAATCCCCTGTAGTAACTCGAGCACCATGGGACCCGGAATTCTGGGATCAAACTTTGCAGCTTGCAAACGATGTTAAGCAGATCCAGTAGCTGACATACCACATGTCCTATGGGGGATGTCTGGTTGCACCTGTCCCACCATCAGCTATGAAACTTTTTAGGGCATCTTTAGATGAGTCAGGGTCTGGGCATTTTTGGGTCCAGTCACATCCTGCAAGAGTCCTTGTATCTCACACCCTCCCTGACATCTCCCCATGCAGAGATCTGTAACACAGTTAGTGGATTGTGTTACCAGGGCAAAAGTTTGAGTTATCCATGAATTATAAATGTCCTAATCAGAATGTAATTAATATTAGCTTTTCTTAAAGGTATGTGTAAACATACTCAGCTACTGTAGTGTGAACAGTATTCAAGAACTTCGTAACACTGAGATGGCATAGACAGACAGAGGTGGCTAAGTATGTGAACCATGTGATCAGCAAAGGGGCAAAGATGGGTGCAGGTGGGGAAGGAAGGTTTTAAAGTAGCTGAATGTTGCCAGAAGAAGAGCACAAGGGACTACAAGTAAGAAAAATCCTGAATACACAGCAGCAAAACCAAAACAAAGATAAACTGTGAGGGACAGAGGAGCCCACCACCCATTTTGTGACAAAGACAATAACTTAAAACAGCTAGGCACAATGGAGGAAACTCAAAAGAGATAATACAGACTTATTTAAGTCCTGACCTCCCTCCTCAAAGAAATTTTGAGCCCCAACACCCTTCCCTCTGTGACTAGAAGTCACTCAGGACTATAGCCAGCCATGCTAAAATGGCATCATCTCCATAGTACTCACAGCTTATTGGGCACAAAACTACAGACCTTTGATCTTCAGTTCCCAAGCTAAGCCATAAATATACACATATTCAGGCATCAGGCCTGATTTGGTTGATTGGTTGTCTCCAACCCTTCCTTCACACATCTCCATCTCTCTTCCCTTTGGAGGTCATTGCAGAACACTTCTCAGAAAAGCTTCAGAAACCTGACAGCCTTTACTGGGTTTCCTCTGGCACTGAGGAAACAGAGCAGAAAAGAATGCAGAAAAGTTGATGCAGTTCCTGTTGTGCAGCCTCACCTTGGGCTGCTTTCTCCTCAAGGGAAAAGGGATGGTCCTGCTCAGGGGCTGCTGTTTCTGGAAGCATGAGGTATGCAAGCGGTTGACATGGAGGTGCAGAGGAAGGGTTGACAATGATCAGTGCTTGGGGTTACCACTGACAAGCCAAAGGCACTCAGGCTGTGGTTGCTAAGTTGGCTGAATTCCATGATAGAGTCAGGCCTCAACCTTCCAGTGACGCCAAGGGAGGGGCAGCCTGTCCACCCACAGCCGGGCAGAGTGTCTAGCTGGGGCAGGGAGAAAAGGGGCTCTGCTACTCAAGGAGTCCTTCCTGCCTGAGGCGGTGGTCTCACAGAGGTGCTGGAGCTTATGGACCAGCATCCTGAAGTTCTTTGGGGACTTTGGCTCCCTGAACAGTCCTACTAGCAAGCCTGCAAAATAGTGAGGGGGACAACCAAAAGCTTCTCCTCTGCTGATGCCCCCATGCTTTCCTGGGCTCCCTTGTGCTGTTGCAGTGCAGGCAGCTCCTGTGGCCAAAGCAGCAGCACCTCTACTGTGGATAACCCCCTTCTGGGGATTCCCCTCTGATGGGTAGCCCTTGCTTGCTAACTGTTTCTTTTCCCTCTCCCTGCCCTGCCCAGCACTCAGCATCCCCACGGCCCTTGTTTGTCTGCAGTGAGGGCAGGCAACACTTGCAACCTGTTCCAATTTGGTGCCTTCTGTTTGCACCAAGAACACAGTGTACACCCCCTGTACAATCCCATTGATCCTCCTGCTGTGGCAGTGACTGGAGATGCTGAGCAGTTGCGGGAGTCTGACTCCTCCAGGCTCTCCTAAAGTGAGTGCCAGGACATCTTCCTTGGAGGAAGAAGGCTTTGATAAAATTGAGCAAGTTGTACATTAAAAAAATCAGTTATACTATAAGCATCCTTGTGTAAGCCTGTCACTCCATCCTGCCACAGCAATATCAAGAACCTGCGGTGTCTGCACTTCCTGTGGGCCAGACAAAGCTTCCCTAAGACTTTCATTAAGTCAAGGGAATGGGTGTCCCCGGCTAAAAAGCAGGGAGACAGCTACCTCCAGTGGCTGAAGGTGAGTACAGCTACTTGAACTGCAATATCTGTGAAGCTGTGCCCACTGGTGAATGCCTTCATTTTTAAAGAAATTTTAAAGAATCAAAAACTTAAAATTTTAAAGAAATTTAAAAAAAAATAAAAATTCAAAAACTAAACCAAAGATAACGTAGCTAAAACTATGTTCCATGTTGTACTACTGTGGGGAGGTCAGAAGTTGGAGGAGAAAAGGAAGGGAGGAGGAAGAGGAAAGAAAGGGTTATCAAGCACTAGAACAGGCTGCCCAGGGAGGTGGCTGAGTCATCATCCCTGGAGGTGTTTAAAAAGCAGATAGACGAGGTGCCTGGGGACATGAATAAGTAGTACACAGGTACGGCTGGAGAAAGGTCTTTCCAACCTAATGATTCTATGAGGAAAAAAGGAGAAGAAGGTTTGGTACAGCTGCTTCCCAATCAGCACAACTTGCTGCAGGAGCAGGCACCCCTGAAAGGGGCTAGTGGGATCTACCCAAGTGATGTCCCCTGCAGTGAGGTGTGATCACATATCAGATTTATGGAAAAGCTCAACAGAACCTGCCAGGGAACTATACTATCAGGTAACTGCCAGGTAACTCTAAGACTTTATGGCTATCATGACCCCATTTTGTAAATATGCATCACACATCAGTGTTGAAAGCAATCTTCTTGGACCATGACCCTGGAAGTTCAGGGAAGGCAGCTGTTGCACGTGCAGAATGCATGTACAATCACTCTTTCTTTAGGAGGAAGACCACATGAAAAATGTTGAAATCAAAAGCGTGGAGGGAGTTTGAGTTTAAGCAGAGTTATATGTGGCACAAATCCACTCCCTCAGAGTCTGCTGCTTTTTGCACTGCTCTTAAATGAAAGACTGAACATTTACCCTGCTGTCCTTTGCTGCCTCCAAGGGAAGTCTGTACGCTAGACTCCTCTAGTGCAGGGTTTGAATTAAGCTCTTGTAGTGGAAAATTTCTCTGTCTCTGCAAGAAACATTTTCTGGCAGAGCAGCTTTTAGTCGCTGCTTGCAACCTGCCTCCATTTACATAAAAAGGTCTCAGATGCAGCCCCTGTTTCTGTGTCTCTGTAGAGTGGGACTGGAGTAGTTTTACAGGAGTAAAATCCATGATTTGTGTAGAGCACCTGTTGTACACTACTAAGAGAAGGCTGAGATCTCATCTGCAAAAGCCAAAGTATCCAAATACTTAAAATTAGCTAATAAAAAATGAAAAGAACACCAGCTCTTTTGGGGTTTGACGGGAATGGCCAACTGTCATATACCTTGCCTTTCCACACTGCAAAGCCTGGAAAAGAGGCTGATGATGCTGTGTTTTCCCTTTGGGGCAGTTTGTGAAGATGTGCCCTGCCCAAAAAGCCAGTGTTACAGCCAGGAGTCTTTGGAGAACTCTGTGCTGGTCAGCCCATAAAGCATCCTTTGTTCTGTCTTGCACCAGGCTTCACCTCAGACTCTGCTGCAGCATGTGGCAGTGGTCACTTCAGGGAGAGATGCAGTCAAGAGATTCAGACGAGTGAGAGTGGGTGAGGGCAGTCTCTATGGCAGCCCTCTCCTCTTTCTATGCGCCTGCATTGCACTTGCCCAGAAGGAACTGTTCCCCTCCTTCCAAAGCCTCAGCTGATTGCATATTGTCTTCCACAAAAGGGAGTCCCAAAAGTGGTATGGCCAGAGTTTCTCAACGGCAGCTTCCCTGCTCCCGACCCCCAACCCCCTCAGCCCCCCTGCCCCATAGACTCCTCAGACTAAAAGCCTAGTGGCAGACCAAATGTGGCCCTGAGAGTCATGACTCTTGCAAGGCATCAAGGTGCTTCTGCAGTAGAACTCATCACTGCTAGCCCTTTCTGGGGCTTGTCTGCAGGGAGATGTAGGTATAGGATGTCAGCACTGACATCCACAGCCCAGGGGGACTGGAAACCACAGCCAGGCAAGCTGTGGGTGGATTCAGAGGAAGGTGTGATTCAGGAACCCTGAAGCAGAGTTTTGGGTAATGTGGGGACCCTGGGACAGGTTTTGGCAACCAATGACAGGGTTAGGCATCTGTGGAGACAGACACCTGTGCATTGTTTGGGATTTCTGCAGGGTCTGGAATATGGCTTGGACAGAGTTGGGGAAAGTCTCTAGGGGCTGTGAAGCAGAGTTGGGTGTTGTGGAGTTTGGGGGCATGCTTGGGGGTGTTTGGTGTCTCTTGGGAAGGGTTTGCTAGTGTTTGGTGGCCCTGGGACAGGGTTTGGCAGTGGGGACCACTTGGACTAGAGTAGTGGGTATTTGGGGATCTCTGAGGCAGGGGGCAGCTGGACAGAGCTTTGGAACTATGACTTTGAGGATCCTGAAGTGAGTTTTCAAGGTATTGCGGGATGCTGGTGCCAGATTGGGAAGGGTTGCAGGTGCTTGGACGCCTGCTTGATCCTCCTACCATGTGTTTTGGTGACTACAAGCAGCAGGTTATCTACACATGGAATTTATGCATATGCATTATTTTTCTTGTAAAAATCATGCATACTACTCACATTTCCTAATACTAATGATAAGAGATATTCTCCCCCTCATGCATGCTCTCCACAGTCGTTTATTGAGCCTGAGGTCTGCAAAGCAGCCCCCTACTCCATCTCATTGGCATCTGCCTCCTTTGAAATTTCCGTGTAAGATTGGAAATCAGGTCTGTCCTTTGTTCCTCATCTCCATTATTCATGTGCAATGAGACAAAAGATGGGGAGAGAATAGATTTCCAACTCACATGTATATGGATAAATTTTCCCAAAAATCTTACGCATATTCTATTACTTTCCAAGGACTAATTTTTATGTTATTATGAACTTGGCAATAGTCAAAACACTTGCTGATTCAGGGCTTTGGATCCAGGTCTGCCTGACCTTTGAAGGGAGGAATAAGCATTATGTTAAGAGAATGAATTAGCTTGAGCAATGATAAGAATAATAAGAATCAAATCTTGGCCAGCTTGCAGTTAGAAAGAATGTGATTGTAACAGGTGTTTAGCTTGTTTACTAGATGGAAAAAGGAACAAATCAAGTATTGAAAGGACAGTCCCCACTGCAGGAACAAAGGACAGACCTGAGATCATCAAGAGGACACAGTGAGGAAGGAGATAAGATAAAGACCATCAGAGGCTTCTGAAGACACAAAGAAACTGTGATGTGCAGACAAGAGAGGGTGAAAAACAATGGACATGTAACATGTTTCCAAATATCTATATGAATATATATGTTTAATGAGCATAAAAGTTATATAACCAGTCCCAATAGTTAAACGCATTAGGTGGATTATCCCATGTGTGCCCCAGTGCCATTTATTAAAAGAATACTTGCTTAATAATCAAATTGGTATTGATTATTGAGTTTGGCTTTTCACGGCATCACCTTGCCTTTTAAAATAGGGAAACACTGCAAACAGAGGTGATTATGGAAGAAGAGACATCTGTCCAGCACAGATCACACTTCACAAGGCGTTATCATCTTCAAAGAATGAACAGCATCTGGAAAACCTGCTTGAAAAAAAACATGTTAGTAGAGGGACGTTGTGTCAAACTTTTGAAAAAATACAATTACTTAGATGGAACTTACATGTACTCGAGCTTAAATAAAAAATATTATACTTTTTGTAATAGTAACACTTCTTGTATCAATGCTGTGGGCCATGGGGCTGGAGCTGGGGGGTGGCTGTGGCCCCAGCCTCCCTGAGAGAGGGAGGAATGCTGCCCTGGGGCAGGGCTGCCCCATGGTGGTTGGGACAGAGTGAGAGGGTGAGAGCAGTGTACTCTGGAATAGGGGGATCAGGGAAGGGACAGAGGAGAGGGACATACAGCTAGAGTGAAGACATTGCAACCAAGAGTGGAAAGGAGCAACTAGGAGAGGAAAAATGATGGTGAGATAAAAAATGGGATAGAGCGAATGAAATAGGAACAAGGAATGGAGAAGGGAGCAGCGAAAGCAAAAGGGAGATTGAGGATAGAGAAACAGGGATGGAGAACAAACACAAGGATAGAGAAACAAAGCCTGAGGTCTGGCGGAGAAAAAGAGAGAAAAAAAATATCAATGTGTCCAGAATGGAGGGTCAGATCAAGAAAACTAGAGACTGGGACAGAGAAGATGGATGGAGAGCAGACAAGAGGGACAGATGGAAGGAGGGAGATGGGGAAAGAAGTGTGAAAAAAAAAATGGGAAATGGGACAGATGAGGAGATCTGTCCCTCTGGAGCACATTCTCTGGGGCTGTGTCCTGGGATTCACCATCTCATTCCTCTCTAAACCAGGCAAAGGACTCCCTTTGCTCCTTACCACTCCACATGGGTATCAAGGGAAGCTGTCTCTCCAGCTGTCCTTGGCAGGCAGGGCCAGGAGGGAGGGCAGAAAATGTTGCTGCATCTTTGACAGTGTGTAACTCTCTCACAGGTCAGTGGTGCGCAGGGATGCTTTTTGGACCGTGCCATGTGACTGGGACAGCCAGGGCTGACTCCAAGACAGGGCCCCTGCCTCTGCACTGCAAAGGAGCACAGACTCCAAGGGATCTAGGCACATCCCCGCCATCCACCTTCCTGGGAAAGGGGCTGAACCCAATAAGTAGGTTGTGCAGTTTGATACGCATGAGGAAAGTGACACCACTGAAGACCAATGCACAAACCACTCATAACACACAGACCACTCCTGGGGAAAGACAGCTTTACAAAAATCAGAGGCTCTCCTGAAGCTTCAAGACGGTCTCATGTCTTTTCCAGGGAATCAAACCAGGTTCTTGTGCCTCTGCTCTTCCCTGGAGCCTGCAGTGGCTGACAAAAGCCAGTAGCTGCATCTTGCAGCACTATCTTCAGTAAAACTGCTTTCTTCATCCTTCTTTCTCCTTGCTCAGCTGTTAACTGCAGTTATCTCTGTTAACTTCCAGTCTCGGGTACTGTGGTTTGGCTTGGAAGTCAAGCCAATGCTGGAAGGACTGACTGAGGGAGCACAATGCCAAGCTATGGGAGAGCTGGTTGAAAAAGCAGAACTCCCCTACCTGCCGTCACACCTGTCAGTAGAGGAAGGATGCTGACTGCTGAGTTTGCGAGGCACAGTGCTGTGACCAAGCAGGAGAAGTGACCCCAAGAAGAGGAGGAAAATGTCACATAGCTTCATGAGATCACAGCATAGCCTGAACTTGTAGGTAGAGTTTTGGCGTGGACCTTCTTTACAAGCCATAGTCTGCAGCGATCAGTCCCAGTTTTTCACAAAAGGAAATGGCAGAGAAAGAAAATGTTTGCCTCAGAGCTCTTTGGTTTCTATATTAATTTCATCTGCTTCTGTAGGAGATGGAGGACAGGCAATGAACCTAGCCAGAGCCAACAGGCAGGTATGCATCTCTCCTGTTGGGTCTCAGCCTGTAGAGCCTAGTTTTATCATCTCTTGAAAAAGCCTTTTGTGGTGGCGGCACAGTTCAAATGAAGGAGAGAAAAGTAACAGCACAATGAGCTCACTCTTGCTGTTTTCTTCCTTGTCATCAGCACATGAGCAGGAATCTGCATCTCTGGGGCCCCTGCACTAATAGCCAAGACCATGGGAGCAATGAGCCTGACAAGAAGCCAGGCTGCAGCTCTCAAATGCAGTAAGTTGCATGCTTGGCCTTGTAGCACCTGCGCCTTCTCATAATTTTCAAAATACATTTGTTTGTGGTTTATCTTCAGTCCCCACCTGCCTGCGCTGCCAGGATCCCTGTGCTGAAGTTGGCCATTGCTGCTCACAGCCAGACTCTGTGGCACAGAGGTGACCCCCAGCTTCCCTCTCTCCAGGAATGCAATACAGAAAGCATCCATAGACACCCATCTACCACTGCTTCCCAGGACCAGAGTCAGAGATTATGGTATTTTAGTATGATTTTCTAGGCTCCAGGATGTGTATTTGGTTGTAAGAGAAGCTCATTTCTGCTACCTGGCATGGTTAAACTGCTGTGGGACAAAGCAATCCAGTCGTTTCCACTTGCAGCCTTATTTTGGAATGTTATTAAAGGCTGAGGAGCACAGAACACAGCTGGACTGCAAAGCCTCAGGATTCTAGGTGACTGCGTTTGCAGGTTTACAGTGACAAAATGTAGCACCAGGTCTTCTGGCTGCAGGGAGCCATGAGGTAGCGAGACCAATCCCCCCTTCAGCCCAAATCACTGTGAGTCAGTTTCAAAACTAGGCTTCCTGGCTCTGGGAGAGGAAAAGTGGCTTCCAGCTCTGCTGTTAAGAGTGGACAACCCTGTACTTGAGGTGCAAAGACATGTGGGATGAATGGGAACAGAGGTTTAGCAATGGCTTCTGTTCTCAAGGTAAGGAAAGCTATTAAAAGCAAGGTTGGTCCTTACTGTAATTAAGAATGTGTGCAGGAAAGGCGATATGAAAGGTCACAGACTTTTCCAGATTAAGGGTAGATACTGTTGGCCACAACTACAGGAGAAACAGGAGGAATAGCACAGCGCAGGGAGTAGTAAGGATGGCTGCTGCGTAGCCACAGCACAACAAATACCTATTTAGGAGCAAAGGGTGGCAAATAGGAGGGGTAGGTGATTTAATTTCAAATAAAACCCCTCATGCTTGCAAACACCAAATGCCTGGATGTGGTGCCCAAGAGCTATTCCTGCTGCTAGACATGCATCAGGGCTCTGGCTCCAGCTACAAAATGTCCCCTGTGCTGCAGCCCATGCTCAGAAGCAAGGGTCCCAGGCTCAAGGCTGGCCAGTGCTCTCAGAGCTGTTGTGAGGGTTGCTGCCCTCCTAACAGGTCTGAAATGAAAGCTACTACAGAGTCCTGGGCTCTCAGACCAGTAAGCCCCTGTGTGCCTCACCAGAGCCAGAGGAGCTCTGACGTTACAGAACCAGAGGCAAGCCAAGGCTTGGTGATGTTGGGGCTGTGTTGAGCTGCCATGCATGTTGACTGAGGAGGTACCTGCAGTTCAGCATTGCGGTGCTGGGGATTTGTTCCAGGGCCACCACTCAGCTCCCAGCCCTCCTGTTCTCAAAGACCTCACTGGTGCTCCACAGCTTGTGTGAGCTCCAGACCTGCCTGCAGAGAAAAGCCCTGTTGCTGTGGGGTAAGGAACAGGAAGAAATAATCCTTGCATGGGTAGAGGCAAAGGACTGGCTCTGTTTGTCCCCAGCAGCCCCTTACACCCTCCCTGTACTCGCTGAGCTGCCTCTCCTACTTGGTGTGAGTAATGACATTTTCAGGAGGCAAAAACTTGACGATAAAATAATTGAAACTGCCTTGGACTGTCTTCCCAAGCTGTTCAAATAATCCCTTCGAATCAGCATGGCAACATCACTAACACATGCTGAGATTGTCTGTGGTTATGGATAAATACATCATGATTTGTCCTCCACTCATGAACCCTCTTAACTGTATTGGGTGCTCAATCTTGAGGAAAAGTGAATGTGTTAGGTGAGTGAGCAAGCAACCTAACAGCCTTGCATTCTCAGAAAAGCTTGTGGATTTTCATCTAATTTGATTTTCAGTAGGCTGGGATCTTCCTTTCCATGGAAACCTTTGGTGTAATGCACATACAGTTTCTGCATGTGATATTTTCAGTTGGGGAAACCAAAATGGAAAATTCACTTTCAGATCACCCTTTAGCCCTATTGAGCTGAATTTCACAGGTTTAGGAAGTGCCCTGTATGTGCCCTTGGTTCTAGGAAGGCATCTTAGCATCTCCTTTGAGCACAGAAGCAAGTCAGACGCACATATGGTCAGAGCAAAACAGATCTATTTTTGTGTTTTGCTGCACCAATCTTGCTCAGGGCTGCTCAGCAGGTTCTGTGATTAGCCTTACTGACATGATTTGCTTCTCCTTATATCCCTTCTTCCCCTCCTTGCTATGTTCTTTTTAACATCTTCATCCCCTTCCAAACAAGTAGTCCATCATGTTGACTAAATCCCTGGTGGTGCTGTGTTTGCTATCTCTTTACTTGATACTTGTGATGTTCTTGTCTTCGTAGCACTCACTGTTGGTGGGCAGCTTCTTTAAACTAGTACTTTCCTTTTTGATACTTTTCCCTTCTGCCATTTTTCATATTTCAGGCTTTTTAGTGTAGGTCAGGGCTGGGTATTTACATGCACAGATACATCAGTATTTCACACACACAGACTTTCCAGCACCCTATACTTCACCTTTTCTCCCCAGACTTTGCTCTTCAGTAGAACAATGTCCGTCATGTTGCACCATGGCTGAGACATCCTGCACAGAGGTCCATTGATGTGGCTATTCCTCCTGCAGGGATTTACACAATCTATTCATGGGGTGTTACACTGCAGGAAGGAGAATGAGGAGTTAAAACACAGAAAACTCTGTAGTATTCAAGATGTAGTAGATCAGTGCAAATCCCACCTAAGAAGAAAGGTGGAAATGTTTCAGAGAACTTTCAGTCTAGAAATGTAAGGGACAGTGGTTTTAAACTAAAAGAGGGAAGGTTTAAATTAGCTATAAGGAAGAATTTTTTTGTGATGACTGTGGAGATACACAGAAACAGGTTGCCTAGAGAATCTGTGGATGAGGAAACTTCTTTGATCCCTGTAAGTGTTCAAGGTTAGATTGGGTGGAACTTTGACCTGATGTAACTCTGCCCATGGCAGAAGGGTAGGAACTAGGTGATCTTTAAAGGTCCCTTCCAACTCAAATCATTCTATGATTCTATGAACTGCAGAGCCTGCTACATGTTGTAACTTGGTTTTACATAGTCTTATGAACAAACAAGGCTGGCCATCTGCTGCACTTGCCTGCAGGCAGAGTGAATGTCCTCCTCTGTCCTGACTTTTCCACTTCATTACCATTTTTCGGTTTGGCTGGTGGTGGATATATGTAGAAGCAGTGACTGAAACTGAACAGGAGCTGTCAAAACAAGTGACTCCTATGAGGTAATTAAACTGTAAGAATCAGTCAAAACTCTCAAAATCAGTCAATTTCCTAGTTATGACTGTTGGAAATGTTTATGTGGAGACAAGCCTTTCAGCTGCCCTGTCAGCTCTTCATTTGGCCAATTTGTTTGTCTTCCACTTTGCAATTTACAGATTATCCAGTCTGATAACTGCTTAGAACTGATAAGTGGGACACATTAAGATGTCTGCAGAGTAAAAGCCCAAGGGTGAGGGAATGTCTCTGAACTACATTCAGTGGTAAAAGGGAAACAAATTTCTTAAGTCTCTGATCATAAGGTAGTTTGCAACCAACAACAGTCTGCCCTGTGTTTACATCAAAAGTATGCAAAGGAAGTAGAACCCAAATCTACAGTGGGTAAAAAAACTTTGGCCTGAGCTAGCAGGAAACAATTAACGCCTCCCAGTTTTACTCATGCAACTTTTTGAGTTGTGTTGCAATGAAACCTAAAAGGATCAACAGTTATCTGAAGGTCAATGTGTATTGCCTTCAATTTTTCATTTGTGTTTTCATAGCTACTCTCTGCATGTTTTACCAAACTGGTGATGCTGTTATTGATCTACTGGATAAAACTAGATAAATCTGTTGATTAATACATGGCATTTATTTTTAGAAATACACATTACCCATGTCCTTGTGCCAAGGTCTTCCTTTTCTAGGGCAGTTTAATAGTCAGGAAGCATGAAATTCCCTAGAAACACATTTCTCTTGTCACTTCTTCATCAAGAGTTGGGAAGGCTCTGCACAGGGTCACTACTGACAGCTGCTCCTGTGTTGTGTCTGCAGAGAGGCTCAGCACAGTGAGTTTCTAAGCTTGCGCTAGTGCCACTTTGTTGCTATACAAAATTGTGCCCAGACCAACTACAATTTACCAGTATCTACAGTTCTTCAGTGACAAATGCCAAGTGTAATCTCCTTACAGAACTGGTCCTAGATCACTATTCCTGCAACCTGCTCAGCCTTGAATGTCAAGTGGGTGCTGAGAGAACAGCCCTGGGCAGCAGAGACCTCTGCCTGCCAGAATAGACTACATTTACTGTCCCCTCGTTACTGGCTCAGCCTGCTCTAGAGAGCAGGGAACAGCCCCGGTACAAGCACAGTTGCCAGTACACCATTGCAGTCCTGGCTCTGAGCATCAGCATATGATGAAAAGCCATGTTTTCCTGTTTCCTCTAAAATGGTTTAGCTACACAGTCTTATTTGAAGCAGTATGTGTGTGGGGAAGGAGGAGGTATCTTTCCCAGACTGGAGGCACTTCGTGTCCTGGGGTCTTATATGTATCAATAGTAATGAACAGGGCAGAACAGACTAGAAGACAGTAGTTCATTTGGAAATGACCTACAACCATCATCTAGTCCAACTGCCTGACCACATCCAGGCTGACCAAATGTCAAAGCATTTTATTAAGGACATTGTGCAAACGCCTCTTAAACCCTGACAGTCTTGGGGCATCAACCACCTCTCTACAAAGCCTGTTCCAGTCTACAAACACCCTCTTGGTAAAGAAGTGTTTCCTGATGTCATCTGAACCTCCCCTGGCATGGTTTTGAACCTTTCTCATGGGTGCAGGGGGAGGAGATCAGCACATCCCTCTCGACCTACCTTTCTCAGAAACCTGTAGAGAATAACAAGGTCCCCACTCAGCCTCTACTTCTACAAAGTAGACAAACTCTGTGCCCTCAGCTTCTCCTCACAGGACATGGCTTTCAGCCCTTCCACAAGATTTTTTCCCCCTTGCCCTACACTGGACACGTGCCGTAGTGTTCTTCTTAAATTTTGGGGCCCAGAAGTGCAGAGTATTCAAGGTGAGGCCACACCAATGCTGAATTCATCAGGATAATCACCTCTTTTTCCTGGCTGGTCATGCTGGGTTTGATGCACTCCAGGATGTGGTTTGCCCTCTTGGCTGTCAGGGCACACTGCTGACTCATATGGACCGTAGTGCCAACTAGCAGCCCCTGCCTTTTGCAGGGCTGACCTCCAGCCAATCCTCTCCCAATTTATACTTGTGTCAGGCGATCCTCTATTCCAAGTGCAGAATCCAGCATCTGGACTTGTTAAGTTCCTTCCCATTAGTCAGTGCACTATACACTAATCTATCTAGATCCCTTTGCAAGGCCAGTTTAATATCATCAGCAAACATGGTGCATTCAACTCCTGCCTCCAGATCATTGATAAAAATATTGAATTGAACTGGCCCTGGAATTGAACCCTGAGAAACAGCTCTGATGACTGGTCACCAGCCAGATGTAGCACCACTCACTACAACACTTTGAGCCCTGCCCTTCTGCCAATTCTTCATTCAGCATACTATCTGCTCATCTTACCACTGGACAACTTGTCCAGAAGGTTGCTGTGAGGAACAGTGTCAAAAGCCTTACTAAAATCCAGAAAAAACTATGTCTACCACCTTGCCTTCATCACCTAGGTGGGTGGTATTATCATAAAAGGATACTGAATTAATTAAACAGGACTCTCTTTGTGAACCCATGTTGGCTGTGCCTCAGGATTGCATTGTCCTTTAAATGCCTTTCACCAGCAGCCAGTATAGTCTCCGTAATTTATCCAGATACTGAGTTTAGACTAACAGGTCTGTAGTTTCCTAGGACTTGCCTCATACCTTCTTGTAAACTGGTATAACATTGACTACCTTCCAGTCAGCAGGGACCTTCCAAGGCTCCTGAGGTCTTTGGCAGATGGTTGAGAGGGGTCCTGCTGTAACATCCATGAACTCCTTCAATACTCTGGGATGAATTCCATGTGGCCCCATGGACTTGTGAACATTCAGCTGATAAAACTGGTCCCTTGCAATTCCAATGTCCACAAATGGAAAGTCAATGTTTCCACATTTGTGGTCTTCCAACCCAGAGGACGGGGTATCCCAACTTCTATATCTGTTGTTATTTTTAGTGTTTCCTCCATCACCCTGCAGACTCCAATGAGGGGATGCTAGGCCCCACCAAACTGAGCTGGGGCCCAAGCACTACTGCTACTTTGGCCCAAGGACTGGCAGGAACTGAGCACAAAATCCCATCTGCAGAACTGACCATATCTTGTGGTGTCTCCACAGAGGCCGAGGGATGCAACCGCCTTTGGCAAATGAACACCCAGAGCTTGGGGCTGGAGGCATTGGTTTAATGACTCAACAAGTAGGAGAACATTCCCAGAACCATGATCTTCCATGGGATGATGCAGAGGGCTGGCGAGCAGTTCTGGGATGTGGGGGAGAGCCTGTGGGACTTTGTCCTGCAGCCTCCAAGGGAAGCATGTGTTGTTTTCAAATGAACAAATTAACCTTCTTGCTGCGTGAGCCTAGAGACATCTCCCACAGCCAGAGCAACCTGACGGGGACCCTGGGAAGACACAGCCAAGGCCCACAGCCTCCATCACCCCGCAGCACCCCAGCCAGTAGCCGTGGTGCCACTGCCCTGGGCTCCAGTGAGCAGCTTCCATGACTGTGTCTCAGTACCCCTCTTCTGCACCTAGTCTTCTGTCCTCCATCCCCTGCTGCCCTGGCTGCAATAAAAGCCAGGACAGCTTTTCAAGGATGCCCAGCAAGCAGCAGCAGAGCAGAGCCTTGTCACACTCAGCCTGCAATACTTGGGCCTGGATGTGGAGGCTGTGATCCAGGTGCTATATGCCTCCCTGGGCAGGCATACAAGGAGCTTTTTCCACCAGCTTATTCACACCATTGTGTGCCAGTGCAGTGGGGTGGCTCAGCATTGGATGGACTTGGAGGACAGCCATGCTGCCAAAGGCAGGACAACAGCCTCATGGCTGCCCTCAGTTCCGTTGCCTCCTGAGAAGGTCCTTCTGACCCCAGCCCAGCCCTCTATGGGGGTCCTGACAGCCCCACCTCTGCCTCTGTTCTGACCTGCAGGGAGAAGAAATGCTGCAAGAGGACCCAGAGCAGACTGTGCCAGGACCCTTCATGCACAGTGAGGTAGCAAATGCTTCCCTGGGTGCCCCTAGGAAGCCACAAAGTGGAGGGTGAGGAGCTCCAAGGACCCTTTTCACCCCTGCAGGAAGCCATGCCATCATCAGTGAAACAGGGAGAATGGCTCAGGGGCCGGCTAAACCAGGGCTGGGTGGCAGCTGGGGCACACACCAGCCCCTTGTCCTTCCCGCTCCCCCACCCCCAAATGTATTAGTATTTGATAAAAGAAAAGAAAATGACAGCATGAAAACTGCAGAAAAACCTCAGGATTACAAACAGTGCTAGGAGCCTTGCTGGGCACCACCTGTGTGGCTTTTCCCTGCTTTTCCTGGTGCTACAGCCACTGCTTCCTCACAAATCTGCTGGGCCCTATGGCCACTGAGGTCAGCCTGGTGGGAGAGTGAGTGCAGCAATGCAGCAAGGCAGGAGCCCCAAGAAGTTCAGCAAGGGGAATTGCAAAGTCCTGAGCCTGGGAACAAACAAGCCTGGGTAACAGCACAGGCTAGGCACAGTACAGCTGGAAAGCACCTTGGCAGAAAAAAAAATTGGTGGTCCCGGTTGACACCAAATTTGACATGGGTCAACAATGTGCCCTTGCCACAAACAAGGCTAGTGGTGTCCTGGGATGAAATGGAAGTGTTACCAGCAGGGGAGGGGATCCTTCCCCTCTCCTCAGCACTGATGTGGTCACAGATGGAGTGCTGGATCCTGTTCTGGGCTCTGCAGTACAAGGGAGTTATGGACATACTGGAGAGAGTCCCACAAAGGGCCATTAAGATGTTTAAGGGACTGGAGCATTTCTCCTATGAGGAAAGGTTGTGAAAGTTGGGATTGTTCATCCTGGAGAACAGAAGGCTCAGAGGCACCTCATCAACATATCACAGAATCACAGAATCACAGAATAACCAGGTTCGAAGAGACCCACCGGATCATCGAGTCCAGCCGTTCCTATCAAACACTAAACCATATCCCTCAGCACCTCGTCCACCCGTGCCTTAAACACCTCCAGGGAAGGGGATTCAACCACCTCCCTGGGCAGCCTGTTCCAGTGCCCAATGACCCTTTCTGTAAAGAATTTTTTCCTAACATCCAGCCTAAACCTCCCCTGATGGAGCTTGAGGCCATTCCCTCTTGTCCTGTCCCCTGTCACTTGGGAGAAGAGGCCAGCACCCTCCTCTCTACAACCTCCTCTCAGGTAGTTATAGAGAGCAATGAGGTCACCCCTCAGCCTCCTCTTCTCCAGGCTAAACAACCCCAGCTCTCTCAGCTGCTCCTCATAAGACTTCTTCTCCAGCCCCCTCACCAGCTTTGTTGCTCTTCTCTGGACTCTCTCCAGAGCCTCAACATCCTTCTTGTGGTGAGGGGCCCAGAACTGAACACAGGATTCGAGGAACGGTCTCACCAGTGCCGAGTACAGAAGGAATATAATATATAAAGACCAGAAAGGAGTCTGCAAAGACGTGTGAGTCAAGCTCTTTTCTGTGATGCCCAGTGTCAGGATCAGAGGCAATGGGCACAAACTGAAACATGAGAGGTTCCTCCTGAATGCTGGGAAACATTTTGTCATTGTAAGGGTGACTGAGCACTGGCACAGATAACCTAGTGAGGGGTGGTGGAGTAGTCTCTCTCCTTGGAGATCTTCAAAAGCTGCCTGATCATGGTCCCAGGCAAATGAATCTAGGTGGCCCTGCTTGAGCAGGGGATTTGGACAAAATGACCTCCAGAGATCCCTTTCTAACCGCAGACAGTCTGTGATTCAGCGATTTTGTGATACAGGTGTTACTATCAAAAGCTGTTGAGCTTTCCCCACTGTGCCCCTGTCCCCCTAATAAACCCTCTATCACTAACTCTCTGAAGGCAGAGCACTGGAAGGCAGGTCCTGCCCTGTGTCTTCTGATTGCTGCTGGCTGTTAGTATCTGCAAGACTCTGGTCTAGGGCACATACCATCCAAAGACAGGCAGAGAGACCTGGGTTTGCAGCTGGAAGATGCAGCAGCTTGTCACTTCTGCTAGCTGAAATATGGGAAGTGAGAGAGAGACATGATGAAGGTGGGCTGTCTGAGACTGTCTTTTCCCATCTTTCCCAGGAAGAGACCTCCATCAGTGACCAGTGCTAGGCAGAGTAATGCAGAGGCCTGGCCTTCACCTTGTTTGAGTGACGTGTGTCCGAACCTATGGACTGGTAGGTGTACTTTGCACTGACTTGAGCATCACTGAGACTGACCATCTCATATTGCTGGACCACCTTCTTCTTAGTGAAGTACCATGAGGCTAGGGCCTCTGCTCCTGCTCAGCCTCTTTGTCTGGATTCAGCTTCCATGGAGACTATCCCTTGGTCCTTGCAGGGTTTCTAAGCCTTAATCTAAGTAGCATGGGTCTTCGCCCTCTGGTCTTGCAAGGCTCTTTGCCCCGAGTCAGCAACCTTCTGGTCTTGCAGGACCTTTTGCCTTGGTTCTAGTGCTGTGTGGCCTGTCCCTCTGATCTTACATGGTCTCTTTGTAGCAGAGCACCACTGGTCTTGCATAATCTCTTTGTCCTGATTTGACTATCATAGGGCCTGGACATGTGCTCTCTGAGTGCATCTTCGCCCAGAGCACTGCAGCACTGGTCACATCCATCTGCTCTTACAGAGCCCCTTTTCCCTTCAGCAGGTGCCATGTATCCTGGTTCAGCAAGACTACAGGGCCAGGACATCATTTGATCACTGTAGTAACACATCAACTACTCTAGCAGCCCCCTGAGTTGAGCACCATGGGGCTTGTCCCGTTGGTCTTGAAGGGCATTTGTGCACTAATTTGAGCATCACTGAGACTGGATGACTGGTCTTGCTGTACCTTTTTCTCCTCATTTGAGAACTAAGGGACTGAGGCCTCTTTTTCCTGATTTAAGTGCCATGGTGCGTGGTGCTCTCTTCTTGCAGGGCCTCTTTCCTAGAGAGTGCTTTGATACCCTTGAGATCGGTTATGGTGATGACAGAATCAAGTGCTTGTGGATAAAAATGAGAGGAGCCCTGAAGAAGACAGATATTGTGATGGGAATCTGTTATAGACCACCCAGCCAAGAAGAAGAAGCTGATGAGCTCTTCTAGAAACAAGTGGGAGAAGTCTCAAGATTGCTAGCTCTTGTCCTTGTGGGAGACTTCAACCTTCTGGATGTCTGCTGGAGGTATGATGCAGTGGAGAGGAAGAAATCTAGAAGGTTCCTGGAATGCGTGAAAGACAATTTCCTCACACAATTGGTGAGTGAACCAACAAGAGAAGGCACCCTCCTGGACCTGCTGTTTGTGAGCAGAGAAGGTCTGTGGGGGATGTGACGGCCGGAGAACACCTGGGGCAAAGCAATCATGAGATGGTAGAATTCTTAGTTCTAGGTGAAGTGAGGAGGAGGATTAGCAGTCACATTAAATTTCCAGAGGGCAGACTTTGGACTGTGCAGAAGTCTGGTTGATAAATTCCCATGGGAGACAGTACTTAAAAGCAAGGGAGCCCATGAGGGCTGGATGCTCTTCAAAAAGGAAATCCTAGCAGCTAAGGAGCAAGCTGTCCCCATGTTCTGGAAAAGGACCCATCAGGGAAAAAAACCCAGCTTGGTTGAGCAGGGAGAGCTTGAGAGACATCAAAAAGAAGAGGAATGTCTATGACATTTGGAAGAAGAGACAGGCGTCTTGGGTGGACTACAGGGAAGAAGTGAGATTGTGCAGAGAAAAAATCAGGAGAGCTAAAGCCCAACAAGAGCTTAGATTGGCCAAGTCGGTGAAAGATGATAAAAATTCTTTCTATAAACACATTAATAGTAAAAGGAGGACCAGGAAGAATATTCAGTCCTTATTGGAAACAAAGGGAACAACAGCGACAAAGGATGAGGACAAGGTTGAGGTACTGAATGCCGCCTTTGCCCCAGTCTTTAACAGTAGCGAAAGATGTCCCCTGTGGGTACATCCCCAGGAGCTAGAGGAGCAGAATGAGGCTCCCATGATCCAAGAGGAGGTGGTCAGAGACTTGCTTGCCCAGCTAGACACCCACAATGGGGCCAGATGGGAACCACCCGAGAGTACTGAGGGAGCTGGCTGATGCGCTTGCCAAACCCCTTTCCATCATCTTCCAACAGTCCTGGCTGACTGGGGAAGTTCCACTGGACTGGAGGCTGGCTGATGTGCTCATCTACAAGACGGATTGGAGGAAGGATCCAGAGAACTACAAGCCTGTCAGTCTGACCTCAGTGACAGGGAAAGTCATGGAGCAGGTGATCTTGAGTGCTATCATGAAGCACATGCAAGAGAACCGGGTGATCAGGCCCAGTCAACACAGGTTCACAAAAGGCAGGTCTTGCCAGACTAACCTGATCGCCTTCTATGACAAAGTGACCCACCTACTGAGCGAGGGAAAGGCTGTGGATGTATCTTCCTGGACTTCAGTAAAGCCTTTGACACAGTTTCTCACAGCATTCTGCTTAGGAAACTGTCAGCCTCTGGCCTGGACAGGCGCACACTCTCCTGGGTGGAAAACTGGTTGGATGGCCGGGCCCAGAGAGTGGTGGGAAATGGTGTGAAATCCAGCTGGAGGCCAGTGACAAGTGGGGTTCCCCAGGGCTCAGTGCTGGGTCCAGCCCTGTTCAAAGTCTTTATCAATGACCTGGACGAGGGGATCAAATGCACCCTATGTAAGTTTGTGGATGACACTATGCTGGGTGGAATCTGCTGGGTGACAATCTGCTAGAGGGTAGGGAGGCTCTTGAAAGGGATCTAAACAGGCTGGACCACTGGGCTGAGACCAATGGCATGAGGTTTAACAAGGCTCTATGCAGTGCTACAAACTAGGGGAAGAGTGGCTGGAAAGCTGCCTGGAGGCAAAGGACCTGGCGTGTTGGTTGGCAGCAACAGAACATGAGCCAGCAGTGTGCCCAGGTGGCCAAGGCAGTCAATGGCATCTTGGCTTGTATTAGAAATGGGGTGGCCAGCAGGTCCATGGAGGTTATTCTGCCCCTGTACTCGGCATTAGTGAGACTGTAACTCAAATATTGTGTTCAGTTCTGGGCCCCTTGCTAAAAGAAGAATGTTGAGGCTCTGGAGCGTGTACAGAGAAAAGCAATGAAGCTGTTGGAGGGGCCGGAGAAGAAGTCTTATGAGGAGGAGCTGAGGGAGCTGAGGTTGTTTAGCCTTGAGAAGAGGAGGATGAGGAGAGTCTTTATTGCTCTCTACAACTACCTAAAAGGAGGTTGTAGAGAGGAGGGTGCTGGCCTCTTCTCCCAGGTGACAGGGGACAGGACAAGAGGAAATGGCCTCAAGCTCCACCAGAGGAGGTTCAGGCTGGACATCAGAAAAGAAATTTTTCACAGAAAGGGTCATTGGGCACTGGAACAGGCTGCCCAGGTAGGCGGTTGAGTCACCAGTTCCTGGAGATATTTAAAGTATGGGTGGAGAGGGTGTTCAGGGCATGGTTTAGTGGTTGACAGGAATGGTTGGACTTGATGATCCTGGAGGTCTTTTCCGTACTAATGATTCTGTGATTCTATGATTCTGCTGTTGCAAGGCTTCTCAGCCCAAGCTGAAGTGCCATGCAGCTGGGACATGTGGCCTTGCAGCTGAGCACTGACACAGGTGCCTGGGGCTCCTTGGACCTCCATGGAGCCTTGGACTGCCATGGGATCTGGCCCTGTGCTCTTGCAGGCTCCCTTTGCCCTGATCTCATCACCACAAAGGTTAAGCCTTCTGGCCCTGCTGTTATCCTCCATGAGGCCAAACTCTCTGATCAGGCGATGTATATCCCACCCCACCCCATCCCACCCCATCCCAGCCAGGAGGGGTGGTATGTTGGTGATAATGGGTTCGCAGAATCATGGAATGGTTTGGATTGGAAGGTGCCTTGAAGATCACCTAGTTCCAACCCCCTGCCATGGCCAAGGACATGTCCCACCAGACTAGGCTGCCCAAGGTCTCATCCAACCTAGCCTTGAATACCTCCAGGGATGGGGCATTTGCTAGGTAATGTTTTGTTATTCCCCACAAGAGCAAGTGCTGTCCCGCTCCAGGTCTGCATCTCTGCAGCTTGTCCCAGGGCAGATGTTTCTAGACTGTGCATTTCCAGGGGCAGCCTATGCCCCTCTACGCATCATCCCAAGACTGTCCTCCTCCTCACTGCAACCTCTGCCTTCATGTCCCAGGGTTCTGCTCTACTGCCAGCCTGCACTGCCTGGTGCAGTGTCACTAATGGCAGCACCCAAATCCCTTCTGCTGCATGGAGTCGTGACTGCTGCTCTCTGGATCAATCCAGGGTCATACTCTGCCAAGGCAGGAACCCCAAGAAGTTCAAGAAGGTGGATTGCAAATTCCTGTACCTGTTCTCCATGAAAGAGAAGTGACTGAGTGTTCAGAACAGCCAGAAGAACAAAAAAAAGTAAAAAATGCTGAACGTTGAGAAATGATGTGACATGAAATGACTTGCCTTTGCCTGGCTGGTGAATGTAAAATGGAGTGGGGAGGTAGAGGAGCTGTCCCAGGGAAGGCGATGTGTGTGCCGTTTTCCACAGTGGGGAGCCAGCAGCAGTAGGTGGCTGGGGAAAAGGGCATCCAGGGCAGTTTCCTGCCTCTGGTGGAGGTCATTGCAGGAAAGGGTGTGTTAAAAAGGGCAGGAGACTGTCTAGTTTCATCTTTCCCAGCTTCTGTCCTATTAAGTCTCCCCAGCCACCTCTACTGGGAGAAAGGGCAGGTGCATGGCAGAGGGACCATGCCAAGGACGCTATCTGTAACTTGTACTAGCAGCTGAGAGAGAGCAGAGGGACACAAGCTCATTTTGCTGGGAAACAGCTCTAGAGGCACTCGAGTGCAAGCACTGGAAGTGCTGCAGACGTGCTGTATCGAGTTGGGTACAATCTGTGGGGACGTGGAAAGCATCTCCCAGGCAGCATATTCCCCCTCCTTGCTGTACGCACACAGCTGTGTGCGGGCATCACTAGCATTTGCTTCTGACCAAGAAAAGGCTCAGGGTGCCTGGTAATGTGAGTCCCAAGCAAAGTAACCAGCCCCTTTGTGACTGGATTTACTGACCCAGCACTGAGCTGATTTGGCTTCTGGGGACTCGAGAAGCACACAACCAAATGCACTTCTCTCTCCTGGTCGGAAGCTGGTTTGATGCCTTATTACTGTAATTGCCAAATCCATCCATCATTGCAGGCTGTCTCCAAGACTTCATCCTCTTTCACCCTCTGCTTAGGAAGAATAACCAGCCTATTTTGACAATGCTCACAGAAAAGTGCTTGGGATTTATTTGTTCTGGACTATGTCTCTGGGCTTCCTTGTTCCTGTCTTTCTTTAGAGGTAAGTTTATCTGTAGTTGTCCACGTTCTTTTTGTTTGCTTTTTTTCTGTTTTGTTTTTTTTTGTGGGACTTTTTTGGGTTTTGCTTTTGTTCTTTCTTTTATTTTTTCGAATCAGTAGTCACTTCCTACCGCAGTTCTGTTTTCAGAAGAACTTCATATGTGCTTGTCATTTAAACTTTGTTAGAGTCCAATGTTGGTCCCATGGAGTTTTGTAATTAGTTAGAATAAGTTTGTGGACCTTACAGTGCTGGGTGCCTTCTTTTAAAAACGAAAAACTGTGGAATTTTTTTTAATGAAATGCGAGTAATTTTCACTTTCAGAAATTCATTTAAATGGGTGTGTCTCAAAAGGAATATGTTCTTTCCTTTAAAAGTTTAACCTATTCATGTTTTTTTGGAAACAAGAAATTATAATTTGAGGCTGGGCAGAATGGCTGTGATAACCCTACAGATATGAAGGTGAAATGGTTTTGATCTACAAAGAATCTTAACTGTTTGCTTTCTATCTGTCATTTGAGAAGATTTATAGCTGCATAAATACATATATTTAATATTTCTGCTTTGGTTTTCTCTTTTAACTTTTAGTATGTTTAATAAAAGCCCTTTCAGCCAATGATGGTTATAAACTGGATACTTCTAATAAAAATGATAATAGGCTTGTGTAGTCTAAAGTGTCACTGTTGACCAAGCTGTCTTCTGAAGTTTCAGCATGTTACAAACAAAATAAGGAACTCTGTGTTTCTTCCAAAACATGGAGGACTGCAAGACTAAATAAAGAATTTTTGAATGAGAAGGGAAGTTGAAATAGCCATAGTACTGAAAGATGTTCGGGATTCTACACAATATATGCTTTTATTGGTTCCTAACAGATTGGTATATGAAACATCCAAGCAGAGAAAGTGGTCTGCACATTTCAAAAGTACAGAGGCATGGGAAACATGTATAAGTGTTGTTGCCATGCAGATAATTCCTCATTAGTTTATCTGAATCTGCAAAACATACATGCATTTCATTATTACAGCTCTACATTTCAGCTGCCTAATGTAGCAGTAGTATTGCAGAAAAATGTTTCCCCACCCTGCTAAATCAAGAACCTTGGTATCTTTTTTTTGTGAAGCATTTTTGTGGTACTTCAGGAGCTGAACTAACAGGCAGGTTATGGAAGCTAGTTCTGATATGATTTAATTTGTGTGCAGTCCCATTTTGAGCAGATGTGCATTGTGTAAATACCGACTTTTATATGCTGAGTAATTATGAATTCCTCAGAAGGAATACTTAGTTTCATTTAGGGACACATGAAGACACAAAAATTTTATAAATAATTCATATGATTTTTTGTTAGGTGCTTTTACCAGCAGTTTGTAAGTCTGCACTTTTACAGACAACTGTGAAAGCAGAATTAAACAAACCTCTGATTACAGTGGTCTGTATTTCACCTCTGTTTTGTTGATAGGGTTTTTTTTTCTTTTTAAGGAAAATAAGAAAAAGAAAAGGAAAGCTGAGCCCTAGGAATTTTGCACTTGGGGAAGAAGAGAAAAAAGTCAAGATGATCTTAGCATGTTATCGGTAGCAGAGTCTTTTAACAGTGAGCTCTAAATGAATTCCCTAAGGATTCTTCAGTGCACCTGCATGGAAGTCACAGCCAGTCCATGATAACTAACATCACTGTCTCATAGTGCTGAATTGTTTCAACAGAATTCATAACAATCTCTCAACCACTGAAAACTCCTGCAGGGATACTTGATAGAAGAGCTGTGAAATGAAAAGATAAAGTTAAAGCAACCAAACCATGAAAAACTTGGTCATTTTTTGCTGTCCTTTCCACCTTTTGCTTCAGCTTGACTCTGCTTGCACTACTGCTAGGAGCCTTGATAGACATGTCATCCATACTGGGTCATTGCCCCCTTCCTTCATGAAAAGCCTGGAGCTAGTGATGCTTTTTGGGACATGGACCTCAGGAAAAATTAGGAAACTGGTTCTCAGCTTCCTTGGACCTCAGATGATGTCTCTTGGAGCTGGTTGTCCCTTGCATGCTAGGCACAATCTCTGAAGCGATGTCCAGAGGTTGGAAGCACCTTGTAAGTCCCAGCAGCTACATACCAGCCTCAGGTGGAGGGACTTGAAAACTCTGCTCCAGAGAGAGATTGGAAGCGAGGGATCAGACCCAGTACTGCTCCTTTCTCTGAGCATGAGGCAGCCTGGGGGACAGGGTGCAGATGACCTTGCAAGGGAGTTCTCCTCCTGAGAAACATGTCCCAGTGTCCACATGGGCACCCTGCCTCTTTGAGAAGTGTTACTTTCAGGTCAGTGCACAGGCTTCTGCTGGGTTTGAACATCCAAGGAAGTTAAACATGCACTTTGCTAGTCTGCAGTCAACCCATGCATTCTAATTACTGTGCTTTTATGTCCTTTGTTTTAAGTGAGACCACTGAAGTGCTAAACATGCCACACAGAGCAGTCACATTGCTTAGTTTCTTTCCTCTGTGCAGCCTGACATAAGGGTCATATTCTGGCCATGTGGCTTTGAAAAGCCCAGCAAATGCAAAGGCAAGCTGGGGACAGAACCCCTCCTCTACGATCTGGTGGGAACGTGACTGCTCAGCAGTATGGGGCAAAAATGTTTTGGTAGGGCTTGCAGCAAGCAAGCTAACCAGATAAAACAACTTTTCTTTGGCTTGCTCACAAGACAGAGCTGAATTCCTGAACTATACTAATTTCATGCTTTCTCACAGCTTTGCTGAATTAGATGAGCTTTAGTGATCACATCAGAACACAACTTATGACGTCTAGGAGCAAATCATCACAAGTATGATCTTAGTTCACTTCCATGCAAGCAGGTGCTATTTCTGCAGCAGCAGCAGCATTTGGGAAGACAGTTTGAAAAGGCCAGATTCTGCTGCCAAGGTACAATTTCTCTAATGTGAACTGAGGTGCTATGAGTTTAAAGATCTGTGTAGCAGGAAGAATCAAAGCTGGTACTACACCTACACAAGGACATACGGAATCTGAACTTTGGGCCTCAGGTGGGTGGGACTGATGGAACAGCTCTGAGCTGTGTTAATCAAACTGGTTTACTCCAAAGAGACTTTGTTCATGTGAGAAGTCCTGTGCCTTCATAGAGCACAGTCTAGTGGAATTGGTAATTTAGGTGACTGGTGAAGGAGCTCCACTTTTAGTTCTCATAATGCTACCAGACTAAACCAGGTGCTGAAGTCAGATAATTTAGAATCTTTCATACTCTTAATTTGAGATCTGAAGGTTGCATTCACCTCAGTTCTGCATATTCTCTAGACTGATGCTCTGAGTTGTATCACTGCACTGAGCGACAAACAGTTTCAAAGACAATAATGCTGTCCACAGAAGTTTAAAATAAGAAAGATATGAGAAAAACCTTGTACAAGTAGGTCTTTTCTTCCATATTGTCTAAAAAGATGCCTCGCATGCACCTTGCAGAAATGTGAAATTATTGCCAGATCCCTAACATTACTGCAACATCTGGGAGCACAGGTACCAGAGTCTGGTTGCTTTGGATGCTGAGAGTGTACTGAGGCATCACATACTCATGAACTCAGACAGGATTGAATGTACTTGTTATAGCACATGTGTGTTTATAGGTGTCATTCTGCTCTGTGATCAAAAATACCAGTACAGAAACATGTGTCAACATATTTAAGACAGGCAGGCAGAGTTCTAGGCAAATTTCTGAAATTATTTCCTCTGACAATATATATTATAGCTGCTACAGTAAGTTGCTGTACATACTTGTCTCCTGAGACTGACTTTTCAGTTCAGTAAACCAGACATCATGTTCAGTCACTAATCTTCTGTGTGTGTTCACTGGCACAGCTTTAAGGCTGCTCTTTATTACTGTAGGCAGGGATTCAACTGTGGAGCTGGCCTAAGCTTGTGGGAAGTCATCAGGCTCCAGGAGAGTGTTTCCATGCACAGTTGCTAAAGTGATCTGGGATAATCTTCCTGTATTAACTCTCCACAAAACTCACTATATAAAGTGGAAAGGTCCAGAAAATAACACCTGGGCCCTGACATCACCAGCACCTATTGTTACATGTATCTATTAGTATAGCATTCTGCATGTAGAGAGGCGTCCAGAAGCAGATACAGTGCACGAGAAAGCAGCACCCATCTGGTCTTTGGGATGATACCAGATGTTGCCTTGGAAGCCTTCAGCATTGCTCCAGTGCCTTCTGATGGTCTCAGAGCAGAAATTCCTACTCCAGGCACAGGTTCATGCCCTAAAGACAGCTCCAGACCTTTTTTGTTCCTCTGGTTTGTTCTAACATGCGTGTACCCAAATACTATTCAGTTTCACTCTATGTCCTGGTCCAAGGGTTAAAGCAGAATTTAATTTGTATATTACAAGCAAGGAGGGAGATACAATGTCTCTTCATCTCTAGGGTGTGATTAAAGCAGAACAAAACCCTTTGCATCACTCCTGACATGTTTGCTCAAGGATGCCTACTGATCTTGTGCAATCTAATTAAGGAAGAGAGCAAATCTACCTGAGACTGTTATGGCTAGCACTGGCAATCAGTATCATCCCTGGGAATGAAAAGGTAGACAGGAGTTTATTGCTGGTTTGAGACACACTCCTGAATAACTATGGCTTGAAGAAAGAGTTTTGCTTAACAAGTACTTTCTGCATTTAGCAAAGCAGCTGACAACAAGGTTGAAACCAAGACCAGATGATGTGTTTGGAAATAACAGTCTTCTCACCTGGGGCTTGTAATTAAGTCAGTAAATTGCAATGGAAGGAGAACTTGTAGTCAGCACCAGTACTTACGCATGTCAAAGGTGATGTGCTGGTGACTGTCCTGCCTTGATATCAATTGGCTTTGCTCAGTTAGAGAAACTGTAGTTACCAGAATGCTAAAATGGATGTCTTCAGTACATATTGCATTCCAGAAAGTTGCAGAGAAAGCCACAGTTCTCATTTCTATCCTTAAAGCAATACATATATGGACAGAAAAGGAACTAGAAGGAAGAGACAGGCTTGAGGAGATCTTACCCCATGTAAGATTCAAAATAGCCTAAAGCCTAAATCTCCACCATGCCAAGAGAGAAAATGATGTTGTAATTTGGAAAAGATATGTTTCTGGCAGCTGAGGTGATAGAGGATCCGATGTATACGGCTTCATAGACTACTAGAATACTTTGACTGGAAGGGACCATCAGAGGTTGCCTGGTCCAGCCCCTCTTGTCAGAGCATGGGCAGCCCTGTTAAGGCTGCTTCTTGGGCAGCCAAGCTGGGAAGGTCTCCAAGGACAGTGGTCTTCTCTACGGTGAGTACCCTTCAGAGAAAAAAATGCTCCCCTGTTACCCTGGGAATGTCCCAGGATGTAACTTGTATCTATTAGTGCTGCCCCTGTGCATCTCCCAGAAAAATGTGTGTTCTTCATCATAAATCACATCCTCATGGCAACTGAAGGCAACCAAATGAACTCTCTCTTGCTTTCTCATCCTCAAGCTGATCAAAGCCATGTCTTTGCACTTCTCATCAGACATGCCATGCTCCATCAGCCTGTTGTCTCAGTGGCCTCCACCTGACTCACTCTGTAGAGTCAGTGTGTGTCTTGTGCTCCCTGGGGAGGCTTTATTAGGCACAAAGTTAATGGTGTGTAACGCAGTGAGTTTTACTGATGTTGCATATAGGCTGGCTGTAGATGAGGATGCTGTTTTCATCACCTCTGAGTCAGTAGGTTTGGGAAAATACCTCACAAAATTGGGAGGTCATATAATGATGCAGGACACCATACACTCAGTAATTCTTAGTCATCTTGTGCTTGTTCTGAAGAACTTTCTCATCCTAATTCTGCAAAGTGGCAGAGCAGGTTGTGATAAATGATGGAGTATATTCCCTTGAATATAATGTCATTTCAGGAAAGTCATCAGCAAATTGAAATCTAGCTTAAGCAACTGTAACAATTGGAAGAGGAGATAAAAAGTGAAGTAAATAGGCAGTTTGCAGTTCTCAGTGTTTGAAGTAGCAAACAGGCAGCAACTTTGAATTAGAACCATTCTTGTTCAGGTTTCCCACATAATTCATAAAAGGCAATTGGACAACTCCAAGAGCTCTAAGCAAAAGACTTACCTTTCTAATGTAGTAAACCAGATGTCTTGCAACATATTCTCTGCAGCAGTGTTTCATGTACCTCTAATGTAGTTTCCAAAGATGTTAAGATCCCCAGTTTCTATTTACATTATAATTCAAATTTGTTCCATAGGTATCTCAGCTCAAGCACTTCAGCACTCCTGCTATCATCAGATATACTTGTACATTGCCCGACAATGACTATGAGAGGGCAGGGTGATAGAGAGAGGATAGATTAAATGGGAACAGGTCTGTGGGTAAGGAAAGGAGACATCCTTCTCCAGAGAAGGCCTCTTCCTTCATGAGCAAATAATTTTCTCTTTGGGTCAAATGCTTTAGCAGACTCAGGAAGTCTGTATGCTGGGGAATACAAGAGAGCAGATCAGACAGCACAGGGTCACATTCTGCTTTTCCAGCTAGTTTTGGTCTTTCTCAGATACCAAGTATCCTGTATCTAAAGGCAATCTACTGTATCATAAGATGGCTGTCATATACCACCTGGACACTTGGGGCACCAATTTTGTTTCAATTTTGTTTTGTTTGACATAATTCAGGAGCATGAGACTGAGGTTACCAAAGCTTTACATCAACAGAGTAAATTTAAGACAAATTCAGGCTCCCCAGATGACCACACTAGAAATGCGTAAGTTTCACTGTAGTTCATTTCTACTCTTACTTAGTCAGGATCAGTGACTTAGCCAATGCAGGTGTGGCTGGCAGGGTGTGGCAAGGACAGCTGCATATTTTATATCCCCACTGATCCCAACAAAACCAGAACTCAAGACCTCAACCTGAGGAAAAGATGATAGAATCTAGTATTCTAAAAACAGAAAGATCAAGGCTTACCAATGGTCAACTATCACTGTGATCTTCCCTCTCAGAATTTGGGAAAAAAAAACCCTGTAAACTTCACAATACAGACTACGCCTAGCCACTTTATATGCACATAAGCAAATCTGGGCTGAATCCACCAAAACAAAGGACTTCTTACAATTTCAGGTGTCCTAGGGTAGATCTCCACAGACTTTGTTTGCTTGGTCACAAGTTGAATTTGCCCAAAGCCAGTTATTTACCTCATTAAGGCAGTATTAGGAGCAGCTTTTGTCTTCAGTGTGAAATAAATTCAGAATCCCTGCTGAGAATTTTCTTCCCTCTATAGCTTCCTTTGTCTTTGAACACCTGGATCACCAAAGCCTCAGACTTCTCTTGGAAAACATCCCTTGATAGTAAACACTTCTGCTGCCAAAACCTTCAAACATTAACCAGCCAGTTAGCAGCACAGCATCTTTCACATAGACTGCCAGCAAGTTTAGCCTGACCTAGTGAAAACTCAGCAGTGTTGCTTAATGCAGGGTTGAGTTTCATCTATAGATGTCTTATATAAGTTTTGCTTCGCAAGAAGGGAAACAATTTCACATTTGGGAAAATGTATCTTCCTAATTCCCAATTCAGGTACTAAGCATTGAAAAGGAGGGCAAAGAAACAGCCATTCAAGTTGCAGACAAGATTTCCATTAAGGTAGTCCTTATCCCTTTCACGAAGCTCTAATATCATGTTTCACATCATCTAGCATTTGAATTTCTGATACTGGTAAGGCAAGCTTTCAACTTTCTCTATATTCCCAGATCCATGTTCATTTTGGACATTTCTGCCTTGCCTGTGCCTTGCAGCAACTGCAGATCTCACTTTGTTCACAGGCAGCAGCTGAGGCTTGGGTGATGTGGGAAGAAGGCATCATTAGCCTTGCATATTGCTCCATTGCTACCTTTGCTGCTTAGTGTTGCTACGCAAGTGCAGTTTGCTAGCAAACCAAAAGTTTGTTTTTCGGGCAAGTAGCAATCTCTGGGTTCATAACCGCTCCTACTGACCAGTACTGCAGAAGGGAAAGAGGAAAAGTACCCACTACAACACCTTTGGACACCCTGGGTGGTTTATTTCTACAAGTTACTGTCTGTAACATTTCCACTTCCAACCTGCCCTCTGCATTGCCCAGAGAAGTTAAACGATATCATTGCTGCTTTGGTGACAGCACACTAGGGCCGTAGTTTTGAGGCAAAATCCGTTCCTTGCTTCTGAAGTATGAAAAAAGGAACAAGCTTTCTTTTACTAGAAAAGTGTATCTGTGACTGAGGAATAGAGCTTGGAAGAACGAAGATTTCAACTTCTTTCTAGCTATATTGTGACATATTTGGAGTGGAAACTGGAGCCTGGAGAACTGTGTTACACAGTAAACTGAAGATTTCTTCACTCTATCACTGATACCATCTTCACAATGTTTAGAAAAAAAAACCAAACCCAACTAGCCTTAACCAGACTTGCCTGTTTCCACTGAAATCATTATTGTACCTGTCTGTTCCCATATGGTTTCCCCAGATCTCAGTTTTCCACATGTGCCTGGCACAGTGTTGAGTGGGCTTTTGATGGGAAGGTGCAGAATTTCTGTGTCTGTGAAAAGCTGTTTGTGAATGCTGTACAGATTGCCATGGCTACCTCACTGGCAGCACTTGGTTAGTGAAGTTCATAGTGCTATCCCTTGGGCTTTCCCTTGGTTTACTTGTTTGGGTGCTCAAATGTGATTGAGGTGAAGGAATGTGACAAACTGCTCTGTGAGCCAGTGGGAGCAGGGAGTCCAGAAGCCCACTCGAGTACACTGATCACCATATCACCAGCATATCACTTTTGTCATATGGTTTTGCTTCATTCCATTGGCTTCCATCACTGCTCCTCCTCACAGATCACATTATGGCTGGTGAGAGTCACCTTCAGACAGCCACAGTCATCTGAAACATGTCTAGCAAGGGGAATGCCCCCTATTCACCAGTCTTCCAACTCCCTTGTCCTGTGTTCCTTCCAAACCTAGTATTGTAGTAATTACAGTTATATTGCATGAGCTAATGTAAACTAGCATTACACTAAAAATATGGTTAATGACTGTTAATATTTTACTGTGTATCTCTTCAACAGACACACATATCTCAACCTTTAAAACATCTGCACTGAGCCAGCAGGACCAAAAATATAATCCCATACTTTCATTATGTAATGGCCTACATTCTCTTTTTAGCATGTTGTCATGTGCCTTAAGTCTTTGAGATGAAACCTGTCCTAGCATTCTCTTTAATACCCATCTCTGCAGGGAGCTCTTTATCTGCTGTGAAAGAACAGAAATGACCAATATCAGGAAGATTAGGTCCTTTTTGCCTATGAAAACATGGCATTTCTCACGTTCCTCTGGATATCTAATGAGTTTTGCGTGTAAGATGCAGAAACAATCTGCATAGCCAGAGCCAAAGATTAGAGTTAAAGATTACCTAGGAGGGAAGCAGATTAAAAAGAGCTTTTAAATGAGAGAGGTATTCAAATTCGTAACATGCAAACACACAGACACAGATGCATACAAGGTTAAGGCAGCTACTGTGATTCCATGTTTCTTATGTGAATACTCTTCCTTGGCGGTGGGATAACATGCTTTAAACCAAAGGACATTGAAAGAAATGATGCATTTACAGTCACAAACAAAAACAACAACACTGCACATAAGAACAAAAGCAGATAGGACACATCTGTGTCTCAGGGGATTAAGTGACATATGGCAGTGACATGCTTTACATTCTCAGAAATCTGCAAAATATACAAAACCAAGTAGGTGGTTTTTTATAGCTACCAGCATTAGTATATGCCACAAATTTTTTAATTGCTGTTGCCATTCTGATTGTTTATTCTGGTGAAGTTGCCTATGAAACAACCTTCTTTTTTTCTGGTATACTCCTGTAACTTCCCTCATAATATTTGTAACTGCTTATAGTGTGTGAGTGTCCGCTTGTGATCTTTCTATTTGCATTCCCAAAGAAATCCCTGTAAGAGTACAGTAATAAACTAAAATGAATATAAATAATAGAAAAGAAGCTACAGCAGAAGAGTCTGCAGAATGCTGGGAAAATACATGGAACTTCTAGGATTTAGCTCTGCTATCTATATGTTTTCCTAATGGCTTTTTTTGATCTGCAAATGTTCCAATTATAACAAGATTGTATACAATCATTACACAACAAAACGTAACAATACCTCTCAGTATAATGACTCTATTTTTCAAAATTGGCCAGAACTCCATTCAGTTACTTTTATGAAACAGTAAACCAACCAACCAACCAACCAAACACATACAGAGGGAATGTATCACAGTAATAATACAGACAGAAAAAAAGGACATAGATGTGGTGAAGTACCTGCAGGAGGTACAAGGCGGGTGAATATATACCACAGCAACAATATCGCTGCAATTTAGGATCTTTTATGAACTATCAGGGAACAAAATATTTAAAAGCAGCAATGTGATGGACCAGGAATATGCTATTGATCTTAGCTTACTGCTCTCTCCCTCTCCCTCTCCCTCTCCCTCTCCCTCTCCCTCTCCCTCTCCCTCTCCCTCTCCCTCTCCCTCTCCCCCTCCCCCTCCCCCTCCCTCTCCCTCTCCCTTTCTTGTAATTTTTAAGTTTGTTATTTATTTATTTCCTATTTTTTCTCATTGTCTTTCTTTTCTCTTTCATTTTTTTTTCCTACTCAGAAGTTTGCAGTATTTATTTTGTTTCTGGCTTTGCAGATGGAGCAGATGTCTGAGTTATACCGAGATCCACATGTCTTAGGTCACCATAAAACATGCAGGCCAATTGATGCAGCTCTCCTTGCCATCACTGGTGATAGAACGTGAGGAATTCAGTCTGAGACTGGATGTGGGGTTGTACAGTTGCTGACTTTGAGCTGACATCAGCCACCACCAGCTTGATCTAATTTAGTTGCAGTGTCTCAGAGGAATGAAACCCCTTTATAGATACCATGAAGGCTCCCAGTCAGTATGAGACACCATCTGTGCAAGCCTTATCAGAGGGGCCTCTCTCCCTCTAGCTATGAATCCACACTTTGTCCAAGTACATGGATGCAGTTATTAACTTGCTTCTAGGTTAGCTCTGAGAAGGTCTCAGCAATTTTTTTTTTCTTTTTAATACACAGTTATCCCATGTTTCAGTCCTAGTCTCTTGGCCTGCTGTGTCTGGGACATTGCAACATTGCAACATGTCTGCACTTGATAAAGAGGAAGAAGAGCTCAGGCTGTAAACTAACAGCAGGAAGATTTGCTTTATTTCCTGCTGAAATAATTCAAGGCAAGCATGTTGTAGGGAACAAAGGGGACAAGGACACATTTTCAGAAATGAGTCCATTGGCAAGCTACCTCTCCTATTTTATTGTAACAGGTTCTTCTTCCATATCATAGGACTTTCTGATCCAGCACAGCAGATACCACACAGTACCACCCTACCTGGAAAGTTCCCTGGTCTCACAGTAGTGAATTGGGAAGGACCTAGATTTTGTTGTATCTCTTGTTAAAGGAGGCAGTAACATTCTGCAATAGAGAAATGGCTCCTATGAAGGCTATCTTGCTGTGCAGTTATCAGGAATTCTACCCTAGAAAGAAAGATGAAATTCGACTATAGTATGTATTCCCAAGAGGCTGGTAGCTGTTTATAGGCCATGTTGATAAATTAGCAGGCTTCCTTCAGACTTCTTTGCACATGCAGAAGCATGGGAGGAGATTCAGACAGGCATTAAAAAGCTGAATGTTGTCCATGAATACCTCTGTTTTCCATAGAGCTCTTCACAAAACCACCAGGAGATTCGTTGCCTTAAGCCTCCCAGTTGCCTGCAATTATTTGGACAGTCAGGTTTGAGGGACAATCTAGACCCTGGCCTAGTAACCTCATTTCTCCTTTGTACTGAGGAGCCCAAAACGGCACCCAGCAGTCCAGCAGTGTCTCACCAGTGCTGAACAGAGTGGAAGGACCACCACTCTGGAACACTGGTGAAGCTTTGCTTGAGACAGCACAGTGTTCTGGTGGCCTTTGCAGCAAGAGTGCATTGCCACCTAATGGTCAATTTGGTATTTATAAGGACCCCCAGGGTTTTTCAGCCAACCTGATCTCCAGGCAGTGGGCCTCCAGACCATCCTGATGCCTGGGCTTACTTCTTCCCAGGGGTGTGACTTTTCCCTTTCTCTCACTGTATTTCATGAGGTTCCTTTCAGCCATTTCTCCAGTTTTTCAAGTCCCTTTTGAATGGCAGCGAGCCCATATGCTGCACCATATACACACCTCAGTTTTGTACCTTCTGAACGTACTGAGGGTGCATTCTGTCTCATCATTCATAATGATTTTAAACAGCATAAGCCCCAGTATCCATCCCTGGAGTACTCCACCACTGGCTAGCCTTCAGCTGGACTATGTTGCTCAATATAACCTTCTGAGCCTGACAGTTCAGCCACTTTTCAGTCCACCTCACTGTTAGCTCATCTGGCTTGGGAGCCACAGAAGAATATTTATGAGGATGTTGTCAGAAATGAAGTTAGAAGCCTTGCTAAACTTGAAATAAGCATACAGTGTTCTTTGCTCAAATTTTAATAAGATTGTTTGTTTTCCTACTGCTTCAAAGATAATTCAGAAACAGAGGAAACTCTGTCTGGGGCCGTAAGAGTCTCTCAGTTGCTCATAGATCCTTTATCTAGAAAGGATTGTGAGCTTTGCCAGTTACTTGTACTTACCTATAGCATACATAGGCAAGTAAGTCTGACATTGCATTTGGGAGGCTAACTTGGCAACCTTAAGATTCCAACTTAATTTACAAGGTGAAACAGTGCCACTGATATTGGTTAGATTTCCATGACTGAGGAGTCAGCAATGGTAATGCTTATTTTCCTGCAAATCCTGATAGATCCATACTTCCCCATCACCAGCAAATAGTTCATTTAGCACACGGTGATGTAGTGTCACAATGCATTAGCACAGGCATTAGAGAGGAAAAAACAAGGATCTCTCTGGAGTATGAAACATTAACTATTTGAAGATTAGAGTTTAAAGAAAAAACATACGAAAATACAGGTCTATCTTGTCAACTAGGTGCAAAACTGCAGTATTTCAATATTGGGCTGTTTCAGCTGATGCAGTTTAATGGGGAAAGGGGCCTGGCTTCAGCATGGTTGGAGCACACAGTACAAAGACAGCTTCCCGAAGCACACAGCAAAGGGTTATGCTCAGATCTTTCCAAATCAGACCTCCCTTGAGGGGGGTCTGCTTTAATGCACCGTGACAGAGATGGTTCCAGGGCACTCTAGCAGCCCAGCTGACTTCCAGAGACTGATGAAGGGTACTTTTCCCTCCTAAAAGCTATGGCAGGCAGTTTAAAGGAAGGTTAAAGGCAAATGTTACGTAAGTACTCAAGATGAGAGCAGTAGTGCAGGCAGACATTTCTTCCCTAAAGCACAGGAATGCGGCATGGTGGTGGTAGTGGTGGAGTGGGCAGGTGAGTGAAAGGTCGGCAAATTTGCTCAAAATACAGAGCCTTTTTCCCCATGGAATAACGTGTAGTTATTTTCACTGGTTTACTTTCCACAGAGGACCTTACAAGGAAGTTGTGGTGTACTGAGGCACTGGAAAGCAAGTACCAAGACCATAACAAAAGACCTAAATCACCACTTTGCAGGGAAGCTTGCGTAAGGTGTATAAGGAGGTACTTGTCTTTGCTGATGGTGATAACACAGCGTCCAATACTGACATGTTAGCAAGTGTTATTCTGGATCCCCTTGATCACGTAATGTATTGTGCAAGAGCAGGGAGGGACCATGAAGATGATGTGTTTGTGTAACTTACCAAAATAAGCAGGAATACTTTTCCTCCTTACTCAGTAGGCACTGCCATACTGGAAAGACATAAAGGTCCTTTTAGTATCAGGAAAACTGAAGAGAATACGAATTAAACAGGCTTATAAACAGTTTATAAACCTCATTTATTATTAGCTTTAAAAGTCATGGCTGCTATGATGGAGAAGAGCTTGGTTTGGGTTTGCAGGGTATGATGCGCACAAAAAGAGCCTGGAAAAGGCAGATGTGTTTGTTACAGTTTGTTTGCATTGTCAAAAAGATATTATTTATAACATCTGTGAGTGAAGACAAGTACTCTAGCTTTCATACCACCACCTCATTAAGCATTAACAAGTATGCTGCCATCAGAAGGGGAAAAGGCAAGGTAAGTAACCAAAAGCCTGCAAAGACTGCCGCACAAAACTGAAGAAGAAGTGAAGAATGCTTGCTACAGTCTTCTGAACACAGAAAAAGGCCTGATACATCAGCTCCAAGAAATAAGGACCTGTTACTCATTCTGGGTGTGTCCAAGTAATACCAGCATATACTTATAGCAGTCAATCTGTAGGAAACGAGAACTAGTAAACAGAAAGCCTCTGACTGTGTTTCAGGAATCTGTCTGGTGGTTTTTGAGCAACATCTCCACTGAGCATCAATAACAGGAGCACCAAGGGACAGGGACATTTACTCAGAGCCCCAGGTGCTGTTCAGTAGTTTCTGAGTGTTAGCAATGAGTTAGGGTGTCAGTAGGTTGTTTTTTTTTTTTGAGGGATCAACAGTCACATATTCAGAAAAGCTGTCTGTTAAACCCATGTGCAGAAATCTTGGTATTTTTGGCAAACTGCTTCCAAATTTGAAACGCCTTAAGACGAGCTTTTCAACAAAACAGGTAAAGAAAGAGGAGAGTGTGACCAACCCAAATAATGGATGTCTTCTTTCTTTTCCACTAGTCTCTCAGCAGGGTGAAAGCCAGAGGCGATTGTATAGAGAACTACTGAGAAACTACAATCGCCTTGAACGACCAGTAGTGAATGACTCCCAGCCTCTTGTAGTTGAGCTCCAGCTTTCTTTGCTGCAGATAATTGATGTGGTAAGTTACTTGGTCCTCTGTTCTCTACAACACCCATTTAGCCCATTTAGCATAACAAACCTAATCTCTCTTGTAGGTACCATACTTTTCCTCTTAATGAGGCTATCAGACGTGAAAGCAGACTGTCTTTGGCTAAGCAGCCTCACTAAATGCTGGAGTACATGCCTTGACACTTTGGAGCACAATATCCTCCTAAAACTACAGCCATCTCTGACACAACATGAGTTGCAAGGAGATAAATTATGTAGTTTTTTCCATTTGTTTTTAAAAGAAAAAGAATTCAATAAATTAGAAACCATGTATTACTACAAATTATTAATGATATATTCTCAGAACCATGCTGGGTGCAATAACGGATGACCACGTGCAGTTCAAAGCTGGCATCACTGCACTTACACTTCTTCACTAAACATTGTAATGGCATTGGCCTTTTCTCCCATCTTGTCTTTATCATGCACTGCAGCGGAAGGAGCCTGGTCTGAGATGAGGTTAGGTATATATAAAAGCCAAATCTGGAGGCACAGACCTCTAATTTTCTTGCAACTTGCTTTTTTAAAATCGGAGATTTGACCCAAGGAAGACGTTAACATATTAATCCAAATCCCTTTTTTTCATCATGAAGAGGTTTCTGTATAATAAAACACGATTCATAGAGAATTTCTTCCATCTACATGGAAAAAAATGCAGGAAGAACAATTTTGACCACCTTCACCGTGTCAACACAGCTAACAGTGGAACACTCCTTTCCTCATCCCACTCTGTCCATAGTCACTATTATGGGTTGGTTTCCAATATACTATAACTATCATGGAGGGAATGAGGAATAGAGAGAGTGTGCAAACCTTTCTGCAGCTGCAAATCAATTTGACAGAGGTCTCAAATATTTAAACTTTCTGAAGTTCTCTCAGTCTTTCTGGAAACGTGTAGTGCACTAGATGCTTTTCCTGGAAGGGTAAGCAGGACCCTGAAATTCTAGCTCCTGAGCATTGTGCCGTACAAGTGACAGCTCAGGCCAGATGCAGTGCTCCTGAAGGCAGGCAGCAGCCACTCAGGCAGGGTAAGCAGCTTTCTGTTTTGAAATGTTATCAACTGCATTTAACTGGAAGAGAGACGAGATTAGCACTTACAACTAGTCACTCATTCACACCAAGAGCTCACAGTCTGCTTCATGAAAAGAGCAGAGAAATCCTCCAGCTGACTTCAAACAAATTTAAGCAAGCAATTTCAAGTTTAGCAGAGGCATCTTAGCTCCAAAGATCATGCTTCAGCCCTTCTTTCACTGATGGAATTTTCTTGTAGTTATTTGAAGACTCAGGGTGGTAAGAGAGACTTCTTAGCCCTAGGGCTGTGACTGTGCGTTTTCAAAGTCAGTTAGTCAAAACTAGTTACATAAAAACTTTTTCCCGTTGGGTTTCACATGTGAATGTGAAATCCATCCTTCTACAAAATCAACATTCCTTTAAGCACTCTATATACATTATGTCAATGTCCACTACAACATCTTTGATTCCAGTCTTCTTTTTTGATTATCCACAATACGAAACACGTAATACAAGTCATCACACATACCAGAAACAAAGCTTTTTTTCCCCTCCAACTCCATACACACTACAGATGCTAGAAGCTAATCAGCTCAAGGCATTGCCCCAGGTTTGTGGTCTTGCAAGCTCCAATTATGGTGTGTGAAAAACATTCAAGGTCACCTAAAGTGCTTACCTGACATGACGTAAAAAATAGTCCTAGAAAATCTCTTGGCAGTTGAGCCCTTGTAGTGGACTGTGGCATCAACAAGTGGTTAAATCAACCAACTCGAAAATCCAGAAAACATGACTCCCATGGGTCTCTAAATCAGGAAGCAATGCAAGAATTTGCCAGCATCAAGAAGATCATGAGTACAGATGCAGGGCCTTGTTGCAACCCAAACTGGATCATACAGGGCTCCTCTGTGTGTGTCTGTGTGTGCGGTGTGTGGTTTGTGAGGGGCTTGGGCCCTAAAATTCATAGATTCTCTCAGGCTAGATTAGACAAATCAACACCAAACAATCAACTTCAAGGAATTTATTTGCACAGGTGAACTCTTAGGAATAAGATAGGCATCGACTTGTTAAATCTCTAGCAAGTAAAAGAGAAAGCAAGGAGGGGAGAAAAAGAAAGAGAACCACAGCTGATAACCAGTAAGTTGAAGTTTCCCATGAGGACAAGGGATTGTGATTGCAAGAGTTTTGCCAGACACTTGCAGAATAGTTTATCATCCTCTCCATCCTGGTCACATGGTCTGTCATGGACTCCCAGTGGGAAATCTGTCTTGTTGGCCTTCCCTCTCGTCCATACGCATAAGCACTAAATCTTATCATCACAATCATTGAGATCTGTACAACTAAACCCCTCCCTAACATAAAGACCCACACCGACACCTCTCCTTCCCTGCCAATCCTTCTGAAGAGCTTGTAGCTGGCAATTACAGCATTCCAGTCGTGAGAGTCATCTGGCCACATTTTGGTGAGGGTGACTAAGTCACAGCTATCCTGCTGCACAGTGGCTTCCAGCTCCTCCTATTTGTTGCCCACGCTGCATGCATTGGTGTAGATGCACTTGAGCTGGGCTATTGATTTCACCCTCAACACTGGCATGTTCATCCGTAGTGAGCCTGGTTACAAACCCTTCTGCCTTTGAACCTAGTTTTAATCCCTGCTGATGAGCCCCACCAGCTTATGAGCGAGAATCCTTTTCCCCCTTTGAGGCAGCTCTACTCCATGCATTCCAATGATTTTGTATATAATTCATTATGTTTTTATTAATAATTATATTTTTTCTTTTTATTGCTATTGTTTCATTAAAGCTCATTTAGTTCTAGTTTCCAACTCACAAGTCTCTTTCTCTGATTTCCTTTTCCCCTTTCCTGTGTGCAGGGGTTGGGGGCTGCCGAGTTTAACTGCTGACCATGCTGGGAGTTTGCTAAACTGGGACAGTTGTTCGTTTGAGTGAGAACTGCCAAAGCTAAAGGATGCCTGTCTGTAGAATCTATGCCATAAACTGTAGGTGAGGAGGCAGAAGGAAGGCAACATCCAGCCCTGTGGTACCCACCCTCTGTCTTGCACAGCCCTGGTAGTGTCAGTTTCTTCACATAATCTCAGTCAGATCTTAATGCTTTTAGCCGCTGACTTCCTCACTTTTAAGTGCTTTTGTTTCATAAGGTGCAAGATGGAGAAAGGCCTTGTTAAACTCTGCCAACCTGTGAAAACAACTCTGCTTTCTCATGTGAAAATGTACTTATTCATTCTGGCAAGTGTTAATCTGGCACAAGCACTGTTTCCCCTTTTGTAAGCTGTGGCTGGAGGCAAGAGGTCCTGTGAGTCTGTGAGGTGGCCAGTGCTGGCAGTGGTCCTACCAGCAGGGCAGATGAGGGTGGCAGCCAGCTGAACTAGCTGTGGGTGCTGCCCCAGGAGTTTTAGTTCACCTGTCCCTTCCTACACTGACTTTACAGGAGCTGGGTCATTCCCTCCCACCCTTCATCACTGCACTATCACATGTCCAAATCTCTGCTGGGTGTGACTAGCAAACCCAGATCAAAAGACAAGTGATTCAAGGAAACAAAAATAAATATGCCAGTAGACATAAGCACCAGTTCATATTATATGCCAAATATAGTATCTGTATTCACTAGATTAAACCATAATCCTGATAGTACATCCTGTACAAATCTTTTAGAGAAATATAACTTCAGTGTAAACTGGACCATTCAAGAACTGAAAGAGGGTGTATAGAAAAGAGAGAGAACTAATAAGGAAAGGACTATGAAGCATTGTATTTAATTAACATCGAATTGTATTTAATTACAAAACATTGATAAATGCTATAGAGAGAAACTGAGTCTTTCAACCCCTCTAGATTAAAGCATCTTTCATTTTCCTCTCTTAGTAATGCTTTTGTATTTATTTGTGGGTTTCCTGCATAGCCTCTGTGAGCTATGTTTACTCTGTTCCTTCTTGTATACACCTAATCTACCAAACCACATATCTTTCCAGAAAGATTTTTCTCTGTGAAAAATTTCAGTCTCACCTTGGAAGAGCAAATTCAGTGAGACCAAAAAAGTGAGAATGATGCAAAATGCTGCATCTGAGAAGGAAAACAGATTGGACATAATTATAAAAGTTGAAAATCTGTAACTAGTGATCATGAATAGTATTCACTTAAACTCCAGGTAGAAAAATTACAGAAAGAATTGTAGACCAAAAGCTTCATTAAAGTCAAATCCCAGATTCACTAAAGTGAAATCCTAAACTCTCTCACCTGGTCATAAAACTCAGTGTGACCAATTTCTAGCATATTTCAAGCATAAATAAATTTTTCTTTCCATTAGCATGGAGGGAGCTTGAAGAGTGGGAAAGCCAGGCCTACTTCACCCATGAATTATTATTTTATCTGCCTTCTAAGTGCCAAGCATTACCAAAATGTCAGTCACAGTAAACCAATTGAAAAAGTTAGGCATCATTGCTATTATGGCTTCCTACCTAATACTACTTTGTGCACACACTTGCACGAAGTATTACCATGAAGCCTTAGTTACCTGAATTTTATGTGCAGCTTTTTTTTTTTTGCTGACTTCTGCCTGGCACAGGGCAAAGAATGAAGGGGGCTCACTTGGTGAGCGACAATTAAATAGTTTCTTTTCTTTCAGCATGGTTCCCCAAGCTGTACTTGGTGGCTTTGGCTCTAACAAAAGTATTGCTGATTTTCTTGTGGCATTTTCAGTGGTGGTCACCCAGCTTGGGCATTTCACATTAACTAAACAATTTTCTGATTGCCTGGTGAAAGGACTGTACTACATTCTTTGAAGATATGGGAATTCAGATCCTGAGCACATGGATATTCCTTAATCTTGGGAAACTAATTTTAGCCATCAAGGATTTTTAAGAGACTTTAGTATTTATACATCTGCTCCCCAAGGTACACAGGATTAAAATGAGAGTTTCCTGATCATCACCCAGGAACTTAATAGCAGTGGCAGGGAAAGAAATTCATCCTTTGGAGAAGCATTCATCTGCTTGAAATGGAAAATGTTTTCCACATCTCTTCAAGGAAAGGCAGCAGGATCCCCAGAAATCAAAGGCTTGTCTTCGCCACAGTCCCCTGGCAACTGTAAAAGCTGTCATGCAGCAGAGGCACTGCAAATGGTCAGATATCTAAAGCCATGAGTTGCAATAATGCTGTTAAACCAAATCTGTTGGGGTAGCCTTGAATAAAGTCTTTCTTAGCCTCTCAGTATTTAAAAGTTTAGTATTTTAGCTCTGTGTTCTTGAGTGTAACCCCTGGGAGTCAGTGACTTAGGCTCCTCAGTGAAAACCTTTCCCCAGACCATGTTCCACCACTTTAAGAGCTCACTTGAGTTTTGGAACAGCAGGTCAAGCGAGGCATGTCCCTTTACTTTGCTGTGCTGTCACAGCAGCTTACAAATACAGGAAGAAAAAGCAAAGGCAGCCTTGCAGATGGCCTGAATGCAAGACTCTGATTAGTACTTAAGGTTGGCCCTTTTGGGACGTTTTCCAACCCTTCTGCCTTTGCCTGTGATTTCAAATGCTGAAAAAGGCAATGAATAGGGAATAGCTTGTAATAATGATTCATGTTTGGTCCCATTTATTGAAAAAGATGCAAATTGTTCATCAAACACATGGAGTGTTATTTAAGGATGAGATAGCCACTATGGAGAATATACAAACTATGTGTGTATATCCACTATGTGTGGATGACTTGGGAATTTAATGGAGGACTGGCCACTTTTTGCTAGTGACATCTCATCCTTTCCCCAAGAAATCAAGCATGTACATCAGTTCATGTAAGCAGTCAGAGAGCAGTGCTGTGCTGGAAAGACATGTGGGGCCGTCTGGCCCAGGTCCTGTGGTTTCCATGAGAAGCATCTGTGAAACAGTGGGACAAAGCCAGTGGCTTCACTCTCCCCAGCACCCTGTAGCAGTGTGGGGACAGAGAGTCCTTGGAATTTGCAGGCCTTTGTTGAAGGGCTTGAGGTCAAACAGTCTCAAAATTAGTGCTAGAAACTCTAACATGACACACTTAAATAAAATTAGTTTCCTAAGGCAGTAACTCACAACCACCAGCTGTAGTTGATGGCCATGTCACACGTGCAGGGCAAGAACAACTGCCTTTTTTCACCACAGCAGCAGAATAAATTGAAAATTGTGGGCAAAAAGGCAGGTAAAGCACAAATCTCAAGTCTCCTGGCAGCCTCTTATTCACCAGTTGTGTGAGTGAATAAGAGGGCTGCCTTCTCTGACACCCTGGCTAGCAGCAGAAACTTCATTTCTTCCCTTGTTCCTTCCTCACACTCTTTCATTTGGTGAATGCATGTCCTGAAGCAGCTTTTGCATCCAGGCCTTTGCGTTTAACATCTGTACAAAAGTAACTGGTTGGTCTCTTGACAAATGGGGAATCAAGGCCTTCAGAAGGAACACCTTTCACATACTTTGTTGCGCAGGCATTGTGTTTCCTGAGGAACATGGCTGATCTTCCTGTGCTTGTAGTCTGTTCTTCACACAGCCCCTGCTTGAATACCATGCCACTCCCAGTACAGAGTTCTCTTAAACTCTCCACTCTCACCATAAGTGACTGCTCCTGGGTGCACAGGTCTGCAGTGGCAGGAGTGTGATCTCACGATGGCCAGACCCTCCAATACATAAAGCTCCTTCTACAAAACTAAGTGTGCAAAGGTCTGCTGGAAGGAGCAGATGAGGTGCAATGATGCTCGCCTCCAGAATGCTTTTCTGGAAAGGAAAACACTGTGGGTGGTTAGAGGCAGCAGGACCAGGCAGCTTCATGCTGCTATCCAGTGCAAAGACCAAAAGACAGGTTGCACTGCTTGCCCACACTGAAGGAACATGTGCCTCTCTGAGACAGGAGAGGGACCGAGAAAAGCATGACTTCAATGAGAAGCCAGTAGCAACAGATGGGAATGTGTCTTAACCTTATGTGACAAACACTTATGAGAACTCACCTCCAATAATTCGTAGAGGAAAAGTCCCAAGCAACAAAATATTATCTAGATGTTGGCTTGGCGAGGGAGAATCTACTGAGAGACAGTGATGCAAAAGGCAGGCAGACCTACACACATTATAAGCTTTGGATTGAAAACAGGGAAAAGAATCACAGAATAATAGAATGGTTTGGGTTGGTTGGAAGGGGCATTAAAGATCATCTAGTTCCAGCCTCCCTGACATGGGCAAGGATGCCTTCCACTAGATCAGGTTGCTCAAAGCCTCATCCAACCTGGCCTTGAATGTCTCCAGGGATAGGTCATCCATGACTTCTCTGGGCAGCCTCTTGCAGTGCCAGTAAAAAAATTTCTTCCTAATACCTAATCTAAATCTCCCTTCTTTCAGGTTAAAACTGTTATCCCTTGTCCTATCACTCTACTCCCTGACAAAGAGCACCTCCTTATCTTTCCTGTAGACCCCCTGTTGCAAGTACTGGAAGACTGCTATAAGGTCTCTTCGGAGCCTTCTCTTCTTTATGCTAAGCAAGCTGAACTCTCTCATCCTGTACTTCTAAGGGAGGCCCTCTGATCACCTTTGTGGCCCTATGGACTTGCTCTAACAAGTCCATGTCCTTCCTGTGCTGAGGACTCTATAACCACATGCAGTACTCCAGATGAGGTCTCATGAGAGCAGAATAGAGGGGCACAATCACCTCTCTCAACCTGCTGGTCACACTTCATTTGATGCAGCCCAGGATATGGTTAGCTTTCTGGGCTGCAAACACACATTGCTGGGTCATGTTGAGCTTCTCATCCACCAGCACTCCAAGTTCTTCTCTTCAGAGCTGCTCTCAATCCATTCTCCACTTAGCCTGTACTTGTGCTTGGGATTGCCCCAGCTCAGGTGCAGGACCTTGCAGTTGGCCTTGTGTACTTCATGAATTTTGCACAGGACCACCTCTCAAGCTGGTCAAGATCCCTCTAGATGGCATCTCTTCATTCCAGTGTGTTGACGATATCATACAGCTTGGTGTCATCAGCAGACTTACTGAGGGTGCCCTCAGGTGGTCTTGCATCCAATCTTCTCCTTCAGTGGGTGGTTCTTCACTTTGCTTTCTGCAACTTGGACGGAGTGGCTTGAGCCCTGGCTAGTGAAGACTGAAGCAAAATAGTTGTTGACTGCCTCAGCCTTCTCCATATCCTGGGTAACCAGGTCTCTTGCTCCCTTCTGGAGAATGTTGACATGCACTCTACTCTTCCTATTATCACTGACATATCTATATGAACTTTTATTGTTGTCTTTGATATCTCTGGCCAGATTTAATTCTATCAGAACATTAGTTGTCCTAATCTGATCATTGCCTGCTTGGACAGTTTCTCCATATTCCTCTCAGGCTACCTGCCCTTGTTTCCACCTTCTGAAGACCTCCTTTTTGTGTTTAAATTTGTCCAGGACTTCCCTGTTCATCCATGCAGATGATACCCCCTCCTTCATTTCCCTGGCCTATCCTTCCTAAAGGGCCCATATCCCTCCATTCCAACCCTTCAGTCATAGGAGCCATATCACCCTACCTCCGTGACATCACTGAGATCATAGCGCTGCAGGCATGTGCACACCCCTGACTCCTCCTGTTCATTTCCTGGGCTGTGTGTGTTTGCATAGAGGCACTTCAGTTGGGTCCCTGATGAAGCTGATATACTGGCTGGAGAGTCTTTGTGTTTCCCTTCAGGTGCTCTCCTGCTGACCTGTGTTTCTTCTGCAGACTATGGGCACCTGTTACTGGCAATGGCATCAAACTGATAGAAGTGGGATGGATGGAGGTCCCCTTCTGCTGTTTTTTAAGTCCCTTTAGGCTTTTAAGGCCCTTTTCACCAGGTTGACAAGCCTATTACCAAGGATGCTCTCCCCCGTCCCCAACGGATGGACCTCATCAACCCTCAGTAGACCAGGTTGCTCAAAGTGAGTCCCATGGTCTGAGTAGCCAAACCCCTGGCTGCTGCACCAGTCCTGCGGCTATCTGTTGATTTGCCAGACTCAACTCGCTCTTTCAAACTCCATCCCTTTGACTGGGAGGACTGATGAAAAACTCCTCAAGAGTCCCCTTTCAGGGTTCTCTAATGTCCCTTGACTGATGCCCCTCAGACCGCTCCTGGTGGTATTGCTGATGCCCATGTGAAACAACAGTGGTGGATAGTAGTCAGTGGGCTGTACAACATTTGGTAGCCTCTTGGTGACATTCCTGATATGAGCCACTGGTAGACAACATACTTTACCAGAGAACGGGTTGGTTTGGCAAATGGATGCCTCCATACCTCTCAGAAGAGAGTATCCCACTACTATCACCTGTTGTCTTTTTTTACTTGCACTGGTTGTTATCTGAGAAACTGATTGGGCTGCCGTATTGGGCTTCAGTATTGTTCCTGATGTGATGAGCATTTCCTCTTTGGTTTGCCTTGCCCTTGCAAGATTCCATTCTTCATTATTGTCCCCTCTCCCTCCTGGAAGCCAGCAGAGAACTCTTCAGCTGTCGGGGCGTGAGTCCACTGCAGACTGTGCTTGGAATCAGCTAACTGGCTCCTTCTTGTCCTCCCTGATGCTGCACAGCTTTCTCACTGCCTCCTTCAGCTCAGCTGCTTGCTGCAGGATCTTCTCCATCTGAGCACACCTTTTGCAGGCATGTCTGCCACCTGCCTCTGCCCCAGAAGAAAGGTCCACGCACTTCCAGCAGATTGGAATCTGGACCGCCACCTCTCCCTTCAGTGCCTCAGTCTGCACAGAGGCATTGGCCACTGCAGGAGTAGATGGTGCAGAACCCCAAGATCAAGCAGCAGCCTTTGCTCTCAGATGAGCGCCCATCATTCTGCTTTGAGGGTCTGCTAGGATGAGTGATCATGAACTGTGTAGATTGTCACAGAATGCGCTTGGGTGCTGGGTTCTGTGAGTCTCAGGTCTTCCACTGGGCCAGTAGAATGCCCTCTTTGGAGAGAGGTGCTCTCCAAACTTCCATGTCGCACTCTGGCTGACAGGTCATGCTCTGTTTGCCTGCCCTGTTTGCTGGTGTTCTGTACCGTTGGAGGGTATGTGGGATGGCTGTGGCTTCACCCACACCAGGTCAGCTGCCATTGTGAGAGCTGCAGCTTCTTGGTGGATCTCCACCAGACTGTGTGCACCCCTGGAATCACCCAAGTTCAGGAAACCACCCCTGAATGTCATGCTCCCCTGCTCTGCAGTGGTCCATGCTTGCACCAATACCTCCATCTTGTTTTGACCAACTAGCTAGAAGGAAAAACTTGTGCTTTTGGTTAGCAGTCTGATTGTTCACAGCAGAATAAATGTGATTATCTGTTATTTTCACTTATGTTGTTGATCAGTTATGAGAAATGCAGGAGGTCTGTATGTTTAAAAGATACAACAAAGCGATTTTTGTCTTGGCCACGCAATGCAGTTCAGTAGTTTTGCACTAAGCTCACAATATAATCTATAAAGTTAGTGTTTTTTACCCCAAGAGTCTGTGGTAAATAAATTCTTCCATCTGTAATCAAACTGTACTTTGAGTCTCATCCATTTTTCTCTTCTCTTCCCTTTCCTTCCCACTTTGTTCAAAGGATGAGAAGAATCAGGTGCTGATCACAAATGCTTGGCTGCAGATGGTGAGTAATTTATGTCAAAAAATTTAAAAAAAAAAACCCAACCCTTTCTAATAGCAAACTACTGAATGTGATTTCCTGGCTGAAAAGTGAGATTTCTGTCTTTTAACTTGTCTATAATGTGAAACAAGCAGACATTGTGAGTCCTTTGATATTTCTCCACTGCTTCTTTTCATAGTGAAAACAAAATGTGGGAGACCACATTAATCCTTTGAGCAGACCTGTTGACCTTTGGAGGGTGAAACAAACTGTGTTGTCAGGCCAGTGGAAGTAGGGATCTGCTTTCAAAGACCCCATAGTTAAGGTCCCATCATAGCTGAAGGAGAGATTCTTCAAGTGGCCCAAGGCCTTATCCAAGGTTAGTGAAGGGACTTGTGAAGGAAGGAGCCAGACTCCCAGTAAGACACAGACACCGTGCACTCACGGCTTCTGGGAAAATCCCCACCTCCATCTGAAACAAGGAGCCAGAAGTGCTCCAGTGGAAGGCAGGAAACAAAGAACCTCAGCACTTTCCCCTAAATGCTGCATTGCAATCATGCTGGACCATGTGCACACTGCTTGGGCTGGGTGGTTGGGTGTCAGGTCCTGCAAGTGGCTCCACCCTGCATTTCAGCAGGGTACAGGCACATCAATGGGAATGCTGCTTTCCTTCATGCTTTACAAGCCTCATCATGTTCCTCCTCCCTGTTCTGCAGCCTGCCTCATCTGAGGAGTGACCTGCAGTAGTTATGCAGGATAGGGAAATGTGATCTTCACTGAGGGCTTCTGGGCATGGAATTTCCTCTCAGGTCTGCTGCTGGCCACGTACAGCAAGAGATATTGTCATATGGCACCTAAATGATCTCCTTAATGGCCTGTGCTCAGTAAAGATGCAGCTCTGGAGGGAAAGGCCTGTGGGAGACTTGAATGATTGAACTAATTCTGCTTTGACGTTAGCAGCCAAACACTATCTCATGTTAATAGGTGCAGCTGAACGGGCTGTTTCTGCCTCAGCTGCCTGCTGGGATTTGCAGCAGAAATGAGTTGTTTTCTGTTGCAATAACTAACCCAGACCAATCTACAGGACTGTGATTGTCGGAGTAGAGCCTGTGGGTAGCCTGTGGGTATCCTGTTGCTTGCAAAGGAGTCCTTCAGTTACAGCACTGATCACTGTTTTCCTTGTAGCCTTTTCATAAAGTTTTGCTGTAGTCACAGCAAAAGCTGTGCCTGCACCTTTCTTGAATTAAATGTTTGTGTTGGAGCGGAGGAGAGACAATCAGAAACAATTCCCTGGGACATAAAATTCACTTACCTACTGCTCATAGCAAGGTGGCTATTAAAAGAATCACCTAACCTTTATATCATTAAATCATTTACACCAAAAAGGGATTCTCAGACCATTGTCCATGTACCACCGATGATATCAATGTAGTTCAAACCACCTCAGCTCAGAACCAGTGTGTTTCATGGAGGTAATTACTGCCAGGGTTTCTGGTGGCCCACCAGAAAAGGGTTTAGATGCCTAGCTTTGAGCCACAAGGTGGAGAGGTTAGACACTAAATGAAAATGCAACTCATGGCATTCAATCTTCATACTGTAGATTCCTCACAATATCTGTCAACATTTCATAATAATCAAAGCCAAACACTAAACTGTTATCATACTACTGTTATTTCGATTGGCAAAATCCAGTTTGTTCCCATAGTATTCCAAACAACTTTGAAGAATTTTACCAGCTCATATAATCTGATGTGTGTTTTTGCCAACAGTACTGGGTTGATGTTTACTTGTCTTGGGATCAGTATGAATACCCAGGGGTGCAGAACTTGCGCTTTCCAGCTGACCAGATTTGGGTACCAGACATTCTTCTGTATAACAGGTAAGCAAGATGTGCAATGGCCGGTGGGAGCCTAGAACTAGAGCATTAGATGCTGGAAATCAACCATGCATGCTTCACTGAAATTCTGGGCCTTTTGCCATCTGGAGATTTTGCTCTTACTCTTGAAACAGTAGCAATAAAAGCAAACAAGCACGAGCTACTACATTTTTCTAATAGCCAATCTAAGTCTTCCTTGCTGTAGTTCTGCAGATGTCTTCTTTACCTTTTTCCAGTGATTGTAGAAAGAAAACAATTCATATTGTCTTTACAATTTCCATGGCTTTCCTGGAAAATTATTATCATGTCTCTGCCATGGTGTTCCAACTTGAAAAAAACGAACATTCCTTTCTTCTCACTTTCCTCATCACTCATATTTTATAAATCTCTCCATCATTGCCTTTCCCCTCTGAACACTGTCTAACCTGTTTTTCCTCCCTAGAGTAGAATTCAGCTCTCAAGACAGCGCTTCTGCAATGTTGAATTGAAGCTCCCTAGACAGATATTTCCTTAGTGTGGGGGATTTGGCTTTTACTCTCACATCTTAGTTTTGGACTGCATTTCATCCTGTTTGTTTCCCCCAGTTCACCAAGATCCATTTTCCATTCCAAGCCCTCAATTTAAAATACTTGAAGGAGACTTGGAGTGATCGGGATTGTTTAAATGTTCTTTGCTTCAGCTCTCTTCCTCACAGACTCTTTATTTCTTTTTAGTGTCTGAAATGGAGGCACATAGCCCAGTCTATATTACTAAATTTTTTTAATAAGGACATGATGGGGAAAGGCTTTCTAACCTTCAGATATATCACCCACATCCTCTTTCTTGGTTAATCAGTAAAAAATTAGATTGATTTGGTGCAGTTGGCCCTTGACAAATCTGCGCCAACAGTTTTCACCTCATTATCTTTGAAGTTTGGCTGATGTGTCCATAATTCCACCTTTAACAAAAAAAATCACAATTCTCTTTGATCTTCCCTAATTCACTGAGACCTTCCCTGTTCTCCACAAGGCCTCACAGAGAATTTTTAAAGCTTCAGAGCGTATTTCAATCAGTCCTTTCTGTCCTCAAGAGGAAATTTCATCAGCCCTGACAACTGGAATATGTCTTATCTACAATGCTTTAACCTGTTCCTTCTGTATTCTGCCTTGCCACTAGCTGAGAATGAATTGCAGTGAATCACAGTTTGTGGAGTGTGAAGCACAGAGTGTGCAGAATGCCTTGGTTCTCTACACCCTGTTATTTCCTTTCCTTCCACAGCAAGAAATATGTTCTTTGACTTTTCCATGTCTCCTTGCATTTATAAACACCTTTATTGCTACCTTTTATGTCTTTTGACATGAAGTTATCACTCATTCTGCACTTAGTCTTTTCAATTTCATCCCATTGTCTTCTTCTGAGGACGATTCCGAGGACTGAGGACTCAGGTATTAATAAGGAACAGGTTACAGAAGGAATGAAGGTTTTGAAATGTCCACATCTGGTTGTGAGACAGGGTGTGTAATATCATGTAATCACACAACATAGACCTGCACATAGCCATGACAGGCAAGGCTTTACAGCATCAGCCAGGGGAACCCTCCACAGTTAATTTCGTCACAAGAGAACCTCTGGAACAAGCCCCTGTCCTGCTCCCTTGAAGAATTCTTGTCTGCTCCTAGCTTGTTATTCCCTTATTTTTCTCAGAATTGCTGGAATCCTAAAGAAATTATCTATTTTTGATCCCTTTCACCTAGTTTCTGCCATCAATGAATCTTCTCCTACAAGCCACAATTCCAAACCAACTTCTCCCCAATACCTTTCTCTATTGATTGAAGCAAACCATTGACCCTTCTGCTTCCTAAGAGACTGCGGAATTGTTGCCTCAGGCCACTATTACTCTTACAACTGATATTTGGGTAACAATATCTGATTTACACTGTGAGTTGCCCGATTCTGACAACAGCCCCAGGAAAGTGTCAGCATTCCTACTGTCTGGTCTTTGGATACAGCTACCATGACACTTTTGCTCCTTTCACTTCTGCCTTTTCTCTGAGACATCCAACAGCTCTGCCTCTCACTTCTTTAAGGACGTTGCAGTGTGCAATCAGCATGCCTGGGTGCAGGCCAACAGAGTCTATGAGAAGCTGAGATAGGCACAGGTTGAGGGAAGATTCTCTATCCAGATGCAGGACCTTAATTCAGACATCCTGTGCATTAAATTCATCCTAAAGATTGTTTTAAGGTTGACATATTAACTTAAACATCAGCTTGCCTTTTTTTTTTTTTTTTTGTGTTCTTTTTACTGTGTTACAGTGCGGATGAAAGATTTGATGCGACATTTCACACCAATGTGCTAGTGAATTACTCTGGATCCTGCCAATATATTCCTCCAGGTAGGGCACAGAGAGCATTTATTTGCTTTAAGTAGATGTGTAGCTTTGAATAAGTACAAGTGGTTTTCCTTCATGAATGAAACCAAGGCACTTAGAAGCAGACTTAAAATTTTGCAAGATACGTAATTATGGGACAAACCAACTGAAATAATTTAGGTTCATTATTAGTGGTGCATTTCCACTTCAAAAATCAGTAAATTACTCTCCTGAGCAGTTTGCTTAGAACATTCAGAGGCTCAGCTGAACTACTGTCTAATGCAAGGTGTTGTGCATCATCACATCACATTCCATGTGCAATCCAATTAGCTCTTTCTTGAGAGTGCCACAATGCCTACAGCCTTTGTAGCAGCAGGGAAAGACAATAATAAAGAATCTCTTGGGGGTTTTATTTTTTTAAAAGGCACAGCTCAAGTGCTCACTGCAGAACGTCAAATTCAGCTCAGTGACTCAGAGCTGGGATTTACATTAGCTGATGTTTTAGGGAGCACACATCAAATATTACTGCAAAGGGATAGGCTAAGTAGAGCATTGGAGATAATTTTCCAAAGAAGCTGCTAGCTGCCTCTCTTTCACACAGTGCCTCTGAGCTGGTCAGCATGCAGTGAATTGGTGAGGTAAGATGAAGCCTTCAAAGCCACAGGCACAGAAAGAAGAGGGTTTGCAGGGGTGACCTCTGTGGTTTCCTCCCAGCTGTCAGTGATGTAGGCTCTGCAGATCATCTTCCCCATTCTCCAAGCCCTCCATGCTGCGGGATGGCTGTGGAAGTTCCACAGCTAAGGAAAAAATAAAATTAGATCGCAACAAGGTACAAACATTAATCTCCTAAAGTCCTTGAAATGTCACATCTGATGATGATGGTAGACTAGACACATGCAGAGTGAAATTCAAGGCTCAGGTTAATATGCAGAAATTAAATGCCAGCACGAAGCAACATTTATCATAACAATGTATTTTCAAGGGACTGTGGGTCTAACGCAGGGTCTGGCAAGGAATTCCTTTTAAAGAACTTGTCACAGTACTTCCAGACACTGTGTGTGGACATCTGCATACTTCACATCTATGTACTATACACACCTCTCAGGTCCTGCAGCTCTGCCTGTGATCTGCTGGGGACAACCAGCACTAGGACACAGGCTTGGCTTCTCCTGGATAGCCTGTGTCCTGGGCAGCTGACCTCAAGGATACAGTGAAAGATCTTCACTGGTGCCTCAGGAAAGGAGGTTATTCCACTTATTGCAGCATTGTCCATCTGTGCTACTTGTTTGGTTACTACATCACACAGGCTTTTGGAGAAAAAGTTGCTTACAATAGATTGGACAGATAATGGTGGAGGTGAAATGCACTTTGCCTATGCTTGATCCTGATTGATTTCTCTTCACAGGTATTTTGAAGAGCACGTGTTACATTGATGTCCGCTGGTTTCCCTTTGATGTGCAAAAGTGTGATTTGAAGTTTGGATCCTGGACTCACAGTGGCTGGTTGATTGACCTGCAGATGCTTGAGGCTGATATTTCCAACTACATCTCAAATGGAGAATGGGATTTAGTAGGTAAATTGGCTGACATAAAATATTTCTAGTGGTCTCATTTCCAAAGGCAAAGCTCAAATATATAGAAATTACCAACCCCATTTGGACATACAATACAGACATTAAATGTTTCTATGTAAGAAGCAGAAAAGAAAAAAAAGAAAAAAAAATCACAGTTCAGAGACAACTTTTCAGACGCAATCATTGAACTGCATCTGAAAACACTGTGTTCTGAAGTAATTGCCTGCAAGTACGTAAATGAAATCTACTGGTCCTGATGCATCTGAGTAATTTGTTATTACTAAACCTGGATGTGTCTCATGTAGGTGCACAGAATGTCTACTGTAACATGTCAGCCAATAGTTGATTGATGTCAAAAACACTATTTCAGCAAAACTGGAATAAGGTTTTACAGAGATAAATCTCTCTCAGACAGAAAATCATTCAAGTGTTTGGTAGCTCGTAATAACTGCAAATAACTTCAGTTCAGTATGTCTCCCTTCTCTTTTGTGCTTTGGAAGATACTTGTTTGGTTTTTTTTAAAGAGGAATCCATGCCCAGACCTATTTATCTGGAGTGAGCTCCTAGTTATTTTGAACTGATTTATATAGTTAGAAGCGAGTTAGAAGCAGTGCAATGGAAATCCATAAATCTTAGATCACCCTGATGAAAGCTTGCAGAAGGGATGTTTCATCTTCTAGTCTGGGTATGAAGACAAGGAAATAACTGTCACTGACTGTGTGCAGTACTTTTACCGTATAGGGCATCTGAGAAATAGTGCAATAAGAAACATAATAGGTATATAGTTTCATAAGGAGGTCTATAGGGACATCCTCCTAAAGTCTGTCCATTTCAGAGCAGATCTGACTTTCCAGTGTTTCTTTATAGTGGTTATTCCTGTACAATAACTTTGCCTATCTGATTAAGACACTGGCCTGTGGTTTTTCTGCATTCAACTCTGACCATGGGTGAACAAAACAAGGCTTTATCTGGCTCACACAGCAAAATTAAGTAAACATCCACATCGCCACATATTCTAAAATATACACAGAAACAGAAAAGAGAGCTAGGGTGGCAGAAATCATACAAAGTATGGAGTTCTTCCTGCAATTCTGATATTTCCTATGCTGCCACAGTCTCTGCCGTGCAGCATGTCAGACAGTCTACTGCAGCCGAGTCACCATTGCCAATCCTTAAATACAGCTATGTGGGAGAACAATGTCTCTCAGCCTCCAGATGCGACAGACTTTAAGTTGAATTTGACATCTTTTTTTAAAATTAAGCTATGGCCTGTTTGTTTTTCCTAACAGAATAAAGCAAGTTTGTCCACAAAAATGACAGAAAAATAAGAACTGGTGGCACTTGTCACACATAAAATCTGTGGCATGGACTAGTGAACATGACATCAGGTGTTTGTCACTGTTCCTTGGATGCAGGAAGGCAGAACGCACATGTTACTGAGTTAATATTTGTCCACTGCATGCAAATCTTTCCTTGCAGAGGATGGGATGCTCAGAACTGTTTCAATCTGGCCCAGATAAGCTTTCTTGTCTAAATCAGGTTCTAATGACACAGACCGCAGAAGATAAAAACCCTAGAAAACACATAAGATGGACCAAGCCCAGCAAGACATCCTGCACTGTTGCCTCAGACACTGCTGAACCCATTGACATACTAAGGGCTGTCCTGGCTCATTTAAACCTGTAGCGATGTACTTCAGCTTTCAGACAATATTGAAAGTTGTCCTTTGTCTTCTGTTCACCCATGTGTGCACCATTAGCCACAAGTGTTAGAAAATGTCTTTTGCCTGGTAACAGATTTTGGGGTGTCTTTTCTCCCTCAATTTCCACAGGGAACCTTGAAGCACTCATTAAAGCACAATGTGTGACAGAGGTGCCATACGCAGGCTCATAAACCATCAGTTCTTGGCCCACTCCAGGGTGTTACCTGGGACTCCTACATCTTTCCTCACTGCTTTGATCTCCCTCTTGGTAGGTGTCCCAGGAAAGAGAAATGAGATGTACTATGATTGCTGTAAAGAACCGTACCCAGATGTGACGTACACCATCACCATGCGCCGACGCACCCTCTACTATGGCTTGAACTTGCTTATTCCATGTGTTCTCATATCTGGCTTGGCACTGCTAGTTTTCCTTTTGCCAGCTGATTCAGGGGAGAAGATTTCTTTAGGTAAGTGCTAATGAATTGATTTTTTTTGTAAGTGCTTCTTATGCAATCGTAAATACTTCGTGGTGCTTGATGAATAAAGATTTCCCTGGAGGATCAATAGAAACATTGATTTGGTTGCAGAAACTAGCTTTCTATATGGCATTCAGAAATCCTGTGCTAAACTTTTCTACAATATTTTGGATTTTACTCTGTGATAAAGCAGATCTTGTTGCTGGTGCAGGCAGTCATAATAGTACTCTCTCATCCCTGTTGTTCTGGTCTTTAGTATATCTCAATGCATTTCAAAGCTGATTAGTTCTGTTTTTCAGATAGGACATACTGTTTACAGAATGAAAGGTTGTGAGCAGCAGCAACTGGGAATTGGATTTTCGCCTTCCAAGTTCAGCTACCAAAACACCAAGACATGAGTGTCCCATGAATGCAAAGCAGTGGCACCCAAGGAAGGGCTAAATGAGATTCACTTTTGTGTGTATTTATAAAGATAAGAGGGATGCTTCCAAGAGAAGACAGAAGGGAGCTGGAAATACAGAAGAATGGGCCAGCAAGATTGCTGGAATTAATTGCACAATTCCAATCAGGACAGGGACTGTTAAATCCCATGAAGAGCCCTCAGCGTGACTACAACAATCAGAGATCTGAGCAGCTAGCCTTACAAGAAGTAAAACGCAGGTTACAGGGGATACAGTAGCTGTCTATGAAAGATAAGATGGCGATAAGGAAAAGAATTATTTCAGCTGAAGTACAATATGGACAGTAAAAATAAGAGATAAAATTCATGCATTGACCTTGTGATTTTTCAGGACCAGAGATGTTAGGTTTAGCAATGGTCTTTCCAGACAGAACAAATAAAGAGCTACTTTTAAAATAGGTTGCATCTTTTTGTAGGGTATTATATAGTATATAATAGTCAAAAACTAGGCTTATGTCTGTGCAGATCTCTCCTAGCCCTTAACAACCACCTGGGCTTTGCAAAATGTTTTGGAAAAGCAGTGTAGTGCACCAGTTATGCAAGCTTCCTTCCACTCTGCAGGAAAGGTTTCTCCATTTCTTTTAGAGGAGCAAGGGTTTGGCTGTAATTGAGAGAAGTGAAAAGATAGCAGATAAAGTTGCATACAACAATGCTATTACTTCATGGAAGTTCTTGTCTGCGCTGACAAACATGAAGTCATGTGTATGGCATAGCTCTAGATGAGGATGTAATATCAAAGACATCAGAGAATCAGATGCAGTTATGTTCCTCATCCTTCCCTTCCATGTTCATACCCTGCAGGTATTACTGTTCTGCTTTCCTTGACTGTATTCATGCTTCTTGTCGCTGAGATCATGCCTGCAACTTCTGACTCGGTCCCACTAATAGGTAAGTTTATTCTCTCTGCTCCGTGCATGATGCCTCCTAAGAGTTGTTCAAAGCCTATTTTAGAAATGTCAGGAGTAAACCTCTTCCTGGGCTTTACTGTTCACATGTAGGAAAAGAGCCAATATGAATAATACAGAAAGGCTCTGGAAATATCAGATAAGCTGAAGGGACACAAAATCAATACATAACGTGGAGGTCTAGGTAGGCAAAGCACAAAGCCAACACCATAGGAATAGTACTCAGCCATGGCTCTAGATTCACTGAGGTTGTTCCATAAAGTCTTTTCAACAGCTCTTGGGATGAAGTTGTGTGCACTGGTACTAGAGTCAAAGTTCAAATATATCACTGGAGTATTTTTAACATGTGCTGAAAACTATGAGACAGATTGTCATCTTGGGAACATGGGCCAGACAGACATTGTTATTTCCTCTGTTTTCACAGGTTCATCCCTTTGCCTCAATTTCTTGGGGCCTCAGTTTCTCAACTGTGAACTGGAGAAAGCATTATTCCCTCATGTCATAGCAGGGTAGAGAAAACAAATCTTTTTTAATTTACAAAGTAAAGTATGAACACCACAGAAAAACTCAGAACCTGTTTAATTATGGTCTCTTGAGATAACGTTTGTCTTTGTGTACAAAGGATGAGTGAAGTACACATTCCAGACAGTACAAAACAAACAAACAAAATATTCAACAGTATGTCTATGTGCAGACAGAAGGTGCACCTCACCATTGCATAATTAAAGCCTCACACAGGTTATATTATGAATAGGACAAATGAGCAGTTAGAAAGACAGTCTCATCTCGTTTCAAGGGTTAAAAACTCAGATCTGACTGTGGGGAGGGACATACTAAGTGCAAGAATGCTCATAGGCAACAGTTTCTGAAATCCTCCAAATTGGATATCATAGAATCATTGTATTGCTTAGGTTGGAAAAGTCCTTTAAGATCACGAAATCCAGCCATGCATCCAACACTGCCAAGTTCACCACCAAACCATGTTTTTAAGCACACCTACATGTCTTTTAAATACCTCAAATACTTCCTTAGGTAGTCTCTTCCAATGCCTGATAACCTTTTTGGTGAAGAAATTTTTCTTGATATATAATCTGAACCTCCCCTGGCACAATTTGAGGCCATTTCCTTGCATCCGATCAAAGGCTGGGAGAAGAGACCAACACCTACCTCACTACAATCTCCTTTCAGGTAGTTGTAGACAGTGATAAAGTCTCCCCTCAGCCTCCTTTTCTTCAGGATAAACAACCCTGGTTCCTTTATCCTGGTTCTCCATCCCCTTCACCAGCTTCATTGCCTTCCTCTTCACACACTTCACCCCCTCTGTTTCCTTCTTGTAGTGAGAGGCCAAAATCTGAACACAGTATTCGAGGTATGGCCTTACCACAGGGGAAAAGATGACTTCCCTGGTCCTGCTGGCCACACTGTTACTGATACCTGGGCACACTGCTGGCTTATATTCAGCAGGATGTCAAACAACACTCCCAGGTCTTTTGCCACCAGGCAGCTTTCCAGCTCTCTTCCCCCAAGCCTGTGGTGTTGCATAGTGTTGCTGTGACCCAAGTGCAGGGCCTGACAGCCTTGTTGAACCTCATATAACTGGCTTTGACCTACTGATCCAGCCTGTCCAGATCCCTCTGTAGTGCCTTTCTACCCTCAAGCAGATCTACACTCTTGCACAACTCAGGATCATCTGCAAACTTAGGGAGTTGCAGAGAGACCACCTGATCCCCGCATCCACATAACTGAAAATTATATTAAAGAGAACCAGCCCCAATACTGAGCCCTGGGGAACACCATTTGTGACCAGCCTCCAACTGTATTTAACCACATTCTCCACAGTGCTTTGAGCCCAGCCATCCAGCCAATTTTTTACCCAGCGATTAGTACGCCTGCCCAAGCCTTGAGCAGCCAGTTTCTTCAGAAGAATACTGTAGGAAATGGTGTCAAAGGCTTTACTAAAATCTAGGTAGGCAACATCCACAGACTTTCTATCATCCACTAAGTGTGTCCCCTTTCATAGAAGGAGATCAGGTTAGTCAAGCAGGATCTGCCTTTCCTAAACTCATGCTGACTGGGCCTGATCTCCTGTTATCCTTTGTGTGCAACATGATGGCCCTCAAGATGATCTGCTTTTCAGCCTTCCCTAACACCGAGGTCAGATTGACTTATGGAAAGTCAGCAGGATTTTTGACTCTGAGTCACACAGGAGCTTTCAAAAATATGACAAAACCTCTTTCTACTTAAGACTCCACAGGGCAAATAAAATTTTAAGAGAAACTTTGTGTGTAGGGAAGAGACACAAGGCATCTTGGACCAATCTTTGCATAAATTTGCTTTGTGTAATACTGTTTGGAATTGTAAAAGAATGCACTTGCCTATGCCCAGTCCACTAGCTTTAACCAGACCAGTTTCTGCTGATATAGTCCTCTGTCACAGGAGGTAAGATATATACCAAGAAAAGCTATGAATATTTATATATTATTACTGCTTGTGATGCTGTAAGAACAGATTAATTTCTACCTATCACAGCATAGCTATGTCAACATCCCATACCTGGAGAGGGTGAGGTGTTGTGAAACCCTGTTGCATCAAGTCCCTCTTCTCCAGGTGAAATGGCTCAGCTATTAGGACTTGTCACATCTTTTTACTCTTTTTGGATCACAAAGTCAAGGAGATGATAACAGAGCTTCTTCTCATGAATATGCCACATTGCCAGCATATATTCTTGCAAATTATTTCCTAATGCCAAAATAATTAGAGCGTATCAAATGTATTAGAAACGTACCTCTCAAAGTTGTTATGTAGGTCAAACACAGTCTGTTTCTTTCATCTGTTCATTAGACAAATTTTGTATTGTGAGAAACTGTAAAAGAATAATCCTTGCACATGGATGCTTTGCTATACCCTGGAGACTCACTTCAGGTATCCAGATAAGAGATGTCTAAAGCAGTCCTGTGGCTGCTGTCATTTGATGCTTTCCCTGTCACAGGCCAAAAGCAAAATGAACCTTGACACAGTGAGGTGCACTCAGGCTGCATGCTCCTAAACTCGACCATCCAGGTGCAATTAAGTTCTTATTTCATAGGATCACAAGACAGTTCCAGTTGGAAAGGACCTCAGGAAGTGGAAACTGTGTCTAAAGCTTTGCATAAGTTGATAAAAAGGACACCTATTGCTCTCTCCTTGTCTGCAAATATTGTGATTTTATAGGAAATCACATTGGTCAGTCATGACTTATCTTTGACAAATGCAGGTTTGTTTAGTCCCTACCTTCTCAAATGTCTCGGAATTTTCCCCAAGGACTTGCTCCCTAGTTTACCCAGGGACCAATGTCAAAATGACAGGGCTGTAGTTCTCTGGATTGTCCTTTTGGACTCTTTTTGAAAGTAAGTGCAACATATGTATTTTTCCAGTTGTCAGGGATCTTACCATGTCTCCATGGCTTTGCAACAATAACCTTAGGACTCTTGGTGACACCTTTCTGGTCCCGTGGACTTGGGCAGATTCAGGCTGCACAGTCAATCTCTAACTCCATACTCATCCACAGCTAGTTGTTTTTTCTAGTCTTTAACTGTAAGCCCAGAGACATGGGAGACCTTGATGGTGATAACTGAAGCAAAGTATGCACTGTCTTGACCTTATCTCTGTCCCCTATCACTAAATAATCCTCCCCATTCAGCAGCAAGCCCCTGTATTCCTTCTTCAGCTTTTTACTGTTGATGTAGTTATAGAAACTCTTCCTGTTGCCCTTGACTCCCTTGACAGTCTCTGTTCCTGAGCATTCCCAACACCAACCATAATGCTTAGGCAATGCTTCCAAATTTTCCCTTTGTAGCCCGTCCCTGCTTCCCCCCATCCCCACCTCTTTTGCATTAGAGCTCAATCATGATTTCCCAGGCTAGCCATACCACATCTCCTGATGTGTTTTCTTGTTTGTGTGCATAATAGAAAGGACTTTTCTTGCACTTGGAGGCTGCTGTACTTTAAGCCTTTGCAGTTTTCTTGTGCTGCTTCATCTTACAGAACTTCTTCCAGTGAAATCACAGCTACAACTTTACTGAAAAATGAGAAGTTTGTTCACCTGAAGTTCAAAGGTGTTCTCATTTGCTGTTCTCATTCCTCAGTGCCTTCATGGCCATTAACTCCACTTTTTTGTAATAACTACAGACTAGGTTATCATTGATTACTATGTTCCCAAACAGTTCTTCCTAACTAGTGGAGAGCCAGCTGTACACCAGCTCTAATTAGCCAGTCCTGTACTTATATCAGAAAGTTATCACTGATATCCTTCTTAAATCCTCTTGACTGCTTGCATTACACCGTAATGCTTTTTCAGCAGACATCAGGGAGGTCAAAGTCACCTGTGACAACCTGTGATACAGAGGCTTCTCTGAGTTGTTTTAAGAAGGACCCATCCCCATATCCACTGTGTTTGGATGTTCTATACCGTGCTTGCACCATAGCATTACTCTTGCTGGCCTCTTTGCTGAATCTGACCCACAAGCTCTCCAGCAGCTCTCATCCATTCCACAGAGGAACCCCCCATGTGCAATGAGATCCTTCATATAGAGGGCAATCCATGTTGTCTCCGCTGTCTGTTCCCCCTTAAGAGCTTGTACCTATGAACCAGAGCATTCTAGTAGTAAGAGACGTTCCTCCACATCTCAGTTGTCTTAGCAGTGTTATTGTTTCACAACCATATGGAGAGTTCCTGTTTCTCCTGCATATTTCTCAGACTTCATGCATTTGCTTAATCTTCAGTGAGCACCTTCACCTTGTTTCACAATTCCTGAGGTCTTTCTTGCTCAGGCCACCCAGGACCATTTTCTTTCCACTCTTGTTAACCATTTCTCCAATCAATTTTGCTTTGTAATCTCACTTCCACAGTATTCCTACTTTAAAGCCACCACTCCTAACTCCATGCTCCACTCCAAATAGGCAAAGAAAGACCGCTCACCTGTTTGGCTTCTGCACCCAAACAGCCCTTGTTCAGCAAGTGCTTGAAGCTGGGCTGGTGATTTTACATGATCTTGAGTTCTGAAAACCTTAACATTACTCTAATAAGGTAGCACAGCATAATCTCTCCACTGTGATCTTATAGATGACCTCAAATGGTGTATTTTAGCTGCTGAACTGATACCAGGTTGTGATCACAGTTCTTCGGTTTGATATGTGGTCTAGCTGAAATTCCTCAGGACTGAGTATGAGGAAAAGTAGGACACTTGGACACCTTGTTCAGTTTTTGGAGAATCAGCATGATTAGTGCCAGGTTACAGGAACAAACAGATCTTCTAAAGCACGTGGTTTGAGAAGGTTGCAAGTAATTTGATATTGAAGTAGAAAGATACATTGCTGGTCTGCAGAAAAGCCACTGTCCCTGGTCTTTGTGCATGTGGAAGATGAGATACTCTGAAAATGTGACACCACGTACTTTAAAAATCTGCATTATATTCTTAGGGTCAGGGTTTGGTTTTTGGTTGGTTTTGTTTGTTTTTTTGTTTTAAATAAAAACTTACATTCACACCTACTTGAACCTAGAGGAATACTGGCAGCCTTCGCTAGTACAAAAACACTACTGCCTAAAATGTTGTACTTCTTACTTTTCTCCACCTTCTGACCACAACTTTAACTACTTAACCGTAATAACACAGGAAATTCTTACAGCTGCTGTTGGAAGTATCTTTGTTGAGGGAGCAAAGGAAAGAAAAGAACTAGCTTCTGAAGTCTGCTATATTTGCAAAGAAATGTGGAAAGCATATACCAGTTCTTAGTTGAGGCAACTGTCCCTTGACCACAACTTACATTAACAATAAATGAAGCATCTCTTGGCGTAAATAATCAGAGGGGAACAGATGAGGCAAGGTACTTGCTTTTTTCCACCTTTCTGCAAAACGGATTCTTGCTTCCTTGGTATGCCCTCTGCATTGTCTGTCTGTAAAGCTGCCGGTGCAGAAACTCTTTTACTCCATCTATGCAACTTCCACACATAATGGACTCCCATTTCTATGTAGCCCACTGACTGCTGGATTAATAAACATTAGAAACAAGCCAACTTCTTTTTTGTAAAGAGCAAGTGACGAAGCTTGACCTAGAAACCAATAGCCCCTTTCTGTGCCAAGAAATATTCCAGTTAGACAGTTTGATCATTATATTTGCCCCCTGCTCTCATTCAGCTTTCTTGGAGGCTTTCATCCTCATCAGTAACTAGCCACTCCTTGCCCATCAGCATGTCTTCTCCTGTTCTTCTAGAGCAGAGCCTCCCTTTTTGGGGGAACAAGATGTTTCCAAAAAACAGTTTTCAGCAGCATGCATACGTGTGAAGCGAGGCACCACAATCATTCAAAAGTTGAATCCTGCCCTTCTCCAAAGTCACCTGCAATATTAAAGAAAGGAGAAGTCTGGAAACCAGAGTGAAGATGTCTCTGTCTCTTTTTAAAAAATTAACCACCCACATGCACCCATGAGCATCAGAAATCAGCTCAGCCATTTGGATCAAGAGCGTTAAAGTCTCCTGATATCTACAACAGTTTGGCCAGAATCCAACACAAGTAGACAAGGCTTGTTTCTCTACAGAATCCTGGAGGTCCCTCCTGGCACTTAAAATCTCTAGAGTTCAGATCCTAAAAGACTTTCAGGCCATGACAATGCAACAGCAGCTGTGTCCTAAACTTACCCTTCCTAGTGTAGCTTAATCATGCCTCATGGGAAGTGTGTCTGGCTGCACTTGTGATTTGACTTATTTTTAATTTCTCTCTTTAAAAATACTTTTATTGAGAGTCTACTTAATTAGACAGCTGGAGTTCATTACTAGAGAAAAGGATATACATAAATGCAGAGAAGTCCAGATGTGCTACACAACTGAAATTACGGGTAAAATCACGAAGCCTGTATGTTACAGCTCAAGCATATAATTCTTTCTGCTTCTAAAAACCTATGCAATCATGCACAGTTTGGTCTCGGACTATAAATGCTAGTAATTTCATAGGGGTTTCATGCACCTTCCTGCCCCTGCCACGTAACATCATTGCACCCAGTCTAGTGTGTTATGTAAGCAAGGGTATCCCATGTTCCACTGTGTCCCTTAACTGGTTCAGTGACCAAAACAGAATTAAAATAAACACTGTTATTTCAATTTTGTACAAACTCAGGTCCTGCCCATTGAAATGAAACGGTTAGGTAGTTAATCTGAGAACTACATTTGAGACATTTAGATCTAAATTGGAAGGACTTTTTTTATTCCTATACAGACAATATGATCCATCTAAATAGCACTGGATTAACAATCCATTTTTGCTAATGCTTTTTTTTATCACCTCTGAAGGAAAGATGAGTTCTTTCCTTAGGCAGCAGGCATAAGCTTGAATTCCTTTTTTTAAAGAGCACTGTGCCTCCCTGTTTACAGTCTCCATGTCCCTGAATTGTTCCATTAAACTGTATTTTCCATTTGAAAGCAGTCTTTTAATTAAGACTAGGAAATGGCATTTAAAAGTTGCTAAGGAAAAAGTTCCGAAAGATTCTAAGCTGTAACTCTTCCCCTTCGTGACTTTGCTTAGGATTACACAGTTGTTGGTCATGCCTACCCACATCCAGTGGTACCTAAGAAAGCAGCGACCAGAATCTCATACATCTTGCTGTAGGTATGTCTTCAAACATTGGTGTCTCAGCATAAACCAGTTTGGACTGATTGGCTTAAAAAGATTAAGCTCCTTGTGCAATGTTTAGTTGCAAACAAAACGAGCCAGTTTGTCAGAAAGATCAATCCACAGCCCATGTTAAAGTCAGATGTGGCCAAAAGCCATTGCTCTGGAAAAATTGAGAACAACACAGTTATGAGCATGAACAGCACTGCTTCCTGACCGTTCTTTCTCCCTGCCAGCAACATCCTCTCCAGAGGGGAAAATATTTGGGGCCATATGGCACTGAAAAGTTCGTAGCTGACCCCACTTTTCCCTCTCACAGCTGCTTCCAGCACCAGATGTTTTGTTTTTAAGAAGAGGCTGTTAAACCCTGGGTCCTAGTAAGGAGCAGATTCACCTCTTTTGCTACTTCCTTCCTCTGCTTTCATTGCTGGTTCTTGAGGGCTGGCAAAATCCAGCCCTAGAGTAGGACTAAGCTCCTCCAAGTCTTTGGGGCATTCTCTCCCCACCCCTCCACCAAATGAATAGAGCATCTTCTCTTACCTGGGCTGTATGTCCACCTGTCACTTCTCATGTCACAGATATCTTCTGAGACTTCATTGCCTGGCACATATAACATGGCTGAAGTGCCATACCCTGTGTCCTTTATCCTTACTTTCCAAATAAAACATTCACTCTAGCTTGAAAAGAAAACCCCTTACTAATATTCAGATGATGCAGACCCAGCCATCTTCTTTGCATATCAACAATCAAAAACCTTACAGCACAAAAACCTGCTAATCATTGACTGGGGTCTTGAGTCAGGTAATACCAAGATGTTCCCAAGTTCAACAATTTAACTAATTTTCTAAGGATCTGTGAAAAATCCTAGCCAAAGCCATTTTCAGGCCTTTGAAGGCTAGTACTATCAAAATGTGTAGAATTTATGGAATTTAATTAGTGACTTATGGAAGTAATTAAACCAGCAATATCAACACTCTGTGTTTCTGTTTCTGGGGCATATTGGAATCAGATCATCCAGCTTCTTTGAAACCTGAGTTCCTGGTTTGCTCTGCTTTTGCCTGGCTGCTTGGCTCTTTACTTTCTAGAGTAAGTGCAACAGAGACCCTTCAATTCACCTCACCTTCAGGCCTGTTCTTCTAATCTAGCTGCATAATTCATCTTGCCACAGAAAGCCATGCCCACCTCTTGAAAGAGTTGCAGCATTCATTTCAGGAAGGCCTGACAACTCTATTATTACGAACAATTTTTTTATTGCTGAGGCAGTGGGAAATAGCATTTAGAAACAGAGCCAGAACAAAATTTGCCTTGGAGCCTGTATTGGTATTTTTCTTTACTTTTCCTGCAAACTAGAGGAGGGACGGCTAGACGTGGAAGGAGGCTATAGTCTCAGGCAGTGTCGTAAGCTCTCCCATATCATCCATTGTGTCAGCCAATGGTAATGCTCCCTGGTATTTTGCCACAGCAGACTTTGAATGTTATTAGCCCTGTGGGTCATTTCTCTTTACAATCCTGAGTGCATCAACCTCACTCCTGGCATAAGGAAGCTGTAATGCAACTTAGGACAAATGATTTCTTGTCTCAGTTCTGGAATTCCAGGTCTTGGTTTCTTTCCTGCATAATAGGCTTAAATTTAGCACCTAGCAGGGGTGTAGCATGCTTTCATGGGAACCAAAACAAGTAGTCTTGAGGTCTGAGGAAAATGCTGAAAGTGCTATTGTGAGCAGTGGTGGTGGGGGTGACATTTCCTGAGAAAGCCCAGTGACATTACGAGGACAGCATTTCCCTCCAACACCTCTGCTGGTACTACAGGGTGGCCTAGGGCTGAGGATGCTGCTGTTCAGTGGGTCTGATCAGCTCAGCTCCCTGATGTACTAGCCACAGGCAGCAAACAGGTCCTTAGCAAGGGGCCCTCCATTTCTCTCTCAGAACAAAACCCAAGCATTTTACGTATTTCACTGGTTCTAGCCCTTCCATCATTGGAGAGGAGGAAGCTGGGTAGATGCACTAAAAACCTCAAAGGCCTCAAATGCTCCAGCATGGAAGACCAGAGAGGAAGATGTTTGGATGTTTTTTTTCCTTTCTTAACCAAGTCCTCCTTTTGCTTGCAGCTCAGTATTTTGCTAGCATCATGGTCATCGTCGGTCTGTCTGTGGTGGTAACAGTGCTGGTTCTGCAGTTTCATCATCATGACCCTCAAGCAGGAAAGATGCCCAAATGGGTAAGCAGCTTTGGTGGTAAATATTCAGCGGCCTATTGAAAGAAACGAAATAACCTAAAAGCTATAGTAAAGTAGTTATAGATGAGGGGCTGAAATTGTTCTCCATTAATCTGAAGTGTCAGCTGCAGGCACTAAGCATGACACCTATGTTTGCTATTGGAAGGAAAGAACAAACATACTAAATCTGGTTTTCCATTAAAAACAGTATCTGTTAGTTGAGTTTTCTATTTAAATTTACAACAGGATGTCTGAGTCATGGCAGAGTAATCTTGCCCAGCACTCACTTTCCAAATGCTAACCCCATGGGCAACACCCTTGATTTCTTATCAAGTGGACACCAATACTGACAAAATGTGAGATTTCAAAACACTAAACAAACCTATCCTGCACCATTGGTCTGCTTTGTTCCCTTACAGAGGCTCTCACTGCAGTTCATGACAGAGCTGTAATGTCCCAAAACAAAGACAGATGAAGCCAATTTACTTTTACTTTGCAACTGTTCCAGTTGTGAGCTGACTCACTGAGTTTCTGGAAGATTAGGAATCCCAGTACCTAAGTGCAGTGTGGGTGTTAATACTGAACCCAGATAAGCCTTCTTCCTCTCGGAACCCACTGCTAATGCACTACCAGTCGAAACAGAAAGGTGGTGTAGTTGGTCTGAATTTGACTGTACAGCGGAAGCATTGGATTTCCCTGACTCGGAAACCTACCTTCTGCTGGAGCCATGTCCACTTAGCTGCCTGGAAAACCAATTTTGTTTGCTGCCATCTGATCAGTTCTGAATGCACTAGTATGTGGACACTCTTCTCTCTACAGAAGCAGACTCTGCTAGCCTAGTGAGGTCTGGCATCAACACCAGCTGGTATTCAGAATGTATGTATTTGGTTTAGATTTCAAGTTAGAAGAAAATTATGCCTTTCTTCCTCTTTCCTTTCCCTAAGAAGACATTTTAGAAGAAGCAAGATATGCTTTGCAAAAAGAAAAGGAAAGAAAGCAGAAACAGATACAAATAGAGTCAACTATCTGCCCAACCTGGTTTCATAAAGTCTGTTTGAACAGAATCCTCTGGTATCTCACTGGCAACATTTGCCATGCAAGACAATTATCCTGACATGATGCTGAGTGTTACATCATTATCGTTGTCAGCCTGAGTACAGAATTGCTTTCTACATTTCTTTACCCTGTCTGAAAACAAACTGCTTTATCAATGTGAATTTAAAAGAAGTCCAATAGCAATTAAGCATACTAAAATTTATTTCTTAAAGTTCTGTATCATTTAAAATTATCTTAGGCTCAAGATAGCAAAGCATGTGAATTCTGGACGAACTGGCACATAAGCATGACCAGAACACACATCTAGGTAAACATGCTTCAGATGTCTACATGGACAGGGTATGTAGCAATATAACAGCCTGCATGGACAATTTTTTTTTTCTTGCTTTTCAAGGAGCTTAGACATAATGGCTCATGTTAAATCCACTCATAAGCCCTGCAAGACAACTCTTGCTCTCCACTAGTTTCTTGCTCTCTTGCCTGGAAACACAGCGTGCAATGAATTTTTACTCTTGAGGAATGTGTTTCAATGGCCTGACAGCTGAGCTGGAATACACTAAAGAAAGAGAGTGGGAAGCACTATTGGGAAGTGCAGATGAGAAACCATGAAAGTTGTAGACCGCACAAGCTGACAGAGCTGAGAATTCTCAAGAGAAAAGGGCTAAATGCCAAGTGTGTATGGAAGAGATTGACTCCACGTAAGTGGACATCAGTCCTCTGCAAGGCACAGGCAAGACCCAGTCATTAGGATTCCTAGCAATGTCTATCTCTCTCTCTTTTTTTTTTTTTTAATGTCCACCTATGTCAGGTATTTCTTACAGAGGCATCCTGAAAGATTTCTTCTCAATAAAAATGAAGAATCTAAGATTTTCAATTGCAGAAAGAAGGAAATTGCTTACCTGAAATTTATTCTCTGCAGTTCCAGTCCTAGCTTATATCCCTACTCTCTACTCACTCCTTGAACCCTCCTCGTCTTGGCTGAGCCAGATTATTGTAAAGGTCTAATACAGATTGTTACAAGATAGTTCTCACCTCCTGCTTAAATGGAACTAGCTGCTGGAGTAATTTGCAGGGGAAGGGACTGGGCTAGTGTGTGAGCAGTTCCAAATGTAGAAGATTTAACTGACTGCATCACCAAAGCCCTCTCTTTCTTAACTATTTACAGTTGAGCAGCTTCTTTTCCCTGCCTCTTTCAAGTGTTTTGTGCTTGGCCTGTGAACCAGAAGAGGTTTAGCCTCTCTGAAGGTGCTCATTTTTTCCCTTACTCCACTGCTGAGACTTCTGTCTTCCTTTTAATTAACCTTTGATGACTTACTACTTACCAACTTTTTCCAAGACAGGAGTTTAAATTCAAGGTTCAGTCAAGGCATTTGTTGCCCAGCCAGTTTGGAAGTGAGAGCTGTTGGCTATCTGACACTTTTGATAGTATCTGTTGAGCTAGCATGGAAAAGAGCACTAAAGAAGGTCCAGCTAAGGAGCATTTGGGGGTGGAACATCAACTTACCTCAGCTGACAACCAAGACTGTTGCATAGGTGAGAGATACGGGACACCAAGCACAGAAAGAAGAAAGAGTGTTCTGGAAAAAGACAAGGGCACTCTGGCTCTTTGCTGTGCCTGAATCAGGTTTGCAGGTTTAAGGCTTTTCTTTTGATGTACTTTAAACCTGGACACAATAGAGATTTGCTCAGGTGCTGATGTCCCTTATCAGGGGAGCTTTAATTGGACTTTCCCCTCTGAATGAGACCAGGCAGGTGGCTGTGATGGGAGCTAGCAGTACAGCTGAATTGTGGTTGAGGGAGGACCTGGATGTAGAGAGTCACAGCAGGGTTGGGCTGTTGACCTCTGACAGCAGCTGTACCCGTGTCCTTCCTTCAAAGAAACACAGATACAATAATGTGGCAGAGATCATAGATTTATACCATCATGCCTAGACTGTTTTCCAACAACTTCTAGGCTGCAGCTGTCTCCTGAATTAATTGCTATGACAAGAACTGTTTGATGCCTCAGTGTTTGTGTTTTCAAAGAAACGGGGCACTTGGAAGTTCAAGCAAATGAAAATCTGTGTTGCTGTTTATTTTCCTATGAGAAATGGGTTTGACTGTATTTATAAATGTAATTTCCATAAGGAGTAAACACTTTGCCTTAAATGAAAAAGTAGCATACCTGTAGAATAAAGCTTTTTCACCTCATATCACCTTCCAGAGATAAGTCAGACGTATTAACATTATCTAATAAGAAAATTTGTCTGGTTTAGTATTTTGGAATTTCACAGTACTAGAGAATTAGTTTCTCTCTCTCCTTTACCACTGACAGCATTGAGATACTTCCAGCAATTAAGACCTTTATTTGGTTCCATGATGTTCCATTTTGTATCCATAACTGATCAGAAGACATTGTAAAGTTTGATTAAATCCAGGATTGATTTTTTTAGGCTGCTAATTATTATTTTCTATTTGTCTCTAATGATCAGGGAAGACATAATGGAATATTTAAAGACCCCAAGTAAAGAATAATGATACGAATCACAGGAAAATAGTCTTTCAGTATGAAGAATAAAGTATTCATTAGTGGGAGAAAAGCAGAAAGGCTCACAGAAAATGGCATGGGGCTGTGACTCAGAAGAGCTCTTACTGCAGAATTTAAAAATTGTATAACTATATTCCACTGGTCATTATTTTTTTGTCTTTTACTATGATTATTCTCACTTGTAGAGATTAATGCCTCTCCCTTTCTGAAATTATGCTTGTCATTACAGCAGCAATTCAAAATGCTAGCTCTAATTTCAGCAATTCTGGATCTGTACTGTGCAAACAGCTCATCCTGCACCTAAACAACCTTGGAGGCAAAGCATAGTCCCATGTCGAACATGGTCAAATTGAGTACAGCAGGGTCACACAGGGAGTCCTGGGCCAAGACTCAGTAGAGAAACAAGAGGTCACGTCTGCTCTGTCTTGGACATCAGATTATTTGAGTTCCTACCGGAATGAAAAAGTCATTAAAGAGGCCACCTGTCTTCCAGGAGGGACTCTCACAAGTACATTGCAAATGTCCATTTTATATGCATATTATCAGAAGGACTTTATAATTACAATATTTGATTTTACTGATTTAGTTTGCTGCCCTTCACACAAAATGTTCCTAATTTCACAGCCTTTTTTGCTTTTCACAGCAAACAATGTTAATAATAGGAATTATAGCAGGCTCAGATTTCAGACTAGACATCTGAAGATCAATTCAGCGGGAAAAAATGTTTGATGAGCTCTCTGGAGTTAGGTCATTTGATGGCCTTGACAAGAAACATAGAAAGCACAATCCGCCGCATGCAGGTTAGACTGCTTTTGAGGTGCGCTGGAGTAGTTGTACACCAGAGCATCAGGAAATGACAGCAGTTAATAGTAGCATTTAGATATTGAACTGCCCAATTTGATTGATTTACTATTATTCTTGGAAAAAAAAGCCTGCTGCATTATGTGGCTGAACTTTTCAAAGGAATATTGAAATGACCTTCAAATAAAAACCACTACAACTGAAGCTCTTTGTTTAGACTTAAACAGTAGAGATAGAGGTGGGAAGTGTGCTAAAATCAGCTGTTAGTCTTTTGAATTCTTTTTTTTCAGCAGAATCTAAACATTTGCTAGCCAAATAAATTGAAATGTATCTCTTTCCATACTATCTGAGAAATGGTTGAGAACCATACAGCTAATTTTGTGCCTTTGCTTAATAATAGAGATCTGGGATGGTGTGCTGAAGATTTTTTTGTAAAGTAAGATTTTTACATCTCTTTTTCTTTCTAAGCTAAGTGGGCATGGAGCAACTCTACGTTCAAGATATATATAAAAAAGTCATTCTTGGGAAGAAGTCAGAGCACAATAAATCCTATTTGAAAGCAGATTGCTGGAGAACACAGAAAGTAGTCAAGCCTTTCTGAAGTACCATGCAGACTAACTATAACAATCATGAAATGTTTCAAAAACTTTAAAAATGCACAAAAGTTGCTTTTATTTCTAGTATGATCACTCTTTTTCAGGTTCGTGTCATCCTGCTGAATTGGTGTGCTTGGTTTTTACGAATGAAAAAACCTGGGGAAAATATAAAGCCTCTCACTTGCAAATATAGCTATCCCAAGCACCATCTGAGCGTGAATAGTGTGGAGATGAACATCTTACCTGGGCACCAGTCCAGCAATGGCAACATGATCTATAGCTACCATGCAATGGAAAATCCATGCTGCCCCCAAAGGAATGATCTGGGTAGCAAGAGTGGAAAGGTTGCTTGCCCCTTACCAGAAGATATTGAGCTTGTTCAAAATAAAGCTTTAATGGATACTTTTCAGGTGATTGTGAAGATCTTGGAGGAAGTTCAGTTTATAGCAATGCGCTTCAGGAAACAAGATGAGGGTGAAGAAATCTGCAGTGAGTGGAAGTTTGCAGCTGCGGTCATAGATAGATTATGCCTGGTTGCATTTACCCTTTTTGCCATCATTTGCACGTTCACAATATTGATGTCTGCTCCGAATTTCATAGAAGCTGTTTCAAAGGATTTTGCATAAGGATTTCAGAGATGAGCATGATTAATTAAAACATAATATTGCCAGCAATTTTGCTAGGTAATTTAACTCAAATAGAGAAGTGTACTTACATGTGCTAACATACACAGAAGGGGATGAAAATAATTTCAGGACGTAGTTATTCCTGATGTTAGTGATTGTAGTTACTGAACAGTAAATATATAGATGTCTGATATTTATTTCATAGACTAGTTTCAGGTGTAATTAGGTCATGATCTGTGACACATGATAGACAAAAATTCAAGTCTACAATGGATTTATTAGAAGTTAATGCTAATACCAATGTGTTACTATGAATTTGTGATCTTTTAGATATTGTTAATAATTTAAAGGATCATTGATGACTATAAGCTTTAGAGAATTTTGTTGTTTTCAGTATATTTGTATTTTATCATTTTTGTTCAGTGTGGCTGTGATGTTCATTTCTCAGATTTCTCAGACATATCTCTACAGTCATATGATGCCATATATCGTATTTATGAAAATAAACTATCATCATGCTAGCTGTTACTAGTGAAATGACTGGAATGTTTTCTCAATAAATATGTTAATAGAAAGTATTATATTGTATTTTTTCCAGGATATTACTTTTTTTTTAAATTTCTAATATTCGATTGTGAGGTTGGAAAAAAAAAATCATTCTCCATGCTGACAATTATATATATCATTAAAGGTGCCTTCTTAGTTCTGCTGCTGCTTAACTGTTGCTGTCATCTTGAAACTTGCTTAATTTGAAACGCCTCTGATCTCTTGGAACACAGTTGCCAGCCTAATACTAACTAGCTCTAATTAAGGCAAAAATCTTGGGTCTCCATAATCTGTAGGAAATTTGCCACATTTCATTTGGTTCAGATTTCGTATTTAGTCTACACCACTGAAGTAGTATTTTTTTAAATTTCTGTTAATGCAGTCCCTTTTCCAACTTGTTCAGTATGGCTTTGTGAAAAGGTGTGTAGAAGTCTAATTTTATTATTCTAAATTTTAATTTAACAATGTTTATTATCACTATGCTGCCCATAAGTACTCTAATATAATGTCTATATAGTAATAAAAATTAATCGAATTATGCCTCTCCCCTGGAATATAAGAGTAAAACCAAAAAGTACTATACTCAATAGCAACTTCTTTCCACTCACTGTTGTGGGTGGGAATGACACCTCTGATGGTGTGATTTTATTTTGCTTACTGATCACAGCAGGGGTACAAAAGGATGTGGTATGATGTAGACACCTTCCCTCTTTGGTCTAACACAGTACTTCTCTGAATATCCATTGAAGGAAAACAACACCATATATTCTCTGCCTGACTTTCAACTTCCTATTCTTCCCGTGTTAGTGTACCCAAATTAGCATTCCCGTATCTGCATGATGGGATCCTTCCCAACATCACTGTTCGAGATAAAGAAGCAGACCATGGAATTATGTTTGAAAAGGCACTAAAAAGCTATTGAGGGTCCTGACTACAGTGACCTGTTTTGTATTTCACCTGATGTTTGTACTTCTTGTGACTACCTTGGTTCTGGATGTGGCTCAAAGTGTTAACAATGAGGGACAACAGTAACTGTCTCTAATGAAAATTCAATCTGTATTTCAGAGAGATCTTGTTTTCATTCATAGAAGCATTGGTGCTTTAAGTACCTCTTTCTCACTCTTCAGGAGAAAACTCCTGCCCATTTTGCTGCTTCTACTCACAAAATTGCCCTTGCTGAGGAACAGACTGCAACTCAAGAGTGGTTTGCCTAATAGAAACATCTAACTAAACAGTAGAACTGTTCTAGGAGTTTGGGTTAGCAGTATCAGGCTTTGCTCTTGGACAGCAGCTGGAACTGTCATTGTAATTTATTGCTTTAGTTATGGGGACAACCGGTAAATAAAGTCTAAATATCTGATTACTTCTGCAGCTTGTGATGCAGGATGCTAAATGACCTTTAGAACACTCGCTCAAGGACCACTAATGTTTTTGCATGAAAATCTCCATTTTTGAAACTAATCTCCAGTGACAGGTTAAAAAGATAAAAGCTAATCTTAAAGCATACAGTCACAATTATTTAACATCCTAATGCAAAGCATGTTTCCTAACATGAAACATAGAGATTTTGTATAAGAATATTTTGAAGTGGATGCATACATCTTAGATCAAGGGGAGGATGGAAACTATCTGAAAACAACAGCAGAAAATTAATTTCAATTCATTTTTTATTTTATAAAAGCCAGTGCAAATACAAAAATTCCATTTATAGATTGCTACCTTGTACTGTTAGCTTGCCTGGGCTGGGTTGCCTTTTACAGAAATGTTTCAAAACTCAATTTGTGTTAGTGTTATGCAGTTAACAAATCCTTTTACTGGACCAAAACTGCTTGCTGCTTACTTTTTCAGATGACAAAGTAAGGCAGATACTTTTGATATCCAGTTGTCACTTGGCCTTTTGGAAGGTAGTAACACCTCTGTTTTGTAGAATTACCTAGTGTAAAATGGCACAGAAAAATGGTTACTGTAGATATAGAGCATTGCAGAATAAAGAGTGAATGCATTTAAGATTTTCCTGAGAACTACACTGCACTTGGCAAGATTGAAGCATAATCTGTGTATACTAATTCACAGCTCTTCACGACATCACTAGTTAGTATCACAGAGTATCTGTCAAGATACTGTATAATTCTAAAAGAGGAAAAAATCCCCAAATTGATTGCAAAGGAGAAATGGCAATAAGAAACTAACCTATAACAACCTTCACCAAATCCAGGTGCTTAAACAAACATTACACAGGGAATGGTGGCCTTACCCTTACTCAGTAACACAGGAACATGATAGTGAAGGTCTTTGTGCACTTTCTTTTGCTGCGGAGTATCTTATATCCTAGAAAGCACGGTAGATTTCTCATATGGAGGTATTCAACATAAGAAGATCAGAATCTGCCCTGATTTAGTCATTGAACATAAAAAACTGTAGATATCAGCAAACAATTTTAACTTTGACTCATGGGTTTCCAGGTTTTTTTGAAGCATTATAACTCTCTTGACTCAAATAACTGAAATAACATGTTTTCCATTCTTATTAGAACATTTCAGTCACCCTTGAAAGTTTGACATTTTATCTTGCCATCATGAGCAGTATGATTTGATATCTTCCAACCGTGAGTATCCAGTATTTATTTATGACAGTAAAGCTACATAGTTCTTTCAATCAACATTAGCATTTTAGTAGTGACTATAATAAGCAGAGGATCATGAGGTAAAACTATTGTCTTATTCAAAATTACCATCAGAAGAATGTTAATGAAAAAAAGAATTAATCTGGGATTTTAGAAAATAGGAGAGTCAAATACTGTGGAATAACCCACAGAAATAAACAGAGGTGAAACCTGTTGATCATTTGGATCCTCCTTTCCTTAACTATATCTCCAGTTTGGAATACGCAGAACAATGGTTTCTTAACCTTTTTTTCTTTTGATAACATGCAGGCTAAAAGAGAAAGGACATAAAACTCATGAAACTACAAATTTCAATTTAATGAGAAAACATACTCAGAAAGCTAGCTCCCTTTCTTAGTTGTTGAATGACTTAGAGACTACTAATGGTTCTATTTATATGTGATTTACACAAAGAGTACAAGTGTCTCTTGGGTTTACATTTGATACCACAGCTGTTAAAAGCTAGACTCCATGACAAATACTTTCCATCACCTTTTAAGATGGTCTTCAGATCTCTAATTCCAACTCCTTGTTAAGTCTGTTGAATCATACAAATAATTCACAAAATCCTTCTCTTATCCCCATATGCATGCAAGAGCAGCTATGTCTCAAGTGCTTTCAACAGGTGTTTAACCTTAAACCTCCAATTACAGAGAATTCAGTTTTGCTAATGTATCATTGACATGTTTTATCACTGCTTGTTAATCTCTAGCATATAAATGAACCTACTAGCCTCAGCAACTGGAAAAAAACACCTTTTATTTGAGAAGGTAAAATGTCAGGATCATTAGTTGATTCAGTATTGGTAAATAAAATTCTTCATGTTGATAATCATGATTATTATTAGTAATCAAAATCCTAATGATCACCCATCATGACACAGTTATTTTAATACCTGCAAAATATTGATCATATCACAGCTATGACTTTGGAAGAAAAAGCTTCCTAATGCTTCAATACACAGACAATTTCTTTTGTGAACGGAAACCTTTGAGTTGTTATGAAAGCTATCAGCACCCTGTAGATTTTTTTTTTTAGTGTAAGAAATAAATGAAGATCATCCCAAGTAAAACACAGGTTTGACACAGTCCAAGTAGACCTGTCTGATTAAGGGAAAAAAATTAGCAAGACAAGTATTTGAACCCCAAGCCCCGCAAATGCTATTAGGATGTAGACAAAGGGTGCAATAGTAGGAAAAGAATGTTCTGATGATAAACTTCTATAGCACATATTATTGCAGAAAGAAGAACTTTAAGATAAGCATTTTCAGGACACATGCTTATGTCATGCACAGATTGTATCTTCTCATTTTTAAAAATCCATTTGTCAGAGAAAGCAGGATCAAAATTTCAGACCAAGGACAGGAATAGGACAGTTTGGTTTTAGGAGTATCTATTTCCTTATAAAGAAAATTATTTTTTTATATCATTCACATGGTTGTACAACTTCCAAAAAGTGTATTCATACATAACACAGTACAGTGAGATATCCACTGAGTTCTAATCAAAATCAATTTTAAGATCATATTTGTGGCAGTCTTGGCTTTTAGACACATGGCATGGCATTCCAAAACTTTCAAGGCACAACCATGATTTGCATTCAATGATAGTACTCATTTAAAAAGGGAAAGATACACTTAGGTATCCAAGTATCCCTTAACTGCTTGCATCCCTCAAGGTTACAGCTGCATATTCAGCTGTATTTGCAAGGACTGTATCTTTTAAAAAGCCAACAAATAACACTGTGGATTTATTTCACAGAAATTTCATGTCAAAAAAAGGCATGAAAGGCCGTTTTAAATTAAAAAAGCATGAAAAGCAAAACTTAAAAAAAGCTAAAAATAAAAGGATATCTTGTAATATTTTGTGGAACTACTGAAAAATTAGGACTGGGGGTATTTCAGGTTGGGATTTCTGAAATATGTGATGTTCAGAGTTATAGTGCACATTGATGTGACATTAACTCTACCTCCATGCAGCAAACCCTTAAAGTAATACCAGTCCCATCCTTTTGTGTTCTGCCTGTCCTAATGTCCAAAAATGAACACGATACTGATGGTATACTATTTTTATATGTGTTCATACATGTGAATGCACTTCGGCCCAACATAATGCAGTAAATCCTGAATTTCACTTATGCCTTATCTTGTTGATGACGAGACCCACATGCAGCTCCACTGCTCACATGGGATCGGTATTTAATGGAGAGGATGGGGGTCTCACACATACTTTTGCTTTTTATCAAATACTTCATAGATGAAAAGATATCTTTGTATCCCATTAATTCTTTAAGCTATTTGGATTTTCTTCACATTTAAAGTAGCTATACTACCAGTTACTGCAGTTAGTATAGTTAGAAATAATTGTTTACTGTCATCAGCTCTAAAGCAGCACTGATGAGGTTCAATATATCTTAATTTGTTCTTCCTTGATTGTACATATTTGAGTTTCTTTAAGATATGATTCCATCATTCTAAAGCCAGCTTTACAGGAAAAGCACAGAGCCCCAGTCCACTCACCAAGCCTGTCCCTGGATCATTTGCTTATAATAAGTCTTTTCATGGAAAAGAGTTCTTGAAGCAAAATCATAGAATCATAGAGTCACCAGGTTGGAAAAGACCCACAGGATCATTGAGTCTAACCATTCCCATCTGCCACTAAACCATGTCCCTGAGCACCTGATCTACCCATCTTTTAGACACCTCCAGGGATGATGACTTAATCACCTCCCTGGGCAGCCTGTTCCAGTGCCCAATGACCCTTTCCATGAAAAATTTTTTCCTGATATCCAGCCTGAACCTCCCCTGTTGGAGCTTGAGGCCATTCCCTCTTGCTCTGTCCCCTGTCACTTGGGAGAAGAGGCCAGATCCCTCCTCTCCACAACCTCCTTTCAGGTAGTTGTAGAGAGCAATGAGGTCTCCCCTCAGCCTCCTCTTCTCCAGGCTAAACAACCCCAGCTCTCTCAGCTGCTCCTCATAAGGCCTGTTCTCCAGCCCCTTCACCAGCTTTGTTGCTCTTCTCTGGACTCGCTCCAGAGCCTCAACATCCTTCTTGTGGTGAGGGGCCCAGAACTGAACACAGGATTTGAGGAGCGGTCTCACCAGTGCCGAGTACAGAGGGAGAATAACCTCCCTGGACCTGCTGGTCACGCCGTTTCTGATACAAGCCAAGATGCCATTAGCCTTCTTGGCCACCCGGGCACACTGCTGGCTCATGTTCAGTTGGCTGTCAACCAACACCCCCAGGTCCCTCTCCTCCAGGCAGCTTTCTAGACAGACTTCTCCTAGTCTGTAGCACTGCACAGGGTTGTTGTGCCCCAAGTGCAGGACCCGGCACTTGGCCTTGTTAAATCTCATGCCGTTGGTCTCAGCCCAGTGGTCCAGCCTGTTCAGATCCCTTTGCAGAGCCTCCCTACCCTCCTGGAGATCGGCACTCCCACCCAGCTTAGTGTCGTCTGCAAACTTGCTAAGGGTGCACTCGATGCCTTCATCCAGGTCATTGATAAAGACATTGAACAGGGCTGGACCCAGCACTGAGCCCTGGGGAACCCCACTTGTCACTGGCCTCCAGCTGTATTTCACACCATTTCCCACCACTCTCTGGATCCGGCCATCCAACCAGTTTTCCACTCAGGAGAGTGTGCACCTGTCCAGGCCAGAGGCTGACAGGTTCTCAAGCAGAATGCTGTGAGAAACTGTGTCAAAGGCTTTACTGAATTCTGAGAAGACTACATCCACAGCCTTTCCCTCATCCAATAAGTGGGTCACTTTATCATAGAAGGTGATCTGACAGACTGATAGGCCTGTAGTTTTATGGATGCTCCCTCTGACTCTTCTTGTAAATGGGTATAACATCAGCCAGCCTCTTCTTTTTGATGTCCCCCCAGGTCTCCTCGCTCAACCTCGCTGTTTTTTTCCCAGCCAGCTCATTTTCCAGCACATGGGAATGGCTTGCTCCTGAGCTACCAGGATTTCCTTCTTGAAGAGTACCCAGCCCTCTTGGTTTTCCTTGCCCTTAAGGAATGTGTCCCATGAGACTTTACCAGCTAGCCTTCTGAACAGTCCAAAGACTGCCCTCTAGAAGTTTAAGGTGGCCATTCTGCTAACCGCCCTCCTCACCTCACGTAGAACTGAGAATTCTACCATCTCATGATTCATTGCATCCTTCCTATTGCTTCTGAAAAGCTTAATGAGAAGCTAGCTGATCCAGATTGGACACTCCCAGCATCTTAGTCTCCTTAGAATAATGCACGGCAGTGACTTCTGTCACAATGCCCAGATGTGTTATACCAGGGAAACTGTTAAGCCTTTTGTTAATAGAGGTCACAAATAAAGAAATTTCCTTTGGAAAAAGTTTATAACATGGTTTTTATTCAACATCCTTGTAAAGGTTTGTATTTAACCCATTTTGCATTTGAAATGTTCATTTTAAAGGTCAAACAGTTGAAGGTTTTGAATAGAAAAATTGAATTTAAAAGAAATGCAACCTGTAATTGACAGTGTACCTGCTCTAGCCCCATTTGTAGACTGCTGAATGGTACAGTTGTGGACTGGCTCATATTTCCTCTGCAGTTCCAAGCAGATCACTGGTAACAATCCATTCATTCACCTAGGAGAGGCATCTCTTATAATCATGTCTTCAAGGACATGCAGTCAAAACCATCTAATGAACCAATACACCATCTTCAGGACATGGTCTGTGATGAGAACACCAGAAAGTGAAAACAATGAGTAAAATGTCACGGACAAAAGAAAAAAAATAAAAAAAATATCATTCAGTGTGAGATACTGAAGTCCATAAAAGAAGAGAAAAAGTCAAAGACAAAGAAACCACGAAAGCAGATTTACCAAAATTATTCCAAATATTGTTTTAGTTGGAAACCTGTGGATATCTATTTTTCCCAAGAAAAGGCTTTTCTTAATTTCTGTGTAAAAAGCCAATATTTCTCATTTTAGAATCAATAGAATAGTGGCATAGAATTACATCTCTGGAGAGTCTGTCAGGCCATAAAGACTGTCCAAATTTGCAGCTGCTGGCTTCCTTTTTCTTCTTAGCTAGGGGCAGTGGAAAGGATGCATCCTGTCAGAAGACTAATACAGACAGCTAGCACCCATGACCCAGAACTCCATGGCAAACAAATATGTTTCCATATAGGGTGCTGGGGTTTGTTGGTGTTTTTTTTTAACTTGTCAAAAATCCTTGTGGAAAAGAAAAACTAGAGAACCAGAAAGACTTTGAGTGGCCTTTTTTTTGATCCACTACTACACAACCTGACAGTTTCAGTTAATGTTAGTTGCAAAGTTTAACACTATGCACTTAAATTTTATGTGCTATGCTTAGAAGTTTATGGCTAAGTCCAGCCCAACTGAAGCACTTTTAGAATTGCCATACTGGAATGGATGACAGATCCTTCTAGCCCAGTATCCAGATTCTAAGAGGACAAATAATGTTATGATCTGACTCGGTCTTCCTAAATCGATATTTGTGTCTAAAGCTTTGCAGCTAATAGTCCTCAGTGAGTTAACAGACCACATCGTATGGGTTGAGAAATATTGAGAATATAAAACATATTTATGGCTAATGCAAACAGTTCTGCATATGACCAGAAAATTTTTTGTAATGCATTTTCTCAGCACTTTGAATCCCAAGATATTTTGACTTCAGAAGGAATTCAGAGAGGAGGTACAAATTTTATTGTTAGTTCTGAACGCTTCCAGTTTTATAATTAAGTGCAATCAAATGTTAAACTCTCATTGCAAGTGTGTGCTGAATCTTATGTAGCACAGGTACCCAATAATAAGCAGCAGAAAATGGAAGTTTCTACACTAGTCATAGCATGAATAAGATTCTGAACAGGAGAAATTGAGGTTTTAGAACTATGTAGTGTACATAAATCTCAAGCACTTGCCTGGCTCCAAACCCAACATTTGAAATGCTCTGTTTGTCAAAGTCCCTTGGGTACTCTTTGAAGATGTGTCCACTGCATACTACCACTCTGGCAAATTTCTCTGCTAATTTCCTGCTGCTGCTGCTGAATTTAAAATAAATGTGCTCTGGGATTAAATGACCCAGTACAGTCCAGCACAAACAGATGTAATATTAGCCAAAAAGACTGGCAGAGTTTCACATTCCTAGCAGGGGATGTTAGAAAGGCAAATAGTGATTGTGCTAATGAAGGGAACATCTAGAGACTTAAGTTTTTCTAATTATCCTTAAGTGACATCTGTGTAAAGTGGAATGCTGCTGCCAGAAACTTGCTAGTTTGCACACCCAGGAAAGCACCATTGAGCACATGCTATTCAAGGAGAAAAGAAAAACAGTAGCCCCGGACAGATAAGACAGATGAAGGGAATGACCTGATCTGGTCAGATTGGTGAAGTACAATGACCTGGAAAGACCAAGCTGTGGATGTGCTGATCAACACGTGTACCACAAGGGCCATGCTTCAGAACATTCTTCCCACTGCCAGGAAGTCTTTGCCTCAAAGAGCAGCAGCAGATTGGAACCAAGTGTCCAGAAACAGACTTAACTAACATAACGGTAATAACGAAGCACGGAGGTTTCAGTGGGTGTGCTGTGTGAATGTTAGAGTTTAATTCAAAATTACCTACACTGCGAATTTGGTCCAGTCTCTTCTTTTGTATCTCTGAGCAACTCCCACAGTTAAAGCTGAGAGAGATCTGGTTCAGTTAGTTTAGCACAGTGGCTAATAGTTCACAAGAACCTCCTTTCCATCACAGAAGGAGAATGGCTGGTGGAGTGTCAAGTTACGTACCTCCTGGTTTCACTCTGTCTCTGAATGTCTGCTCAGTTTCTGTGTGCAGAATCCAGCAGTAACATGTTTCCCGTATGTTTTTCAAAAGCTTTATTGCTGTAGGAAGAAACGGTCTCTGCTGAGAGATGTTGAACTTTCTCATATTGTATACAACAAGACAAAAAAACCACCCAGACCTAATCTCGCATGCTGTGTCAGCCAACTGAACAGCAGCTTGTGGTCTCATACCAATTTATTTCAGTAGTGAATCTGGCCACTCTTGAACTGTGTTTAACACTGTTACACAATGAGTGGAGAACTGGCTTTAAAAAATTCTTCTCTGAATAAAACATAAACCCAAGGGAGGTTTCCTAAAAGTATTCTAAACTCAATGCATTTCATCAGGTTCTAAGCACAAAACACTGAACTGCTAAGATTATACTCTTCCAAATGTACTACAGAACAGAAACAAATTAAACTACTTCAAAATTATGGTGAAGATAATAATACTATTCTTATAGGGAAACTGTGGCAGGTGTTTGTAAGGAAAATATGGCATGAGGGTGACTGTATCTGATGAGCTTGTGTATCAACTGCACAATATTTACTGCAGTGCCAGCCTGGGAAAAGAAGGCATATTTCCAAAAATTTCTTAAGTGATTAGAAAAAATCATCTCTTCTGGTCAAATAAATTTTTGTGATGAAGCATCATAGCTACAATATGCATCTTTTTATCCCCTAAGGGAAAATATCCTTTTTTTGGTGAACAGCTTTTATTACACATTCCCTTAGCTCTTATTTTAATGTATTTTCTAAAATAAAGTGTTAACACTTTCATCACCTAGAATGCATAAACTCACACACATTTGTACGCTCACTTGGCAGCCAGATATAGGCTGGTAAAATATTTTGCCTGATTCGATATACATTGATGTACTGAAGAGTCCTTGTGTTTGCCAGCATTCAGTCTTATCATCTCCCCAAAGTGGTCACAGCATTGTTGAAGATTGCTCCACTAAAGAGACAGATCCTAGCCCTGACAGCCGGTAGAGCTGTTCCCTGCAGGGAGAGGAACACAGACACTCTCCGGCTGCCAAAGGCAAGGAATAGTGCAGGACACCTCCGGGGAGCAGAGCCCTCCTTCCCACCATGATTTCCAGCCCCATGAAAGCCCTGCAGCAGCCAAAATGGCTAAGCAAGCCTAGAAGCCCACCACCACACTCTCCCCAACCTCACAGTGAACACCCCCTCACGCTCCTCATGCTTCCCAGGCCATCCCAGCCAAAGGTCCAGGAACAACCTGAGAGCCCTCCAGCAGCTTGGTGTGATGATCAGAGAGAAGCGAGTAGAGTTTGGGACTGTTTTTGTTTTAAGGGTGATGGTTAAGTTGTAGGAGTGATGCAGATGCATCAGGCAAACTGGGGGCATTGAGGTGAGGGATAGGTGTGGGTCCTCTCTGAGTTCACCAGCCATGGTCTAGACCCCCTTGCTCTTGGATAGGTCTTGCCCCAACACCCACACCACTTGGCTCCCAAGCTGGAATCCCTTGCCCACTCAGTACCCATGCACCAAACCCCACTTCCACCAAACAGTATGAACCTAGCTGATCTTCAATAAGCCTTGTTTTACTGGTTGGGATGGCACACAGGGCTGAACATTCTGGAGCCTAATCATGGGAGGAGCACATGGAACTATTGGAGCAATTTCAGAGGAGACCACAGAGCTGATCTAAGGGCTGGATGGGCTTTGAGGTCCCTTCCAACTGAAACCATTCTGTGCTTCTATGATATTTTCCTAAGTCATGACTCCAGGGTTTTCTGTTTTCAAAGATGGAAGTAATTTGTTACAGAAAGCTTTTGATTTCTATGGATTGTACAGAGTGTTCACAAGCTCCCAAGAAGGCTTTGTTGTGGTTCCTGTCTTAGGCACTTTTCTGTACAGTCTATCGATCACACAGAGGGGCATTTCTGTTCACCCCAGTTCATCTGCTTATATGGGGCTTGTAGCAAGTGCCATGCCGTGGCAGCGTGTCCCATTCCAGGCCAATGTGCCAACTGCCAGGCTATTGTGCCACATGCCAGGCCAGCAGTTCCCTTGCCAGGCCATTTTGACACCTGCCAGGCCAGTGCTCCCAATGTAAGGTCAATGTGCCCTGTGCAGTGTCAGTGTACCCCATGCCAGGCACATGTGCCCCAAGCCAGACCAGCATGCTATTTGCCTCACCAGCGTGCTCTGTGTGAGGCCAGTGTGCCCAGTGCCATGCTAGTGTTCCCCATGAATGTCCTGTGTGTCCCCTGCAAAGCCAGAGTTCCCCTGGCAGGACGTTGTGCTCCTTGCCAGCCAAGTGTGCCCAATGCCAGGCCTGTCTCTCCCCTGCGAGGACCATGTGCCTGGTGCCAGCCAGTGTGCTTCATACCAGACCAGTGTGACAAATGTCAGACCAGTGTGCCCCATGCCAGGCCACCGTCCCCTCTGCCAGTCTAGTGTGCCCCTTGCTGGGCAGCGGTGTTGTACTGGATGGGCTTTGAGATCCCTCCAACCCAAACCATTCTATGATTCTATGATATTTTCCCATGTCATGGCTCAAGGGTTTCTGTTTCCCAAGATGACAGTGATTTGTTGCAGAAAGCTTTTGATTTGTGTGGATGTATGGAGTGTTCACAAGATCCCAAGAAGGCTTTGTTGTGGTTCCTGCCTTAGGGGTTATTTGTACAAACTACTGAAATCATGGAGGGGAATTTCTGCTCATTCCTGTATCATTACAGAGGCTCAGCTGATAAACAGGGATTGTAAAAAGTGCCCCATTTCCAGGTCAGTGTGCTCCATGCTATTTAACTGTGACCACTAACAGGACAGTGAGCCCTGTGCCAGCCCTACCTGCTCTCCTCCGTTCTTAGACATCAGTTAGTGCCTGTCTACCAAAAGTTAAGGGAAACCGTGGACTTCAGCTGTGCCTTCATTAACAGCCCAGAGAAAGTGACCTTCCTCGTTGCTGCCTGGGCAGGGCTGCTTCTCCAAGGTCTGCATCTCCACTGCTCCAGTCCTGCTGGCTATGTGTGTCCTCTTCCACCCCATTATGCACCTTGTTTTGTCTCTGTGCCAGGAGAACAGCAAGAAGATGAAGTTTCTTGACAGCACCCTCACCCTGTGCCAAACTGTAAAGAAGCACAGATTGTCATGAGGCCTGGATGTGTTCTGCTGTGGATAAAAGGTGGTGGATAAGGCTGAGGCACTGGGTGACGCTGGCTATCAGGTCCCATCCTGGTTGTGCTCTTCAGGAGCTCTGGAAGAGAAATTCAAGTACCAAAAACTGCACATGGAGCTGTGGGAGGAAGCCATGTGTGCCATCACCAAATAGAGGTATCTACCCATCCCTCCTGGGGATTGCCAAGGTCCATGTCCACACATACGAGGCACCAAGTACCACTGCCCAACTGTGCATAGTGTGCTGGCAGGCAAAGAGAAAATCTTTGTATAAGCCTGCAAGATGAAGATCTTCTCTGTTCCTCCAAAAATGAAGAATACTTTCCAGCTGAAATTGATCATTGACTGCTACACCTTGGTGTAGCTAAGTGAGCTACAGGAGCCTTCAGTCCCTCTGGGCTGCTTCCTGGCCACCCCATGCTGCCACCAGAGGTCTGAGGCAGGGGCCTACCTTCTGTTGTCCTGTGGGATCTGTCCCAGGCTCCAAAGCCCGTGAGCTTCCTGCTGCAGGCTTTGCTGGAGAGCAGGGGAAACCTTCATGGCCTGTGTGAGTCCAACACGAGAGCTCAGCAGTGCTGCTTCTGCTGCAGCAGGGCTCTGCTACCAGTGCTCATCAACAGTTTCTGTCTTCACGGGTGCTACTGAAGTTCACCAGCTCTGAGGTAACAGCTGTGCATGAGAGAGCCCTGGGCAGGATTGGGAAGCTCAGTCATTTTCTGGCCAGCAATCCCACGCTTCAAGTGGGGAGCAAGACAGCCTCCAGCTGTCCCCTCCCTACGTGGCAGAACAGCCTGCAGGTCTCCCTGCATGGGGCTGCTGCCCAGATGTCTGCTCTGGGAGCCATAGCTGGCATCGCTCTTGCAAAGCCCTGACTTTCCAGGTATCCAGCCCTGGGCACACTCTTGGCCTCTGGCCTTTGGCACCAGCTGCCCAGCCATCGTACTACAATGCTCTGTCTTGACTATGGAGGACAATATGAAGTTTGCCTCTCTGTCACACATACCAGCTGTTCTGCAAATTACAGGTGCCATAAAAGAATTACGAATTCCAGGATCTGCTTTAGGTTGTAACACTAGAACTTAAATTTCACAGTGCAACTGAGCCAAATCAACAACTTGCTGTCACTGAAAGTGAGGGGGCTTATTTACAACTCTTCTACTCTCCAACATGAAGAAAGAATTAAGTAAAACAATTAGGTCAATTTAGCTATTTGTAGATAATACATTATAAATTAACGCTCAAAGAATGAACAAGAAAGATTCATGGCAGATTCCTAAATAACATCAAGCTTGTATCAAGAATCATAGAATGATAAAATCACCAGGTTTGAAAAGACTTCTTAGATCATCAAGTCCAACAATTCCTATCTGCCACTAAACCATATCCCTGAGCACCTGTCTTTTAAATACCTCCAGGGATGGTGACTCAACCACCTCCCTGGGCAGCCTATTCCAGTGCCCGATGACCCTTTTTATGAAAAATTTCTTTCTGATATCCAGTCTGAACCTCCCCTGGTGGAGCTTGAGGCCATTCCCCCTTGTCCATAATATATTAGCATGTGAGGGGTGGTCTTGCTGTGAAAGTTCTCAAATTGGGGTATATGCAGAAGTTCCTTCGGGGAGGTTCTTGAATTGAGGTGGGAGCTTCAGGGTCACTGGCAGTTCAACAGACCCTTGCGTGAATAACCTTTGCCTGAACCCTTTGGGTAGGCATGTGCAGGCAGGCAGGGGGTGGGACAGTGCCTGTTACTGCACCTCCTTCCCCTCTGCAGCAGCTCGACCAGGACAGTGAGCCCACACAAAGTTTGCAGGGCTGGTGGGAAGAAAGGTGCCTACTCCTACACTCCCCCCTCTCACTGTTAACCAAGACCCCCAGAAAAGCCCCTCAGGTGATTGCAGCCCTGCATTAAGGCAATGTGTAAGACACAACCCAAGTAAAGAAGTCAGTCTTTACACAATCTTGATCTTCAGCTTTGCAGACGAGTTCAGAACAATGTGCCCAGTTTTGGTTTGCATTTTTTTACCATTTAGGGAAGGTAACTAATACAACATATGGAAGACTGGACAGATATAGAACTTCAAGTGTCGTACTCAGGTACTTTTAAAATATTTGCTTTATGAAAAAAAAGCAATTTCACTGTAATGAAAATACAGACAAATCACACGGCTTTTGATAAATACAAGATTATATAAAAAGCTATAAACCACCCCAAAGTAGATTTGGAGTAAGCACTTTCAGATTTCAACGGAAATCCAGGAGACTTATTTGAATAGATCTGTCTCACCAGATAAATGTGCATTGCCCTAAATCTTTGCAGCTGTTTCTGACTGTTAAAGTAAATTCCTTTATTTCACATCATATTCTTATCATCACAAGTTGCAGATATTTTTCCTGGTTTTGGTATAATGCAAAGTAAAATCTATTAATCACAGCTAGTCAGGACTGTAAAAGGATTCTTTCACAACTAAGATGTAATTAAAATTTTAGTTAATTTTGAAAGTATGTGAAGAAATAAGAGGTGATAGACAAATTAGAAACATGAATACACTTAAAGAGATATGCAGGAGGAAGAGTTTTTAAAAACATTTATGAACACAAATAGGCAGAACAGCCTTTGATGATGTAAGGTGTCAGGAGATGCATGAAAGGTTAGGAAAAATGTGTTGTCAGGTATCTTATAAGTTCTATAATGTTTTTCAGATAAGAAAAATGGTGAATGGATGTGCTGAAGCATTTACATCTGTTTTTAAACATATACCAAATATCACTCAGGGAAGGAACCATCTTAGACTCTCCAGAAATTACTAAAAATGTTCTCGGTGGAATTGCTGAAATCTCAAATGGATAAAGAAGTTCATCCTGGGCAATCAGCACCTAGTATGTACTATGCACTTGTGTTTACAAAACTCACAAACAGGTTGCAGTTGGTTAATACTTAATGAGAATCTGTTAAAGGCATACAAATATGAACTTAAAAAATAGAGAAATGTAATGGCAACATAAGTCTGCCTTAATCATCTACATGTAAGAAAAAAATCCCAATATTGATATCAAATGCAATGAGGCTAGACTAGAAAATGCAGAGTAAATGATGATACATGTTTTGAGTCAACACTGAGTCCTTTTAGTGTTTTCATGATGGTAGAATGAGAGGACAGTTAATTTGGACTACAAGGTTCACTTACCATTACTGTCATAGGTGAAAGCAATAGCTTTTGGGGCAATAACTTCAGAATTTAGCATCAGTGTTGGCAAATACAAAGACTATGATAATTGAGGGGAATAATACACAACCAATTCTAGAGCAGAACAGAGAAGAGGTGTTTGTAAGAGTGAAAAACCATAACAACCTTGTACAAGTGACTGCAATACAGGGAAGGGGCTCTTTATCAGGGACTACAATGATTGGATGAGGGATAATGATTTTAAGCTGAAAGAGGGGAGATTTAGATTAGATATTAGGAAGAAATTTGTTACTGTGAGGGTGGTGAAGCACTGGAACAGTTGCCCAGAGAACTCATGGATGCCCCATCCTTGGAGGTGTTCAAGGACGGGATAGATGGGGCTTTGAGCAACCTGATCTAGTGAAAGGTGTCCCTGCCCATGGCAGGAGGGCTGGAAATAGGTATCTTTACAGTCCCTTCCAACCCAAACCATTCTATAATGCTAAGAATACTGTCAGTGCCTTCTTCAGGAATTTATGGTATTAGAAATATATCTTGAAAATCTGTTCATTGACATGGAACAGATGCCTGGTCAGCCATGAGGGAATAAAAGCTTCAGGCACACAAATAAGCAGACAGGATTTAATCGCAAATGCAATGAAAGAATGAAGTTAAGCAATTGTGCATTGCTTTTGTTGCAGGGAGTGAGTGTGTACTGCTGCTGTCTGCTCTGTAAAGATATGAAGATCCTGATAGATGGTGGCTCTTTCAGTGAAAGCAAGAAGGAGATAATTAGCTAGGTGATGGCTAACACAGTGGACAATACCACTGTAGAGTTCAAAGAAGACAGAAGTGAAGACGGTGAATGAAACGTGAGCTTTGAAAGTTGCATTTTGTGTTAGTGGATAAAATTTAGAAATTGCTTTTCATCTTGGAAAAGGGATAGACAGGGTATAATCTGAATAAATGTTATCTCCTAATGTAACAGACTTAACTTTAAAAATATTCTTATTTTTGGATAGGAGTCTTCAAGAAGAGTACCTATCAGTTGACAGGCAGCATGTAAAAGTCTTAAAATGTTCTGTGTATGAGAAATATACTTCTACATTGACTGGAGTCTTTTGATTAGAATGTTCTTAATTTTCCTGATGATGAAGAGGTTTAAGAAATTGAAAAAATTGAATGATATTAATAATTTTTCAAAGCCACACAATCTTAGCTCCTTAATCTATAACTCAGATAAGCAGTGTCCTTCATTTCACTGAATGCTTCATTTTTATGAAGTAGGTGGAATTTGACTCATCTAATTTTAACCTTCAGAAAGTAATCTGCTTCTGTTAGCCTGCTATTTTAAATTATCCTCAGCCAATGGGCTGAGAAGGGCACCTCACTAAGGTCATCATCAAATAATAAAACAGGAAGTATATCTAAAACAGGTGGAATAAACATGTACAAAAGATAGAATAACATTGTGCCTACAGATTACCTGTCTTTCCCTCTTCCCCTCTTACAACCCTAGAGACACAACTCAGAGACTAGACATCTAACTTTATAGCACAGCTAAGTGAAATAATCCTGCCTCTCAGTAATTAACACTCATTCTATCCTTAGTGTGCCATGACAAGCTACATTTGGAAAACAAAGACGTCTTTAGCTTCTGCAAGTGCTTCACAGCTCACAGCTTCAGGTGGTAGCCAATGCACCATGTAGATTCTGAGTCACAATGTGTTACACACATCCTGAAGAACACTTTTTTTCCAAGAAATGCCAGAAGCAGACAGCCAAGGACACCACAATATCAGTGCTGTACCTGTTATCTAAGTGAGGATATCACATTGCATCTCCCCATCTTGACAATGAAGGTTTCAATAAACTATCACTGTCATTAAATTCACACCAGGTATTCTAAACAAGAGGTGCAAACTTCTTCCCCTCTTTCTACATTTAACATAAAATGTAGTAAGTTGTTCCATGGATTTGTTTTCATAGAATTCTGAAACATATAATGACTGAAGCATACATCATACCTTGTCCCCTGAAGCAGAAAGGGGTAAATCTGATGATCTCTTTAGGTCCCTTGGCTGAAAACACCAATACTCAGAAAAATTCGTCTGAAATGCAGCTACCTTCAGCCTTGAAAAACCTGACGCTGATAATTCAGCACTAGCAAAATTGCTTTAATAGCCATTTAACTCTGGAACTCCCCAGTCTCTACCTGAATACTAGTCACTTCTATTGGACTCTATGATAATTTTTCATGACTCTTAGTGATGTTTTAAACTCACAATTTTTAATTCTCCTTGTGGGAAATCTTCTTTACATTTATATAATATAATTTAAAAAAATAGAATCTTGAAGATTTTTTCCTGGGTGGAGAGGATGTAAATGGTCACAAACCATTCATTACATCTGACAGCAACAACTTTCTCAAGAAAATATTAAAAAAATCAGAAAGAAAACAGATTTATTCTTGCAACATCCAAAGCCTTTAGTGCACAGTGAGATAAACAACAGGAAATGTTTTAGAAAAAGGATTTAAGCTGTAACCAAGGTCTTTCTTGTATCTATTTTCTGTCTTACGCCTCGTATTTTAGTCTGGCAAGCTTTTGATGCATCACTGAAGAAATATATTTTTTTTAGCTATGAGGCCTAAGAATGGAGAAATTTCTGCCTGTTTAGGAGGAAGCTTAGTAAAATTGTATTGGTACTTTCACAAGTAAATTCTGGTTTGCTTTAGGGAAAATTGGTATAAATAGTGACCTTCTCCAAAATCAGTAAAAGGGACTTTAATGGTATTCTTATTTAAACATGCTTTCAATAATCAGGATGAAAATAGGCTAATTATGGAAGTATTTAATATATCCATGTGTCCACTCACAGTCTGTGAGCTTAAACTTAATATAGGTAGTTATTCATTGAACTGCTTGGAAACACAGAGATGATTTTTCCTTAAGTGCTTCCTTCCTTTGTGCTGTATGTTTAAAAGCTAGCTTTAAGTTGTGAACAGTGTTGCATGAACCTGGATGCTGACTTATTGTTAACCCAGGTCATGGGAATCTTTGCAGTAACAAAACAAATACAGTCCTGATTCCTTTAAACTAGACACTATGAACACTTTGCAGAAAATGCTATTATGATTGTGAAACATTTCTCAAAGAAATAGTGTAAATATGTAAGAGACACAGACAAAATGTGGTTTTTTTAAAGTGCCTTTTCCTATGTGCTCCAGTACTATCAGACATAGCTGGATAACAGCATGAAGAAAACAAATTCAAAAAAAAATGGTTTTCTATGTTTTGTCACGGATACTTTCTTCAAAAACACTTACTGTGTTCAGTTCTGGGCCCCTCACCACAAGAAGGATGTTCAGGCTCTGGAGCATGTCCAGAGAAAAGCAACGAAGCTGGTGAAGGGGCTGGAGAACAGGCCTTATGAGGAACAGCTGAGAGAGCTGGGGGTTTTTAGCCTTGAGAAGAGAAGGCTGAGGGGAGACCTTACGCCTGTCTACAACTACCTGAAAGGAGGTTGTGGAGAGGAGGGGTCTGGCCTCTTCTCCCAGGTGACAGGGGACAGGACAAGAGGGAATGGCCTCAAACTCCACTAGGGGAGGTTCAGGCTGGACATCAGAAAAAAATTTTTCATGGAAAGAGTCATTGGGCACTGGAACAGGCTGCCCAGGAAGGTCGTTGAGTCATCATCCCCGAAGGTATTTAAAAGACGGGTGGATGAAGTGGTCAGGAATATGGTTTAGTGGCAGATAGAAATGGTTGGTCTCGATGATCCTTGAGGTCTTTTCCAACCTGGTGATTCTATGATGCAAAAATTGTAGCTGTCATTTATTGCTTGTCTCATGTCTGCATGAAGTCCCTTTTCAGGTTCACTGGTTATCTGTATATTACATATTTAAATTTGCTTTCTCTTTCTTCCTGCAGTGCTGTGAAGTTAACAGATGGGCTGTAGCAGTATGTTAACTGTATCTTCTGCATGGAATAGAATAATTTACAATAGGTTTTAGTGTTTAGTCAGATGAACATGCTGATTATATAACAAGTGAAATAAAAATCTTGTGAAATCTGAATATGAAGAAGTTCTGATGAGGAAAATATGTAACATTGTTTTGCAGAAATGGACACAACCATGCAATAAATTAGCTGAAATCTGACCGAGTACATCCTATTGCAATGTCACTGTTTTATTCAGCTATTATAACGTCCCATATATGAGTGCTGGTTCAGCACACGTCTCTGCTACCTGGTGGAAAGAATGGCCAGCTAGGAGAAGCCAGCATCTTGATTAAAAAGATAAGGGTTACAAACATAAGCAAATGTAGTAAGTATGAAGAGAGAGTGCATAATCAGAGATCATACAGTTTTAATTTCTTATAAAACTCTTCTAGGCACCTGTGATTTGTAGCTTATGTTTTCCTAAGCAAGAGGTGGTTTCTTTCTTTTTTAGATTTCATATAGTAGTTAGAAATGAAAATTTTCCCCTGGAAATATGTCCAGTTTCTTTTTGAAACCATGTAAGCTTCCAGCCTGCACAACGTTTTCAGTCGGAGCATTACTGGAGTTTCATTGTTGGTTGTTTTTTTGTTTTGTTTTACTTTGTTGTTTTTTTGTTTTTTGATTTTCTAGCTGCTGTCTTAATTTGATGCCTGTGCTCCATTTTCTAGGAAAAAGCATTCTGCATTTAAACTGCTTCTCTATTTGTCTTCTAATTCCTTTGATTTTCTCAACACAGCTCTGTTCTTTCTCATACGTCTCTTTTCCAGGATGAAGGTTTCTAGTCTATTTGATTGTTCTTCATGATGTTCCTGTTTCATACCTGTGATGATGCTTGTTGCTTTTTTCTAAACCTTTTCTAATGATGTAGCTTTTGACAGAGGAGGACTAGAATTGCACACAGGACTCAAAATGAGGGACCAGTACTTCTTTGTATAGCGACATGGCATAGGTCTGAATTTCTCTCATTTATTTTTCACTGGCTTTTTTTGTCCTTTCCTGACTGTTCCTTTTATGTCTTCCCAGAACTGTGAGTCACAGCATCCCAATCAGAATGAATTATAGGCAGTTAGGAACTATTTTCCACATACAATATTTTAAGCTTACCTATTTACATCTGCCACTTTATTACCCATTTTATTGTATGGAATTCTGCAATAGTTCTTCAGTTTGCTTTTCTTTTTACATCTCTGAATATCCTCAGTAATGTCACCTCATTGATTTTCATGTTTTACAGAGCTGTTACAAATGTAATGAACAGCACTGACCTACGCAAAGATATTAATGGCGTTTTACTGATTACTTGCATCACTATGAATATTGACTATTTCTATCCTTGACTTATGGTCTTTAACCAAGTACTGACATTCAGTGGTAGATCACTAGATTTACTAGTGTGATTTACTGGAGGCTTTTCTGAACATTTTGGATGACAGGAATATTACCATACAATTGCTTTGCAGCTGATATTTTTTCAGAAGACCCTCAACAGATTTGTAAGGCCTGACTCCCTTTACAAAGGCACCAAGACCGCTCCCCAGTGGACTGTTCTAACCCATTTTTCCCACTGATTTTATTCCTTAGAACAGTTTCTTCAAGTTCTCTCAAATTCAACAAAGACTGATTTGTAGCTCCCAGTATGCCCCCTGAAAAGTTTTAAAAATTTGCACTCACACTTGCCATTCAGCAACCTGCTGATACCAAGGCAATTTGAACTGGTCAATTAGACCATCAGTGAGTAGTATACATTTTTCATTCTAGCATTCCTCTAAAATTTTGTAGTCAATACTACTGCGGCCTTTTTACTTGCAACTCTAAATGTTCTATCCACATCACTTCTGCCAATACTAAAATTTGAGACCCATCAGAGAGGTTTCAAGTGGGAATTACTCAGAGTTCATCCATCATAAGTACAAATGCAAAGTGCAATTTATGTTTTCTGTCATAACCATTTTGTTCTCTGATCATTTACTTGACTGTAGATTTCTACTTCTAGCTTCTTGTGAATTTGGAAAAGATTCTATTCATAATTTCCTATGCCCTTGCAACTTCCTCTGTGACACTTTGTGTTGTACCCAGGGTATGATTTGGTAAAGTAAAGGAGAACAGGAGTCTGTTCTTTGTTTCCTCAGAATCTGCACTTCCATTCCTAAGACTAGACATAGGTATGTGTTTAACAGTCATCTTTGTATGTGCTGCAATGTAAATAAAATGTTAAATTTGGAAAATTTTGTGATTTTTTGAACTTTGCGTTCTTTGGGTCTTCACTACTACCAATGCAATTTCACACATTTATTAATTGAGTGTGACTTGTAATCATCAACATCCCTGAGTGGCAAGAATCCCATTTTCTGTAAACACATTTTCACATGGTAATCTCTCTGCTGAGGGAATATGCAGGGTTTTTGTTTGTTTGTTTTGTTTGTTTGTTTGTTTGTTGTATTTGGTTTTTTTCTTCCCTACTCTGCCCCATAGATTGGAGGCTGAGGGAGCTGGGAATGGACATAGCCAGGACAGCTGAACCCATCTGTCTGAAGACGTATCCTATTCCGTATGATGTTACGGGAGGAAAGAAGAGGAAAAGGGGGAATGTTTGTGGTTATTGCTTGTGTCTTCCCAAGTAACAATTGCATAAGGCCTTTTCGCTTTCCAGGAAAAAGTCTAAACATCTGCCAGCTGATTGGGAAGCAGTAAATAAATTCCTTCTTTTGTTTTGCTTGTGTGAGCAGTTTTGTTTCACCTATTAACCTGTTTTTACCTTGATCTGGGATTGTTCAGCTTTTGGTCTTTCAGTTCCCTCCCCCATCCCACTGAAAGTTGGGAAGTGAGTGAACGGCTGTGTGAAGCTTAGATTCTGGCTGGAATCGGCTCACCACATGTGGATAAAATAGTTCATTTTAAGTGGATCCAAACTGATCTTGGATACCTTTTGCAAGAACATTCTAGAAAGAAAGAAAAATAATATTATTTTTACTCATAAGCTTCCTCTATAGCTCTGTAAAAACTCTGTAATAGGCTACATATGTGCTTGCTCTGAACACTTTCCCTGTGAAAGCTGACATCTCCATTTCAAAATTCTCGAATGCTCCCCTCTCATCAAAGCTGTACACCTCCAGCCCAACTATAAGATCTCCAGCCCACGTCAGGTGAGCTTTTGTGACAGCCATCGTTCTTGGCAACCAATTGAAAAATCCAAGGTTTGGATTATTTTCTAAGAGATCTTTTCTTTCCTCTTAGAAGCTGTATATGCTTACCTCCTGTTGTATTTCTCATTTGCTCTAACGTTTATTCCTGTCTCATTAGTAGCTTAGTGAAGGGCACCGTTGACTATCAGTTTTCCCTTAGTTGTTATGGACAAGGAAAGACAAATTTGAGCTGATACGTACATTTGCTCTCCTCTTCACACTCCTAGCAGTGTCTTTCAATCCTTAACTTACAATATTTGTTGAGGGGATCCAGAAGCAGCCACAAAACTTATTTCTCAAATACAGTAGCTTTTATTAGAAAAAAGGGTAAGGTCCAGTAAAGCACCACAGCAGTGAAGTCCTGGTGTCATGCATGCAGATATTTTGCTATTGATTGGATATCAGATATATGATAGACTACCTGATGCAAAGCTCTTACAGCTTTATCTGAGCATGGACAGCTAGCTCTATGCTGGAAGTATGAAAATGGAAGATTCACTTCTCTGGCTTAAAGAAAAATAATCACAAAAACTTTTTTTTTCTCTCCAAGACTTTTCTCACACTGGGCTTGGAATGCTTTTTTCTGATCCTCCACCTATCTAAGCTTCATCTGTTCATCTGCAAGGGTAGGCACTGTAGCATTAAGTTCACTTTAAGATGGCAGAGCAAACCTTTTGGATTAGATATCCAAGGCTGCTGGCTTCTTTTTTTCAGCAGCTTATTGAAATTTGGCATTAAAGTAAGAAAGGAAGTTTCTCCTAGATCACAGCTCTTCAGAAATTCAGCTTGAGATTGTTTCTATCCACCCAGTCTGGAAAAACTAGCTACAAATATCACTGCAAATACACGGGTGGATTGCTATGGTGATTCTGTCCCAGTAATAAAGCACCTCTATAGACCTTCATACAGGTTCTTACTCCATACAAATGGAATATATGAGGACTAGATCAGAGATGAGAATGGCTGCATTTGACTGTGATGTGTTTCAGTATTTGCTCATACTGGCTTGAGTATATGCTATCTTAGTCTCCAAGGTGACCATGCCACTGAATTAGAAAACTAAATGTAATAACTCAGCTTTTCATGACTAAAAAGAAGGAATGGAATAAATGAAAAATGTGTAAGATAAATTGAGTATCTATGCAGCATTAAATTTTTGTCTCTTTTATCCAACTTAATTAAGTATCTGACAGAAAAAAAATCCATAGTTCTCATCCACATGTATATGGACCCTTTCTAGTTTTTCAGGTACAAAATCTGTATTTCTGCAGATTTTTACAATATTTGAGGCTTTATATTTTCTTCATCCTATTCCAAAAGCTTTCTAAGAAAAACATCATACCCAAGAAGTTGGATAAGAGGCTTAAGAGGCGAAGTTGAACAAACCAGCTTTATAAAATTAGAAAATAACATTTTAACTTACACAAACTTGTATATTTTTAGAGATTTAATGTATAGTGCTTTGAAGTTGTTCAACACAAGAAATGCTTCATAAGGACAACAGGACATTTTAAAAAATAGTGGTTTGTGGTAGATATAGTCTGACTTTCTTACAAATAGCTCTCTGCTTCAGGACAAGTGAAAGCTGAGGAAAAGCCCTCCTCCTGAGGAAAGTGGAGGATATCATATGCAGAAAGATGGCAGATGTGCAGGCAGAGAAGCAGTTCAGAGATTACCGCTTCATAAAACCATGAACTGAGTCATTGCCTCTCTAGTTTTAATTAATCAATGCAGATTTGGGTATCAACACAATCAATGGTAATCAATGCAAGGGCAAACTTCCAAAATAGCTTCCTCAGTAGTAGAACAGGCCTTATGGCTTTCTGATACTAAAATTTCAGGCAAGTCACAACAGGTTTGAAACTCTCGAGACAGTCTTCTAACTAAGGAACTGGGCTTTTGTTTTAATTTCCTAACATTTCATGAATATTTAATCATGCTTTCTACAAAGCAGAAAATGAACAAGTCCTTTTTTTTGTACTGAAAATTATGGAGTTAGCCTTTCTTACAACATCTTAAGGGCATTTTAAAAGCTGTACATGTTTATGTGAAAGCAAAAGAAAAAACTACTGAAAAACAGATCAGCTATGTCTCTGGCAAGCAGACTTTCACAGAGAAGATAAACTTCTGTTCATCTCTCACTTTCCAGAATTTTCAAGTCTTTTAGATCTCTAGGACTACACTGATTATAGTGT